>NC_044383.1:94817382-95442382 GCF_006542625.1 Nomascus leucogenys | reverse complement strand
CTCCTTCAATCAGTTTTATATATTTAAAGTCTATTTTTAATATTTAAAGACTTGCCATACTGTCTCCTTAGCAAGATGGAAAGTCTATGATTCACTATACATTAAAATGACTTTTTTTTTTTTTTAAACAATTTAAACAATAGTAATCTGTGTGTCTTTTCTAGGCTGGAGATGTGTTCTCTGCTTCTAGCCCCTGAATGTTTTGACTGCTACTTAATGGCGCTGTTGTAGACAGATGCCACCTTCAGCTGGTAGCACAATTGGTCAGTCTTTGAACAGCTCTGAGTTGGGCCAGTTATTGCTGTTTGGATATGTTTAGATTTGAAGTTCCTCCCTTCCATTGTGAGTAGAGCAAGATTGTGTCATCCCATAAAACCTATTGAAAAGTGAAAAAGTAGTCAAATCCACCAGTTTGGCTTTTTCACTAAATTGGCCAGTATTTTTACTTCATATACAGAGTTTTAAAAATCAGTTGTTGTTGTTCCTTTACTTACAGCCTTTCCTTTGTTGTATTTTACAACACTGTTTTATAAATCTTCATTTTAAAATTTCTTTTAAAGCTGTTGCCTATGTTTCAAACCAAAGTCAGACATGGAGATTTATTTACTTCCTCTTCTCTGGGTATTTATTTGTTTTGACATTTAATTCCCATGATGCAACTTTCTTGAGAATTTTTTAAAGAGGGTTTTTTGGTAAGTTAACTTCCTTTCAGTTCTATGTTATTAAAAATACATATAAATATATATGTAATGATTTCAACATAATATATATTATACATCAATATTAGTAGATAATATATTAATATAAATATATGTCCCCTCTCCTTTTTTTTTATTTTTTATTTTTTAACTGACACATAATATTTGTACATAATTATGGGGTACATAGTAGTGTTTCAATTACAATGTGCAGTGATCAGATCAGGATAATTAGCAAATCCATCATCTAAACAGTTATTTCTTTGTGTTGGAAATGTTCAATTTCCTCTCTTCTAGCTATTTGAAAATATATAATATTGTTAACTATAGTTATCCTACATTGCTATGGAACGCTAGAAGTTATTCTGCTTATCTAGCTATAATTTCGTATACTTTAGCAGATCTCTTCATGTTCCCCGCTTTTCCCCTACTCTGCCCAGCCTTTAGTAACCTCTCTTCTACCTTTTACTTCTATGAGATCAACTTTTTTTTTTTAGCTTTCACATATGAGTGAGAACATACGATATTTCACTTTCTGTTGCTGGCTTATTTTACTTACCATAAATTCAGTTCCATCCATGTTGCTGTAAATGACAGGATTCCTTTTTTTATGGCTGAGTAGTATTCCACTGTGTGTATATAACACATTTTAAAAATCCATTCATCCTCTTTTTTTTTGATACCAACTTTTCCTACTCTTATGTGCCAAGATGTTCTCAAAGCCTTGCAGAAATCATAGCTGTCATTTATTCATACATATGTTCTACAGGTGTTTGTTGAAAGCTAGCTCTGTACAAAGAAGCATGCTAAGCAAAAAGGACAAAGATACTAAGTCCTAAAGAGACTTGCTGTTTAGTGGAGGAAACAGAAGGAAACCATTGTTATGTTTTAAGTACTCATCCTGTCACTTTTTATAGCTCACACACTGGAGTATGATTACAGCCTGTGATATATGGCCATATCCCAAGGTATGCAGGAACACATAGAATAAATTGTGATGTATCTTCCTGGAATTTAGAATCGGGAATGGGAGGCAGGGATGAGGAAGAGATAGGTAATTTAACTGGTAAGTAATGAACAGCATTATTTTAGGTTAAAAATAAGCATAGCTATATTAGGGAATAAGATTTTAAAATTTGACATAAAAAATTCTCCTACTTGTGGCCATCTACCCACAGGTTTGTCACCATATTATCCCCTGTGGAAGGAGTTCACTCCTCTCAGAGGTTAGAGGTCCTCTGGGAAAGATTTTGTAGAGGCCCTTCTATCTGTTCTAATAAACCTGGTTGTGTTAAACGGAGAGGCTAGAGAAGGTGGCTGCCTTTTCAGAGCACAGCCTTGGTATTTCCTATGCAGTCACTACATTTTAACAGTAATCCTTTAAAAATACTTTCACTACTTTTGTTAACTAAACCCACGGTGCAATACTGTGGTGCAGATCTCAAGACAAGTAAACAAGGGAGGTGGAGGAATGAATGTCTCAGGAAGGTGGTTCCTCAAATTATTCACCTGTGGTAAACTGCCTGCACCACATACAAGCAGGGTCACTTGGAGATAGCTGAATATTTATTGAGGCCTTTGTGATCTTGGAACACAAAAGATTAAGGGAGGGCATTTGTGAAGGTCATTCTTCTTGTCACTGTTTCAGTGAATGTTGGCAGCAAAAATATTGCGTTAGATTTTTTTAAGCTTGTAAATGTAATATTTTTTAATTATGTTCCAAAGTATATGAATTATTGAAGGTTGAGGCATTGGTTTTTTATTTAGAGCAAAGGACAGAATACGCTTTTTTCAGTCCATACGGGTTCAAAATCAAATTCTTATTTTCAATCAGAGTTCTTCCATATCGTGCCTCACATTTATTTATTTCAGAAACATGTATTATCTACTCTGTGTAACATTCCATGCCAGACACTGGAGAAACAGATAAGGCAAAGGTCTCATTCTCAAGGAGCTCACAGACAGGTGGGCAAGATAAACAGGAAGTTATGGTATATACTGATAAGTGCCATGCAAGAGAATTCTGCAAAGGCTTTGGATGGTTGGGGATGAGGGGATATAGAAAGGGAGTAGTCAGCTTAAGCTCTGTAGAAGAGTAATGCCTTAGCTCGCTCTTGAAGCCTGACTAAGGAGAGGCCAGTCGAAGAAGTGAGAGATAAGGTGCTCTGGTCAGAGAGATTAGCATGTGCAAAAGTACAGAACCATGAGATTTACTGTGTTTGAAGAACTGTTAAGTAAGTTGAACTCAGTATCATTGGAGACATAGGCAGAGATGAAGTCTGAAATGGAATTATATGCCATGTGAAGAATCTGGATTTTATTTTGAAAGTTAGGGGGAACCTATCAAGGATTATGTCATCATCAGATCTGCATTTTGGAAAGACTTCTCCAGTGTAGAGAATAGGCTAGAAGGTGGCAAAGGCATTGAGACAGAAAGGAGGCTATTGTTCTAATCCGGGAGAGACATGGTGAGGGACTGTTTTGATGGGGTTGGGAGTGAGGGTGAGGATAGGGGATAGATTTTACAGTTTCTAGGATGTAGAATATTCAGAACTTGAGAAGAAGTTAGTAAGGGTGTCAGAGGAGCCTAGCTGGGCACAGACTTGCAGGTGTCTGCACTGGACAACTGGAGGTATAATGAGGCCTTCGTGGAGGTAGGGAATATAAGAGGTGGTAGCGTAGTGCAATAGGTTTGGGGAAGGTGACGAGTTCTGCATTTTTTTTTTTTTTTTTTGAGATGGATTCTTGCTCTTGTTGCCTAGGCTGGAGTTCAATGGCGCAATCTCAGCTCACCGCAACCTCCACCTCCCAGGTTCAATGATTCTCCTGCCTCAGCTGCCCGAGTAGCTGAGATTACAGGCATGCGCCACCACGCTCAGCTAATTTTGTATTTTTAGTAGAGACGGGGTTTCTTCTGTTGGTCAGGCTGGTCTCAAACTCCTGACCTCAGGTGATCTGCCCGCCTCGGCCTCCCAAAGTGCTGGAATTACAGGCATGAGCCACTGCGCCCGGCTGAGTTCAGCTTTTTATTTTTTATTTTTTGATTCGAGATGTCTGTGTGACATCAAGATTAAATATATCAGGTAGATAGAGAAACAGGCCTCAGATTCAGTAGAAAGGACTGAGATGTAATTACAGGTTTGGTCAGTGATGAAAGTGTGAGATCATTCAGGGTGATCTAGATCTAGATATTCTCATATGTTTTCTTCTAGATGTTTTTTAGTTTTATATGTTAAATTTAGGTCTGTGATCCATTTTGAGTTACTTTTTGTTAAGGGTATGAGGTTTATGTCTAGAGTCATTTTGTTTTCTTTCTTTTCTTTGCATATGGATGTCCTATTATTTCATCATTACTTGGTGGAAATACTATCCTTTCTCCATTGAATTGCCTGTACACCCTTTTTTCTTTCTTTTTTTTTGATTTTTTAGGCAAGTTCTCACTCTGTCACCCAGGCTGGAGTGTGGTGGTGTGATCACGGCTCACTGTCCCGGTGTCCTTGGCTCAGACAGCCCTCCTGTCTTAGCCTCCCAAGTAGCCGGGATCACCAGCATGTGCCACTATGCCCGGATAATTTTTTTTTATTTGTAGTAATGGAGTCTCCCTGTGTTGCTTGGGCTGGTCTTGAACTCCTGGGCTCAAGCAGTCCTCTTGCCTTGGCCTCCCAAAGTACTGGGATTACAGGTGTGAGCCACCATGCCTGGCCACTTCTTTGTTAACAGTAAGTTGGCCATATTTTTATCAGTCTATTTCTGGGCTCTCTATTCTGTTCCGTTGATATGCGTATCTGTCCTTTCACCAATATCATGCTGTATTAGTTATGATAGCTTTATAGTAAGTCATGAAAACAGTATGACTGTTCTAGGTCTTTTGCCTTTCCATATAAAATTTTGAATCAGTTTGTTGACATTTACAAAATAGCTTGCCAAGATTCTATTTGGAATGTTGAACTTACAGATGGGAAAAATGGACACCTTACTAGTATTGAGTCTTCCAATCTATGAGCATTGAATATTTCTCCACTTATTTGGATCTTTGATTTCTTTGATAAGAGTTTTGTAGTTTTTGGTGTATAGAGTCTATACATATTTTGTTGGATTTATACCTATTTTATTTTTTGTTGTAATTTTTTAAATTTAAATTCCAATTGTTCATTGATGGTCTATAGAAAAGCAATTCACTCTTGTATATTAACTTTGTATCCTGCAACCTACTCAACTCCCTTATTAGTTCTAGGAGTTTGTGGTTTTTTATAAATTCCTTGGGATTTTCTACGTACATAATTGTGTCATCTATAAGTAGGGACAGTTGTTATTTATTCCGTTTTGTTTTTGTTTTTTTTTGTTTGTTTTGTTTTTTAACTGTATGGCTTTTATTTACTTTTCTTGCCTTATTGCCCTGACTAGAACTTCCAGGACTATGTTGAGTAAGAGTGGTGAGAGTAAACATTCTTTCCTTCTTCCCAATCTTAAGAGGAAAGCATTCCATCTTTCACCATTAAGTATAAAAACAGCTGTAGGTTTTTGTAGAAGTTTTTAAGCTGAGGTAACTCCCACTCTATTCTTATTTTTCTGAAAGTTTTTAAAAATCATAAATTAGTGTTGAATTTACTCAAATGTTCTTCTGCATCAATTAATATGAACATATGGTTTTTCTTCCTTAGCCTGTTAAAATGGTAGATGACATTGATTTTCAGATGTTGAACCAGCCATGCATTCCTGGAACAAATCCCCCTAAATCATGACATATAATGCTTTTTATACATTGTGGAATTCTGTTTGCTAATATTTTGTTTAGGATTTTTGCCTCCATTTTCATGAGGGCTGTATTTTTCTTTTTTTGTATTGTGTTTGTCTGGTTTTGGTATTAGGGTAATACTAGCTTCATAAAAATAATTGAAAATTTTTCCCTCCTTTCTTTTTTTCTGGAAAATGTTATGTAAAATTGGAGTTAATTCTTTAAATGTTTGGTGGAGTTATCCAGTGAAATAAACTGGATTTGGAAATTTATTTTGGAGGAGTTTTTAAAAATCACAAATTCAATTTTCTTAATAGTAATAGGGCTATTCAGGTGATCTGTTTCATAGTAGGTGAGTTATGGAGTTATGGTGGGAATTGACCCATTTTGTCTAACTTGTCAAATGTATGAGTATAGAATGTTCACAGTATTCCATTATTATCTTTTGGTCTTTGCAGGTTTGTTTTTTTTTTTTTTGCAATAATCCTCTGTTTCATTCCTAATAGATATTGGTAATTTATGTCTTCTCTTATTTTCCGTGTCAGTCTTGCTAGAGGTTTTTCAATTTTTTTTTTCTTTTCAAAGAACCAGCACTTTGTTTCACTGATTTTCTTTTACTCTTTTGTTTTTCTGTTTTCAAATTCATTGATGTTTGTTCTTTATTATTTTCTTCCATCTGCTCAATTCTCAGTTTATACTGCTCTTCTTTCCCTAGGCTCTTGAAGTAGAATTTTAGATCATTTATTTGAATTTTTTTATTTTTTAATGTATATATGTAGTGTTATAAATTTCCCTCTCAGCACTGCTTCAGCTGTGTCCCACAAATTTTGATATGTTGTATTTCCATTTTCATCCTATTCAATATATTTTTTAAATCTCCCCGATACCTCCTCTTTCACTCATGAATTATTTCTGAGTGTGGTGTTTAGTTTGCAAATGTGTCCAGGCTTCCATTTTCCTATTATCTTTCTATTATTTACTTGTAGTGTGATTTTATTGTGATCAGAGAACACATACTTTGCATGATTTTCATTCTTTTAAATATATTCAAATTTATTTTATGGCCATGATGTATTCTGTTTTGGTATATATTCCCTGAGCATGCTAAAAGGCTATGTATTTTCTTATTAGGTAGAGTATTTTATAAATTTGATTACATCCTGTTGGTTTATAATATTGTTGGGTTCCTCTACATTTTTGCTGATTTTCTGTCTAGTTGTTCTAGCAATTGTTGAGAGAGGAATGTTGAAGTCTCCTGCTATAATTATGGATTTGTTTATTTCTCCTTTCAGTACTATGAGGTTTTCCTTCATATATTTTACAGCTCTGTTTGGTGGATGTACATTTGGGTATTGCTATATATTCTTGGTGGGTTTAACTTTTTATCATGATATACAATGTCCCTCCTTGTCTCTGGTAATTTTCTTTGCTCTGAAGTCTACTTTATTTGGTATTAATATAACAATTCCTGCTTTTTCAAAAAATGTAGTAAAACAACAATTATGGTAAATAACTTCTACCACTTTTTCATTGTCCTCAAAATCCCTCCTTTGGCTTAATAGTTACTTGTTAGTGGCGTAAGTACTTTTACAAGTATGTTTGGTAGATTTACTGAGTTGTTGGAGATAAGAAATAGCAAAAGTGTCATCTGCTATTTTTATGTTGCAATTTTATTTTTTTTTAATTATTATTTATTTAGTTTTTGAGACAGAGTCTCACTCTGCCACCCAGACTGGCACAGTCACAACTCACTGCAGCCTTAACCTTCTGTGTTCAAACAATCCTTCTGCCTAAGCCTCCCAAGTAGCTAGGACTATAGGTGCATGCCACAATGCCTGGCTAGTTTTTTTGTTTTTTTTTTTAATAGAAACAGGGTCCCACTATGTTGCCCAGGCTGATCTCAAACTCCTGGGCTCATGCTAATCTCCTTCCTCAGCTTCCCAAAGTGCTGGGAGTATAGGCATGAGCCACTGTGCCTGGCCTGCAATTTGAAACGATGCACACTCTAAATTGAGGGTATGTTATTTTAAAAATTTATGCTAGTTTGGGCTGGGTGCGGTGGCTCACGCCTGTAATCCCAGCACTTTGGGAGGCTGAGGCAGGCAGATCACGAGGTCAGGAGATCGAGACCATCCTGGCTAACACGGTGAAACCCCGTCTCTACTAAAAATACAAAAAATTAGCTGGGCGTGGTCACGTGCACCTGTAGTTCCAGCTACTCGGGAGGCTGAGGCAGGAGAATCGCTTGAACCCGGGAGGCAGAGCTTGCAATGAGATGAGATTGCGCCACTACACTCTAGCCTGGGCGACAGAGCGAGACTGTCAAAAAAAAAAAAAAAAAGATTATGCTAGTTTGTCACATATATGGTTAACAGTCATTTGTTTTTAAGAAGTTAAAATCAAGGAAGCAACACCAAGAATTCCTGTTTTAATTTAATCATTGTAGTGGAACACCCGATGTAATTTGCTGGCATTACCCTAAGAGTCCTTGGACAAGTATGTATACAAGGAATGAGAATGGCACAACTAAAATGATAAATTCTTAGTAACTTTCCCACATTTAACAACTAAATTGACAGAGAAATCAGAAGTCTAAACAATAAATGAAACCTTTTAATCCTTCCTCAACCCCAGTAATTTATTATTACTCCCCCTAAAAAATCCTCAGTCCTAATACTTTTCTGCCTAATTTATTCAAAAAGGTGTATTTAAATATAATAAAAAGGAATGTCATATAAAGGAGAGGAGACTTGCCAAACTAGATTATTTCTCTTGTGAAAGAAGGGAGAGTTGGGGGTTGCGATGGGGGTACTTGTTGCTTAAATTTTATTAGTGCTATAGTTGAAGACTAGCAATTCAAATAATAATCTCTAATCTCATGACTGAAGTTTTCACGCTAAAGATAATACTGTACTTGGTATCAGTAGGCCATCTCTTTCCAGGTAATTGTTTTCCCAGTCGTGGTTCCTAAGTGAGCTCAGCCATCCACATTCTCTGACAGTCCTTCATTTGACTGTTGGTACATACACATTTGTGAAATCCCAGCCACAGCTGTGATGCAGTCTGTAGCCATGAAATAATCCCCCTTGACTGTGCTTTCTCCTCTCTCCCATCCTGCTTCCTTTTCAGAGTTGAAGCCACAATAATTCACTTGACTAACTTATTTTCTATATGAACAAGACTCTAGTTAAGAAAATAGAAAAATCAACAAGGTTCTTAAAAAACTGAATTGGTAGCTAAAATAACTCTTACTAGAAACTTCATAGTTTATGAAAATACTGGTTCTCATTTCTAGTAACTCATTTCACTATTTGGGTTAGCAAGTTTAGAATCTACAAATGTAAATAATCTTTATATATTTTGGTGACTTAGGGTTTTTAATCCCAGTGATGGGACTATGACCCCCTCCACTTGAGATGTTTTAGCAGTGCTTATCAAGATAAAGATAGCCAGTGCTTGCTGGCAGTACTCAGTAAGAAAAGTCACCAGACAGCTCTGTGATTTGCAGATTTGATGTTCTTGCCTCCAAGTTGTCTTAAATTGGACCTCATCTTGAACTGAAAATCATGAAATACAATGATGATACTTTGACATTAATAGTTACTGTTTGTAAAAGTGAAGGGAAATTACAGAAAATTCTCAATCATGTTTGAGAATGTAAGATGGTATGATTAATAAGCTATTATGACTTAAATGATTTATACAGCATATACAATTTATATTCCATACAAATTTGTGAAGTAGGCAAAATTTATCTTTGGTCATGGTCTTCCCTACCCTCTATAGTATCCCTTCCTTGCCCTCAGGCACAGAGCCTCTTCTTTCTTCTTCTTCTTCTTTCTTCTCCTCATTCCTTCTCCTTCTCCTCCTTCCTTCTCCTTCTGTTCCTTCCTTATCCTTCTCCTCCTTCCTTCTCCTCTTCCTTCCTTCTCCTTCTCCTCCTTCCTTCTCCTTCTCCTCCCTCCTTCTCCTCCTCCTCCCTCCTCCTTCTTATTCTCCTTCACCTCCTTCCTTCTTCTTTCTTTCTCTTTCTTTTCTTTCTTTCTTTCTTTCTTTCTCTTTCTTTCTTTCTTTCTTTTTCTCCTCCTCCTCCTTCTTCTTCTTTTCCTTCTTTGCCTTCTCCCTTCTTTTCTTCTCTTTTCTTCTCTTCTCCTTCTTCCTTTTTTCTCCTTCCTTCTTTCTTCTTCTTTTCCTCTTCATTTCTTCTTCCTCCTCCTCTTGCTCTTCTTCGTTTCTTTCTGCCCCAATTGCCATCAAAATCTGCTCTTAGGGAAGTAGCTCATCCCTACAATGGAGTTACCTCGTTCATATACTTAACTTATGCAAATTTAACTATTCTTGCTTATCAAAAATTTCTTAACGTAGGGCAGAAAATATTTAAAATATAAATTGTATAGGCAATTCTGTTCCACATCCCACTCAGGGCATATGCCCCTAAGTGGGTGTGAAATGAGAAACAGAAATGTGTTGTATTCCCTTTGGTCTTGAATTCCTGCTTGCTTCTCTTAGAGTCAACATCTCATTGTGCTGTGGGTAATTCAGGTGCTAAAGACTTGTGTTGTTTTTTGATTTTTGAGACAAGTCTTGCTTTGTCTCACCCAGGCTGGAGTGCAGTGGCACGATCTCAGCTCAGCTCACTGCAGCCTCCGACAACCAGGTTCAAGCAATTCTCCTGCCTGAGCCTCCTAAGTAGCTGGGACTATAGGCATGTACCACCACACCTGGCTAATTTTGTATTATTAGTAGAGACAAGGTTTCACTATGTTGGCCATGCTGGTCTTGAACTCCTGACCTCAAATGATCTACCTGCCTTGGCCTCTCAAAGTGCTGGGATTATAGGCGTGAGCCACCGTGTCCAGCTTACTTGTGCTTTTTTATACAAAGCCCCTAAATACAAACCAGTGACTCCAACTAGTGCTAGAAAATAAAGTCATCTGTTCTAATGCTGCAGGACAAAATGTCTACTTTGGCCTTACTTAAGAAGTGGGCTGTCAGTCTCTAGCATGGAACCTTCCAGAAGAGATTTTCAAGAGTACTCATATAGACATGATTTTGACCTCAAATGCCTACCTAAGGTTTGAATCCATTATATTGCTTAATGATTTTTCTCTTTTTCAGGGTACTTACATTTTAACAAAAGATAATGGAATTAGTTAGCTTATAGAATTACAGGCATCATTGAACATCAACTAAATATGTAAATGGAAGATGACTAGGTATCATTTTACTATTTTTATCTCTGAGGAAGAATTTGGGTGACAAGTTTCTATGCCTTTTTTTTTTTATAATAGTGCTTCTGAAATTATACCAAGCGAGCAGCCATATACTCCAGTAAATCATAAGGCCAGCCCTGATTTTATTGATGATTGTCCAAGTTTCTAAAAACTATAATATGATAAATATTTCAACATTAAAACCATATATTTTGCCTCTGGTTCTCAATTTCTTCATCTATAGAATGAAAGTATCAATACTCCGATGCTCCAAATCTATTCTAGCTTCACCCAACTTATAATTGTTTTAGCTCTGAAATTCTGTAATTATTACATCACATTGGACTAGATGCTGAATATATTAATAATTGCATTGTTTAATGGAGGGAATTTTAACATCTTGGTGTATTTCAGGATCATCCCCGTGAATTAAGGTTGCTTTAATTATTGCCCTGCAAAGATACTAATTAGTGGAGTGTTATGGTTTCTATGGCCTAATGTTTCCTAGGTGAAATAAAAACATGCTTCTTTTCTGTGCCCTAAATTCCAATTTAAAAGGATAAGAGAAAAAACAAAATTTTTATAACCTTAATGGACATTGTAGCTAAGATTTTGATTTGAAAAGTACATTTTAATAGAAAATAGTAGTGCAATATTGTTGCATCACAGAGTCTTAAAGAGTCTTAAATAACGTGGTTCATAAGTGAGGTAACTTGTTTTTCTGGACTTATGGCCCATTGGGGAGGGAAAGATTGTCTTTACTACTTAGAAAGTTTTCATGCCTTTTTATGCTGTATCAGGAATATAACAGCTATATTTTGGCAGCACATTATGGGCGGGGGCCCTGTAGAAAAAGGCAAGGGACCTTGATCGGTAAGTTTCCTAACTGAGGTGCTGAACCAAAGCCAAAGAAAGTTTTTAAACATCTGTAAACCTTTTGGTTAGTACTGATGGGGCAGTATGCCTATTTGTCTCTCTCAGATTTATGACCGTTTTATTATTTTACTGTAATTATTTTAAGAGCATTTTTATTAGGCTAGAAAGAGCTGTAAGTGAACATATGATACTTTACTAATGGGGAACAGGTGAGAATAATAGCTCAACTGGAAATAAGAAAGCTAAAATTGTGGTAGCACTTCCTCCAGGTATTTAGCTTAGGCTTAAGCAGAGTTGTCTGAAAGTTAACAGGAAAAGAAACTACTTGTGTTAAAAACCACAACCTAAAAAATAATTTTTTTATCATATCATATTATAGTGTATTAAGAACTACTTGTCACAGTTAAGCTGGTTTAGTAGTATTTGATAAATACACTTTCCCTCAAACCTCAGATAAAAACAAAAAGCACTAGATCCCAGCATCAGAAACTGGTTTGTTTCTTTTTCATTCTCCTGGAGCCAAGTGTGTAACAATAGTAGTGCCATGCTATCTTTTATTAGGCAAAGAATGATGGTTAAGCTTTCCATTCCTCACAAAAGGACTACAGTCTAAAGTTAAAATTCATATTAATTATTTGAAACTCTGAACTTACTTTCTCACTCGGACAAATCCTAAAGCCAACCCACAAAAGCTGATTTTAACTGCATAGGTTTGCTGAACTATAAAGCTGGAAGCAGAAATGACATTTAGATTCTACTTTAGCAATGTTTCTATGAAAAAAACTAAATTTTAACTGAGAATTCCAACAACGCTCCCTCCCTCCCCATTCTGATGACTCCTCCTTTCCCTAAGTGTACATTGGTAGGAAAAGGTCCTAATAAGAGGCTGGAAGAGGGTGGAAATGCTGAATGAGGCCTAGAATTGGAAAAGAATGGTGGGGAGTCTTGAGGGTTTCTGAAAGTCTTTGATTTTAATAATGCAAAGGGCAGATACAATAAGGAGGGCAATTACTATGCTCTGGAAGTTACAGAAGTTTAGTAATAAGCTTGCCCCTATTAATCATTAATATGTGATAGAGGGCCAGGTGCAGTGGTTCACGCCTGTAATCCCAGCACTTCAGGAGGCTGAGGCAGGAGGATCACCTGAGGCCAGGAGTTTGAGACCAGCCTAAGTAACAGAGCAAGACTCCATCTCTACAAAAATAAAAATAAATTAGCTGGGTGTGGTGGCATTCACCTGTAGTCCCAGCTACTGGGGAGGCCAAGGTGGGAGGATCACTTGAGCCCAGGAATTTGTGGCAGCAGTGCATTATGATTGAGCCTGGGCAACAGAGTGAGCGAGCACTGGGCAACGGAGTGAGACCCCTTTTCAAAAAAAGTGACAGAGGTTCTAAGGCTATATGAAGCCCAGTAAGAGTCAATGAATGTGTTCTTTTCCTTTTCCTTTTTTTTTTTCCTCTGCCTGGTAGTCACATCTTTGCCTTTGTCCCCGAGAGTCCTCAACACCTTATTTCCTATATTTCCAGTACTAAGGTTCTTCCTACCTACTCCATATGTCAGCTTTCTCCCAACCTTTTATACTCAGTCTTTTACTTCAATCCTGTAAAAAATTTGGAACCACAGAGGTGTAGTGTACAAATTAACAGAGGAAAATTTAATGTACATTTCTTAAAATGCCTGACTTAGCTCTCTGAAGTTAGGGGTCTGTTTTATTCAGCATCTAACACACACTAGATGCTCAGCAGGCATTTGTTGAGTAATGAACAAATGAATGCTGTTTTGGGGTCAGTTCTTTTTTGGAGTTGAACTTCTAGGATGAAGAGCAAAATGGACCCTAGAGTGGTTGGGGGTAAAAGACAGGTTAGGAATATGATGTGAACTATAGCAGTGGTGGGGCAGCTGAATGAATCCTCTTGCCCCTTTTCTCTCCCTTAACACCATCTCTTCTTTCTCACCATAAGTTGAGAAAAAAGCCTGTTAAGAAAATAAGTGAAATTGAAATTCAGATTTCATTTTCTCTGTATTATTTAGGATGAGATTAGGCTGCCAGTGACAGAAACCCTGATATAAAAGTTCTTAAACAGGAAAGTTTATTTTCTTCCTTGTAAATAAAGGCAATGCAGGACTGGTTTAGCAGCTCCATAATCATCAGGAACTCAAATCCCTTCTCTGTTGTTCCAACAGCATCAAGATGTGGCTTCTGTTTCTAAGACAGCTCCAGCTCTGGCCATCACATCCACATTTCAGACAGACGAAGAATTTACTGGGAGAATAAGCATATGCTATCTCACTTTAGTGACATTCACTATGCACACTCCCATTCCCTTTTGTATCTCACTGGCCAGAGCTTAGTAACTTGGTCACACCCAGCTTCAAGGAAAGCTGGATAATATGGTCTTCATTCTGAGTGGCAATGTGCCCAGCTAAAGATTTGAGCTTGTATTAACCACGGAAGAAGGAGAGAATAGATGCTAGGGAAACTACACATTTCTACAATGCTGATCGGTAAATTTTCTTGAAAATATATCAATAATGAAAGATACTCAAAGAATTGATAAATAAGAGATAATATTCAATATTGTATTTAAAATATAGGTTCTATAATATGTAAAATCAGCGAGGGTAGATTGTACTTAACACTAAATTATTTACAGATACTTAGTAAATGTAATTGAGAGAAGTAATTATACCATTACAAATACCGAATTTTTAAAAATACATCAATACCTAATAATTTTTATCTCAAATACATATTATTCAAGTCCAAAACACAAAGAGGAGGAGTAAAGTCATGGGTGTTTAAAAAATGCTGTGCTAAATAATTTATATTCCAAGTAAGACAGGACAGTTGGTTCAATGTACTGTAGCTCTTACTAGGTAGGTCCCACAACTAATATTTACTGACCACTTACTATTAACCACTCACTGTGCATGATTTCATGTAATCCTGTGGCTCTCTAAGACTGCTGTGTTATCATGCCCATTGTGTGGGTGAGGACATCGAGGCTAAGAGAGATTTAATTTATCCTTGTAACCCAGGTTGTTAGACTCTAATGCTGATGCTTTGAGCCTTGCCTCCGCTTCTTTACAAATGCTTAAGTCCATCTGATTCTCATCTTATCACTAACAAACATGGCTGGAATCAATTATGAGAGGCACTGTTAACTAAAAGCTTGTTTTTAATTTATTATAAATATTCCTCCTATCCAGATGGCAACCTGAATCCAGCATTTTGCACTGTCATACAGTAACTTGCCTGTTTCTAGCAGTTTTCATATTATCAAATTTTGCTCTTAGAACTATCCTATGAAGTATGGCCCCTCCCATTTTACAAATGAAAATCTAAGGCATGAGGAGATAAAATAATGTGCTGGGGTTGCAGTCTAGATCTCATTTTTACAAAGTTCAGATTCGTTCTAATTAATTGTGCTACCTTAAGCTCTGAAGATAATTGCAGAGGGACATTATGGAATAAAAACAGCTGGAGGCATCCTGTCCAGAAGTGAACAGGTTATAAATAAAAATAACCTTATCATCCTATTGATAAGCATCTCCATCAAAACCACCTCTGACAATGCCACCTTTGCTTATATTTGTTTGGGTATAAAGTTAGAAAGAAGCAAGAGGCTTCTTGGGAAATAAATTTTTTTATTCTAATTAATAATCAGTTTTTAACAGTCTGCCTTCTTACATTTACTTAAATTTACTTCATTTCATTTCCACCGGCATCACTGGTTTATACCTTTGTTACTTCTTAACCAGACCACTGCACTCTCTTTAGCTTAAAGTATGTCTTTAGCTTCTCCCTACAACTCAGACTATCCTAGAAGTTTCTCTTAATCTTCTAAAATCACACCTCAACACCTCATCTCCCTGCTTGCAACATTTTTAATAATCCCTTGACTTTTTCCCCTCCTCTGAGTCCATAGCATTGTCTGTATCTTTAACATAATTCTACCTCATGGGTTTTCTTAAATTGGATTATAAGGTTCCTTAGGGCTAGAATTATGATTCATCTTTGTATGCAATGAAATACCTGTGTGGGTACTTGCAAGGCACTGTGCTCTCTGTTGTTAAATGACAGTTGTTGAATTCTTCCCTTTTAGCAGAAGAAAAAATTGTTTTTTAAAAAACTACAGCCTATTGTCCTCAAGCAATGGTTATAAAAGGTGCATATCTTCCTATCTTAGCCCTGACCCTGATCCAGCCCTCTCCTTCATTAAGGGGCTTGGGTAGACAAAAGAAGGCTTAGAATATCTCCTTCACTGAGACAAGAGGCCATCTTCCAATTTATATTCTTCCATATTTTAGCATGGTTATATATGTATCTGTCTTCTTACCTTTTCTTCCACGCCCCCCTGCCAGCCTCTGCCCCACAAGATGAAGTCTTGCTCTGTCACCCAGGCTAGAGTGCAATGGCCCAATCTTGGCTCATTGCAACCTCCACCTCCTGGGTTCAAGTGATTCTCCTGCCTCAGCCTCCCCAATAGCTGGGATTACAGGCATGCACCACCACACCTGATTTTTTGTATTTTTAGTAGAGACAGGGTTTCACCATGTTGGCCAGGCTGGTCTTGAATTCCTGACTTTGTGATTTGCCTGCCTCGGCCTCCCAAAGTGCTGGGATTACAAGGTGTAAGGCACTGCGCCCAGCCTTACCTTTTCATATACAGGGTGAGCACGCCTCATCTGAAATGCTCCAAACTCTGAGACTTTTTTGAGGCAGAGTTTCACTCTTGTTGCCCAGGCTGGAGTGCAATGGTGCGATCTCAGCTCACTGCAACCTCCACCTTCCAGGTTCAAGTGATTTTCCTGCCTCAACCTCTCGAGTAGCTGGGATTATAGGCATGCACCACCATGCCTGGCTAATTTTTTTGTATTTTTAGTAGAGATGGGGTTTCTCCATGTTGGTCAGGCTGGTCTCGAACTCCCGACCTCAGGTGATCCGCAGAAAATTCCGCATGTAAGTACTTAACACAAACTTTTATTTATGCACAAAAGTATTTACAATATTAAATTACCTTCAAGATATGTGTATAAGCTGTATATGAAACACAAGTGAATTTCATGTTTAGACTTGGGTTCCATCCCCAAGATATTTCATTATATATATGCAAATATTTCAAAATCTGAAATACTTCTGGTCCCAAGCATTTGGTATAGGGGATACTCAGCCTGTAATCTTAGGGGAAGTTAATCCCTAAATCTGTTTCCTGACTATATACTTCTTTTTACTTCCTCTAAATCACCCATTATGTACCAAGGGATTTTAGTGTTGGAAAAAGGTGGGCCATTTCCTACCCTGGGAGCTTTCAGCCTAATAAGGGAGACTGGCTAGCTCACTGGAAATTATAGTGCTCAGAGATAAGTGCTGCCACAGAGGAAATTTTCAAAGGAGGAGATCTAACTCAGACCAGGAGGGGTCAGGGAAGGGTTCTCCAAGGCAGTGACTTCTAACTTTAGGCCGAAGATGAGGGGTGGGCCATGATTAGAGGGGAAAGACTTGGAACTCAGAGGGAGGAGCACATACACAAGTCTAGGAATGATTCCAGCAGGTGGACTGTGAAGTTTGGTGGTGGTGTGAGGCTGGAGAGGAGGTGGAATGGTAGCACTACCTCTTCCACTGAAGTGCACATATTTAATTTGCCTTGAGCTCCTCATGCACAGTCACTGCTTTCACTCCTTTGTACCACTGCTGAGAATCTTTTAGGGCTCCTTTATTACCCCCTGCAGTATCTAATCACTTTTACTGACTTTATAGACTACCTAAAACTGACCGTTTCCCACTACTAACTCACTCATCTCCTGCCAGAGCCAGGGAAATCTCTTAACTGTCTCTTGAGTTCATCCAGTTTATTCTCTCTTCTATGTCATTCCCCTTTACCCATCTTTTAAGCCTTTACTGACTCCCTACTTCTGGATATTTGCAGTTTGTGGTGTATAATTTAATACAAAATTACACGTTGCCTAGAATTGTTCTCTAATTGTTTCTGAGTATTTTATAATCAACTGGATTGTAAGCCCCCTAAGAGCTGCCTCTGAAGCTGCATTTTAAACTGTTGAGTAGTGGAAAGGAAAGGGCACTGGACCTGAAGTCAGAGCAGACCTGCATTTGACTTGTAGCTCTGCCACTTGTCAGTTGTATGACGTTTCTTCATGGGTAATATAGGAATAATGAGATACATCTTACAAGGTTGTTGTAAGAAGTTGTACAAGTCACTCTATGGGAAATTAATTTGTAGACCATAAAATCCTATACACATTTTACATTTTATTCTATAGTCCCTAGGTAGAACCATAGTCATTTCTTAATGTGAGATTTTTATGGTTCCTTTCCAGACCTTAGAATCTTGAAGATTCCAGACTTACTTTTTTCCTTTGTGACATATTTTTCTCTAAGCCACATCTCAGCTATTTTTATTCTTCCTCTTTTTCACCTATTCCCACCCCATCCTTAAACTTATGGATAAAGTAACTTTAGGCAGCTGAGAATAGAATATTTTGAGACATGAGAAGTTCAGGTGCCTCATCTATTGATACACTGGAGAAATCTACTGTCTTTTCCCCTTGGTATACTCTGCATGCATAGGAAGAAACTTACTACTAGCAATCTACACCTTTACATAAATGCTCTGGACATAGAGCCTTGATCATGCCTTTGTGGGCATTCACAGTCCTAAGAAATTTATTTGATATTCTTGCTTTTCTAGATCCATTCTTTTTATTCTTGATTGTCATATCTCTCCTTAGACCAGATTCTTAGATCGGGGGTCCTAGCAATGGCTTCCTTGTTAGGTACTAAAGTGCTGATTCTGAGGGTTCAGAGCTAGGGATCTTGCTTATGCTAATGCAGGACTAGAGAGTGGAGAATCAGAGGAAACAGACACATGTGTCTAAGACCCAAGTGTCTCAAAAAGCTATGGCCAAGTTAAAAGGCTATTTTATTTTTACCTGCCACTTATATTGGGTGCAGAGATACTTAACATTTTGAGGGTTGGGTACTGTAATATCTCAGACCTTATGTTATCTGTCATGTTAATAATGTCTAAGAGCCTTACTGAGGAGTTCTAAGAGCCTGAAAAACCTCAGCAAAATATAACGTAATTAGATACAAACTTATATAGAAAAATAACTTGAACATTTCCTTCCTCACTAGGAAAAACAACAGCTGGGTGTGATGGCTTATGCCTATAATCCCAGCACTTTGGGAGGCCAAAGTGGGAAGATCATTTGAGGCAAGGAGATAAAGACCAGCTTGAGCGACATGGCAAGACTCTGTCTCTACAAAAATAAAAAAATAGCTGGGTGTGGTGGCATGCACCTGTAAAACCCTACTTGGGAGGCTAAGACAGGAGGATCGCTTGAGCTCCAAGCTCAAGACTGCAGTGAGATAAGATTGTGCCACTGCACTCCACCCTGGGTGACACAGCAAGAACCCATCTTAAAAGAGAAACAGAATAGACAAGTCTACTTGTTAATGGAGGAAAGGAGTGGATTGAGGAGGGAGAGGTAGTAGGAAGTGGCAACATTTAAAATTCAGTATTCACAGCATCTTTAGCAATAATTTACACTCAAGAAAAAGATTTAATAAAGCAAAATAATTCCTGCTTCTCTTAAGAATTGCTCTGAATAGTACAATTGCCATAAATCAAGTGCATTTAGTCTGGAGACCAACTTTTTGGTTCAATTACTGTGTTTTAACCCGTGGTTTCTATTGTTCCTAATAGTGTCCTTAGTCATCAGTGGCTAGGAAGAGTCTTTCTGGGACACAGAGCTCTATTATGCTTAGAAATTGTAGGTCTTTGAAATTCTTTGTAAAATTTAGGACCATTCCTCCTCTTTTAGTCTTCCATTTACTGCTTACATTATTGCAAATCTTCCACAGTAAATAATTTCCTTAAGAAGAGAAAGTAGAAAAGTATCCTAAAACCATCTTTATACAATAAATCTGTTTCAGAGTAGGCATGAAGCTATAAGAATTTTATACTTATGAAGTGAACAATTTAGACTAAATCTCTATGAGACAGTTAATATACATAAAGGTATAAACTTCAAACCCAATTCAGAGATACCCTCTCTCATGTCACCATATGCACCATGTGCAATCCTGTACCATTTTTTCATTTCTTCAGCTGCAGATTTATTGGAAAGTTTGGGGGTTGTTCTTTTCTGATACTAGGAGGCTCTCTGAAATGGTCTCTTTTTCCAGTGCACTGCTTTCGTGACCCAGTCTTTGTTCTGTGCCAGTTCTGAGATTGGGGCAATTATTTTTAAGTAGTAGATTCTCTTTGCTTCTATGGTATGTGTTGCCCAGTCTTCCATGTGGCATCAACTAATACTATTTTTAAGAGATGCTTTTTTATGACCCAAGGGTACTAAAAATAGAACCATCTTGTTTAACCCTATCTTACCCCCCAGTATTGCCTGGAAGAAAGGCACTGGTCTCTGGAAGAAAGACCACTTTACTTTTTTGCTGCATAGAGTTAATGTAGTAGAAACTCATCAGACAGTACTTAATTTAACATATACATGCAAATGTACCAGAAGACTTTAAGGTCAAATTTGGTCCCTGTGATAACAACAACAACAAATTAGCCCCATTAGAGATAAACTTCTCATTCCCATTCTTCCCCTACTCCAAAAAGTTATCTGTACTGTAGAATGTTTAATAATTATTGTGGGAAGATAGTCAGATACAACAGATATATTTAAAAAGTGAATGCCATTCACCCATAATCCCATTCCCTGAAGAGAAACTTGAGCAGTTTTATTTTCAAATATCATAAAATTGATATGATCTATTAAATTAAAACCTACAGCTATAAAACTTTCAGAAGGAAACAGATGGGAAAAAAAGTTTACAACCTGGGGGTAGGCAAAGGTTTCTTATCTAGAATACAAGCATGAGACATTAAAGAAAATATTGACAAATTAGATCATATCAAAATTAAAACATGATTTTCAAAAGACACCATTAGGAAAATGAAAAGGCAAGCCACAGACTGAAATAAAATTTGTAACACATATATCAAAGTACTTGTATTCAAAATAATATAAAGAATGCTTACAGCACAAGAAAATAACCAACCCAATAAAAAATGGACAAAAGGTTTGAACTGATACTTCACAAAAATATATATATGTATATAAATGACCAATAAGCACATTAAAACATGTTCAGTATCAAAAGTTATCAAGGAAATGCAAATTAAAATCACAATGAGATATTGCTACATTAGGCATCTTGGGCCAGATAATGCTTTGTTGTGGGACGGGGAGCTGTCCTGTGCATTGCAGGATATTTAGGAGCCTCCCTGGTCTCTCCCTGCTACATACCAGTAACAACCTGCTCCTCACCAGTTGTGAAAATCGAAAATATACGCAGACATTATCAAATGTCCCATGGGAGAAAAAAATCACTTGTTAAGAGCAACTGCACTACACCCATTAGATTGACTAAAATGTTTTAAATTGACAATGCTGAGCATTGGTGAAGACGTCTCTTTTTTTTTGACACAGACTCTCCCTCTGTCACCCAGGCTAGAGTACAGTGGCGCGAACTCAGCTCACTGCAGCCTCCACCTCCCTGGTTCAAGCAATTCTCCTGCCTCAGCCTCCTGAGTAGCTGGGATTACAGGCGCATGCCACCACACCTGGCTAAATTTTTTATGTTTTTAGTAGAGACGGGGTTTCACCATGTTGGCCAGACTGGTCTCGAACTCCTGACCTCAGGCAATCTGCCCACCTCAGCCACCCAAAGTGCTGGGATTACAGGCGTGAGCCACCAC
The DNA here is from genome assembly GCF_006542625.1 of Nomascus leucogenys. NCBI lineage: Eukaryota > Metazoa > Chordata > Mammalia > Primates > Hylobatidae > Nomascus > Nomascus leucogenys. The sequence continues at coordinate 95,421,072 of NC_044383.1, read as the reverse complement.
CCCCAGCCAAGATGTATTTTATTGTTTTTTAGACAGTCTTTCTCTGTCACTGAGGCTAGAATGCAGTGGTGCAATCTCAGCCCACTGCAACCTGCACCTCCCAGATTCAAGTGATTCTCGTGCCTCAGCCTCCTGAGTAGTTGGGATTACAGATATGTGCTACCATGCCTAGCTAATTTTACTGTTTTTAGTAGAGACAGGGTTTCACTGTGTTGGCCAGGCTGGTCTTGACCTCCAGGCCTCAAGGGATCCACCCTGGGCTCCTGAAGTGCTGGGATTACAGGTGTGAGCCACCATGCCTGGCAGAAGATGTCTTATACACTGATGGGTGATAATATAAAATGGTACAACTACTTTGGAAAACAGTTTGGCAGTTACTTAAAAAGTTAAACCTGGCCAGGTGCAGTGGCTCATGCCTGTAATCCTAGCACTTTGGGAGGCTGAGGCGGGCAGATCATGAGGTCAAGAGATCAAGACCATCCTGGCCAACATGGTGAAACCCCGTCTCTACTAAAAATACAAAAATTAGTTGGGCGTGGTGGCGCACACCTGTAGTCCTAGCTACTTGGGAGGCTGAGGCAGCAGAATCGCTTGAACCGAACCTGGGAGGCGAAGAAGGTTGCAGTGAGCCGAGAATTCGCCACTGCACTCCAGCCTGGTGACAGAGCGAGACTCCATCTCAAAAAAAAAATGTTAAACCTATACCTATTACATGATTTAGCCATTCCACTCCAAGCCAAGGGAAATTAAAGCATATGTTCACACAAAGCTATTCAGAATTCGTACAGAATGTACTATTCTGGGTAGGTGAGAATTTTACTCATAAAATGAAAATCTTAAATACAAAGAACTTTTTCTTTGTTGACTGTTCTTTGGTCTTTTTCACACTTCCTTCTGAGATCATTTTGCTTCTTCCTGAACTGACACTCCTTCAGTTGAGGATCTGTTGGTGGTATATTCTTAGTTTTTGTCTCTTAAAATGTGTTTCTTTCATTCACTTTATGAAAGATAGTTTCATGTGTTAAATACAATTCAACAATGATCATTTTCTCTCAATATTTTGATCCTCTGGCTTCCATTCTTTAAAATTAGGCTGTCAGCTTAGTTTTCCCTTTGTAGGTAATCTGACTTTTCCCTTTCATGGACTTTAAGATCTCTTTCCTTGAAATTTTTCAGTTTTACTGTAGGTCAAGGTATAATTTTTTTGTTATTCTGCATGAGATTCATTGTGCTTCCTGAAAAAAAAAAAAAAAGAGTATTGGTGTCTTTAATCTGTTCTGGATAATCCTTAACCATCATGTCTTAGAACATTACCTTTGTCCTGTTCTTTCTGTTTTCTCCTTCCAATTAGATATGTATTAGACCTTCTATTTCATCTTCCATGTCTTTTATTTTCTCTCTCATAAATTTCATTTCTTTGCTCTATGTGCTATATTCTGGACTCTTCAGATTTACTTTCTAGTTTACTAATAATTTTCAGCTATATTGAATATGCTGTTTATTGAATTTTAAGTTTTAATTATTATAAAAACTATTTCATTCATTTTCAAATCTGTCTGGTTATTTTTTCATAGTTTCCTGTTTCTCACCCATACTTTCTATTTCCTTTAAAGTTTTAAAAAACATATTGAACTGGTCTTCTGTATCTAGTATCCAAAGTCTTTGCAGATGATTTCTGGCAGTCAGACTGCATCTGACTTTGCAGTCTTAGGTGATTATTGTTTCCTGTAGTCCTCACTAATGGCATCTTTTTGCATAGTACTTTTTATTATTGTAAGCTTATATTCATTGGAATTGTATCTCCTTCAGAGAAAATCTCTATTTCTAACTGGAACCTGGGGGACATAACCAACCCACTTTATACTAAATATTTACCTTGCTTTTAAGAGCAGGTAGGTAATAAGGGAATTCATCCCCCAACTCCTCATATGTGATCCACCTTGTGTTTATGAATATTCAGGGGAGATTTTACCCCTTCCACCAAGAATAAACATTAAAACAGGCAGATCTTCTGTCTTCTTTTGTAATTGGGGTGTTTTTCCTTGTTCATGCTTTCACTGAGCGTTTAGCCCCTTGGGGTTTGGCTTTCTGATGGGGTCTCTGATCCACCTCCCAATTTCCCAAGTCCTAGGATTTGCCTTCTGTTTTCTGTGCTGCTGTTCTAGGTCCCTGGGGATCCACAGCTGCCAGCCTCAGTGCTCACTGTCCCCCTGGACTCCTCCTGTCGGTGGGTTTTGGTTTCTGAGGATTTCTGTTACTTTGCCAGTTCAGCGATTTTAAACAATATTTCTTACAATTTGTGATAGTTCCACTTAACAATTGTTTGACTTTACTAAGGTGTGTAAGCAACACACATTCAGTAGAAAAATGCTATGGAAAGCAGTAAGATACTCACAATGCTGGGCAGTAGCAGCAAGTGACAGTTCTCAGCCACATAATCACAAAAGCAGAGAACCAATACTCTACCACGTTGCCAGATGATTTTGCCCAACTGTAGGCTAATGTCAGCATTCTGAGCACATTTATGGTAGTCTAGACTAGACTATAATGTAGAAGATTCGGTGTATTAAATGCATTTTTTACTTACGATATTTTCAACTTATTGAGTCATAACCCCATTGTAAGTTGAGAAGCATCTGTAGAAATATTTTTAGGTATTTTGTCCAGCATGAGTAAGAAGCACTAATATCGAGGTCAGTTTTTAACCTAATCTGGGAGAGGGCGGTGCTGTCAGGGCTTTTTAAGGCTTATAGGACAATTACCCTTACAGAAAATGGCTTCCTGCGACTGTGCTATCCAAGTTCTTGTTTCTGCTTTATAGAATTTTTCTGATTCTTCCTTTGTGATTAAGTGCTTCACTATTCCTTTTTTCTCTGCTATCAGTTTAATGGTAGTCCCTATACCCTAATAAGTTACTATGGACTTAGAAACTAGATAAAGAAGCTTGTTATAATTTTGTATCAAGTAAAAGTAAATTGTCTCTAAGAGAGGCAGGTGAAGGGTTTTCCACTGAATACAGTACATATGCTGTGGTATGTAAACTTTGTGACATCTATTTTACATCCTTTTTTTTTTTAACTTGTTCTAGATTCATGAGATTGTTTTTTAAAAAGTCAATTGAGATATAATGAAATGTTGCTATATCAATAGTCAACATCTATTTTGGCAAAAATTACTGATTTTCAAATGTGTGGGAAAACATTTTAAGGGTGTGTGTGTATGTGATCATTGAATTTCATTCTACAGAAAAAAAATCACTCATTCTTTGAGTAGGCAGTAACATATTTAGCCACTAAGAACAATCTACAATATTCTCTTATGCTTTAAATATATGAAAGTGACTTTAATAATGATTATTTGACAATGTAAGTCTTCATTTATGTTTTTATATTTTTCCTTTTACATAAAATGTTACATTTTGTCTATGCTAAATGGTAATTTTACTCATTTTATTTTGTTAGATCCAAACCTGTTGCTTTCTCTTTAGTGTTCTACGTGCAAAGTCTGTAACATAATCAAAATGCAGTTTAAGTACCTATTTGTATGTGATGTGCCAGTAGTTATAATTTCAAAGTAAGATAAACATATGTCCCCAAACATACTTCCCCAAATCCTTGCACCTGGGACAGAATGTACTTTTAACATAGACCAAAAGGGACTCATAAATACTCTGGTTGTGCCTTAAAACTGAACACAACATAGGCACATCCACTAACATTATTTATAAAAGTATCAAAAAGACATAGTGGATCATATTTTGGAGGTTAACAGTCACTGTTAGCATGGTAAACTGTGAAGTGGTAGAAGATTTTCCTTATTCAGCATGATAAAATTTACAAACTTTTGTTCAGAAGATGAAATTTTAGAAGACTTTTGAAGGAAGTTATGATAATGTGTCCTTAATGAAACTGTGAGAGAAGAATGTTTTCAAGTGTCAGGGAGAAATGTATAAAGTTTCAAAGGGGAACCATAAGTAGGTAAATGGAATCAAGAAAGTTGGGATAGGATTAACATGTATGAGGAGGGCAGTAATTAGGGAGAAGATATATTGAGAGATGTTATAGAACATTTTTATTTTGTCTCAGTGGGGAACCAGTTCAGATTTGCTGGAGAGGGATAGTGTTCTACTGATTTGGGTGGTCATAGAGGGTGGAGTGAGCAGATTGCATACAGAGCAGATTGCAGGGAACATAGTGCAGGGGAAGATAGGAGAAGATGGTAGGAGTTAGGGTCCCTTGGCCTCTTTCTGATGGGCACACAATCACTGGAATATTAACATTAACAAAACTAAAACATTGTCAGGCAGCATTATGGTATAGTAGAAAGAATATGCTTGAGTTCTAACCTTTACTCAGGCCCCTTGCTGTGTGGCCTTGGGTTAAATACTTAACCTCTCTGAGTTTCCCATTTCTAAAATGAAGATAGGTGTTATGAGAGTTAAATGAGTTAAAATACATAAAATGCTTTAAAATGTCCGGGCATGGTGTTTCATGTCTGTAATCCCAGCACTTTGGGAGGCCGAGGCAGGCAGATCACGAGGTCAGGAGATCGAGACCATTCTGGCTATGGTGAAACCCTGTCTCTACTAAAAAAAAAAAAAAATACAAAAAATTAGCCGGGCGTGGTGGTGGGCACCTGTAGGAGGCTGAAGCAGGAGAATGGCATGAACCCGCGAGGCAGAGCTTGCAGTAAGCCGAGATCGCGCCACTGCACTCCAGCCTGGGGGACAGAATAAGACTACGTCTCAAAAAAAAAAAAAAAAAAACTTTAGCACAATGCCTGATGCATACATATGTTTTAGATATTCTATTAATATCAAATCGAAACTAGTATAGCACTGCCCTGCTTCTGGAATCATATCTTAGATTAAAAATCTGAGTTACTAGTTTAAAAGCTGTCCATCAATTGGCATTCATTTACCTAACTGCTACAATAACAATTAGCTTTTCAGCCTTTGTAGCTTAAGGCATTCCTCATTCCTCAGTCCAGGTGCCCTGTTAGGAGTAAAAAGACTTCAAGTGGGTGCATCACTATAGGAAATTAAAAGAAGAAAGGAGAAAGGAAGAAGATATGGATGTTGTTCTCAAAAAATATACACTGGGAAGGAAAAAAAAAATGCCTGGCACATAGTAGGTGCTTAATTAACACTGGTTGACTGAAAGATGAATAAATAAGACTAGGATATCCACATATATAAATTTTTATAAATTTAACCAATCCTTTAGATATAGTATATGTGTATTAATGAAACTTTCAGTAATATTTGGATGGATACTGTTCTGAATTATTAGGGTTTATAAGTCCCCCCCAAAAAATGAGATTGATACAGAATTGATGTTTCTTCCCCAAATGATATATTAAAACTACCTTTTTTTCTGATTCAACATAGCTTAATTATCTGTGACAACTGAGGATAAAGGAGAAGGATGAGGCCAGGTGTGGTGGCTCATGCCTGTAATCCCAGTAGGAGGCCAAGGCGGGCGGATCACTTGAGGTCAGGAGTTCGAGACCAGCCTGGCCAACATAGTGAAACCCCGTCTCTACTAAAAATACAAAAAAAAATTAGCCAGGCTTGGTGGCAGGCATCTGTAATCCCAGCTAATTGCGAGGCTGAGGCACGAGAATTGCTTGAACCTGGGAGGCAGAGGTTGCAGTGAACTGAGATTGTGCCATTGCACTCCAGTCTGGGTGCCAGAGCAACACTCCATCTCAAAAAAAAAAAAAAAAAAAAAAGAGGGATGAGGCAAGATATGACTGATAAAACCTACAGCTAGTCTCCAAACTTTTCCCCTACTCTAGGTTTGTGTGGAAAACAATGAAATATTGGGGGAAATACATATCTATACACTTTTTTTACAGCATCCTACAATGTTATTAGCAAACCTCCTGTGTTTTAAAGTACATGGTGGGCTCGGCAAGGTGGCTCATACCTGTAATCCCAACACTTTTGGAGGCTGAGGTGGGAGTTCACTTGAGTCCATGTAGCCTGGGCAACATAACAAGACCCCATCTGTACAAAAATGTCAAAATATTAAGACAGTCATGGTGGCATGCCTGTAGTCCTACCTACTCAGGAGGCTGAGGTGGGAGAACCACTTGAGCCCAAGAGTTCAAGGCTGCTGTGAGCCGTGATCACCCCATTACTGCCTGGGTAACAGAGCAAAATCCTCTCTCTAAAAAATAAAATAAAGTGTCTCCTAAAATGGTGGGTGAAGGAGATTATTAATGATAATGACAAAGCAAACTGTTTTACTTTAATTCCTTTTTTAGGGAACTACAACCATCAAATGGTTTAAGTAGTATTTGAAGAGAAAAGAAGTGTTGTTCATGATAATAGTCACAGAAAATATTGGAAACTCTTTTAGAATATAAATTTGGCAAACTGAAGCAAAATGAAGAAAACTGTTAACTATTGTTTCACAGTGTTTTTGTGTCTATATTGCAGGTAATGCTCTGTTAGTTTGAGCAAATCTGAGGTCTGTGCTAAATATAACAGTGATGAAATCTGTAACTCTTGAAAATCCCTTCTAAATCCTCTGAAAACCTTCTTCTCTCCAAGAAGGATATGTATTGAGTGATCGAAATAAAGAGGAAAAAGTTGTATAGAATTGCACTGTGCAATTTGTTCAGTTTGCTTGATCCTGCGTTTGTTTTGAAAGTTGTATTTGTGGTATGGTTGTTTTTACTAGTATTTTATATTTTTGGATTTGGCCTGTAGCATTTCACTGGATATTTCTACCTTTATTTTCTACCCACAGCAAGAAAGAATATTACCCACAAAATTTTTTTTAACTAAAAATACACTATTATTTTAATGGTAACTTGATGTATACAGTATCTGGCATAATAAAGATGAAACAAATAATCACTACAATACTAAAATCTAATCTATTTTGCCAAGAGTTGGTGAGAAGATTTTATCAGTTACTTTTAACCTAGGACAATATATCCTGTTTTATAATTTGTTGTTTTCTCTTGTGACAATATATAAAAAAAAAGAAAAAAAGAAGCAGCTTAGGCCTCACTGGTATCTGGAGCAGTTGAGTCCTTACCTGTTTGTCTGCTTTGTGATTGGCTAAAAGCTGTTGCTAAGCTTGTGTTTTTGTTCTTAGGGAAAGTTAAAAGTTGAATGTGACCTATTTGAACTGCATCCTGCTGCTTTTGACTCTGCTTTGCTCTTTCCCCTGATCCACATACTTTTTTCTGGCATCTTTTGAAGTTTAGATTTTTTAAAACCCACTTATGTATAAATTTAGTGTGCAATATTTGAAGATTGTGACATTTTAATGCGTATTTATGATCTACAAACTAAAGTACTGTAGTTTAATTTTTTAAATCTAATTGAATAGTTGAAAGTTGAATTTATTGACATAAAGCAAGTTCTAATTGTAGAAAGCAAATGCATTATTTTAAAACCTGCCTATTATACTAAAAATTATCTGGATATCAATAATCTTTGTTAATAAGAACAAATCCAAATTACTTAATTTTTTTTCAATTGAAATGTAATATGAAAATAGTTGTTAGGTCAAATTTTTATAATTTAGGATAAAGACTATTCTTGCTCATACTGGCATGTGTGTCACTAAAGGATAAGAGGGATTTTATTTATGTTTTCTTGAAGAGGGCTGAAAGGACTGATAATGCTTTAGGTTATAGATTAGACCCAGGACAGGCTAAATGAAAGTTATATTGTGAAGGTGAGTTTGGTCTATAATTCAGTAGACAAACATGAACTGTTGTAGTTCCAACAGCTTTTTCTCTTTAAGGCTCTATTTGGCATTGATGAGAATAAGACTTTGAACTAGATTCTGCCAGCACTCTGCTGGAACCGGTAGAAATGATTGGAACATTCTCTGAACCTTAAAGCCTGACCCAAGTCTTGGGTGAGTGATGTGGAGAGCCACAGACTAGCTTGGATCCTCCAAACCTAATGTGAGTTCCGGGATACAGATCATGAGGGGTGTGTGTCTCTGTGTGTGTGTGTAAAAAATGTGTTTTCTTTGTCAGCTTAGTCTTTAATAAAACAATATTACCAGAATTCTGATGTATATAGTATCTAAAACTGTAAAAGTGTTTTATCAATAAATTATTTAAGTTCAAATAAGAAAATTCATTATCAAATCAATTAGTGAAAACAGTGGGGCTATTTTATATTTTCAGAAAATTTGAAATTAAGGGGTTATGAATGATGGTTGCAGTATTTCTATATTTTCTTATATGCATAATATCAAGAAAATCTGATTCACACAGGTAAGTGCTTTTGTGGGTTTTTGAAAGTATCTTTATACTTTCATTTTTTAATCGTGCTCTACATGTTCAGAGAAACTTCTCTAGTAATGAACTATAGAAGTCATCCCTGAAATTATAGACTTAGATAAATGGTTTTGAGTGAAAACTTTTTAAATAGTTCACCTTGCATTCCCAAGATACTCTGCAGTTAAACTGATCCAGAAGCCTGAACAAAAAAGTGAAAAGAATGATTGATTTCAAACAACTACTTGCATTCTTTATTATAAATATTAAAAGTTAAAACACTAAGCACCAAAATGTACAATATCCACTAAAAACTAAGGAGTCATGATGGGATGTGCAATCTGTTCCTTCGACATTACAAAATTGACAGTTACACTCTTTCAGGAGCATGTACCAAGCAAATGTGCCTGAGCCTCTCCTGGCATCTTTAAAGCAAAATATCCACTTGCTGTAGCAGTTCCCTCACTATTACAGTTTTACTTGAGCCGACGTAGACAGGCATGAATTTTTTAAAAGACTAGAACACATAAACTATACCCCTCCTAATCACTGACACATTTATACATTTACAAGAATGTTCAAATGCGCTCACACAGATGGTGGGAGAGACATTATTTAATAACTGAATTATTACTGGCAACAAATTGTTGTTTTGGCAGTCTCCATTGAATTTAATGTTGATAAACATAGGTTACTTTGAAAAAGAAAGTTCAAATCTAATATTTTATAATATCTCTAAAGTATGTGTAAGGAAGAGATTTTAAGAAATATAATTTGAAAACCACTGATAATATACAAGGAAGTACAGAGCAGGAAGGGGCCAGGTTCTAGTTAGCTGAAAGCATATAACTCTGGATAAAATCAGTAATTATATTTTTGCTATTTCTTCTTATTATTATTTTTCTATAGAAAGAGACAGGGTTTTCACTATGTTGCCCAGGCTAGTCTCAAACTCCTGGCCTCAAATGATCCTCCCACCTCAGCGTTCCAAAGTGCTAAGATTGCAGGCATTGAGCCACTGTGCCTAGCCAGGAATTATATTAAAAGATTAGAACTTTAGAGCTGAAATAAAGTTTGAGAGATCATTAAGTTCAATTGCCCTTCATTTCAAATTTAAAGCGATTACAACTGGAAGGGTTTTCAGCTTTTTATTTTTTCTTTGCAAAGGTGGTAAACTAGATGACCCTCCATTTAATGCTTCCTAACAGAATCCCAAGCTATCTGCTAATCTGTATGATTTATGTAAGTGGTTAAGTCTAACTTTAAATCCCAATCTCGAATTAAGAGATTTCTGCTTGTTCATATGATTTAAGAAATGCATATATTTGGGCTGGGCACGGTGGCTCACACCTGTAATCCCAGCACTTTGGGAGGCCGAGGCAGGCGGATCACGAGGTCAGGAGATCGAGACCATCCTGGCTAACACGGTGAAACCCCGTCTCTACTAAAAATACAAATAGTTAGCTGGGTGTGGTGGTGGGTGCCTGTAGTCCCAGCTGCTTGGGAGGCTGAGGCAGGAGAATGGTGTGAACCCGGACAGTGGAGCTTGCAGTGAGCCAAGATTGCACCACTGCACTCCAGCCTGGGCGACAGAGCGAGACTCCGTCTAAAATAAATGCATATATTTGACATTTAGTAAATATTTACAAATAATGAATGATTGAATACTAAATGGTTACATAGTATCAAGTTTTCTGTTAATTGGTAAAATAATAGCATTATTTTAAGGCTCAATGCCAAATAGAGCCTTAAAGAGAAAAAGCTGTTGGAACTACAACAGTTCATGTTTGTCTACTGAATTATAGACCAAACTCACCTTCACAATATAACTTTCATTTAGCCTGACCTGGGTCTGGTCTATAACTGAAAGCATATAAAATATAAAATATATAAAATAATAGCATTATTTTACCAATGTAAACTTATACGAACATATATTTTAAAAATTAGACTCATAACAAATTAAGAATGTTACCCTCTCCAATTTGTATCATCTGAATAAAATACTATTTTAGTATTTCTGAGTTATTTGCCAGAAAATAAAAATGCAAAAATTAAGAAAATCATATTCTCTATTACTACAAGCAAAATGATCTTGAATTCCATTCAAATCTGAATTCCTGTAAAAAGCATACATTTTTAAGTGGTATTATATCTTTTATTGTTTGAGAGTATGTTTTGGCAACACCGAAAGCTAGAATGGATAAGCAAATATAAACATTTTTATTTGATGAACTATAGTCCCCTAAATGTATCTATACCCTTTGGGTAAAGAGGAAAATGGCCCCAGAGTGAGAATTTGGGAGGGCAGAAGAACAGACAGGAAAGTTCAGTGAACAGCATTTTATTTTTAAAATACATAATAACCTGCAAGTAGTCTCCAGATGTGACCTGGTACTTGTGCTCAGGTTAAGAATCTACAACTTAATACCCTCTTGGAAAGCAAGAGACCTCTGAAGGAGGCAGAAAAAGGAAGGTGGTTTAAAGGATTATAGGACCTACAACTAAAGATTATCAGGAAGGAACTGAGTAGGAGTTATTTGAACTGTGCAAGAAAAGCACATTTTGCAGAATTCTATTCACCACTTGGTAGTAATAATCATAGGGTGGGGAGGCATGGATAGGGAAGGCAGGATAGCTGTTATAAACAAAAACAACTGGATTTTAAAACTTTAGAATATTGTCTTAGTTTGTTTCTTTGAATAAAAATTACCATTAGTATAAACAAAGTATTTAAAATTCAGTCATGATTAAGCTAAGGACTCATTAATATGCATTTAGCCCAAACATTTTAACCACAGGTAAAAATCCTATGGTTAAATGGGATTAGTTCAGTTCCATCAAGTCTGTGGGTTCAGGATAAGTTAAAGATATTAGGTTTGGTTTTAATCTATTTTGAATGGATAATTTTTAATATTATGCCTGGCTAATTCCTTGTATTTAAAATTATAGGTTACATACTAAACCAGTTCTTGGCCTGTGCACAAATAGAAGCACTATGAGAATTTCATGTGTTCACATTGTTTAGGTACAAATGAAATCTAGGCCCTCAAAAACTGTTAGAAAAATTATACAACACAGAGTATATTCAGTCTGAGAAATATTTTCTACTTGCATATATTTAGTATCTTTTGTTGCCTTGAGTTTGTATATTTCCTTCTCCTTCTTTAAAACCTTCAGTAGCGCCTAGCAACATATGGCTTAAAGTCCTAACCATCCATTTCCCCCTCACATTCACCTTTTTCATAGACCTCATAGTATTCCAAATTAAACCTATTCCTTCTTATTTAAATCAGTGATGATGCTGAAAAGTAGCCTCTAAACATTGTAATATGTCTGAATGAATTCTCCCACTTAATTTTTATATCTCAACAGACACTTTCTTTTCTATCACTTCACCTTGGATAGACCTAAGGATTATTTAAAGCCAAACTTGGTTACAAAATGTTCCTGAATCTTGTCAAACAATGGTATCTTGTCAGACACAGGCAGTGTCTGACTTGTAAGTACATGCCTGACTTAACAAGTGATCCATACATGCCTTTGTCAGACCCTGTATAGCTGGTAGCCTGGTAGTGCAGGAGAGCAGTCACAGAAATATCAAAGAAAAATCAAAGGAGCTTGGATATCTATGAGTTCCAAGGAGAAGTAGAGAGATTCTGAAAGACAGAGTGCTTAGCAGAGCTGAACCCAGTAGAAGCTGATTCCCTCACAGAGCCAATCTGTCTGCCTATAAACAGGCAGGTTTTGTGGCCCCTAAGCCTCAAAAATGTTTACCTGAATAGTGAACTTGAAATTCATTATTAGGCTTTCAATTAAGCTTAAACAATTTTTTAATGGAAACATCTCTTCAGAGTTCATTCATTTGATACATAATTTTTGAGGGTCTCCTGTGTGCAGGGCACTAGGACATTGGAAATATAGCAGTAAACAAAAAAGACAAACATTCTGATTTTATGGAGCTTATATCCTATTGAGACAAACTAAATAAATAAATAGGAGATATCAGTAACTTACAAAATTAGTGTGATTTGTTTGAGAAGACTGCTTTCTTCCTAAAACGTACCACTTTTTGAGAAACAGGGGTCATGTGAGGAACATGTAGGAGATTGGGTAGATTCAGATGAGATATGTAGTGAAGAGGCTTTGGGTAGCACGAGGCCACCAAAGGCCCAGAAAGAGACACTGAGAGGAGTGACAGAGAGAAAATGGAGGAGAGAAGCTCTCAAAGCCCAAAATCACCCATTCCATGATTTCTTAAAAACAAAACAAAACAAACAAAAAAAACTCACCCTGAGTAAAAGCAAGGGAGATAAATTTTTCTGTCTTCCTACCCTCTTTTCTTGCCTCCAGAATCAAGAACTTAGGTGAATACAGTTATCAAAATTTTAAATATATATTCGGTAAAAGCAGCAGCCTCATATAGTGACCGCTGCTTTGGATTCTGACAGACCTGAGTTCTAATTCCAGGCTGAATTTTACAAGTTTTATAACTTTGGTCAAGTTGCCCATACTTTTAGTTTCTATGTCACAAATTTGTAAAATAAAAATAATTACATCTGCTTTATACATGTAAAGTGTTAAGTGTCTGATACACAGGAGTTAACAAAGTACTGGTCTTATTATTATCAGCCTCGAAAACCTGACCCTTATTTAACACACTGATTCTTTAGGGGTAAAAGCAACTTTTGAATTTAAAACCACTGACACTTCTTGGAATACTACTTATTTACAAATATTGGTGATGCCTCGTATTTCTAAACAGCTATGTGCATTTCTAAAAGAGGAAACTCTAAATGAGAGGAAAATACCAAAGACTTGTCAACATTCTTGCTCCTTTAAAGTGATATAATTCTAAAAATTGAAGAACTGAAAAAAAAAAGTATAGCGCAAATAAGAGGATCAGTTTAAAGTTCAGTGCTAAAAGGATCTTAATGTACCCAAAACATGATGTTGAAAAGGGAAAAAGTGCTTAGCAGACAAGCTATGTAGATAAAAACAGGAAGATATGAGCTGGAGGAGAAAAATCTAGACAAAATTAGTAAGCAGAAGTAGACTTATAAACCAGCATTTGTTCTAAATGAAATGTTTTAAATGACACTAGGGGATTTTTCAAGAATGCTTAAACCACATAAATCTAACAAAGCCCACTCCCACTCTTAAAGGAGTTCTTTGGTTTAATGTGTAAAACCATCACTGTATGTTTTCTAACCAATTACTGCATTAAGTATAATTCTGATTCCAATGAGGAGATGTGCAAATCTATAGTACAGGGTTTAACATGTGGTCCATAAAAGTATGATTATGCCTTTTAGCCTAATTACTGCTTTTTCTACTAAAAAATATATATTCTTTGTCATGAATTGATTATACTTTTTAAAGACCTAATGCATCCAGGGAAGCCACTTGGTCAGGAGAGCAGATAATTTGAGATTTATCTCCTAAATTTCAAAAACAAGAGTTTGAGGCATGATTGCCTCCCTCAAGAAACTTACTACCATATTGGAGAGACAAAATCCACTGTCATCTTCTACACTTCTCTCCCTTCCCATTGTTCCGAAGACTGCCCTCGCCTTGCCAAGATTGCCTCAGCAGCCTAACTAACTCATCTCCTTACCCCTAGTTTTGCCCCTTCCAATATATTTTTCCAAACCTTAGCTGACATGCAAATCTGATGTCACTCTACGGTTTAGAACTTTCAGTAACTCCACAGTACTCTTAAGAATGAAATCCGTATTCTTTAATGAAGCTTAACAATCCCTCGTTACTGCTTATCTTTTTTTTTTTTTTCCTGTTGCCAGGCTAGAGTGCAATGGTGCGATCTTGGCTCATCGCAACCTCTGCCTCCCAGGTTCAAGCAATTCTGCCCCAGCCTCCTGAGGAGCTGGGACTACAGGCGTGCACCACCACGCCCAGCTAATTTTTTTGTATTTTTAGTAGAGATGGATTTTCACCATGTTGGCCAGGATGGTTTGGAGCTCCTGACCTTGTGATCCGCCCGCCTCAGCCTCCCAAAGTGCTGGAATTACAGGCGTAAGCTACCATGCCCGGCCTACTGCTTATCTTTTACCTAAACTCCTTCTGTTACTCTCCTTACCCTCTTTCCAGACCCATTGAGCTTCCTGTATTCTGCTTCCCTAATGGATCACTCTTTCCTTTTTCTGGGCCTCTGCATATGCTAGATCTTTTACTTAGAACTCTGTGTCTATTCTTCCAAACTCTCCTCCAAATTTTCTTTCCAAGGCCTCTCTACTAATACTCTAAACTGTAGCTCAGGTGTCTTTTTCCTTCAGGAAGCCTATCTTGAACCACCATTCCAAGTGAAGACTCCCCTAATATTTCATAGTTATCTGTTAAAATCAAGTTATTTGACACCACTCTGCTTTTACATAGATTATCAGCTTGCTCTTCAGAAAGATAAGGCTGAGTGCATTACTGCTAAGGACAGATGTAGAGGCAATGAACCTCACTTTGATACAGTTGAGTAAGTTGACCAAAATCTTTTTAAAAGAAAGGAAATATTTCAGAATTACTATTACTTCTTAGATTAAATGTCAGGATTCTTCCTGAGCCAAGTTCGTGCCACTGCACTCCAGCCTGGGCGCCAGAGCGAGACTCCGTCTCAAAAAAAAAAAAAAAAGAAATATCAAAATTAAATGTTTAAATAGCAGACTTTGTAAGGTATCTCTGGCCTATACTGACAACCTGTGGTAAATATCAAAAACACAGCCCTTTGTAATCACTGTTCTGTATTGAGGACGTTCATCTTTTCAGTAGATGTTTATTGCATGCCTGTATGTGCACAGCCCTAGAGATTGAGAGGAGCAGCACCTTCAGAACATCTGGCCTACCTTCAAAATCCTTGGAAAATACTTTTTATTGAATGGTTTGAAACAAAACATTTCAAAAGTTAAATCTGCACAATGATAGATGCAGGTTAATTAATACATTTGTTGGGCTGGGTGTGGTGGCTCACACCTGTAATCCCAGCACTTTGGGAGACAAAGGTGGGAAAATTGCTTGAGTCCAGGAATTTGAGACCAGCCTGGACAACATAATGAGACCCTATCTCTACAAAAAATTTAAAAAGTAGCCGGGTGTGGTGGCCTCTGCCTGTAGTGCCAGCTACTCAGGAGGCTGAGGTGGGAGGATCACTTGAGCCCTGGAGGTCAAAGCTGCAGTGAACCGTGATAATGCCACTGCACTCATCCTGGCTGACAGAGCGAGACTGTCTCAAAAAAAAAAAAAAAAAAAAAAAAAATTAAAAAAATACATTTGTTGGAACTCTTGGTTACTGTAAATTTATTTGGAGGCAACCTTTTTATGTTGGAGAATAGAGTGACTAATTCACTCTAGTGCTCCATAGCAGAGAACAAGAAATTAGTACTCTTTGAGGAATTTAGGTCAGTCTTTATAGAGACCATAAAGGAATCTTGACATTTAATGGCTTGAAGGTTCTCCATAAACCACTAAATTAGAATATTAAATTAAAATTATTTTTCTTTTCACATAAGGCAGCATTAAATAATAATTTGAAACTATCTGGGGAAAAAAGGAATCCTAACTGGAGCTTCCTATACAATTTCAGTATATCTGAAATATTTCTTCAATAAATATTTATCAAGCACTAAGTATCAGACTACTATATGTATGCAGTTAGCAGTTTTCGCTTGCATTTACTTATTTTAAGCCACTTTTGATTTAACTAGTGCATGCTTTTCCCTTGCCTCTCATTAGAAAATGCAAAGATAAGCATTCCTCATTTTACAAATGTCATAACTAAGGTTATGCCCTACTAGACAACTAAAACTGTGATTCCTTCAGAAATAAAATCATACCTCAACTCTTCTAGAACCAGAGTCATCATTTTTCACATACTTCTACCTAACTAGCTTTTGCAGCTCACAGTCCCATACATCAAGTGCATTTATGTTTCCAATGCATTCATTTACAACCAGTTTATCTTGCAGCGTATGTCATATTGCTGCAAATTGGATGATGTACTGGGTTTGTTTTGTTTTTGTATTTGCTTACGGCTGAGTGGGCATTTGATTATACTGTTTGTTTTTGAGGCTGTGCTCAGTAGATGAGAGCTTGGAAGCCTCTGTAGGCTTTTCTTCTATATCGACATTAACTCAAAATTGCTTCTTTTGACCAGTAAAAAATATTTTGGGTGCGTTAGCTATTTTTTAAAAGCAGTATAGAGAACATATATCATTTATCTTATTAGGAGGAGATAAAAAGTAACCATTTTGACATGCCACTTTAAATATGATAGTTGAAGAGCTAAGAGTAACTTAGTCTTCACTGAGACACGGTAGCCTCACTTCTAAGACTGAAACTTATTTTCATTTATGAGTCCTGTTCTGTGGCCATTAACTACTGCTATAAATTCCACTTGTTTCCTTGTCAGAATGTTCCAGCTTTTTTTGTTTTTTAACCTGAGCACTTAAGCTTTGAAAACAGCATAAACATGCAAAAAGAGATCTAATTTAGGAATTTGTTTCTTTTAAAGAGAGAGAATAGAGTTATGTAAAGAAATAGTACTGACACAGGACTGGAGGGATCAGGGTTCTGGGCCCAGCAATGTCAGTTGTTTTTCTCCTTTGTAACCTGTATTTTCCCAAGTTCCTCATCCGATATCAGAGATTGAAATTCTGTCTTTACAACCCAGGGAGGGCGCTTATGAAGGAATATTAGAAATTGTAAAGCCTTCGAATATACTTGAGAGGAAAAAAGACAATTCAGAGATAGGCTACCAAGGTTTATTATCTGTGTAGGGGAGTGATATTTATAGCTTTTACGTAGCTTACCAAAATGAATTTTGCATTGATTATAGGCCAAAGTCCTGTACATGTCGCTGCATTCTGCTGCCCATTCAGCGTCGTTTGGGCATTATGGGAAAGGAAGAAGGGAAATTTCAGTAGTTCATCGAATTTACAGCGAACTTCATTACTCGGTGTTGTCAAGATCAAGTCTCGAGGTTGGCTGCTGTTTGGTTCTAGGTAAATGGCCGAGCAGGGGTGTAGGGGGCAGATTTCCCTGTCCCTGAAGCCCGAAGACTCGTGCTGCACCTTCCTGACAGTGCATGCTCACCTTGCGGCCCTCCAGAGCCCATTCCGTACCTGAGAATTAGCTGTTCGTGGTGGATCTGGGCCCCCGAGGTGATTTTTCACCTCGCCGCGTCAGACCACCGGTTCCCCGCCTCTGCGCCGGGGGGCGGGGCTTTGCGGAGACGCGGGCTCGCATTGGCTTGCGTGGCCGCCAGGGCGGTGAAGTGACGGGCGCGGGGCGGGGCCGCGCGGCTTGTTTGTCGGCGCCGCCCCGCCCCCCGCCGTCCGTGCTGACTGAGGCGCTGCAGACCGGAGCCGCGGCCGGCTGCCCAGCGCTCGCCGCCTCCGCGTGTCCGCAGCAGTCCCCGCGCCGACATGCGCCTGGCCGCCGCCGCGAACGAGGCGTACACGGCCCCTTTGGCGGTCTCGGGTCTGCTGGGCTGCAAGCAGTGCGGCGGGGGCCGCGACCAGGACAAGGTACCTGGGCGAGGGGCTGAGCGGGCGGCTGGGTACCTGGGCGGGTGGGCACCCGGCCGAGCTGCCCTGTGCAACACGGAGGTCACGTCGCCTCCTCACAGTCGCTCCGGGTCAGCATCCGAAAACGTTCCCCAGGTAGGGCGGGCGGGCGCCCGGGGAGCAGCGTCCCGGCCCTCCTGCGCCCATCGGGGGAAGGGGGTTGCCTGCGGTGGGAGGGAGAACTGCGCACCGTGAGTCGTCCCTGGGCAGAAAATGCTAAGCTGGGAGAGACTGCGGCCCCGGTCATGTAAATGAAAGTCTCCAAGACGTAAATAACATTGTCGTCTGGACAAGTCTCCACAAGTCAGAAATCCAGCAGACCTCAAGTCTTGAGGGTGAAACAGCCTGTGGATATGCCCCCTCGATGTCTTGTCTTGTGAAAACAGATTAGCCACCTTCACCCCCTTTGCCTCCACTTAGAAAGAAAAAACATTTGACTCAGGGAAGAGATGATGTTGCCTGGAATAAGTGTGTCCTGCAAGCTCTATGACGTTATGCACAGCGTTTACTCTTGCGTATTAAGCCATCCCTTTTCTGAATTGGCCTTCAGAAAGAGGTACTTAATTGTAACATTTTGTGTTTTTTTTCTAAGTGGTTGCAAATAGGAAACCATTTGAAAGTTACTAATGTAACCTTAGGTAAAACTCGAACCTTAAATTTGGATTGAAATCAGATGCTGTCAGAGTGTTGCCTTAGTTCAAGAAATCTAAATGTGAATTATTTTCTCTGCAGCTTTACCCACTAAAATGACGTGGTTTCGTAATTTCTTTAATGGAGTCTATTATCAGTATACTATGTATGTTCATAGAAACTTAAATGAAGACACTTTGTCATGAAGGTTGTAAAGCACCAAATTTTTTTTGAGATTTTAACATTTATGGACATATTACATGTTCCTTGTTTACAGATAATAAAACAATCTTTAAAAATCTCTTACAGTATCGCTTTGGAAACTTTACCAAAAAGTGAAAACAGTATGAAAGTGTTGAATTACATTTACAGTTTCTGTTTGCGGGTCATAATAGATCTTTTCTCTTTTTGAGTAGAAGTGAGCCCCAATCATCATGCTTGAATAGATCTGTTATTTCTGCTGATGTTTGTGTGCAGAGTCCTGGTTCTTGCTCAGATCTAGAATTTCCAAAGATAGCTATGTAAACTAAAAGATAAAGAAATAGATTTTGGCTTGCATATTGTTACAGCGCTTATGGGATTGTGTTGAGGAAACCAGGAAGCTTTGTATAGTTGTATTTCATTTTTAATACATCCCAACATGTGGGAAGATAAATTAGGAAGGAATGCTTTATAGGAAAACTATTCACTTTACAAAAAGAATAACACAATTCTTTCAAATAGCTAGCTCCCATAATGCTTTTAAATTAAACACTTTACAGAAACGGAACTCCTGAGCAAAGTATAGGGCACAAATATGGCCTAAGTATTACAAATGCAGTAACTTAAAGTCAGTAAGTTTTTTTCTAAAATATAGTTCATAGAAGGCAAAAAAAAAAAGTACCTGGATTTTTCAGTATTTCTGAATTACCTATTAGTATTAATGACAATATTAACATAATTGTTAGTACATTTTGCTATAGTAGGCATATTTCTTTCTAACACTTCTAGATTTCTCCATTTCTATTTAAAATTTTTGAATGTCAAAAGGCCAGCACCCAGCTATAGGCAATCTCCCAGAGAAGGGAGAGTGGATGGGAACTTTCACTTTTTATGTAACATATCTTTACCTTGTTGAAATGTTTTTCAAAAAACACATGCTGCTTTTGAATTTAAAAAATAAAATTACTGTGAATGTTGTGATAATCACAACAGTGATAGTGTAGCGAGGAAAACAAAATGATTCAAATTATTTGTGTATTTTTACTTCTCAACTAATTTTGCAGGTGGTAGATACTGTAAGCCAACAATGCTTTCATTTTGCACTTGTCATTCATTCATTATTTCAGTTAAGGATATTGATACAGATGCATAAATGTATCTCACAAATCTGAAACATCTGACTGGAACAGTACTTTTCAGTACACAAACATTGATTCATACAGTGATACAATAAATACATAGTCTTTCTGTGGTACTACTGTCAACATTCACTAAGAATTTTCACTCTGAAAATTAGTGTTTTGCATTATACACTGAGGAAACATATCAGAAGTAATATTGTGATGGTGGAAACTGTTGTTGTCTCTTTCAAAGATGGTTATTAGGTTGTTGAGGGGAAAAGACTGTTAGTTCTCATGTTAGTCTTCCAGCCACACCTTCACAGAGAGCCTGTGAGGTTAGTGCTGTGATTAGTATCTACATCTGCTTTTCAACAAGGCCATTTATTGGTGGCAGTTCCATCTCCTAGAATCTGGATTGGCCAAAATTTGTTCAAAGTCTGTAGTTAAGTTTCTTACAGCTACAGATGAAGGAATAATTGAATTAACCTAAATAGGAAGCTATGAAATGTATTTAGTTTGGCTTATGATCACCCCATTGAACACCTGCAGTGCCTTTTTTGATCAGCATCTACTAGAAAAGAGTTGTAACCAATTTAACATGTGACCAAGAAGTGTTTCAAAAGTGAGTTTTCCAGAAAATGGAAACTTTTTATAAACCAAGACTACTACTGTATAATAACAGTGGTATCTATAAGAATCTCCAAGGTATCAAGAAGTCTTAAAGAGGCTCAAAAGAGTAATAATGAAAGATACCAACTCTAGAACCAGCTGTCATGGATTCAGCCCCCGTCTCCACCACTCACTAGTACTGACTGAGCTAGAATACTTGGATTCAAATCTCAGGGCTTTCCTTGGACACAGGGTGGGGAACATCACATACCAGGGCCTGTCGTGGGGTAGAGGGTGGGGGGAGGGATAGCATTAGGAGATATACCTAATGTAAATGACGAGTTAATGGGTGCAGCAAACCAACATGGCACATGCATACATATGTAACAAACCTGCACATGGTGCCCATGTACCCTAGAACTTAAAGTATAATTTTAAAAATTAAAAAAATCTCAGGGCTTTCATCAGTTATGCTAAATGGAGATAATAATAGTACCTGCTTCATAGATTAAGGTAAGGATTAATCTAAGACTCTTGACGTTTTCATGAATATTGTAGAACACCAAATACTCTTTCTAAACTTTAGTATCATAGACTCATGTTCTTTGTTTGCCGGTAGTATAATTTAAAACAGTGCTCAGCTCATAAATACTTTGTGTTAGCTGCTGCTGCTGCTGCTATTGCTATTTATTATCATGAGCCCTAGTTGCTTTTTCAATGTTATTCAAGAAATAAGCAGAAAACTAAAAGGCAATTTGGTTCTCAGATATCATTGACTAGTGTTAGGGTGCCAGCCACAGTCTAGCAACCCCACTTTACCCTGTCTTCCTCTGCTACTTCTGAGAAATTAGACAGCCAAATCTGTTAGACCTTATACCTAAGACTAGAATCTATAACAAAAGACTCAATGTTGGTATAATTTGTAAAATATTCTATAGTTTATAATATAGATTATAATCCCACGTAGTTGGGATTGATGGTATTATTATTTTGTCATCATCCCTATTTTACAAATTAGGACTCTTCAATTTGGAGGCTAAGGAAGAGGGGAGACAGTGTTATCAATATGCCCACTAAATTTGGCAATAGGGATGGACTTACAAAGACAAGAATTACATAGAACCCTTGCCATAAATATAGGAAATACTCTGTTTCTCAAGCATTCATAGCCACCTTCTTGGAATTGTAAACCTATTGTTTTATAATAATTTGGCATATAAACTATATATTTGGTAGAGAAATAAAACCAGAATAATATAATTTGTATACCTCTTTGTTTCTAAACCTATGTGCTGTCAATCTGGCCACATTTTAAAAAAGGTAACTACGTTACACGCTGCTAATGTATTTGTAAGATAAAGGCCTAGAAATTGAATCGGTGAGGTTGTTTTTTTTTCCTGCTTACAGATAATATATACATATTCTGCACTTTGCTTCTTCTCCCCTTCCCCGTTATCATAATATAACTTGAAGAGCTTTTAAAGTCAACTCACGTAGAAGTGCTTCATTCTTTCTAAAGACTGCATGCTACTCTATTATATGGTCATGCTGAACTTTATTCAAACAGCCTTCTATTGATGAACACTGAGATTGTTTTCAACCTTGTACTGTTAGAAACAGTGTTGCAGTGATTATCCTTTTACATATGGCATTTCACAAATGTGAGCACATCTATAGGTTAACACTTAGGATGGAATTGTTGATTCAAAGGCTATGGGACTTTTTAATTTTGATCACTATTACAAATTGCCCTTCCTAGCGGTTGTAGTAATATATACTCTATACTGTTTTTTCTCATACTTCAAAACACTCTCATCAGCAATATATAAACAATTAATGACTGTTTCTCTACCCAATACAGCCTGTGATCAAACTTTTTGATCTTAAGCAATCTTTTTGGAGGAAGATAGTATCTCAGCATAGTTAACTTGCAGTTGTTTTATTTTGAGTGTCAAGCATTTTTCAACCATTTGTATTTTCTTTTCCTTGAACTGTCCATGTTGTTTGCTCATTTTTAAAATACGATTGTTGGTCGGGCGCGGTGGCTCACACCTGTAATCCTAGCACTTTGGGAGGCCGAGGCAGGCGGATCACGAGGTCAGGAGATTGAGACCATCCTGGCTAACATGGTGAAACCCTGTCTCTACTAAAAATACAAAAAAGTAGCCAGGTGTGGTGGCACATGCCTGTGGTCCTAGCTACTCAGGAGACAGGAGAATCGCTTGAACCCAGGAGGCGGAGGCTGCAGTGAGCCAAGATCGTGCCACTGCACTCCAACCTGGGTGACAGAGCGAGACTCCGTCTCAAAAAAAAAAAAAAAGGCGGGGGGGGATTTTCTTATTGATTTATAGTAGTCTTTCTTTAAAATTTAGCCCTTTGTTATTTGAGTGGCAAATATAATTCCTAGCTTTCTGTTTACTTTTGACTTTGTATATATTTATTTTTCCCATGTGAAAGTCTTTATTTTTATGTCATTAAATTTGTCAATCTTATATTTTACGACTTTTGTGGTATTCTTAGGCCTGCTGCACTCCATGAGTGTTTTCTTCTAGTACTATAATGTTTTTTGCTTTTTTTCTAAGTTTTCATTTTTTTCTTACATTTAACTCTGATTTATTGTGGGGTAAAGCATGTTATAGTGTTCCAGCTTCACTTTTTTTCTGAATGGCTGTCCAGTTGTCCCAAGATTATTTGTTGAATAATTCATTTTCCCCCATTTGAAATGACACCTTTTCGTATACTAACGTCCCAAGTCTCTTAGTTATAAAACAGTAATAAACCCTTGAAACAGGCATTTTCCTAAAATGCATTTTGTTTAAATAAGACAGTTTTCAAGATTAAAGAAATCAGAGGGGATGTTAATTTTAGCCTTAGTTTTGTCCAATAGGTTATTGTTTCAAATGTATGTAATTGGATCAGAAATTCAGCAGTTAGAAAAGCTAAGAGTCATCATTGTATATAAATGGCTGCTATTGGTGCCAAAATTATATATTGAATAACAGGAATGTCCTCTGGCATTCATTACAGGATGTTAAAATTGAGACACACGTGGCCAGACCAGTGAATTAAGTGCCTCCTCTAATGAAGGGTATAATGTTAAAGCATTACTATCTTCAGTATAAGGATGCACTAACCAGGGAGAAGTCACTAACCTCCAGTATAAGATTATTTTATTTAAATATTATTTTATGAATTCTGTTGGCAAATATAAACTACTTTGAATCTTGATGTCTCCTAATAAAGATTACCTTCACTTTTGTCCTTCCTGCTTAATTTTTAAAAGCCTGTTCTGCTGTAAAGATTTTCATTTGCTGGGACCAGATTTCTTGGATTGCTGCCACATGTCCTTCTCTCTGTGTACCCACCCCCACCCCATCCCCACTTTTTTTCTTTAAAAGGAAAATATCTGGTTTATATCATGAAGAACTTTTAAAAGTAGTAAGGAGAGAGTAGAATTATATGAGTATTTAATTATATATATAGTATATATGAGTGAAGGGGTTAATCTTTAATTGTATAAATTCTGAAAATTTTTTTAAATGACACTAGATAGGACATGGACCTCAAAACAACAACAAAAAGTTGAAATACATTATTTTGGTTTTGTTTCTGTAAGCACACTATATGGGGAGGGTGAGGGAGGGAAAGGAAACCCTAACAGATTTTCAGTACTTGTTAACCATACTACACCATCACATAAGGTACAGGATTCTAGAGTCACTGTGTCAAATGTCAGAAAGCTATTTCTCCATTATTCGAGCTTCTCTAAAATATAATATGGGCAAGGTTGTTGACATCCTGTAAATAAAAAAAACTTAATTTAAGGCAAACTTACAAACAAAATGAGTTTCTCTAAAATTAACCACAGAGAAAACATGCCCTGTAGTGCTGTCTCTTGTGAATTTAGTTTTTATTTTTCATAAATTTACATTCTAACCATGAGGTGTTGTTTTAGATGTAATAATAATTACACTTTTTCTAGTTTAAGACACCTAGGTGGAAGTACTGCTTTTTCATTTTCTGACGATGCACAGGGATATTTGGGTTGGTTGAGTTTTAGATGTACAAACACACTGGTCTTATTTTGTATCACTGATGATCCACAGGGTTGGCTGCTATGTGCTGAACTTTCTGTTCTAGACTTTCTGCCAAGTACTTTATGCAAAACTCTGGTTTTAGTGAAACAGGTTTTATTGTTTTTAGTCAGAGTTGTATTATAAGCTGTTGTTAGCTATGCAATGCTAACAGAAGAGTTGGTATGTATATACAGCCATGAAAACAAACCATCAAAACAAGCCTGTCTCTGTTCGACTGGTTGTTTTTCCCTCCCATTCCTTTAGCCTCAGTTCATTTTGTTTACTGCCAAAGGCCTGAGATGGTGTAATTTTCTTTTCTAGGAACTTGGCATTAGAATTCCTCGACCACTAGGACAGGGACCAAGCAGATTCATCCCAGAAAAGGAGGTAACGTTGTTTGTGAAAGTACATAGTGAACTGTATGCTTTTAAGGAAGAGCTTTCATGACCCACATCTTGGCATCTGAAGAACTGTTGGTCAACAACATGTTTTAGTCAGAGTTGGTTGCAGTTAATCATGCTTTGGCAGTGAATCTGTGGGAATAAAAAGCTGTTGTACTTGTGTTGATTTCTAGTATTTCATGATGTATTTTTAACACCCATATTTAATCAAGTAAAGCCAAGATTTGTTTTTGACCAGTGATACTCCATCTGCTTATAACCTGAGTTACTTAGTCTTGACCGTCTCCACAGGCTGATATCAGTGCTAGATTGGATCTTTAATTCTATATATGTATAAAAGCATCTATTCTTTATTTTCATAAGGACTGTATGCTATTAGTTAATTTTAGTTCTCCTTAAATTGAGTGAGAGTAGGCGGTTTTGTAAAGAAAGGCTTTAGTGTCTGTTTGCAAGCTCTGCAAACTTGATAATCTAAATCTGCTTCTTTATCTGGATTCTGGCCAACTCTGCAAGCAGCCTATCTAGATGGCCTTTAATGTTCAGCCTTTGTTGTTTATCCCCTACTATATAATATGTAACTGTTTATTCTTCTATATCTTTCAACCAGTTGAGTTTAAATTTGTAACCCCTCTTAAGCCAAATTTAATCTGCTTCTAAATGATATTTAGCGTGTAGCCCATGTATATTTTCTTCCCTTAACACCAATTTACAATTTCAGTAACCATGGTTTTTCTCTCATTTATACAGATCCTCCAAGTGGGGAGTGAAGACGCACAGATGCATGCTTTATTTGCAGATTCTTTTGCTGCTTTGGGCCGTTTGGATAACATTACACTAGTGATGGTTTTCCACCCACAATATTTAGAAAGTTTCTTAAAAACTCAACACTATCTACTGCAAATGGATGGGCCGTTACCCCTACATTATCGTCACTACATTGGAATAATGGTTTGTAAACATTCAGTGAAAAATTCTTTTTGCCTATTTTTATTAATCTCTTTAAGAGACAGTTAATGCTTTAAACACAGGGATAAATACTTAGATCATGATATATAATATGATTCCTGTTGCACAATCTGTTTTTCCTATTTTTAAATAAGTATGCTCTCAAGTATAACAAAAAGAAACAAGTATTTATACATTGCTGAGAACCATTATTCATTAAATAAGTAGAACACAAGTTCTGTTTCATTATTATAAATAGTTCACATTGACATAAGTGGTGCTTCCTGTTCAAGATGTAAATAATATTCCATTATTTTATGATTGGCACCTTAATTGAAGTTTCTTCTTAATCTGAAGTTCTGAAAGTATATAGATAAAATGTCTAAAGTTCAAATACTTTCATCAGATATTTTGTTTGTTCTTGGAATATTTCTAAGGTTCTTACTGTATTTGAATTTTTAAAATGTTTATATAAAAACTGCATTTCTGTAGTTTATGGAAAATTTGAAAACATACTAATAAACTTAATTAGCTCTTTTGCATGTTGTAAAAAGGATATGTAGTTCAAGGTTTTAATATTTATAATTAATCTTTTTTGTTTGAAGGCTGCGGCAAGACATCAGTGCTCCTACTTAGTGAACCTGCATGTAAATGATTTTCTTCATGTTGGTGGGGACCCCAAGTGGCTCAATGGTTTAGAGAATGCTCCTCAAAAACTACAGAATTTAGGAGAACTTAACAAAGTGTTAGCCCATAGACCTTGGCTTATTACCAAAGAACACATTGAGGTAAGCAGTGGGGTAATATATCTTGGGAGTCATTTCAGACATTTTTAGAGCAGTTTTAGGATTAGAGAAAAATTGCACAGAAAGTACAGAGAGTTCCTATTTTCTACCCCCGAATCTCTTCCCACAGATGCACATTTTCTTCTGTTACAGCATTTCTGTGGTACATT
Organism: Nomascus leucogenys; assembly: GCF_006542625.1. Taxonomy (NCBI): domain Eukaryota; kingdom Metazoa; phylum Chordata; class Mammalia; order Primates; family Hylobatidae; genus Nomascus; species Nomascus leucogenys. Next base: position 95,394,309 of record NC_044383.1, on the reverse strand, counting down.
TGCTGTAACTGATACATTACTAGTAACTCTGTAGTTCAGATTAGGGTTCAGTCTTTGCATTGTATCATTCTACACGTTTTGACAAATGCCTAATGTCACGCATCCATTAGAGTATCATATGGAATAGTTAGTGCCCTAAAAATGCCCTGGGTTCCACCTGTTCATCCCTTTCCCCTTCCCCTAAACCCCTGCAACCACTCATCTTTTTATTGTTTCTATATAGTTTTGCCTTTTCCAGAATGTCATACAGTTGGAATCATATAAAAGTATGTAGCTTTTCAGACTGGCTTCTTTCATCTAGCAACATCCATTTAAGGCTTCTTCATGCTTTTTCACGACTTGATAGTTCATTTCTTTTTATCACTGAATAATTCTCTATTGTATAGTTATGCCATAGTTTGTTTATCCATTCACCTATTGAAGGACATCTTGGTTACTGCCAGTTTGGGGCAATTACGGATAAAGCTGCTGTAAACATTCATGTATAGGTTTTTGTTTTTTGTTTTTTGTCGACAAAAGCTTTCACCTCATTTGGATAAATAATTAGGTGTGCGATTTGTGGATAATATGGTAAGCCTACGTTTACCTTCGTAAGAAACTGTAAAACTCTTCCAAAGGGCGGTATCAGTTTGCATTCCCATCAGCAATGAAGCAGCATTCCTGTTGCCCCACATCGTGGCCAGCATTGGTGTCAGTGTTTTGGATTTCAGCCATTCTGATAAGTGTGAAGTGGCATCTCATTGTTATGCATCTTTATGTTATGTTTTAAATGCCATGTTAAGCTAGTTCTGGTTCTATTTATTAATAGAGGTAATAGAGTAAAAGTAGATTGATGTTTTCTAAAATTGTCTACCATGCATTATAAATTCTTAGAGATGCATCTTTTGGTCTTGTCTATTTCATAGAATAGATACTATTAGATAATTAAAGATATTATCAAGAAGATATAAGATTTGAATATATTAATACAATGCCTATTATATATTGTCAAGTAAGGAAAAATTATACAAGATTACAAAATAGATAATGAAGCAGAAGTGACACAGAATTGAATAGAAGAATTATAGAATTTATGTATAACTTTTTGATGATTTAGGAATATTTAATCAAGTTGTTCAAGCCACTATCTTAAAAATTCCTTGAGGAGGCCTTATAATAAAGCACAGGCATTTCACACAGCAGCTTCTACTTTTAAACACAAATTTATTACATTTGCTTTGAGATTTTGAACTAACAACACAGTAATTGATTCATAATCCAGCATCTGAAATACAGCAACCACTTTTAAGCAAAATGCATTCTCTTACATTTTAAGTCAGTATTTCAGAAAATCAAAATAATAGTGAATGTCTTAACAGATTATGTTAAGTTCAATTTGTGAATGCATATTCATAAAAATTAGCAAATTCTGGGTTCTACATGTTTCAAATAATTTTATGCTAGGCTGACTCATGTTTTCAATAAATTAAATACTAAATGAACTGTATACTTTTACCACACCCCAGTACAAAAATATATTCTTTTCTTTTTCCCCCTAAGGGACTTTTAAAAGCTGAAGAGCACAGCTGGTCCCTTGCGGAATTGGTACATGCAGTAGTTTTACTCACACACTATCATTCTCTTGCCTCATTCACATTTGGCTGTGGAATCAGTCCAGAAATTCATTGTGATGGTGGCCACACATTCAGACCTCCTTCTGTTAGCAACTACTGCATCTGTGACATTACAAATGGCAATCACAGTGTGGATGAGATGCCGGTCAACTCAGCAGAAAATGTTTCTGTAAGTATTATTTGTCATGAGATTGTCATAAAACTAATCACAATAATTGCTGTTATATTATTTCTTCAGTTGGCTTCTTAGAAAAACCCACCCTGTTAAGACTGTGGAGATATCGGGCCCCTATATCTATTCATTCAGTAGGGTTTTATTGACTGCCTCACATGCTCATCACTAGTCTAGGTGATATACAACATTTTACAAAAGTGATGTACAAAACTGTTAAGACCCTCTAGGAGTTTACACTTACATAATTTTAGGATCAGGAGCCAACAGCATGTGTCCTGTGAGGACCAACTAATATTGATTGGCTACTACAGTGACATGAGGGAAGGCTGAAAATAGTGTGGCCTGGTGGTGGAGACTTTTTGTGCCAATCACATTCTTCTCTTTTGCACAAAATAGTCTGGCTTCTTAATTTTTTATCTTTGAGAAGATTTAATCAACTTTGATCTAGAAATTTCTCTCTTCAAAATTTTTCATGTTTAACTTTGCACCAATATAGAAGGTGATATCAGGTGAATGTAAATGTGTTAAAATGCTTTCACCTCTATTCCTTCTCTTCCTGGCTTTTATATATTCTCAGTTTTGTTACTCCTTTGAAACAGAGCAAGTTCAGTTTTTTATAAGCAAATTTTAATTCCTATATATGATGAATCAAAATCTCCTCCTACATTCTTTTGTTGTAGCAAAAAAGCAAGGTTTATTTTATGCTTCAAAAATAAATTTTAGAAGCAGTACCACAGCCATCTGAATGCTTTACATGCATTTTCTGAGTTATATTATCCCTTTGAAATAGATTTGACAGGTTGAATTGCCTTTAATTTATATATTTGACTTCGGTCAAGTTACTGAATCTCAGTTCTTTCATATCTAAATAAAAGTAAAACACAAAGTTATTGTGAGGTTTAAATGAAATGTCTTGAAAGAAGTAAAAGGCCAAGTACAGCACTTAGCATTTGTCAGGTGCTAAATAAGAGGTAGCATTTACATATGGTGAAATTAGCACAAGAAAGAATAATTTTCCCAAGGTTGATCATAGGACTGCCAAAGACCGTCAGTTTCACCCTCCTTTGAGCTGCCTAGATTCATGTTATAGGCCTGCATATGGCCACTGATTATTTTTCAAAGCTTGGCAGTCAGAAGAGGATCCAAGAGAGAGTATTCAGTTGCTAGAATGCTAGGAGATGGATTCTTGTCCTTGCTACCAATAATTTAGTACAAGGCTAAAGAAAAAAGTATTTGATTGTTTCTAGTTCTCCTTCTATTAAAAGAATGAATAGTGAAAGAAGATAATTTTTATTTCTCTAATAGATAAGCTTCGTATTCCCAGGTAAGTTGGATACTTTTAGAAGGTTTATGGCCCACATTGATGACACTTTGACAGTGAGCTGATATGGCTTATCTGACTCAGCTCTTCAGATACAAATGGTAACAAACAAACAAGAATTTTCCCTCCCTCCCAACCCTGGAAACTACTTACTCATTTGTTTACTGTCTCCATAGTTTTGCCTTTTCCAGAATGTTATATAGTTGGAATCATACAGTACGTAGCCTTTTCAGATTGGCTTCTTTCACTTAGTAATATGCATTTAAATTTCTTCCATGTCTGTTCATGGCTTAATACCTAATTTCTTTTTAGCACTGAATAATTTTTCATTTTCTGGATGTATCAACATTTCTTTATTCCAGTAGCTACTGAAGGACACATTGGTTGCTTCTAAGTATTGGTGTATTATTCTGTTCTCATGCTGCTAATAAAGACATACCCAAGACTGGGTAATTTATAAAGGGGAAAAAAAAGAGTTTTCTTACACAGTTTTAACATTTTAATATTAAAATGAAATGCTGTATTTTTTTTTTAATCCTAACAACTTTGGCAGATCAGTGAAGGAACAAAGAAACCTACTTTGTTTCCTTTCCCTCTTATTTCAATATAATTTATCAAGAATTATCTTTCCTAAGAATACTTAAAATTTGGGCTCTTTAAGAGGAGAACAGGTAAACAGAATAAATTAGTGAGAGATAATGTGAGTTGACAGAGACCTTTTTTAAACTTTGAGTCATCCTATCATGAAACCTAATCCTTTTCAGCTCCTTTTTTATTTGGTTACTGACTGTATGTCAGGAATAACTATGGGGAAAATGCATGCATGCACCAGAAGAATCTTTAGTATCGTCATAGAAACACTTGCCATCATGAAACTCTTAGAGAAAGGGCTTAATACTGGGCATTTCAGTATAACTGTTTGGATCAAAAGAAAATGTAAAGCACAAGTGATATAGATTGTCTCTTAATATAGAATTATCCTGACAATCATTCTCCAGCAAGTATTTCTTGAATATCTACTATGTACCAGGTACTATGCTAGGCTTGGGATATGTACAAGTAAATCAAACATTTCCTACCTTTATGAAGGTTTGGTCTGGGAAGGGAGCCTGCATTAAATCAATATCATGCAAATAACAATTATAAATTGTGATCGATCCTCTGAAGGAAAGAGGAGAGGGTTGTGTTAGAATAATTGGAGCTTGTGGGGTAAATGACGGTGTTCAGAAGGATGTAAGCTACTACCTGAAGGATCAATGGGTGGAAGCCAGGAAGAATGGAAGATAGAGGTCTTAAAAACATTCCTGGCAAAATAAATTTATAAGGGGGGAAACATTAATTTTGTATGTATACATTGAGATTTGAGATTAAGACTTTTTTCTCTCTTTTTGAGACAAAGTCTCTCTCTGTTGTCCAGGCTGGAATATAGTGGCACAATCACAGCTCACTGCAGCCTTGAACTCCTCCTGGGCTCAAGCGATTCTCCTGCCTTGGTCTCCCAAAATGCTGGGATTCCAGGCATGAGCCACTAGCCCAACCCAGACTTCTTAATATATTCATTTTATAAGAAAGATATAAATTGCATAGATTTGATCTAGCTTGTGTAGCAAGAATGCAGCAGGGTATAGAAGTATAACCGGTTTTACTAGTACAAAACCACTTGGCCAGTCCTTTGTCAGACCCATTACTCTATGTGTGACACTGCTGTAGTCATCCCAGCAAGTGACAGCTGCCAGATCCATTTGCAGAGGTCAGGTGGCCAACTCCAGCCATGTAAAGACATCTTTCACGTTTAATTGGTAAATTGTAGAAATAGAGCTAATTATTAAAGATGATAGACACATTAACAATATGTATGCCCAGTGTACACAGTTGATGCAAAATCACTTATACTTTGTGTATCTTATTTATTTAAAGATTAAGCAAGTAGAAGTTATCTTATGCAGTTCTGTTTTAAATTGACAAGTAGTTTAAAACAGTATAAATAGTAATGACATTATTGCTAATTTTATAAGGTAAAAGCATTAGAATGTGTTCTTAAAATCATTTTTTCCTTATATTTTAAAATCTGCATGTCTGTATTCCTAATAGGCCAAAATAGTTTATTCATTCATGTACATTAAAATTATAAGAATATTTTCCCAATATTCTACTAAGATATAAATTCTGGCCAGGTACAGTGGCTTACGCCTGTAATCCCAGCACTTTGGAAGGCCGAGGCAGGCAGATCACAAGGTCAGGAGATCGAGACCATCCTGGCTAACAGGGTGAAACCCCATCTCTACTAAAAAACACAAAAAATTAGCCAGGCATGGTGGCGGGCACCTGTAGTCCCAGCTACTCGGGAGGCTGAGGCAGGAGAATGGCGTGAACCCGGGAGGCGGAGCTTGCAGTGAGCCGAGATTGCGCCACTGCACTCCAGCCTGGGCAACAGAGCAAGACTCTGTCTCAAAAAAAAAAAAAAAAAAAAAGATATAAATTCTTATGAGACAGACTTAAAAGATAATTCATATGTATTCTATGTCTGCCACATGTAACATTAATTGTATTTTTTCTTCAGGTAAGTGATTCTTTCTTTGAGGTTGAAGCCCTCATGGAAAAGATGAGGCAGTTACAGGAATGTCGAGATGAAGAAGAGGCAAGTCAGGAAGAGATGGCTTCACGTTTTGAAATAGAAAAAAGAGAGAGTATGTTTGTCTTCTCTTCAGGTAAGAACAACCATTATATAGTCAATATAATTATTGCAAACTCAACTTTTTATTTAGAGAATTTAAATAACTTTTAAAGCATCAATCTAAATATGTCCTTCCTTTTAGAGAGACTGTTGCATAGGTATTCTTATTTACAAATAATTTTTAAAGCAAACAACTAAGAAAAGCTCATAAGTGAAAACAGCCTAGACTAAGGGGGAGGACATTTAATTTGGATTCTGGCACTAAAATTACTTCTAATAAGCTTTGTGAACTTGGCTAAGTCACTTAACGTATGAGTGCCCTCTTTTTTCTTTTTTTTTTTTTTTTTTTTTAAGAAACAGGGTCTTGCTTTGTTGCCAGGCTGGAGTGCAGTGGCGTGATTGTAGTTCACTGTAACCTCAGACTCCTAGGCTCAAGTGATCATCCTGCCTCAGCTTCCTGAGTAGCTAGGACTACAGACACATGCCACCACACCTAGTTAATTTTTAAATTTTTTTTTAGAGATGGAGTCTTGCTACATTGCCCACGTTTCTCTTCTTTAATATGAGGAAATAGTCCCAAGACTGCTTCCAGCGTTAAAATTTTGTGATTTTTTTGGGCACAGCAGTTTGTACCTGTAGTACCGGCTACTCAAGAAGCTGAGGTGGGAGGATCACCTTGAAGCCAGGCATTCCAGACTGGTTTGGGCAACATAGCAAGACTCCCATCTCTAAAAAAACAACAAAAATTATATGATTTGTGAAAAGGAGATATTTATTAAATTACCAACAACCTAAATCCTCTATGTTTAACCTTTATCTATATGTAGGCTACAGGAGATAATATATAAACCAGGTAATTTAAAGGAGAAAAAGTTGATAAAGTGTCTCCAGATGTATTTTGACAATATAATAGAGTGGGAGAAAGAGCACCGAGTTTCTTAATAGCAAACAATCAAATTTGTTTAAATGGAGGTTGGATGTTCACTTTTTTTCTTCCAGGAAAAATTTTTGTTTCCATGCCTAAAGATGTAGAGTTGTCATCTAATGCTACACTTAAATGAAAGTATAATCTCATCAACTCCTAAACATGATGATAGTCCAGAAAGTCTTAGGCACAGTGCAGGCAGCACTGTAAAAATGTTAACCCATGGGATTTCTTTCTTTGATCATGTTACATATTATGTCATTAATATTCAACAAAAGTAATCTAAGTGCTAAATTTTGGAGCATAGCTGATTTTTAGTTATCTTAAAAATTAGCCAAAAGTATGTTCATACTTTGAATAAGTCGAACCTAATACATATAAATTGGAATGAGAGGAGAGAGAAAGGGTCTATGAAAGAGGCAATAAAAGGCATAGAGAATTCAACTATGAGTTTTCATTTTATAACAGAGAATCTCCTTTTACTACATTCTATTTATTAGCAAGTAAACTACTTTGTATAATTGTAAGACTACTTTGGTTGATATTGGTTACTCAGTATCAGAGAAAGGGTTATGCCATTTTTACTTGCTTTGGGTAAAATCAATTTTAACTAGCATCCTATTTTTAAAAACCTTTCAATGGCCTTTTTTCCCAGATGATGAAGAAGTTACACCAGCAAGAGATGTATCTCGTCATTTTGAGGATACTAGTTATGGCTATAAAGATTTCTCTAGACATGGGATGCATGTTCCAACATTTCGTGTCCAGGTAAAATTGCAACTTGTATGCACATGATTGACTAGAAATTTGAGAACCGTAAGATTTTGTTTCTTTGCTCAAGAAACTTAAGGGGCCTGGCACAATGGCTCCCGCCTGTGATCGCAGCACCTTGGGAGGCTGAGGCAGGTGGATTGCCTAAGCTGAGGCGTTCCCACGACCAGCCTGGCCAACAAGGGGAAACCCTGTCTCCACAAAAAAAATAAATAAAATAAAATTAGCTAGGTGTGGTGGCATGTACCTGTGGTCCCATCTACCTAGGAGGCTGAGGTGGGAAAATCACATGAGCCTGGAAGGTCGAGGCTGCAGTGAGCTGTGATGGAGCCATTGCACTCCAGCCTGGGTGACAGAGTGGGATCCTGTCTCAAAAAATAAAAATAAATAAACTAAGGGGCAAAATTTAGGCACAAGGAAGAGTTATAGAATAATTATATAATATATTAGAAATTGAAGACATCATGTGGGCTGGAAATTTTTTATGGAGGGACATTAGGATTTGAAGAATTTGGATGGTAAAAAGGGTATTGTAAGTAGAGGAGACTAGACAATAATTAAGCTTAGGTTGAGGGATAGAGTGAAGGAAGGAATTATAAAGAGATTGGCTGGCTGCTGAGAGCTTCAAGCTAAAGATTCCTACTTCTGATTAGTGGTGTATGTTTAAAATTGGTTAGGTGTGCCTTAAATGCCAAAGCAGTTTACATTAGATTATGTGGGGTTTATAGGCTTTCACCAGTGTGATGGTATACTATCAAAGAGGTGTTTTTAGGAAAGCAACAAAGAAGTAGGGGCTTATTAAGTTTTGTTTCAGGTGGAAAGAAAGGAGGCAAGGAGATTTAATATAGGAAAACTAATTAGGAGACTCAGTTAATAGGGCTAAAAGGCAGAAGTGCGGGTAGGAGAAGGAATAGGTGATAGATGTGTTGAATTAAAAATTCACAAAATTTGGCCAGATCTGGTGGCTCCCATGTGTAATCCCAGCACTTTGAGAGACCAAGATGGGAAAATCACTGAGGCCAAGCATTCAAGACTAGCATGGGCAGCAAAAGACCCTACCTCTACAATAATTTTTAAAAGTAGCCAAGCAAGGTGGCCTGTGCCTGTAGTTCCAGTTACTCAGGAGGCTGAGGCAAGGAGGATCGCTTGAGCCCAGGAGTTGGAGGCTGCAATGAGCTGTGATCATACCATTGCACTCTAGCCTGGACAACAGAGTAAAACCTTGTCTCTTAAAACACACACACACTCATAATTTGAAGACCATTTGAATGGCTGCAGCAGTGGAAAAGGAGAGGGGACTCCCAAGCTGGTGACATCTGGGGGCTGAGTGGAGAGAGAGTGAAAGAGATAAAGGCCGATGTGTAAGGGGAAGAGACTATTAGTTTTATTTTTTTTTGAGACTATTAGTTTTTAAACTCACTGAGTTATAAAACATAACCTTTTGCATGTTGCAGTATGGGAATTGAAAAAAGATTGGAGTGCAAATGAAGCTGGGAGTTAGGGATGAAAGCCAGTTGGATTGTCAGCCAAATGACAATGATTTTTACCATACTACAGAGCTGTAGATATAGAACTGTACTTGACCACATTTATTCACATTTGTTCTATTCCCTGTATTTAGGACTATTGCTGGGAAGATCATGGTTATTCTTTGGTAAATCGCCTTTATCCAGATGTGGGACAGTTGATTGATGAAAAATTTCACATTGCTTACAATCTTACTTATAATACAATGGCAATGCACAAAGATGTTGATACCTCAATGCTTAGACGGGCAATTTGGAACTATATTCACTGCATGTTTGGAATAAGGTTAGTCTTCTTTCTGTGTTTATAAAGAGATGTTTTCCTCTGGACCAAATTATTCAAGTGCTTGGAGCGCACATGCACATAGACACACACATAATCAAAACCCATCCCCTCCCCAATAACTTATTTTTATACTATTTATGTTTCAAAGAACCACTTTATTGCAGCTTATTTTTTTTCCTCTTTCCTAGCTAGGCAGGAGGGAGAATTAGGGACCTTGACAGGAATTGAATGACAGCTGCCTCCAGGAAAGGGAGGACAAGCAAGCTGGTCCTAGAACAAAGTTTGTCACTGAACTCAACCTTTAGTATCTTTTCTCTTCATATAATCTATCTCCTGATACATTTATGTTTCTACCTCCTTGGAAATCAGTACCCTTATGTTGCCCCTCTGGCTGTTCTTAGGCTCCCTCCGAGGAGTACTTGCTCTCATAATACCTAATCAAAATGCAAAACTTTCATGTCCTTGCTGTTAGGTTTTCAGCCATGTTACTATGTTATATTGAAAATGCAGTCATTGTATACCACCTTCTCACACGTGCACACAAACTCTGAGCTACAGTGCTTACTAGTTAACTATTTTTGCTGTAAAATCAGGCTTTCTATTCATTTTATCAGAGACTCTGGTCAAAACCTACAAACCCTATTTAATCTACTCTAAACGGATCTGGCATTTGAAGTACATCTGACCAACTTTAAACTAATTTCCCACTAATCAGTAGCCAGACTATTGACTTTAGCCTCCTGAATGGTTGTAGAACCAGCTTTGCAAGACCTTTCTCCCCTTTCCACTGAAAACTCAATAGGAGACTTCAGTGCCTATGTGATTGGAAATCCATTACCCAGTGGAGCAACGCAGACAACTGGTGCATGCAGCCATCTTGGCTTAAAGCAGGATAGGCTCTCCTAAGTATAGACCATCCTTCTCCTTGCAGCCCCTGCCTTTTTTCTCATTTGACCCCAGAAACTCCTGGAAACATGAGTAAAGTAATTCTAATTATTTTTATTTATACAAGTAAATTTCTCTATATATAGAGATATCTATACATATAAAGTACTAGTATCAATAACAAATGTAATTAATTTGTTTCTTAATTTTGATAATACTCAAAATCTGTTTTCAGAATTTGTTCAGCCAGGCGCGGTGGCTCACGCCCATAATCCCAGCACTTTGGGAAGCCAAGGCGGGCAGATCACTTGAGGTCAGGAGTTTTAGATGAGCCTGGCCAATATGGTGATACCCTGTCTCTACTAAAAATACAAAAATTGGCTGGGTAAAAATACAAAAATTGGTGGCACACACCTGTAATCCTAGCTTCTCGGGAGGCTGAGGCGAGAGAATCGCTTGAACCCAGGAAGCAGAGGTTGCAGTAAGCCAAGACAGCACCACTGCACTCCAACCTGGGTGACAGGGCAAGACTCCGTCTCAATAATAGTTTGTTCTGCAGTGTGGTTGCATGTTCATGATTGCAGATATACACTATTGCTTGGTACCCAGTGCTATGTTAATATTGTCAGCTTTCAGGAATGATATACTTGGATAGTAGAAAAAATGTTATGTTACTCTCCCTAAGTACTCTGTTTCTTATCCCTTTATACTCACTCATCTACCTGCAGTTGTAAAGCTCTATCATTTTTGCGGACAGCTGCCTACACAAAGAGAAAAAATACAGCATTAACTATTGATGTGTATCCTTTTGTAAGATGAAAACAGGTTATACACTGAAAATATCATAATTCTCATGTCTTTCAACAGATATGATGATTATGACTATGGTGAAATTAACCAGCTATTGGATCGTAGCTTTAAAGTTTATATCAAAACTGTTGTTTGCACTCCTGAAAAGGTTACCAAAAGAATGTATGATAGCTTCTGGAGGCAGTTCAAGCACTCTGAGAAGGTATGTGCCTATTGTGGCTTGTTTACTCTGTAACTTAGCAATGATTCGTAGTCTCCTTCACCTAACCTAATGGTGCTGAAACCCTTTCCATCACCCCTACCAACCCAAAGAAAAACATTCCAGGACACCCTCTCAGGTACCCCTTCAGAAGGGAACCTCATTATGATGATAGAGTAAAAGAATAAAGACAGGGAGCACAGGTGGGCTGGCCTGTCTTCAGAAGTGCTGGCATGGCTGTCAGCACATAGAAGAAACTGTTTTATAAAAGCTGTGTATATGTAGAAGTGTCTGTTCTCTTTGAAACATCTTTATAGAAATTACTGAATAATGATTTGGCAGGGGAAGTTGGTATTCTGATAAAACAGTGTCTAGATTTTCTGACATGTAACAGACCTCCAAGAAATATGATAAAATACAAATGAAAGCTCAATCTATCCAAAAAGAATATTAGGCTGGGTACGGTTGCTCACACCTGTAATCCCAGCACTTTGGGAGGCCAAGGCAGGCGGATCACTTCAGGTCAGGAGTTCAAGACCAGCCTGTCCAACATGGTGATACTAAAAATACCAAAAAATTTGTTGGGCATGATGGCATGTGCCTGTAGTCCCAGCTACATGGGAGGCTGAGGCATGAGAATCACTTGAACCCAGGAGGTGGAGGTTGCAGTGAGCCGAGATCATGCCACTGCACTTGAGCCTGGGAAAGAGTGAAACTGTGTATCAAAAAAAAAAAAAAAAAAAAGATAGCTGTTGTTTTGAGAAATTGATAGTCTGTTCAACAAACCCAAGGCCAAGTTATTCTGTACTACATAGGAAGTGTAGGAAGTGTACTTATTTTATGTGTTCATTAGATTCACTGAAAAACTGATTGTGAATGCTTGTAACCCTTCCTTATATGATGCTGTATTTTATATTCAGGTTCATGTTAATCTGCTTCTTATAGAAGCTAGGATGCAAGCAGAACTCCTTTATGCTCTGAGAGCCATTACCCGCTATATGACCTGATGCCTTTCCTTCATTAAAGATGATTCTGGAATGATCAGCAGATATAGTCTACAAGGGGGAAGGTACTAAGCCCCAGGACCAATGGTAGACAAAATAATTCAGAAATCCATTGTGCCATGATTCCTTTAGTTTCTGCTATTTTTCTGTGGAAAACCACTGCTGGCACAAGCAGTGACTGTTTGGCAGCTTCAAGTTTAGAGCTGTGAAGACAGGCTGCCATTCACAGTATTTTGCTTTTTGACAGTACAAGATGCTGTGTAACTCTTTTAATACAGCAAATAGTAACTCTCCAAATCCTGTTGCTTTTATGTTAAATAAGATAACAAGAATTGGAGCATGCAAAGAATGGGACTTGGATAATGACTTAAGCTTTATATGTAAAGAATTTTAGAAGATCTTGGTGCTGCTATTCCTGCTGGAGGAATGAATAGATGGCTGTTTCAGTTAAGCTATTAGTAATAAAAGTGAACATTGCTACTATCTGAGCCTACATACAGAACTTGTGTGATTTCAAATTAAACTTGCATTATGTGTTAATTTTCTTGCATCTAAAAAAGCATAGAATTCCTACTCACACAGCTCAGCAACAACCATTTTGATGGTAACAGTTAATTTCTTTCATTAGTTTTTTAAATTCAGGGTTCTGGATATTAAATTACAATGGCATTCTTAAAGATTTTCTTCAAAAACAATCCTAAATGAAAGTGTGTAAATTATAAGAAGCTGGCGATCTTTTGATATGCTGTTTCACAGGATCCTGACACTGGAGGGCAGCTGTGTTGTGCAGTAGTTGTGTTTCCAGCACCAAAGTTGTGGGACATGTTGCTGTAGACTGCTGCGCAGTCCTGGGTGCATTCTGTCTCTCTGCCTCTGCCTGCCTCCTGATCCCCACTTTAAAGGTTGTGCAGCTCCTTAAATAATAAAGCTGGAAAATATTTTTAGTCGGGTTATCAAATTTGATTTACAAAAACGCTAACTTTGTTTGAAATGCAAACAGGTTTGAAAATATGTATTAAGTACTTTGTATTCTGGAAGCGTGAATTGCTTTTGAAGTCTGTCAGTATTACTGGTATTTTTCAATAAAGAAGAATTTTTCTCCAATTTTATTTGCTGTCTCAATCTCTTAAAAAGTCATGACTTCACTATTAGTAATAATTTTGAGTTTCTATCTACTTTCATAAGCCAAGTACATTCACACTTAAATGGCAAAACACTTGAAGCCATTTTGAAACATACAAAGAGGAGTGGACTTTCTTTAGAATCTTATCTAAGACCATTTTTATCTTGGAAATGACTGGTATGGCCCTATGCCTGCTCTCTTTTGAACTGTTTTAGAGTTCCAATAGAATTTTAAGAATTACTAGAAAGAAGGATTCATTAGGGAGAGACTACAGAACAAAAAATGACACTCATCAGACAAGTAGAAATAGCTCTAAGTTTAACTGAAGCTGTTGTGATAACTGTTACTCCTCCAAACATTTATTGAGCTCAATCTAGTGCCTGCCTACAAATGTATGCGGTAGTGTGGAAGTGGGGGTTGGGAAGGATCAATTTTGAACAGAGGTGGAACCTGTCCTCAAGGATATTTACTCTCATGAGAAGACAAGACTATAACCTTAGCTAGAAATAGAGTATTATTATCTTCAATATGTTTTATATTTAAAGAAACTTATAAGTGCATTACTCACTGAATATGCATCATGCCTTTGTCCTCTTCTGCCTGCTGCTGAGTTCTCTCACCAGAGCAATACAATTGAACCCAAGAAGATAGTTAAAATTTTACTTATCCCATTTCTGCTCTTTGTTCCTCCTCTTGAAACTACAAAATTTCTAGTAGAGATTCTAATCAGCAGTAGAGTGATCACAAAACAAGATCAACTAGAATGCATTTAGTCCACTGGAACTTATAATCACTTAGAAATTGAAATCAAAATTTTAATGAGTTAAAAAATATGTTTATACCTAAAGTAATAAAAGTGCATGTGATACAAAGTTAATGTTTCAATGCCTCCCATTTAGCAGGTGCTTCCTGTTGGAGTGTTTTCTCAAAACTAAACACACAGGATTTCTAATGTTACTATATAATCTTTGAAACCAGTAGTTTCCAAAATAATTAGGGAAGGTACATTACACTGGGGATATCAAAACCTTCCCCAACCAGAGGAAAATTTTTTTCTAAAATAATCATGAGAAGATTTCTGGTTGAGGTTCCCAGGATTCAAGAGTTAAAATTTGAGTTTTTTGGCCATATTTGGGAAAATTTTTTATTAGTCCAAACTTAATGATCTCTAAGAATGAGACTGATTTTGATACCACTAGGAGATAAGTAGATAAGTAAAACTTGTTGGATAAGCATTTTTTAATCAATATACTCTGAAATTTTATTAGCATATTCATATATGTGAATATCATATATGAATCAGAAATTTTATTAGCATATTTGTATATGTGAATATCATATACGAATCAGAAATTTTATTAGCATATTTGTATATGTGAATATCATATATGAATCATCATACTAGTTTTTTGCTAACACTGGTAGATAGGAGTAATGTCAGCAAGATGATGGACTTGGGAACTCCACGTCCTCATTCTTCCAGAGGTGCTGAGTTAACAATATATGGGTCAGAATACCTTTGTGAGAACTCTAGAAACCAACTGGGAAACTGCAGCACTTAAGCAAATGCAAAGCCAGGAAAAGGCTGCACCAAAAGGCTAGGAAAGTTTGTGGATTTTGCTCACCCTAGCTCTTCCCCAGCTGAGGATGGTGTGATCAAGAGGAAGCATAAAATCAGCAAAGTTGCACAATACAAAGTCAGCACACAAAGATCAGTTGTATTTCTATACACTACAATGAATGATCCAGAAAAATAATTCCATTTACAATAGGATCAAAAAGAATAAAATACTTAGGAATAAACCTAACCAAGGAGATACGTGATGGCTGAATGTTTGTGTCTCCCCCCACATTTGTATGTTGATGTATGTTGAAATGTAATCTTCAATGTGGTGGTATTAAAAAGTAAGCCTTTGGGAGGTGATAAGGTCAAGAGGGCTCTGCTCTCACGAATGGGATTAGTGTCCTTTAATAGAGGTCTGGGGAGCTCCCCTTCTACCATGTAAGGACACAGCTAGAGTGTGCCATCTGTGAGGAAGAAAACACTAGGCACCAAATCCTTGATATTGGACTTCCCAGCCTCCAAAACTGTGAGCAATAAATTTCTGTTATCTATAAATTACCCAGTCTATGGTATTTTGTTACAGCAGCCTGAACAGACTAAGACAAAAGACTTATACATTGAAAACTGTAAAGCAGCAGTCCCCAACCTTTTTGGCACTAGGGACTGGTTTCATGGAAGACAGTTTTTCCACGGACTCAGGGTGGACGGTGCAGTGGGGGATGGTTTCAGGATAAAACTGTTCCACCTCAGATCATCAGGTATTAGATTCTTATAAGGAGTGCACAAGTTCCACCTGAGATCATCAGGTATTAGATGCTTATAAGGAGTGCACAACCCACATCCCTCACATGCACAGTTCACAATAGGGTCAAGCTCCTATGAAAATCCAATGCTGCAGCTGATCAGACAGGAGGTAGAGCTCAGGCAGTAATGCTTGCTTGCCCACAACTCACCTCCTGCTGTGCAGCCAGTTCCTAACAGGCCACAGACCAGTACTGGCCCATGGCCCATGGCCCATGGCCCATGGGTTGGGGACCCCTGCTGTAAAGCATTACTAAGAAATTAAAGACACAAATAAATAGAAAGACATCTCATGGTCACACAGAGTGACTTGCAGATTCAATGCAATCTCTATCAAAATCCCAATGGCATTTTTCACAGAAGTAGAGAATTCCATGCCAAAATTCATCTAGACTCTTCGATGGACCCTGAATAGCCAAAACAATCTTGAAAAAGAACAAAGTTGGAGGTCTCACACTCCCTGATTTCAAAACATACTGCAAAGCAACAGTAATCAAAATAATGTGGAACTGGCACAAAGTCAAACATACAGGCCAATGGAATAGGGTCCAGAAATAAATTCTCACATATATAGCCAAATGATCTTTAGCAAAGGTACCAAGACCACTCAATAGGGACAGGACAGTCTCTCTAACAAATGGTGCTAAGAAGACTAGATATGCACATGCAAAAGAATGAAGTTGGACCCTTATATATTAAAAAACTCAAAGACCTAAATGTAAGACTGACAACTGTAAAACTAGATGAAAACGGGGAAAGTTTCACAACATTGGATTTGGCAATGATTTCTTAGATATGACACAGAAAGTATGGGCAACAAAAGAAAAAAAGACCATTGGAATTACATCAGACTTAAAAATGTCTGTGCATCAAAGGACATAATCAACAGAGTGAAAAGGCAACCTATGGGATAGGAGAAAATATTTACAAATCATATATGTTTGATAAGAGGTTAATATCCAGAATATATGAAGAATTCCTACAACTCAAAAAACCAAATAACTAAAAAATGGGGCCGGGAGTGGTGGCTCATGCCTGTAATTCCAGCAGTTTGGGAGGCCAAGGCAGGCAGATCATGAGGTCAGGAGATCGAGACCATCCTGGCCAACATAGTAAAACCCCCATCTCTATATAAAAATTAGCTGGGCGTGGTGGTGTGCACCTGTAACCCACTGGGATTACTCTGGAGGCTGAGGCAGGAGAATGGCTTGAACCTGGGAAGCGGAGATTGCAGTGAGCTGAGATCGTGCCACTGCACTCCATGCACTCCAGCCTGGTGACAGAGCAAGACTTCATCTCCAAAAGAAAAAAAGTCCAAAGACTTGAATAGACATTTCTCCAGATATACAAATGACCAACAAACAAAAATTATGAAAAGGTGCTCAGCATGACTAATTATAAGAAATGTAAATCAATATTACAAAGACACATTACCTCACACTCATCAGGGTGGCTACTATTTTTAAAACTCCCAAAATAACAAGTGTTGGTCAGGATGTGGGGAAATTGGAACACTTATGTGGTATTGGTAAGAATGTAAAATGATAATCACCACTTAAACACGATGGAGGTTCCTCAAAAAGTTAAAAATAGAATTCCCATATGATACAGCAATTCCACTTGCTGTGGACTGAATATTTGCATTCCCCCAAAATTCACATGTTGAAGCCCTATGGTCTTTGGGAAGTAATTAGGTCATGAGGGTGGAGCCCTCATGAGTGGCAGTAAACCCTTATAAGGAGAGACAGGTGAGAGATGATCTCTCCACCATGTGAGCATAAAGCAAAAAGGCAGCCCTCTGCAAACCAGGAAGAGGGCCTTGACCACAAACTGAACTGGCCAGCACCTTGACTTTGGACTTCCTAGTCTTAAGAACTGTGAGGAATGAACTTTTGTTAGGTCACCCAAACTATATTTTTTGTTATCTCAGCTTGAACTAAGACATCACTTCTGAGTATACACACAAAAGAACTGAAAACAAGATCTCAAAGAGAGATTTGCATACCTATATTCATGGCAACATTATTCACAATATCCATGATATGGAGGCAATCCAAATGTTCATTGACAGATGAATGGATAAAGAAAATGTGGTATATTCATAGAATGGAATATTATTCAGTCTTAAAAAGGAAAGAAATCAGCAGGGCACAGGTGGCTCACACCTGTAATCCCAGCACTTTGGGAGGCTGAGGCAGGTGGATCACTTGAGGCCTGGAGTTCAAGACCAGCCTGGCCAACATGGTGAAACCCCATCTCTACTAAAAACACAAAAATTAGCCAGGCATGGTGGTGCATGCCTGTAATCCCAGCTACTTGGAAGGCTGAGCAGGAGAATCACTTGAACCCAGGAAGCGGAGGTTGCAGTGAGCCGAGATCATGCCATTGTACTCCAGCCTGGGCAACAGAGACTGTTCTGAGACTCTGTCTCAGGGAAGAAAAAAAAAAAAAGAGTAAGGAAATCCTATCACAGGAAACAACATGGATGAACCTTGATAATATTATGCTAAGTGAAATAAACCAGTAACACACACACAACTATTGTATGGCTCCATTTATATGAGATATCAAGTAGTCAAAGTCATAGAAACAGAAAGTATTAATGGAATAATGGTTGCCAAGAGCTGGTGGGGGTGAAAATGGGGAGTTGTTTAGTGTGTATAGCTTCAGTTTACAAGCTGAAAGAGTTCTAGAGATCTGTTGCAGAACAATGTGAATATACTTAAACTATCGGACTGTACACTTAAAATGGTTAAAATGGTAGATTTTACGTGTTTTTTTAACCACAGGTTTTGTTTAAGTAGATGGTTCCAAATGGTCCAGCTTGTGTGTGGGTCTGAGGGGAGCAGTTAAGTATGGAAGAGAATAGGTATAATGGGATCCCACCATGAGTTACTATATTAGTCATAAATATGAAGGGGGCTGTTTGGCGAGGGGAGGGTTTGATTTTTTTTCCCACTACTAAAAGTAGAATAAATAGCTTGCTATGGATGAAATACATTATATTTGTGAATGTTTTAGATAAATTAGCCCCTGTGACTTAAACTGATTTCATCTATTGGAGTGAATCTACCAGCATATACTTACATTATGGACTACAATAAGGCGAGTGTCCCTAGAGGATTTTGCTGAGCCACATCAGGTATAAGCCCCAGACTAGAACCATTCTTAGAAAGTGTATTTGTTCCTGGAAATGTAGGGGGTTTTTTTGTTTTTGTTTTTGTTTTTTGAGACAGAGTCTTGCGCTGCTGCCCAGGCTATAGTGCAGTGGCACAATCTCGGCTCACTGCAACCTCCACCTCTGAGGTTCAAGAGATTTTCATGAAACAAAGCCACTGGGAAGTTTGAACTGGGTGGAGCCCACTGCAGCTCAGCAAGGCTGCTGTGGCCAGACTGCCTCTCTAGATTCTTCCTCTCTGGGCAGGGCATCTCTGAAAAAAAGGGTGCAGTCCCAGTCAGGGACTAATAGATAAAACCCCCATCTCCCTGGGACAGAGCACCTGGGGGAAGGGGTGGCTGTGGGTGCAGCATCAGCAAACTTAAACGTCCCTGCCTGCTGGCTCTGAAGAGAGCAGCGGATCTCCCAGCACAACGTTCCAGCTCTGATAAAGGACGGACTGCCTCCTCAAGTGGTTCCCTGACCACCCATGTATCCTGACTGGGAGACACCTCCCAGTAGGAACCGACAGATACTTCATACAGGAGAGCTCTGGCTGGCATCTGGCAGGTATGCCTCTGGGACAAAGCTTCCAGAGGAAGGAATAGGCTGCAATCTTTGCTGTTCTGCAGCCTCCACTGGTGATACCCAGGCAAACAGGATCTATAGTGGACCTCCAGCAAACTCCAGCAGAAGTGCAGCAGAGGAGCCTGTTAGAAGGAAAACTAACAAACAGAAAGGAATAGTATCAACATCAACCAAAAGGACGTCCACTCAGAGAACTCACCTGAAGGACACCAACATCAAAGACCAAAGGTAGATAAATCCACAAAGATGGGGGAGAAACCAGCACAAAAAGCCTTAAAATTCCAAAAATAAGAATGCCTCTTCTCCTCCAAAAGATCATGACTCCTTGCCAGCAAGGGAACAAAACTGGATGGAGAATGAGTTTGACGAATTGACAGAAAAAGGCTTCAGAAGGTGGGTAATAACATACTCCTCCGAACTAAAGGAGCATGTTCTAATCCAATGCAAGGAAGCTAAGAACCTTGAAAAAAGGTTAGACGAATTGCTAACTAGAATAACAATTTATAGAAGAACATACACAACCTGATGGAGCTGAAAAACACAGCACAAGAACTTCGTGAAGCATACACAAGTATCGATAGCCATATCTATCAAGCAGAAGAAAGGATATCAGAGATTGAAGATCAACTCAATGAAATAAAACAAGAAAACAAGATTAGAGAAAAATTATGAAAAGAAACGAACAAAGCCTGCAAGTAGAGGACTATTTGAAAAGACCAAATCTACGTCTGATTGGTGTACCTGAAAGTGACAGGGAGAATGGAACCAAGTTGGAAAATACTCTTCAGGATATTAACCAGGAGAACTTCCCCAATCTAGCAAGGCAGGCCAACATTCAAATTCAGGAAATACAGAGAACACCACAAAGATACTCCTCGAGAAGAGCAACCCCAAGACACAAAATCGTCAGATTCACCAAGGTTGAAATGAAGGAAAAAATGTTAAGTGCAGCCAGAGAGAAAGGTCGGGTTACCCACAAAGGGAAGCCCATCAGACTAACAGTGGATCTCTCAGCAGAAACGCTACAAGCCAGAAGAGAGTGGGGGCCAATATTCAACATTCTTAAAGAAAAGAATTTTCAACCCAGAATTTCATATCCAGCCACACTGAGCTTCATAGGTGAAGGAGAAATAAAATCCTTTACAGAGAAGCAAATGCTGAGAGATTTTGTCACCACCAGGCCTGCCCTACAAGAGCTCCCAAAGGAAGCACTAAACGTGGAAAGGAACAACCGGTACCAGCCACTGCAAAAACATACCAAACTGTAAAGACCATTGATGCTATGAAGAAACTGCAACAACAGGCAAAATAACTAGCTATCATCATAATGACAGGATCAAATTCACACATAACAACATTAACCTTAAATGTAAACAGGTTAAATGTCCCAATTAAAAGATACAGACTGGCAAATTGGATAAAGAGTCAAGACCCATTGTTGTGCTGTATTCAGGATACCCATCTGATGTGGAAAGACACACAGGCTCAAAATAAAGGGATGGAGGAATATTTACCAAGCAAATGGGAAGCAAAAAAAAAAAAAAAAAAAAAAAAAGCAGGGGTTGCAATCCTACCCTCTGATAAACAGACTTTAAACCAATACAGATCAAAAGAGACAAAGAAGGGCATTACATAATGGTAACAGGATCAATGCAACAAGAAGAGCTAACTGTCCTAAATATGTATGCATCAATACAGGAGCACCCAGATTCATAAAGCAAGTTCTTAGAGACCTACAAAGAGACTTAGACTCCCATACAATAATAGTCAGAGACTTTAACACCCCACTTTCAATGAGACAGAAATTTAACAAGAAAGATCAATGAGACAGAAATTTAACAAGGATATCTAGGACTTGAACTTAGCTCTGGACCAAGCAGACCTAATAGACATCTACAGAACTCTCCACCCCAAATCAACAGAATATACATTCTTCTCAGCACCACACTGCACTTATGCTAAAATTGACCACATAATTGGAAGTAAAACACTCCTCAGCAGATGGAAAAGAACAGAAATCATAACAAACAGTCTCTGAGACCACAGTGCAATCAAATTAGAACTCAGGACTAAGAAACTCACTCAAAACCGCTCAACTACATGGAAACTGAACAACCTGCTCCTGAATGACTACTGGGTAAATAACGAAATGAAGGCAGAAATAAAGACATTCTTTGAAACCAATGAGAACAAAGACACAATGTACCAGAATCTCTGGGACATATTTAAAGCAGTGTATAGAGGAAAATTTATAGCACTAAATGCCCACAAGAGAAAGCAAGAAAGATCTAAATTTGACACCCTAACATCACAATTAAAAGAACTAGAGAAGCAAGAGCAAACATATTCAAAAGCTAGCAGAAGACAAGAAATAACTAAGAGCAGAGCAGAACTGAAAATGATAGAGACATAAAAAATCCTTCAAAAGATCAATGAATCCAGGAGCTGGTTTTTTGAGAAGATCAACAAAATAAATAGACCACTAGCCAGACTAATAAAGAAGAAAAATGAGAAGAATCAAATAGACACAATAAAAAATGATAAAGGGGATATCACCACCGATCCTACAGAAGTACAAACTACCATCAGAGAATACTATAAACACCTATATGCAAATAAACTAGAAAATCTAGAAGAAATGGATAAATTCCTGGACACATACACCTTCCCAAGAGTAAACCAGGAAGAAGCTGAATCCCGGAATAGACCAATAACAGGTTCTGAAATTGAGGCAGCAATTAATAGCATACCAACCAAAAAAAGCCCAGGACCAGACAGATTCACAGTCTAATTCTACCAGAGGTACAAAAAGGAGCTGGTACCATTCCTTCTGAAACTATTCCAAACAACAGAAAAAGAGGGAATCCCCTCTAACTCATTTTATGAGGCCAGCATCATCCTGATACCAAAACCTGGCAGAGACACAACAAAAAAAGAAAATTTCAGGCCAATATCCCTGATGAACATCGATGCAAAAATCCTCAATAAAATACTGACAAGCTGAATCCAGCAGCACATCAAAAAGCTTATCCACCATGATCAAATTGGCTTCACCTCTGGGATGCAAGGCTGGTTCAACATACACAAATCAATAAATGTAATCCATCACATAAACAGAACCAATGACAAAAAACACATGATTACCTCAACAGATGCAGAAAAGGCCTTTGACAAAATTCAACAGCCCTTCATGCTAAAAACTCTCAATAAAGTAGGTATTGATGGAAGGTATCTCAAAACAATAAGAGCTATTTATGACAAACCCGCAGGCAATATCATACTGAATGGGCAAAAGCTGGAAGCATTCTCTTTGAAAATCAGCACAAGACAAGGATGTCCTCTCTCACCACTCCTATTCAACATAGTACTGGAAGTTCTGGCCAGGGCAATCAGGCAAGAGAAAGAAATAAAGGGTATTCAATTAGGAAAAGAGGAAGTCAAATTGTCTCTGTTTGCAGATGATATGACTGTATATTTAGAAAACCCCATTGTCTCAGCCCAAAATCTTCTTAAGCTGATGAGGAATTTTAGCAAAGTCTCAAGATACAAAATCAATGTGCAAAAATCACAAGCATTCTTATAAACCAATAACAGACAGAGAGCCAAGTTGTGAGTGAACTCCCATTTGCAATTGCTACAAAGAGAATAAAACACCTAGGAATACAACTTACAAGGGATGTGAAGGACCTCTTCAAGGAGAACTACAAACCACTGCTCAAGGAAGTAAGAGAGGACACAAATGAAAAAACATTCCATGCTCATGGATAGGAAGAATCAATATCGTCAAAATGGCCATACTGCCCAAAGTATTTTATAGATTCAGTGCTACCCCCATCAAGCTACCGCTGACTTTCTTCACAGAATTGGAGAAAACTACTTTAAATTTCCTATGGAACCAAAAAAGAGCCCACATAGCCAAGACAATCCTAAGCAAAAAGAACAAAGCTGGAGGCATCATGCTACCTGACTTCAAACTATACTACGAGGCTACAGTAACAAAAACAGCATGGTACTGGTACCAAAACAGAGATATAGACCAATGGAACAGAACAGAGGCCTCAGAAATAACACCACACATCTATAACCATCTGATCTTTGACAAACCTGACAAAAACAAGCAATGCGGAAAGGATTCCCTATTTAATAAATGGTGTTGGGAAAACTGGCTAGCCATATGCAGAAAGCTGAAACTGGGTCCCTTCCTTACACTTTATACAAAAATTAACTGAAGATGGATAAAAGACTTAAATGTAAGACCTAAAACCATAAAAACCCTAGAAGAAAACCTAGGCAATAAGACCATTCAGGACATTGGCATGGGCAAAGACTTCATGACTAAGACATCAAAAGCAATGGCAACAAAAGCCAAAATTGACAAGTGGGATCTAGTTAAACTAAAGAGCTTCTGCACAGCAAAAGAAACTATCATCAGAGTGAACAGGCAGTTCACTACAGAATACGAGAAAATTTTTGCAGTCTATCCATCTGACAAAGGGCTAATATCCAGAATCAACAAAGAACTTAAACAAATTTATAAGAAAAAAAAAACAACCCCATCAAAAAGTGGGCAAAAGATATGAACAGACACTTCTCAAAAGAAGACATTTATACAGCCAACAAATATGAAAAAAAGTTCATCATCACTGGTCATTAGAGAAATGCAAATCAAAACCACAATGAGATACCATCTCACACCAGTTAGAATGGCAATCATTAAAAGTCAGGAAACAACAGATGCTGGAGAGGATGTGGAGAAATAGGAACGCTTTTACACTGTTGGTGGGAGTGTAAATTAGGTCAACCATTGGGAAGACAGTGTGGCGATTCCTCAAGGATCTAGAACTAGAAATACCATTTGACCCAGCCATCCCATTACTGGGTATATACCCAAAGGATTATAAATCATGCTACTATAAAGACACATGCACATCTATGTTTATTGCAACACTGTTCACAATAGCAAAGACTTGGAATCAACCCAAATGCCCATCAATGATAGACTGGATGAAGAAAATGTGGCACATATACACCATGGAATACTATGCAGCCATAAATCAGGATGAGTTCATGTCCTTTGCAGGGACATGGATGCATCTGGAAACCATCATTCTCAACAAACTAACACAGGAACAGAAAACCAAACACCACATGTTCTCACTCATAAGTGGGAGCTGAACAGTAAGAACACATGGACACAGGGAGGGGAACATCACACACTGGGGCCCGTCAGGGGGTTGGGGGCTAGGGGAGGGATAGCATTAGGACAAATACCTAATGCAGATGATGGGTTATGGGTACAACAAACCACCACAGCACATGTATACCCATGTAACAAACCTGCACATTCTGCATATGTACCCCAGAACTTAAAGTATAATAATTAAAAAAAAAGAGAGATTCTCGTGCCTCAGACTCCCGAGTAGCTGAGATTACAGGCATGTGCAACCATGCCAGACTAATTTTTGTATTTTTAGTAGAGATGGGGTTTCACCATGTTGGCCAAACTGGTCTCGAACTCACGACCTTAGGTGATATGCCCGCCTCAGCCTCCCAGAGTGTTGGGATTACAGGTGTGAGCCACCATGCCCAGCTGGTTTATTCTAATAGGCTTCAAGAACCCATTCAGTCTGGGACGCCTGCTCTCATCCCATGAGTCTTGGTGTTTTGTAGGGTGAGAAATGAGCTGTTAATAAAAGCTTTTCTCCAAGCAGAGTAGTAAATTTACTTTTTGTTGTTGAGATGAGGTCTTACTTTGTTGCCCAGGCTGGTCTTGAAATCCTAGCCTCATGGGATCCTCCCCACTCAGCCTTCTAAAGTGCTGAATTACAGGTGTGAGCCAGCAAATTTATTTTTATTTCCAACTCATCTTCATTTGGCTAGTATAGGGTAATAATAGTAATCTCAATCTTTTGTTTTTTGATCATTTATTCAAAGGCCAAACTCATCCTACAAAGGACGGCAAGCTAAGAAAGTGCTTGCCATCATAATGTTCTTTCGCACCCACTCCACATCATACACTGGACTGGGCCATTTGCCCGTTTAATGGTTTGTTCCAAACTACACTACAGTAAAATAGATGTGATTCCCATTTTGCAGTTGCAGCTCAAGAAATTAAGTTACTTGCTCCAGGCCCACAAAGCTGGCAGGGGAGAGCGTGGATTCAGATTCAGGTCAACCATTCACCTAAGCCTGCATTCTTTCTAATACATTACATCACCTGTCAAACACGGAGCGTTACAATTAGAAGGACTGTCTTAGTCCAGTCATTTTATTTCAAATGAAAAGATACTCTCATTTTATCTATTTTACTTATTTAATAAAGAACAGATGGCCCAAAGCAGTTTTCTTTAAGTTTTTCTGCTTACTCCTTCTCTTAATATAAAGACCAAAAAAATACTGGTACCTAATGAGAACATTTATTATTTGACATAGTAAGAATTAGTATAGATCCTATGTTGTAACGTGCTCCACTCATGTTGACTACCCTTCTTTCTATATAATCTAACAGCCTTCATTGCACAGTTCATTTAACTTATGAACACTTCAATTCCAAAATTGCTAAATCAAGATTTTAAGACTAGAACTAAATTGTTTAATAGAGGATAGAAGAAAAAGTCATTTACTTGAAAATGCATGCATTTTCATCTTATATTTCTCCTAACAGGAAACATAACATGTATATTCATTTTTCCATAATACCTAACAAGAAGAAATGCTTAATTTTAAAAAATACTTCAGCTACCCACTAAAACCAGTTCTTGAAAAACTTTCCACATTTGTTAATGCTGAAAAAAATGTTCACGTTTGTTACCAGTTCTTAAGAATGAGGGAGACGTGAGTTCTTGTTTCTACTGTTAATCTGCGTCATGTTAGAAAGAGGGAATGGGCAGGGGTTCCAGGAAGGTGTGATGTCTCTGAATTCGGTTTAGAAGCTGCTGTGCCACAGGTTTGAATTCTGTTTCCCAGTGGAGTTTGTGATAGTTTTTTAGGTCTGGATCAAAACTGCCATCCAGTGCTAGTTCTTCATCTGTATTAGAAAAATTTAAATTACAGCATTATTTAGAAATGTAATCCTATTGAATATAGTTTAATTTTGATGATATGAGTTAAACTCACCCTGGGTCATCCTTTAATACCAACATAACACAAGACAGGATTTCAGAGAAGTTCTTTACTCTCTTCTGTTCTTTATGAATACATCACTTTATTTTATTTTATTTGGAGAGGCAGGGTCTCCATGTATTGCCCAGGCTGGTCTCCAACTCTGACCTCAAGCAATCCTCCCACCTTGGCCTCCCCAAGTGCCAAAGTGCTGGGATTACAGGTGTGAGCTACCTTGCCAAGCCCATTAGTTTACAATTAGTATATTTTGGTATCTTAATTTAAATGGGCAATATTTTTTTCAAAAAAAGTCTGGCCAGGTGTAGTGCTTCATACCTGTAATGCCAACACATTGGGAGCCCGAGGTAGGAGAATTGCTTGAGCCGAAGAGTTCAAGATTAGCCTGGGCAACACAGTGACAGCTCAGAAAAAAAAAAAAATCAGAAGATTATCTGGGCATGGGGGGCATGTACCTGTGGTCCCAGCTACTCAAGAGGCTGAGGTCAGGAGGATCACTTGAACACGGGACATTGAGGCTGCAGTGGGGCACGATCATGCCACCGCCATCCAGCCTAAGCAACACAGCAAGACCCTGTCTCAAAAAATAAAAAATCCGAGATCGAACTGAACCCTTATTTCAACTAACTCCTTAGTTTTTTATATGTA
Organism: Nomascus leucogenys; assembly: GCF_006542625.1. Taxonomy (NCBI): domain Eukaryota; kingdom Metazoa; phylum Chordata; class Mammalia; order Primates; family Hylobatidae; genus Nomascus; species Nomascus leucogenys. The sequence continues at coordinate 95,367,120 of NC_044383.1, read as the reverse complement.
AGTTGTATCTAAAAGTCAGATCACAATTTCTCAGAATAAACAACGTATTAATATGTTACTTCCTTATGTGTACATAGAAAAGTTAATTACTTCAAAGGTTAGATATAAAAGGAATCAGGAAATCTTTTAGGAAAATAGCTCAGTTAAATTTGACACTTTAAACTTTAGTGAAAATCAGAACTTTGCTGGCTTCAAAGCAGCAGGGAAGTAGTACTTTGGAAAGACAACCTTCCACCCCCAAACTCTCTCCGTAACTGAAAACTGAGAGACCTTGGGAATCCCAACGGGTATTAGAATCCCAAGTGAGCCCATGGATCATGCAGAAAAGAACTTGTAAGAATAAAATGCAAAAAGTACAACTTCAATTCTTAATCCACCATAAATATATTCAATCCAAGTAAGAAGATAAATGGCCACTGAGGTTTCTGTGCTGATTGCCACAGCAATTTTACATGTTGATGTTGAGCCTCACACCCTGTGTGACAGACTTCAGAAAAGTGCACCGACCTGCCAGTCAGATTAGCTCTGCCACTTCCTACATCTGTGACATAAGGCCAACTTCTAAAATGGTAACCACTAAATCCTAAAACAACCACAGATGTTGTTACTTAAATTGCCAACACTTTTTTTTTTTTTATTTTGAGTTGGAGTCTCACTGTGTCACCTAGGCTGGAGTGCAGTGGTGCAGTCTTGGCTCACTGCAACCTCTGCCTCCCGGGTTCAAGCAATTCTTCTGCCTCAGCCTCCTGAGCAGCTGGGATTACAGGCATGTGCCACCACGCCTGGCTAATTTTTGTCTTTTTAGTAGAGTTTTACCATGTTGGCCCAGCTGGTCTCCAACTCCTGACCTCAAGTGATCCGCCCGCCTTGGCCTCTCAAAGTGCTAGGATTACAGTCGTAAGCCACTGCACCCAGCTGCCAACACTTTTTTTTATAGGGCCAATTAAAATCCTATTATAAAATGCTTCATTACTCTGTTGATATCAGATTTTCTACACTGAATATTTGTGTACATTCACTATGTACTTTGGCACTATGGGTGTTAGTGTCACCACCCAAAATAAGATAAGGGAGTCTGGAATCCTAGTTTGTACCTCCCTCTCATCACAACCAAGTGGTCAACTATGCAGTTCTGAGATAAGCTCCAGGCAGACGCAAACACTTCGGCAAGGAGCTCCATGGAGACCCTGTAAGCAAATCTGGATCTCCTCACCCATGAGATAACTGGGCCCCGAGGGGAGAAGAATGCAGGAGATATTTGATACGTTCAAAGCTCTTCCTGTTTGGCTAATTCTGGACAAAAAGAGTCAGGTAGTCTCAGTGATTTCAGATTTCATTCCGTTTTTTTGAGACAGAGTCTGCTCTGGAGTGCAATGGTGTGATCTCGGCTCACTGCCACCTTCATGTCCCAGATTCAAGTGATCCTTGTGCCTCAGCCTCCCAAGTAGCTGGGACTACAGGCATGTGCCACCAGGCCAGGCTAATTTTTTGTGTTTTTAGTAGAGACGGGGTTTTGCCATGTTGCCCAGGCTGGTCTTGAACTCCTGACCGCAGGTGATCCACCCACCTTGGCCTCCCAAAGTGCTGGGATTACAGGTGTGACCAGCCATGATTTATTTTGATTTTTTTTGATTTTGAATTAATTTTTTAATTTTTGTATAAAAAAAATTTTATAAAAAATTTTTTAAAAAAAATTGGTATGGTAATATATCATTGGAGTGAGATGATCACAGTCAGAATCAGATAGAAATGAAAAAAAAAAAAAAAAATACAGCATGTGGAGGTGAGTCCAGACTGGAGGGAGGAGAAATGAAAGGAGAGTTGGAGTGAGCCATGGTTGTGCCACTGCACTCCAGCCTGGGTGACAGAGAGAGACTCTGTCTCAAAAAAAAAAAAAAAAAAAAAAAAAAAAAAAAAAGAAAAGAAAGAAAATGCATTCTGTTGTAGAAGTCCTTCTTTCCCAAGCTGCTGGCGGCTGAGCAGTGTGGCCTGGGCATGTCATAGTCCCTTCTTTCTCCTAGGGCTTTGGTTGGATTTAGTGGTTTTAGCAAAATCTCTGTTGGGTGTGTGGCTTTTTAAAATCTAATGTCAAGACCATGTTACTTGTCTTGAGGCCCAGCCTATAGTTAATCCACCCTCAAACCATATTAATTCTAAATTGGGTTAGACAAGATAACAAGAATAGCCAAACAGCTAGAGGTAAGAGAAATGAGGTCTAAAGTTTCAAAGTAAATACAGCAACATACATTAAAAGTGCCATATCACATGGGATATTAAATTTTGGAACTTGTACTGCAAAGAGTAGCAGAGGCTGATTGAGTAAAAATTTAGATCTATGATTCAATTTTTTTTTTTTAAGAGACAGAGTCTCATTCTGTCACCCAGGCTGGAATGCAGTGGTGCAATCATAGCTCACTGTAGCCTCAAATTCCTGGGCTCAAGTGATCCTCCCACCTCAGTTTCCTGAGTGGCAAAGACTACAAAACACACATACCCAGATAATTTTTTCACTTTTAGTAGAGATGGGTCTCACTACGTTGCCAAAGCTGGTCTCGAACTCCTAGCCTCAAGTGATTCTCCCACCTCGGCCTCCCAAAGTGCTGGGATTACAGGCATGAGCCATTGCACTCAGCCTTTGATTAATTCTTTTTAAGATTTGAATCATCATAAGTTAGAAACTGTGCTTCACAATATTTTACATCATGACTCTGTATACATATACGTACTTATATACAAATAAACAAATGTTTCACATTACAATACTTGTCCTTACTAAATATAATACATTCTGATATTTTCTTTCTTTGCTACTTCATTTTTTAAAGATGCTGGTCACAACCAACTAAATCGATTTCCTGACCTGCAGTGTGAAAAGTGCTTATTTAGATAACCAATCATTCTTAAGCTTTCTTTAGGCACAGCATGCTTCCAAATACTAAAATTTGGGGCAAAGTATTAGAAAGAGTTAAAAGACCCTAAAATATAAATGTATCAATGATCATTACAACACAATCATCATTAGAAGTTTGTGTCCTGTGGCATCTATAAAAGCTTCCTTTACTCACTACACTATTTCCTAGCTAGCTGTTCAGCAGCAGATGGCTGTTTAAGGGATTTATCATCGCCCTGACCATTCTAAGGCAAAGCTGTCGAATGTTCTAGAAGCACCTGATAGCTCTTCAACATAGGTTGATGTGATCCTCCAACTTGAACTTGGGGCCCCACTCTACCCTTGTCACAAAACCTAAGGTCCCACTGCCACGAAACTTAGGATGAACATACAACAGCCTAGCATACTTCCCATTTGCAACAATAAACTACACACATGGTCATCAGGTGCCAGCTCCCCGCAGAGGGGCTCATGGTAGTCTGGAGTGCTCAGCACACCACCAAGAACTTCAGCATCAACACGTTGCTTATGAGCTTATAAGACATGACTGCAGTATAATGGGAAGTTTCAGACCACGTTCTTTTAAAGCCACTTTCCAGAAAGACTGTCAACATTCCAACGATGTTGAGGATACATTACTTCTCCTTTTTTTCTAGTCACTCAGCAAGAAAAAGTTAGGTAACTTACATTACTATAGAAATTGCCATACCAGTATTTCCAAAAACAGTGCTCATACTTCAACACGGGCCTTGGTAATTTAACAGCTCATCCTGTTTCCAAAATGGCCTGTTTTGTTGTTGTTGTTTGTTTTTGGTTTTTTTTAGCTATCTTTGTAAAAGAATTGAAATGCAAGTATACTCTCACGCACATGCCCATTTCACTTGCAGCAGTCCCACTGCCCAGACACAGCCACGACCCTGTCAGAAGTCAGAGTCTGAGTGCTCATTGCCGAGAGAAAAGCCAGGAGGCAGCACAGCCCACCACCCAGCCCACGAGGCACAGTCTCCATGGTTCGTGAAGAGGAGCTCACGTGAGAAACCTGGGATGCACTGCACAGTGGCTTGGCTCCCTGAGTGAGCTGTGTTTATTTGTTGTTATCCATGCCACAGTCCCCCTGCACGGGGTGCGGTGGAGTAAGGGTGTTGTAGGTAACGGAGCAGCTGCAAAACACAGGGCTAGTTGTTTGTTTTCGGATGGGAAGTCCTGCCTTTGCTACAGTATGACTTCAGGCAAGCCACTTAACTGTCCTAAAACCTACTTTCCGTCTCTGTCACCCAGCTGATGGCCTCAGATCTTTCAAAAATAGAATAAACATGCTTTTAAAAGGATATAGCGCTATTGAAACAAAAGTACCACCATTGTTAGCCAATCCACATGCAGATATCAAGTACCTTCTTTGTATGAGGCAATATCCTTTTCCTAAGGTGGTTCAGTTGGAAAGGGGAAATAAGATAAAATTCACAAAATAATAATACAGGATAATTACAGGACAAGTTACACAATTCATGATTGATTGCTATATAAGAAGTATAGATTTCCTATGACTAGCCTACGACTGTGGGCTTGAGAAGCTACGTGGGAAGGGCCTGCACCTGGCTAGGCAGATTGGGATGGGCAGGTAGGAAATGAAACAGAACATGTGCAAAGGCACAGAGGCAAGAGAAGCACGATCAGAAGCCCAATTTGGCTATGCAAAAGTTGGGAATGGAGCGCAGTCAGCCCTTCGCATCCACGGGCCACGCATCCACAGGTTCATCCAACCACAGATAGAGAATATTTGAAACAACAACAATAAAAAGAATACAAATAAAAATCAGAGCACGACAACCATTCACATAGCGTTCACACTGTAGGTATTATAAGTAGTCTAGAGATGGTTTAACGTGTGCAGGAAGATGTGTGTTGGTGAACTGCCGATTCTATGCCATTTTATTTTTTTATTTATTTTATTTTTTATTTTATTATTATACTTTAGGTTTTAGGGTACACGTGCACAATGTGCAGGTTTGTTACATATGTATCCATGTGCCATGTTGGTGTGCTGCACCCATTAACTCGTCATTTAGCATTAGGTTCTATGCCATTTTATATCAGGCACGTGGGCATCTGTGTTGGTATCCGAGGGAGGCCCTGAAACCAATCCCCCCAGATACCAAGGGGTGACTGTAACAGGCAGCAGGGCCCACTAAAATGAAGTGCCTTCCAGGTACACTGCCCCTACTGAGAAGCCAGCCAGGCCCACACCTTCTGATCCATCTTTATGCCACATGGCCCCGCAGCCCCATCATCCTTGTTATTTATGGCTGATTGCCCCAGACTTGGGTAACAAAGGAAACCACAGATAGCCAGTCACCGGGTAGCTGCTGCCTACGCAGGAAAGCCCTGGGCCACAGGACAGTGACTCACTGAGCCAATCATACCTTCTCCCTGAGTGGGTGACATAGGAAAGTGCCCTGGCAACAGACAGACACAGGGAGGGCAGCAGTGGAAGCCTGGAGGTAGTTGAAGCCATGATCTAGAAGGAGCCTAGAGGGAGTAAGTGGGGAAGAGAATTCTTTGCCTAACAGCAGACACAACACAGCTGGGTCTCCAGAATGGTGGCGCCCAGGGGGCGGAGCTCATGACGCCGCCGACGGCTGAGGGGTCACCTGGGACTCTGGCTCCTGCCTGGCTCTCTGGGAGGCTTTGAGCAGTATCTTGTTTCCTGGCTTCTTTCTTCTCTGTACACTCTTCCCTTAAGCTCCTTTGCTAATGAGAGCAGGGGCTCTCAATCCTAGCTAATAGACTCACCTGTGGAACTTTGAACACAGATTCTCAGCCTCATCCCAGAGCTTCTGAATCAGAATTCCTAGGGCTGGGGCCAGGAAGGTGATTTTAGTTTTTTTGGGGTTTAACTCCACAGCTGATTTCAATGCTCTACCACCATCAAGAACTGAATTAAGGCAACCTGAACATGCACTTCTGCTCCCTGCAACCTGAGTCAGTTTAATGCTCATGGAGCCGACTGTGAACCTCAATGATTAAAAAAAAAAATGCTCATTTTTTTCCTTATTGTGTTTTAAAACACATGTACAAAATTATATTTACCTGGAAAAACCAAATTTCACATCAACCAGCAAACCCAATTATTTCAAACAACTCCTGAGTTCCAGTTTCTGTTTAGTGGCACAGTGTTACAACACTTAAAGAGTTTCCAGAGCACGTCAGCCACCTTCTGAGGGCTTGCTATGTGGCAGGGACTGTGTTAGGCTCTTTATACACATCTGCTCATTTATCACCCTGCAATCTGGACATTAATTATCCTCATCTTGGAGATGATACAGTATCATTTCGGAACGGCCGATAATCTGTGTGTTTAAAAGTTCCACAAGTGAGTCTGCTCTGCAGCCAGGATTGGGAGCCTCCACTCTGGTTAGTGAAGGAGTGCAAAGGAAAGGTGTCTGTTAAGCTTTCTCAGGTTGCAGAGCAGTCGAGCTCAAAATTTAAAAACTCAGCACCTATGGCTTCCAAGTGACCTTGAGCCTTTCCACATGGCCTCCCGGATCTAGTATGGTGGCTGGGCAGTGGTGGGTACATCTCCTCTATTTGGGAAAAAGGATTATTAAAAACACTCATTTACTGACCCAAATCATTGTTTTTAGAATTAACCCAGGATGAAAAATTTATCCTAAAATTATAAAAATTTTTTAAATGTAAAAAGTGATCCTGGCCAGGCAAGGTGGTTCACACCAGTAATCCCAGCACTTTGGGAGGCTGAGGTGGGAGGATCGCTTGAGCCCAGGAGGTTGACACCAGCCTGGGTAACACAGCAAGACCTACCGCTACAAAAAAAAATTTTTTTTTAATTATCTGGGCATGGTGGTGCGTGTCTGTAGTCCCAGCTACTTGACAGGCAGAGGCAGGAGGATCACTTGAGCCCAGGAGTTTAGAGCTGCAATGAGCAGTGATCACGCCACTGCATTCCATCCTGGGTGACAGTGCAAGACCCTGTCCCAAGAAAAGAAAGAAACAATCTTCTTTCCTCTGATTTGTATCAGTGATTTCCTACCTTTCAAGGATATAAACTCCATTGTAATGCCAAATAGTCTCACAGGCCCTCACCCACGTGATAATTAACGTAGCTAATTAAAATGTACAGCTTCATTTAAAAGCATGACTTAATTGAGTAGCTTTTAGCCATATTTTCTCAATTACAACAGTGTCTATTTGCTTTTGAACAACAGAAATACATTTATGCTGAGGTCTTATATTTATGCACTGTAGAGAAAATGCAAAAAAAAAAAAAAGCCATAGAAGAAATCATGATTGTATTTAATGAGTTGAAAGTCCTTCTGTCCCCATTGTAAATAGCATTCAGCCTCTTCAGATAGTTCCAAATTATAGTAATCTTTAACATACTCTTGTTGCTTATAGAAATATAGTCACCTAAATGCATACTAATATTTATCTGAACAGGTCACAGAAAAAAACTATCTCACACTGTGATAAAACTCACAGATTCATCACAGTCAAGAGTCTTACCTAAAAATGATGAGAGCAGGAGTAAGAGTGTGTTGGTGTCTTCATTTCCAAAACATGACGAAGTATTAGTGATGTTTTCACTGAAGTTCCATAAAGTTTTACAAACCAAGCAGGCCAGCTGCCAATCAGTAGGACCAAAATCTCTTAAACAATCCACTAACCTGAGTTAATAAAATTCAAATTGAGAAGTTATTAGGTCAGAATCTGTCTTTAATTTTAATATTGTTAGCATAATGATTATCCTTCTGTGATATGTAAGTATAATCCAGTGATCACTTAAAATAATTCCTTATCTATAAATTTAAGTGGTTACAAAGTAGCAATAATCTACTTCTACACTTTTTTTTTTTTTTTTTTTTTGAGACAGCCTGTTGCCCAGGCTGAAGTGCAGTGGCACGATCTCGGCTCACTGCAACCTCTGCATCCCGGATTCAAGCGATTCTCCTGCCTCAGCCTCCTGAGTAGCTGGGATTACAGGCGTGCACCACGATGCCTGGCTAATTTTTGTCTTTTTAGTAGAGACGGGGTTTCACAATGATGGCCAGCCTGCTCTCAAACTCATGGCCTCAAGTGATCCGCCCACCTCGGCCTCCCAAAATGCTGGGATTACAGGTGTGAGCCACCACGCCTGGCCTACTTCTGCACTATTTTAAGTATCCAGTGGAATCTAAACCCCCTCTTTAGCCTCAGCTTAGGGGCTTCCCAGTGTTGAAATACCTTTGTCCCACAGGAATGATGAAAGGGCCAAAGCTCCCAAGAAAATGATGTCCTTCAAATCCTGAGAGAGTCAGTACTCTACGCCTTGAAACTTACTTTTTAATGCCACCTCCTTCTTTCAGGATGACACGCTTGTCTTTATCCACAGTGAGATTGAGGAGAACACCACAGGCAGAAAAGCAGATATCCTGATGCTGAGCATCCAGCAGCGCCATCATGAACCTGTGGACTACGAGGGAAGAGAGCAAATGCAGACCAGTAAAAGTTCAGGGTTCCCAGCTGTCTCTTGTTTTACAGATGGTATAGGGGAAATGGGGAGTGGCTTGCAAACCCAGAACCCCTGTTAAGGGACTTAACTCATTCTTCCTAAGGCTTTATCCATCACGCAGCAGTGGGTTCCCCAATACCCACCACTCCCAGAGTTGGCTCCCCCAATCCCCAGATACTGCAAAACCTGACCCAAGCAGCAGCTGCTTCTCCACGGCAGTGAAAGAGTCCCAGCTGGTAAAAAGGAGGCAGCACAGGTGACACTCATCTAACTTCCAGTTGTTCTCAAGGGTGTTCCTGAACCTTCAGCAGCAACTGTCTTTAAATACACAGTCCTGGAGAGGGGAGTTGGCTCCTGGTGGGATCATTCCTGAAGTCTCCCAGGGCCACGTGTAAGACTCAGACTGCTGAAAACCAACCTGGGGCAAGGCAGGCCTTCCAGTTAGGGACATCTCAAGGCAGGACAGGCTCCTGCCTCAGGGGAATCATTTTCCCTTACTCCTAGGAAATGGAACTGGGAACCGTTTGTCCTGTTTTCTCATCCCTCAGCAGACGCTGAGCAAAGGGTTGGAGAAGAGTGAGTAAAGTGTGCATTCTGCCTCCTCCCACAGTACGTGCACCTGAGAGGGGCTGCCCTGTTCTAGCCCCGGCACTGTTGACTGGGTTGGGCAGTGAGCTTGGCAGAGGCAACATCACATACATATGTGCTCTTAAGAGGCTAAATAGTGCCCAGCAAAATGTGCAGTTATCTGCAGGTAGTGAGGATGGGGCATGGTTTGCTGCTGCTGCTTTTCGTATCTGTATTATTGAAATTTTCCATTACGAACATGTAGAGTTATGTTTTTAAAATTATTGTTACATGAAATATTTGGGACATACAAAGAGTCAAAGTATGCTAATATTTGAGACATACAAAAATATTTGAGACATACAAAGGGTATAAACATGTGGGTACTTGCCACTCAGTTTAAGAAATAACACATTACATTCCAAACAACGTGTTGTGCATAATAAATATAAACAATTCTTATTTGATAATAAATAACATTATAGGTCCAAATATAATCTTTGGACATCCCTTTCCTTCCAAACGTGAACGCTGTCCTTTTTTAATTTTTTAATTTTTTTTTTATTTTTTAGAGATAGGGTCTCGCTCTGTCTCCCAGCCTGGAGGGCAGTGGCACAATCATGGCTCATTGCAGCCCCAAACTTCTGGGCTCAAGTGATCCTCCTGCCTCAGCCTCCCAAGTAGCTGGGACTTGTGCCACCACCACGTCTGGCTAATTTTAAATTTTTGTAGACATGGGGTCTCACTATGTTACCCAGGTTGATCTCAAACTCGTGCCCTCAAGCAATCCTCCCACCTTAGCCTCCCAAAGTGCTGGTATTACAGGCTTGAACCACTGCACCCAGCCTGAACTCTGTCTTAAATTGGAGTTTACTATTTCCAATTACTATTTATACTGTATAGCATCACTACATGAATACTTGTGCAGAAGCAATACCAATGCAGAAGCAAAAGGTAGTTTTGTATGTTTTAAAACATATTCATGGCATTCCTCTGTATATATCCTCCTATTGCTTTTAAATGCTAGAGAACATTTTATTTCATGAATATACCATAATGAATTTGTCCTCTTCTCTGTTGAGGGACATTTAGGTTGTTTCTACTTTTTGCTATTATAAGCAAAATGTAATAGGCATTCTAGTACATAAAAGAGAATGTCTTCTTAAGAATATGCCCCCAGACAGAAGTGATAACTCAAGATTCACTGTTTCTGTTAGACATACACACACCCCATCTTGGAGCACAGAAGGCCATTCACAAGGCAAAGGGGAACACTGCCTAGGTCCATCTCAGCATCCTGAGCCAGGAGCCTTAAACACGGAGCTTTACAAATCTCAAAGCAGAAACAAGTATAACACTGTAATGACTCAAGCTGCAAAACCACTCAGCTGATTATTGGCAAAAAGTGAATGTTTATGAATTCTAGTGTCATTAACCCACCATTGTTCTGCACAATGAAATCGCAGACATCACGGTCCTGGGAGAGATTTCCAAAAACACGCACAGCCTCCAGGATTCCATCCATGTTGTTACTGACAAGAAGCTTTAAGAGCACTGGATTTGGTGACCAGAGAAATTAAATCAGTGAATTTAAGTTTTAACTTAAAGGTTAATGGAAATCAACATCATATTCAATACTGATAATTTTCAAATGACAATAAAATACAAACTGTAAGGGACTTTAGCAAGAACTAAGAAACTAATTTTTCCCATTTCTAGTTTCCCCATATTCTAATTTCTTAGAATCATCAGGCTCTAAAACATTTTTGTACCAGAAGGCAGAAGATAGTAATGTCTCCTGCTCTGTGTTTAGTTAATAAAGTCGAAACTTCAAATGAGCACTCATTTATCCAAATCCAACTCTGAACCTTACATTCAGCAATATATAGCTTTTTGTCTTGAATTATGGAATTCTTCACTTGGTAGTAAGATAAATTGTTGATTGTCACTGTAGCATTGATCACCAGCTCCTCACAATCATCAAGTGACTTGTATTCTGAAATGAAGTGAGGATAAGGGAGTCAAAGACCCATTGCAGGAGTAGAACCAACTATGTTGTAACCACAGCAACAGCAGCGCCAGGAGCCGGCTGCTATCACGCAGGGTCCCCACAAAGGCCCTGGAGAGGCACCTTTAGCACTTGATTTCCCCCGACTCCTCCTGCACGGAAATGCCCCAAATGTAAGGGCCCGCTCCTGGCCAAAGCAGAGAGGACACTGTCAACTCAATCCTTGCAGCCAGGAGGTCTGGAAAAGTCCAGCTGATCTGGGACCTGTGTCTGAAGTAAAGCAAAGGGGTCAACACAGCAGTGAGCGGAGCCATTTCTAATCCCGCCTGTTTCCCGGGTCTTCAGGCTCTCCCAGGGGCTCCTCCCTGGAGTCTGTGCCCTCCTTCCCACGCCGCCTCCCAACAGAACGGCCCCGGGGTCATGATCCATCTGTGACTATGAACTCTAGAAGACACCTCTGGCCTCCTCCACCACCCCCCTAGTTCATCTCTCAGCACTTGCTGGCTTTTCTTCTTCCACTTTTGCCTCCCTAAATCTATTCTCAACACAGTTATCCTTTAAAAGCAAGTCAGATAACGCCACCCACCTCATAACCCATGAATAGACTGCGTCGTCTGGTCCACAAGACCTACCTGGCAGCTCCAGGCCTTATCTCTCTGGCCTCATTTGCTCCTCCTACTCCCAGACCCCCAAGGCCAACCACACCGGCCTCCTGGCCTCTTGGAATATGCCAGCATGCCCCTGCCCGAGAACCCATGCCCTGCTGAACTTTTTTCTGGAACATACTCTCCTCCCAGTTAGCCACTTGGCTCACTCCTTACGTCCTCCCAGCAGTTGCTTACATGCCGCCTTGTTGGACATACTTTCCGTAACCTCCCTATTTAAAATAGCACCTATTCTCTTTTTTCTTACCCTGCTTTAATTTTCTCCATAGCACATATGACCACCTGATGTTATATATGTGTTTAATGTTTGTCTTTCAGCCCTAAAATGTCAGCTTCCTGAGGCCTAGGGATGTGTCTGTTTTATTCATGGCTGCATTCCCAGCTTCTAGAACAGTGCCTGGCACATAGTGAGTGCTGGATGCAAGAATAATTGATCCTCTAGCTTAGCACATAAGGCCCTTAGTGGTTTTTGTCCCTCCCTCCCACTCAGTCTCCAGACTCATCTCTTGACGTTTCTGGCCACGGTGTGGGGATGAGAAGAGGCGGGGCTGCAGCTGGGAGTGGTCCCAGTGACCTCAGCATAGCGCGGACACGGGTGATGGCGGAGATGTGGCGGAGTGGAGACTGTGCTTGGCAGAGACTGGATGGGGGTGTGAGGGAGAGAAGTCTCCCAGGGTGTCCCCTGCTGGTGCACATAATTGGGTAGATGTTGACCACGTTGCCTGAATTAAGGGCACAGGAAGAGGGCCAAGTTCAGGGACAGGTCATGAATTCAGCTTAAGATATGCTGAGGTGCTTCTGAAGCACTCCCAGGAGAGGAGGGGTAGGCAGTTGGATCTAAGAGTTGGGCAATCAGACGGGCCTGGGCAACACGGCGAAACCCCGTCTTTACAAAAAATACAAAAAATTAGCCGGGCATGGTGGGGTGCACTTGTAATCCCAGCACTTTGGGAAGCCAAGGCGGGCTGATCACTTGAGGTCAGGAGTATGAGACCAGCCTGGCCAACATGGTGAAACCCCGTCTCCACTAAAAATACAAAAATTAGCCAGGCGTGATGACACAAGCCTGTAATCCCAGCTACTTGGGAGGCTGAGGCAGAAGAATCGCTTGAACCCGGGAGGCAGAGGTTGCAGTGAGCCAAGATTGCACCACTGCACTCCAGTCTGGGTGACAGAGGGAGACCCCATCTCAAAAATAAAAATGCAAGTAAATAAATAAATAAAAAAGAACTGGGCAACCAGAGAAAGAATCACAAGCCCGGCAACACCAAGCCAGTGACTGCAGCTTGAACAGGCCACCACCTCCCCTCCCTCCTGCACAAGTCCACCCAGCGTTGGGAGAGCCCCCAGTCCTTCTCCACCTGGTCTCACCTGCCCCGGAGACCCTGTCCCAGCCTGCGAGGGAGGCCACTCTGCACCTGCACACAACTTTGCTCATGACTTGCCCACTTCCCATTACCGAATAGGAAGTGTCTTTTATTTCCTGTATGAAACCGAAGTTTTTCCTCGGGGAGCAAGCAGGGGTCTATGAGCTGAGGAAGAGGACTGTGCTTGTTCTTAAATTCTCCGACTTAAGTATCGCCCCCTTTGGCCATCTTTTCCTGTTCATTAAAGAGAACAGCCTTTTTATAAATTACTATGTTGAAAGGAAAGCTCAGTCATTTGTAGGCTGCAGAAGACATACACTGTTCCTTCCGCCAGCGGCCCCTCCCGCTACAGCAGCCAGCATAGGCCCAGTACCTGGTAGACACTTAATGGATACTTGGAAAAAGAAAGAATAAATAAAGACCTGACTTCCTGTTTTTTAGTTTAAGTACATAAAAAGGGAATAAGGAACTGAATTATTTTGGTTATCAATATGGATTCTACTGTAAGGAAATATCCTAGTTATGGTAAAAGAAGGGACACAGGACCTCCAAAATTATTCCCTCTTGCTTTGGCCATGACTCTGGAACCAGAACCCTGTGCTTCCACTCACTGGCCGTGTGACCTTACTCAAGTTATTTAACCTCCCTGGGCCTCAGTTTCCTTGACTGTAAAGTAAGCATGATCATTGCACCTACATTATAGAGTTGTTACCAAGTTTAAATGCATTCAAGTGCTTAAATGAGTGCATGGCACATAGTGGGTGCTAAGCAAGTGCTTATTACATGAACAGATGGGCCATCCAGAATGACAGCTCATGGGGAGCGGCTCAGGTGAATGTCTAACTCTTGGGCAAAGGGCCTACAGCCCTGGTTTCCTCCAGCCCCAGACTGATGACACTAGGTCTTGGGCAGTGTTTGGGGACCTGTTTTATTTCTCTTGCCTTGGTAGGAGAATTCGTTAGCCTGTCCAGAAAATGCAGGGTAGCTCTTATGTGTCTGACCTCCCCAAGGACCACACATTTGGGCAGCAGGAATGGTGTCTGGTATCTGCAACTACAGGGTAGGTACTCACAGCTCCTAAGCATTTATCATAAACAGCACTAGGCACTTTACATGCATGTAACCCTCAAAAGTCAGCTAATAAGTTTTACATGGACTTACAAGAATTCACACCCACAATAATTAATTCTCGAAAGGTGCATCTGTCTCAGTCACCTTGGCCTGTCATAATAAAATACCATAAACTGGGTGGCTTGAACCAACAGAAATTTATTTTCTCACAGTTACGGAGGCTGGAAGTCCAAGATCAGGGAGGCTGCATGGTAGACTCTGGTGTCTCTTCTTATAAGGGTCCTAACTCCAGCATGAGGTCCCCACATCATGGCCTTATCGAAACCTAATTATCTCCCAAAGGTCCCATCTCCAAATACCATCACATGGGGGTTAGGACTTCATAGATGAATTCAGGGGTTAGATGAGAACACTGAGGTTTAGAGAAGTTCAATACCTCACCTGACTTCACAGAGCACTCATCTAAATCCAGGTCTATTTGACCTCTACTATCCTACTCTTTCCACAGAATGCTGCTGAAGCCAAGGACTCAAGGTTGCTGAGTTCCCATTGGAGCAAGTTGGGGCAATAGACTGCTTCCAAAAAAGCATGACAGAACCATCTTACCCTCTATAATTGACTCACGGATATAAGAAAATCTGGAATTTGGACTTGCCACTAAGTCAGCAAATCTCTGAGGCTGGGGCATACTGAGAGGGTCAATTCTTACTAGAAACATTATTGATTTTTAAAAGACCCTCTGCAATGAGGCTGACCTCTCTAGGCAAGTCCTGGGGTACAAGCAACTCCCTGTGAAGGGTGCAGGGCTAGAGGGAGGTAGGAAGAAAAGAGCCCAAGGGATGCCCTTCCCACGTGACTAGGGAAGGGGGCCATGCCACAAGAGTCATCCGGCTGGGAGGAGTGCTCAGCTCTGAGGGTAAACAGGACAGCAGCAACTCTGACTTCAGTGGGCACAACCAAACCACGAGCAGGCCCTTTCTATAGTAACAGTCACAGCCCAGCACTGGCCCTGCGTTCCTCTAAGCTGCCAGGCCTGTCAGAGGGGGCAGGAGGCCTTTCCTGGAATGTGATCACCACTCCACACTGACACAGATAAAACAGGTAGGAAATCCACAGAGACCAGTGTAGAAAGGGCCTAGCAGGGCTTAGAAACTCACCCAGGAGTCAAGCTGTGTAAGGGGAAGGTGGCGGGGGGGGGTGACCCCCTGTCAGGGGTGACTTTCGCCCTTCTATAAACTTTTATTTGGAGATAAAATCTTCCAGGAGAGAATAGAGAAGGGATCACCTGCTTGCCTAAACAACTGCCTAAGGCATAGTAGGCAAGAGGCCTGACCCATCACAGGAGAGCAGGGTTTCTTCACTTCTGCTCAACCTCACATGGTACCGGGCTCTAATACAGAGACTAAAACATTTCTCACAGGGAGGCCCTTAGACCACCTGTATCAGGAGCAGCCAGGGAGCTTTAGAGAGAGTTTCACTCTGTCGTCCATGCTGGAGTGCAACGGTACAATCTTGGCTCACTGCAACCGCCACCTCCTGGGTTCAAGAGATACTCCTGCCTCAGCCTCCTGAGTAGCTAGGACTACAGGTGCATGCCACCATGCCTGGCTAACGTTTATATTTTTAGTAGAGATGGGGTTTTGCCATGTTGGCCAGGCTGGTCTTGAACTCCTGGCCTCAAGTGATCTGCCTGCCTCGGCCTCCCAAAGTGCTGGGATTACAGGCATGAGCCACCGCTACCAACCTTTTTTTTTTTTCAAGATGGAGTCTCGCACTGTTGCCTGGGCTGGAGTGCAGTGGCACGATCTCAGCTCATTGCAATCTCTGCCTCCCAGGTTCAAGCGATTCTCCTTGCCTCAGCCTCCCAAGTAGCTGGGATTACAGGCACCCACCACCATGCCCGGCTAATTTTTTTATATTTTTAGTAGAGACGGGGTTTCACTATGTTGGTGAGGCTGATCTCGAACTCCTGACCTTGTGATCTGCCCGCCTCAGCCTCCCAAAATGCTGGGATGACAGGTGTGAGCCACTGCGCCTGGACTTTTTCTTGGAGACAGAGTCTCACTCTGTTGCCCAGGCCGGAGTTCAGTGGTGTAATCATGGCTCACTGCAGCCTTGACTTCCTGGGCTCAGCTAATTCTCCCACCTCAGTCTCTTGAGTAGCTGAGATCACAGGCATGTGCCACCACACTCAGCTAATTTTTTTTTTTTTTTTAATAGAGACAGGGTTTTGCCATGTTGCCCAGTCTGGTCCAGAAACCCTGGCCTCAAGCAATCTGCCTGCCTTGGCTTCCCAAAGTGCTGGGATTATAGGCGTGAGCCATCGTGCCCAGCCCCTTGCCTCTTCCTCCTACCCCAAAGCATCACTTTCTTTTGAGTCAAAAGCAAGTTACTCACTCTTCCTTTATAGGTAGAAATGAAATTTCTAAGCTCATAAAATATTTATAAGAAGATGTGGAGTTTTTTCACTTTATATGTGAGTATTAACAATTGTGGGAAAATGAATCATGTATAACTCTACTCCTTGGCTATTCACAGCCGTGTGCCGCCAGTCCAGGTGTTTGAGGTCTGGTCCTCAGGCCCTTCCCAGGCAGCCACAGTCAGGTAAAGGGATTAATTCTGCAACGGATGAGAACTCGCCCAGTGGGTTTCAGGCTTCTGCTAGATCCCGAGGAGCCAGAAAAGCTAACATGGTTCCCTGAAGCACTGGGTCTCAACACTTAATGGACAAAAGACTCACCTGGGGACAAAGGAGGCATTGAAAGGCAGATTTCAAGACTCTAATGGCATTTTATAGAGGCAGTTTCTGGGCAGGGGCCAGAAACCAAAAACGGTATTTTAATGAGTCCCACAGCTGATTCTGCAGCAGTCACATCCCTGGTCCTGGGCTGAGAAGCCCTGCTCAGTGTGGTGCGTGGATCTCAGGAAGGGGAAAGAGCTTCAGCAGACATGGGCATGCTACAGAGCAAATGCTGAACGTTTTGAGGTTGAAACAGAAACTGAATTTCTCTCACAGCTACGTGCATATTCTTCCACGCGGCTTAATGTGCAGTCAGCAGCTTGGAAAAGGGTTCAAGCCTAAACACAGAGATTTTTGAGTTATTTACACGGAAGTGGTAAGTCATGGTGCAGATCCCAGTCAGAAGTGAAGAGTCCTTTCTTGAGACAGGTGACACGTGATGTGGAGTGCGGGGAAGCACAGGTCAGGGGCCCGGTGACTTTGCCACTTGCTAACTTTGTGACCTGTGAAAGTCACTATATCTCACTGAGCCCTTTTCCTCATCTGTAAAATGATGAAAATAACAAAAACGTGCCCTGACATTGTTGTGAGGTAACAGATATGAAAATGCGTTTTCAACCGTAAAGCTCCATAGTGAAGCACGGCCCTGTCACTCACATGCCCACAGCCGGGCTCTGCCACTCGTCCCTTAGCTGTGTGTGCCTAGCTTCTGCCCTTCTCAGAAACTGGGGTTCTTGTCTGTGCACTCAATGTCCCTCCACCACGTAGGCCAAATTCCTTGAAAGCACATACCAGCCTCCATTTTTAAAACCCTGTTCTAAATTGAATGTTGGTATCCCCCAGAATGCACTTGTAAAAGCCCTATCCCCTCAATGTGACTGTATTTGGAGCTAGGTCCTGTGGGGAAGTGATAAAGGTTAAATGAGGTCAGAAGGGTGGGGCCCTCATCCAGTGCAGCTGGTACCCTTACAAGAAGTAGAAGGGACCCTAGAGTATGCTCTCTTCAGCACATGAGGACCCAGTGAGAGGGCAATCAACCACAGGCCAGGAAGGGGAGCCCGCACTAAACCCTGACCCTGCTGGCATCTCCGTCTCGGACTTCCAGTTTCCAGAACTGTGAGAAAATACATGTCTGTTGTTGAAGCTCCCCAGTTTATGGGAATTTGTTATGGCAGCCTGAGCAGAATAAACAAAACTGAATGTATAGCACGGAACTGATTACCCAGAAAGAGCTCAGGAAATGACTAGTGGGGGCGAGGGAGGGCAGGGAGTTCACACAGATTGCTCCTCCAAAACATCATTTGTGTCAGGCATTAAGCTTCCTTCCGAAACAAACAACAACATTTTTCACAAGTATGGTTAGTAGTAGTTAATTTTTTTTTGGAGACAGAGTCTCACTGTGTCACCTAGGCTAGAATGCAGTGGCACAATCTCGGCCCACTGCGGCCCCCTGTCTCCTGAGTTCAAGCGATTCTCCTGCCTCGGCCTCCCGAGTAGCTGGGATTATAGGTGAATGCTAGGATGCCTGGCTAATTTTCGTATTTTAGTAGAGAAAGGGGTTTCACCATGTTGGCCAGGCTGGTCTTAAACTCCTGACCTTGTGATCCACCCACCTCGGCCTCTCAAAGTGCTGGGATTACAGGCCTGAGCCACCAGGCCCAGCTAATAGTGGCAAGATTGATTACCTTGGGTGGCAGTTAATTTCCCTACACACTAGCAGGCAGAAGTGCTTGTGGGAGATGACAGACCTAAAGAGTATAGGGGTTGCCATGGACTGAATTGTGTGCCCAACAAAATTCATATGTTGAAGCCCTACTCCCAATATGCTTGTATTTGGAGATAAGATTTTGAAGAGATATAGCAGGTTACAGAGCCCATAAGGGTAGGGTCCTAATATGATAGGATTGGTGACTTTATAAAAAGAGGAAGGGGAGAGAGAGAGACTGTCCCCTACCCCACAAGTGCTTGCACCAAGGAATAGCCATGTGAGCACACAGTGAGTAGGTGGCTGTCTGTAGGCCAGGAGAAAGAGCCCTCACCAGGAGCTGAACTGTCTGGCACCTTGATCTTGAATTTCTCAGCCTCCAGAAGCATAAGAAATAAATTTCTGACAAAGTTGCCCAATCTGTGGTATTTTGTTATGGCAATCTGAGCTAATACAAGGGGAATGAATAGGACTTGAATGACTGGGGACTGTAATTACAAATAATGTAAGAACCTGAAGAGGAAAAAAAAGGAATTAATTTTAATCATGTGGATTGCCCACAATATTTGGGATTTGGGATTTGAAACTCAAATATTTGGAATTTTAAACTCTTTGTGGTTAGTTTAGCCAAGTTTTCTTCATTTGCTGAGTATAATTTTAAAAAATTGCAATGTAATTCACAAACCATAAAATTCACCCTTTTAAAGTGTACGATTTGGTGGGTTTTAGTAATAATCTCTATTACTATGTTTCTTTTCCTTTTCTAAAAATCTGGATTACTTTTAAGACAGTTCTGAAAAGAAGAGGGAATTTCCTTCATACAGCTAAGACTTTTTCACAGGGAGCCACTTGTGCTAATAAAATCCTCATCATACCCCAGACACAGAACTGCCTTTGGGCTGTGGGAAAGTCAGTTGTGCCTGCTGCAGCCAGTGGGCTGCGGTTCTCACCCAGCGTGGTCAGGAGCAGGCCCACTATCCCCGGGTTGGCGGCCAGCACCGGGCCCACGCCCGGGTGGATGGCAATGTTGGCCAGCACGCGGGTCAGCTTGATGAGCACGTCCTCCGCCTCTGACGGTGGCCTCTGCACCCTGTGCTGCTCGCCTCGTTGGCCCACTGGCTTCTGGGAATGCAGATCCAGCTGATGGAACGTCTGGAATAACGACAGCAGAGTTTGGATGCTCCCTTTCTCTTTGGAAAATTGTTCACGAGCCTGGTTATTTTTTGCTGTCAGGTTGCCAAGAATAAAAACAACACGGACGACTAAATCCTGCAATAAACGAAAGACAGAGTCAAAAGTGCAAAGGGGGCTGGAACACATCGTAGGGGAAGAAGATAGTATTTAATTTATTCACAATTGCATTAATAGTAAAATGGAACACGTCTGGCTTCGACTCACTTGTACAGTATTTGATTCCCAAGATCAGTTCAAAGTGACAGAGGAGATTAAAAGCACTTGGCAGCAATGAAATAATACAAACTGATTGATGTGATCAGCAACGTCTATTACCTTCAGATCCTTCATCTGAAATTCTGGCTCACCTTTCTTTATCTCCTTCAGAGAACAATTAGTTGAGTGGGACAGCATTACTAAAAATGAGTCATGTAAATCTAAGTTTTGACAATAGCCGGTTTCTTGAAATTCCAAATCTTTCCTTAAAATTTCATCTCCTGCTGAAGCACGGTGTTTTTGAATTTGGGCAGGATTGACACTTGGGACTGGATAATTCTTTGTTGTGGGGAGGTGTCCTGTGCATTGTAGAGCATTCAGCAGCATCGCTGGCCTCCACCCACTAGATGACAATACCTCTCCAGATGTTACAGCCAAAACTGCCCCCATGGAGAAGCGCTGTGTTATGTAGCTACACTACTTTAAGGCAGTACCTACCAATTCTTGCCCAGGGTGATTACTTGCTAAATTGTGCATATCCGTTTTATGCACTTTTCTGTATATAGGCTATATTTCACAATTTTAAAATGTTTTTACAAACCCTAAGCTGGGAACATTTTTAAAACTAAACAAGATACAAAAATCACTGTGTTTTTAGCTTGAGAACAATGTCCAGATATGAGTACAGATCAGCCTTCCCCATGGGTGTCAGTGGAGGTGAACTGGGAGGAGGAGAATTTAAAGGAATACTCATTGGAGGGCTACAACTGGCCTGGATAGTATTATATCTATATCTATATATACAGTGCCAGGCACTATGCCATTTTATAGACAAGAAACTAGGGCCTGGAGAAGCCGCCCAGGTCACATGGCTGGTGAAGGGTAAGGTCAGGATTTGATTCCAGGGTTACCCAGACTCTAGTGTCCTTTCTACACCAACATCTGCCTCCCACACAGAGTGTCGTGTACTTTTTCTCCTCCTTTGCCTTCTTGAAGAACAGGTAAAGAATTATCTCCTTTTAAAATGCAAATATATCACCAGAAGGGATGACCATAAACGTGACTTTGTTGATCGGATCGGTAGTTAGAAGTAGCCTTAAGAAAAGGGAACAAAGGGCCAAGGACTGGGCACGTTTTCATCGTTTCCATCGAGGAGCGCATGTCCAGGTGCGACGCCAGGGGCCCCGTGCGGGGTGTAGGGTGTGGCCAGGAAACCGGGAGGATTGGGGGCAAAGTACAACTTTTGGATTTACCTAGGCCTTCTCTGCCAATACCAACTTGTTCCCGCTTGTTCTTGCTAAAAAATCCAAAAGCTTTCCCTGACACTCACTGGCAGAGAAGAAGTGAGGCTGCTGCTTGCACAACCGGAAACCATTTGCCAAACATTAAGGAAGGACGGCGGCTAATGCTACAGCAAAAACTGGAGATGGTCCAGGAGAGAGTTCATTTTCGGAGACATTTCAACTCACAGCATTTAACCAACCATAGTGGTCGTCCAACTAGGAGACCCTGCTCCTGACTCCACCCTGGGAAATAGAATGTTAGTCCTCAGGTAAGTTCTTAATGCCAGGGGCCTAGGAATACACACACATAACCAAGTCTGAAAGTCAGTGCTATGAAGAGCTTCTCACCTACTGAGAAGACAAGGCTAACATATGTGGGGAAACAGCAAAGACTGAAACAGCAAAGGAAGAAGCGAGACATGAAAGGGGATTATGAGTCCCAGGTCACAGCCAGGCAGGCTGGACTCACACAGATGCTTGGCCTCTCTGTACATCCATTAACTTATTTGCAAAATGGAGACAAAATTCTTACTGTGAGATCACATGAGATACAACAGGCAAAGCACAAATTGTATTGAGCAGTGATTCGGGCATTGCTGTGAACTCTTTTGATGTCCTATCAATAAAATGCTAACTAATAGCAATAAACTCGGTGGCGCAGGCCTAGTAGTCTTACAAGAGTTTTGAAAAGAGGATGCTCTGGGAACAGTGTCAGGTTCAGCAGAGTTACCATGAAAGAATCTGAGTTCAACCTTGGAAGCTGTGAGATGCAGAGATATGTGGAGCGGAGCATGGGGTTGGGCAGACAGCAGAAGACAAGTCTTTTTTTTTAACTTTTTAGGCTCAGGGGTACATGAGCAGGTTTGTTACATGGGTAATCTTGGGTCATGGGGCTTTGGTATGAAGATTATTTCATCACCCAGATACTAAGCTTACTATCCAATAGTTATTTTTCCTGATCCTCTTCCTTCTCCCACCCTCCACCCTCAAGTAGGCCCCAGTGTCTGTTGTTCCCTTCTTTGTGTCCATGAGTTCTCATTGTTTAGCTCCCACTTATAAGTGAGAGCTTGTGGTATTTGGTTTTCCGTTCTTGCGTTAGTTTGCTAAGGATAATGGCCTCCTGCTCTATCCATGTTTCTGCAAAGGACATGATCTCATTCTTTTTTATGGCTGCATGGTATTCCACGATGTATATGTACTACATGGTCTTTATCCAATCCACCATTGATAGACATTTACGTTGATTCCATGTCTTTGCTATTGTGAATAGTGCTACAATCAACAAATGTATGCATGTGTCTTTATGATAGAATGATTTATTTATATTTCTTTGGGTATATACCCAATAAGGGGATTTCTGGGTCAAATGGTTCTGTTTTAAGTTTTTTTTTTTTTTTTTTTTGAGACAGAGTGTTGCTTTGTCACCCAGGCTAGAGTGTAGTGGTGCAATCTCAGCTCACAGCAACCTCCGCATCCTGTGTTCAAGTGATTCTTCTGTCTCAGCCTCCCAAATAGCTGGGATTACAGGCGTACACCATCAAACTTGGCTAATTTTTGTACTTTTAGTAGAGACACGGTTTCACCATGTTGGCTAGGCTGGTCTCAAACTCCTGGCCTCAAGTGATCCACCCGCCTCGGCCTCCCAAAGTGCTGGAATTACAGGCGTGAGCCACTGTGCCCGGCCTGTTTTTAGTTTGAAGAGGATTAGTTTGAGAGAGTATCTGGGACTATCTCCTTCCTGAGCCAAGGGTCATCTTCTCATTCTTCAATTACCTGACTGTTCCCTAAAGAAGCTGACATTTATGGGCCTTAAGTCTAAAACAAGCACACACAATTTGATTATAATACTTGAATCCCACTTCACATAAAACAGAGGGTTACTTTAAGTAATGCCTAGTGGCAAAGGCCCTGCCCTGGGCTCTGAGTTGGTAGCTTCTCCTCTACCCTGATCAGACCCAACAGAGAAGCAGAAAATCAGTTTTCCAACCAGGACAGAGGATATTTCCAAGAATTAAGCATCTTAAAGAAGAACTTCATCTGATATTTTCTAAGCTGAGGACTATAAACAGAATTTTTGTGTGAACTTTGATACATGTTTTCTGTTGAAAGACTATATGAGTTCTAGTTCTGAAAATCCTAATAATTAATAACAATAGCAGCACAGTAGTAGCAGCAACTAACACATAGTACTTATTAGTACTCATGATGTGCCAGGCATTGTCCTAAGCATTTATATATATAAATTAACTAATTCACTAAAAATGATAACTTCCATTTCTTTAATCAGAACAAAGCTACTCACAGTATCTTTTACAATCTAAACCGCCATCTCCCTCGCACATTTGATAACAGTGATGTTAATAAGTTTTGGACTTCACCATGTTCCTGGAATTGGGCTCTCTTCTCTCATTTCCATAAAAGCACGTTAAACAAGACAGGAAAGGCATTATGAGTGATTTTAAGTGATTGCTTAAGTAATTTAATTAATAGTTGCATTTTGTACCCTAAATTGTTACCAGGACTAAACAATTTACCTCCTAAAATGTCATGGCATCTTCTAAGGGTGCTGGATTGTTTTTTTTCTTCCTAGGCCTTGCCGTTTCACCTCCATCTACCTGGTCTTGCTTTTCTCTGAGTCCAGCTCAGTAGGCTTCTCCAGCCCTGTCCCACCTCCAGCTATCAGTGTTGATTTGCCAGGATTTAGATCAGATCCTGGTAAAAAACAGATTTCCTTAGTGGTCATCATCTTCAAAATTCAAATGACCTCTCCCCACTGTCACATGCAGTCTAATCTGGGAAGACTAAGTGCTGCTTTTCTCTTTCTAAAAATTCCCTCAGGCCCCTTCCTCTTCTAAAACTCTTCGATTCTGTCATCTCTGTAGGTCCTAACGTGGCCGAGATTATTAAGCCTCCAGTGCAGAGGAAGAAGCTCTAGGCTGTAGGGCAGGAAGAGTTAACACTGTTATAATACTGCTTTTCCTGCTTCAGATGGAAAAGGAGGGGGTGGTTCCTGGCAGCCGCGGTGCCAACTGAAGCATGGCATGCGAGATCAACAAATGGGATGGCAGATTGCGCCGTCTGCAGCACCAAACTTCCAGCAACTGCCATCTCTGCTTACTGTTTTTGTCCTGTTTTTCAGGGTTGGCTAAGGCACTTTTTCTTTTCTTTTTTCCCCCTCCTTTCTTAAATATATTCTACATGGACCTAGGGAGCATGGAAGAGGCCAAAATAGAAGCCGTCTCACAGGAGGTCAGCAGAGGTAGTGTTTTCTTATCTCCATGCCAGGGCTTGTCTTGACTCATCTGGAATCCTGAAGAAGGTTGAACAAGACAGCTTTCCAGGGCCCCTCTCCTCACCATGGGTGGCCTCTGCTCCCAAACCGTGCACTCCAAGGTCCTCCCTACTGAACCAAGGTCTGCGTTGGGCAGGATCATGGAGAGATTATATACTGTTCCACAGCCCGAGCCATCTCAAGTCTATAAAATATTACTTAATATTCTATAAAGATTTGTAAAAATTAAACCAAGGCCAAAATCATCTATTTAAAGAGAGCACCAATTCCACAGCAGAAAACGATTTCATCAATATGCAGCTCTCCTTTGAAGCACAGATTCTCTCCTTTATTCTTAGACAATATCTGAGAATCATCTATAAATTAACACTCCACTTTTATAGCATTTTTATTAAATTTAACACAATGTTGCATATTCATATCATAACTATGTGATTTTGAAATAGCAAAATGAAGATGAATCAAGAGAGAGCTTTTTTTTTTTCCTAAAGAAGGCAGTCTAGTATAACCAGTTCATATCAACTTTCTAATTTTGCTTAAAACAGAATCAGCCTAGCAACAGCTATGGCCAACCAGAGCTTAGACAAACAGGTACACCTAGAGGAAGAGGACTGACCTCAACAGAGCTTTCCAGTTAGAGCCTGAGGGATATTGTCATTAGTTTCGCAGATGTTATGCCCCAATGAGCAAGCAAGTTACTCATCTGAATGGGCCCCACAAGCCTGTGAATGAAATTACTTTAACTGGAATAAAACCAGGAACAGGGCACTGCTCACCAGGATGGTCTATGTCGAGTTCCAATGGTGGCAGCATTGGCAGCAGCTGTTGCATGTTACTTTCCATGGGAGAGACATTGGCCTAAAGCCAATGAAAGACATTTTTATCCCTATTTGGAGATGTTGAAACTGAGGCTTCAGGAGACTCATTAAGTAAGCCCAAACTCAAACACTGGTGAAGAGAAGAGGCAGGACTTGAACAATCATCTGTGTACACACAGATGGTTTCCAAAACCACCTTCAGCCCAACTCCTCATTGCTGATCATCGTCATCTTCCCAGTCCCCCAGCCCCAGCATCTCTGATCCTCTCTATCTCATCCCCTCACCAAGCAGTCACCAAGTCTCCTCAACTCTGTCATCTCAAAATGTTTCCCAACTCCCTCCTGCCCATGCCGACCTGGGCTAATCTGCCTGTAGACTGTTGTCAGAGGCCCTTTCCAGGCTTCTCCCTCTGCCATCAACCCTAACACCACTTCTTAAAGCATAGCTCTTCCCTTTGCTCAAAAACATCTACTGCCTATTAAATGAATGTCAAAGCCAGCATCTAATGCATCATCTGGCCCCGTGCAACCACTTCTTTGCTACCTCACATTACTCTCTGCCCACGGCCAGCCACAGTGAACACATTCCTCCCCAACTCCCACACCCTTCCTCCCGTACCTTAAAATAACTCATGTGCATAATGTTGACTGTGGGGAAGAAACAATATCAAGCTGTCACAGAAAGAATAAACTATGTTCAGCAGACTCCACTTAGGAGGGAACTGCTTCCACTGAGTAAAGGAACACATTTTAGAAAGATTTGTAAGAATGGGTTGAAATGGAAGGGGATGTAAATATACTTAAAATCTGAACCCTCTATTAACCAGAAAATTAATCAAAATGCCCTGTTTAAAATATGGTTACAAACTTCTCGTGCCTGAGAGCTGAATCAGGATTTACAATTTGCTTTGTTTATCCAACTTCCCACCCTCAAACAAAACCCAAACATTAATTGAGCTTGCAGGTGGCTTGAAGGACAGATAAATTTTAGCAAACTGGAAGACAGACTGTGCACTACTGCGAAAATGCTAACTGACCATAGGGCACTGAAAGTGGGTCAAGAGTTTGCCTATGTGTTTAACTACATAAAATAGAAGAATCTGAAATGTTGGAGACTCAAAGCCAAGAATCTAAGTAGAAAATCATTTTAAAACCAGAAGAGATTACACTTGATTCCTCCATCCATCTATCTGTTCTATCAGCAATCATTTATTAAGCACCCACGATATGCCTCTGAATGTCACTCAAAAGTACCAGGCCAATGCTAGAATTTCACTGTGCTAAGTTCTTTTTCAAGCCAGCAGACATAAATCAGGCATTTGGGTTCCGTGCTGAGCAGGGTAAGAGCCAGTTCCACAAGGGCAAAGCCGGCAGGAGCTGGAAAGAATGAACAAGCTAAGGGCGTATTGTACGGCCTGCCCGGTCAGGGGCGCAGACCAAGGCCAAGGCTGAAAAAAGGAGCAAGCTCAGCCAAATGCTCTCAGCACCCACTGGGAATGTGCCTGCAGAGGGGCTGGGAAGACAGCCATAGGGCGTGCTCCTGTCAGGGAGGAGGCAGAGGGCAAGCTGGGAGCCAAGTCGCCCTACAAAGGCACCAGGGGAAGGGGTGGAGGCACCTTCCTAACCAATCCTCGATGACCCAAAGAGGATGGAGGGGAAGAGAAGGCACCTCTCTCTGGAATGCTGAAAGGCTGTAGTCACATTCAAGATGAACAGCTAGAAAAATGGAGGTCGTTTTGCTTTCCGCCCACACTGTTCAGACGTTCCAGCTCTCATTTCTGATACCACAATGGCTAAGCATTCCAAATCAGTGTTCACTGTGCATACATGGCTGAAGACAGCAGCTTATGCCTATAGAAGTCTAAACAGAATGAAAGAGGTGGGACTTTAAAAGCAGCACAACCAAGAATGAGTCTGGCAGTTCCCAGGGTTTGCAAAGGCTCTGACAACAGTCCTGCTGCATCTAGAAGCTCTGTGGTAAAAGAAACAAGAAATTAACCGTATCTAAACGTGGAGAGAGTTAAATAGACAGTGGGTCAATGGACACATGTGATAGGAATGTAGACAAAGGTTGTTCTTTTTGATCATGACCTTTGCAAAATATTGCCAGTCTTTTCAAAGTCTTATTTGAGGCATTTTACCAGATCTCTTGCCCAGTAGATATTTACAGAAGAAATGGGGAAAATCCCTTCATGTTCTTCCAAAAAACAAACCCAAACATATTTTCCTGAGATGCTAAATGTAGCAACACTGACGTCAGAGGCGCCTCCTGAGGCAGGCTCTGCTTCCCAAAGGCTGATAGCAACTCCACTCCCTCCTTCGTTATTAAGCCCATCTGCTTGCACATTTGTTTTGTACCAAATGCAGTTTACACCATAAAGCAGACAATATGTGCACATTTCTTAAATGAGATTTGTCATTTAATTGAATTTTGGCCAGCATTTTTAATAGATATTTTACCTAATTCTAAAGTTTAGCTTTCATACGGCATTAAGCCGACCAAGAGGCTGTTTCAGTTTTTGTGTGTGTGGGAACTGGAGTTACTAGTTGCATCATGGATCTTGGACAAATTAACCACATAGATATGAGCCAAAGAAGTTTCCCTTGCTCTCCCTGCGGAAGTCATTTATGGGAGCTGGGAGGAGTAGATGCCTTTTCATTGAGACTGTTGGTGAGCCAGAAATCCAGGCCATGCACACAACCATCACATACAGATGGAAACGGAGGCCCACTTCAGTGAGGGCCATTATGCAAACAGAGGGGGTGTAAAGCGGACCATATTCTAAGTGAACTCATCACTCTCAATTTAACTGTTGCAAACTACAACATTTAGATATGCGTATATACTGAACTGTCTCAAAACAAGACATCTGCAGGAATTATTTTAAAGATGAAATTTGGTGCTTGTTTCACTAACAAATGAATCAACAACTCGCGGCTTGTCTAGCCAACTGAACTGAAGGCACCCTCCCTTGAACAGGCGGCTCTAAGGGTCCTGAGGAGTAGAGCCTGTGCTCATCTCTCCTGAGGGAGCCACTCGGGCCAGTGCTTGAAGCCTCATCTGTGTGATGGGCACCTTCTTCAAACTAGATTTGGTCCCAGGACTTATTTTGACACAAGTCTGGCAGCGAAAATTTGTGGAAAAGACTAATGTACCATCCTGTGTTCTCCAGCTAAGAAATCATTCCTCAGCTGCCTGTGCAAAAGGCAAAGGGCCAGTGGTTCTTACCACTTACTGGGAAGCCTACATTAGCACCTGGTGGGTCTTGTCAACTTGGTTCCTACTTTGTCAGGAAGAATCACTGTCAGCTACGCTCCTGTAGAGAAAGACTGACCCTGTGTGGCTGATTTGATTAATCACTTTAAAATCTTTTGAGGTTTTATGGGAACCCCTCTGCTGTCAATACTGGAGAAAATGGTTTTAAAGAACCACCTTAATAACTTATACCATAGGGTCTCAAAACCTGCTGTTCATTTGAGTCACTTGAGAAGTCTCTTAAAAATAGGTTATTGGGCCCCATCCCAGACTTGAATCAGAATCTCTCTGGGTGGGGCCTGAGCACCTGTATTTCTATTTTTTAATTTAAAAAAATTTTTAATTAAACTCAAATTTTAAGTGGAAAATAGGCTTAGGGTTCCTTTTGTTTTGTCTTGTTTTGTTTTTTTGAGACAGGGTTTCACTGTGTAACCAGGCTGGAGTGCAGTGGCTCGACCTCAGCTCACTGCAACCTCCATCTCTCAGGCTCAAGTGATTCTCCTGCCTCATCCTCCCAAGTAGCTGGGATTACAGGCATGGGCCACCAAATCCAGCTAATTTTTGTGGTTTCCTTTTTTTTTTTATTGTTGTTGTAGAGACATATTTTACCATGTTGCCCAGGCTGGTCTCGAACTCCTGGCTTCAGACGATCCATCTGACACAAAGCGCTGGGATTACAGGCCACCTGAGCCACATGTGCCCAGCTGGGCACCTGTATTTTTAAAGCTCCCCAGGCAAATCTGATGATAAGCCAAGTTGGGGAGCCACTCTGATTTAAATCTAGAAAAAATTAGAAATTTTACCACTGGAATACCCATTATTTGTCTTTATAATAATGCTTTTTAAAAAATAATATGAATTCTTGTAAATATAAATCCTTATTCCTCATCAATAATCCTCACAGCACAGGTGTATAGAAAAGTGAAACCACTCCATAACCCCTCCTGTTGATGGACTTGATTCAGACTTTATATACTCGAATATATAAAGTATATTCAGACTTCTCATATGTTGAAATCAGACTTTACCTTGACAAGAGAAAAAGAATGTAAAAATAATGGAAAATTGTGTGACTTTTGGTATCTTCTCATGTAATTCTAATTTTTTTCCCCTTTAATGGAAAACAACAGCAGATGGGGAGGAAATATTCTACTTCTTCCAACAGCAACCGGCCCTGGTGCTACCTGGTTCAAAACAGGATTTCCCCCTCTGTGGATGGCAGCAGCGACCGGCAGCTTCCTGTGAAGCTCCCCAGCCACTGATAAGATCAGTTCAAGAGGCGTGTGTAGGTGACATTTCATTTATCACTATAAAGGGTTTTTTTTCTTCTTTTCTTTCTTGTTCATTTTAGATTTCTGTTTCTATGTTTTTTGAAAACACGATTAGCCATAAACATGATTTGATTTAAAAGTGTGTCTTAGAAAAATGAAACCTATGCTGATTCTAAAGGTAGTCCTCAGGCTTTCAAGACAGAAGCAATACTAACCTCCCAGAACAAAAACAGGGAAGGTCTACTGACTCTTTCTGATTGTCTAAACACTTGGCAATGGCTATGTATATTAAGAGACTACAAAGCTTCCAAAGTATTTCTCTACAACCCAAGTTAGTCTTGCAGGGATGTTTCCTAGAGCTGAAAAAAAAAAATAATTATAGGAAGTAATAATTCTGTTTAAATAAGTTGCTGGAAGGCTGATTCACATCTCCACAATCAGTTCTAAGCCTCAACATTCAAGTAAATCCCAGGTGCGGCAAAGTGTCTAACCACTGCAGATCAATACACTCACATCAGAACACTAAGAGGAAAAACAAATCGTATTTGATCGGCCACCTGGGCCACAGGAAACATGAAACTAAGATGCCATGCTGGTCTGAAGGAATTCTGTTTTGCTGTTTATGGCAGCCCACCCATGTGAAAATTGTGGGAAAAAATTCTTATTATTTCCTCCTCCAAACTAGGAAGAAGAAAATACGTATTTAAGGAAGAAGCACTCGAGTATTAGAAAAAATATTTTTTAGGCCGGGCGTGGTGGCTCAAGCCTGTAATCCCAGTACTTTGGGAGGCCGAGGCGGGCGGATCACGAGGTCAGGAGATCGAGACCACCCTGGCTAACACGGTGAAACCCCGTCTCTACTAAAAATACAAAAAAAGTTAGCCGGGCGAGGTGGCCGGCACCTTTAGACCCAGCTATGCGGGAGGCTGAGGCAGGAGAATGGCGTGAACCCCGGGGGGCGGAGCCTGCAGTGAGCCGAGATCGCGCCACTGCACTCCAGCCTGGGTTAAAGAGCTAGACTCCTTCTCAAAAAAAAAAAAAAAAAAGAGAAAAGAAAAAATATTTTTTAACACCTTACAGGTGCCAAAGCATTTCACACACTCAAAATTCTTTCTTCCAGCACTTATGAGCTTACTTTGCTAAGCATCATCTCGGTCTATCAGGACAAAGTCTGTGTTTAGGAACTCGCAGTAGTGGGTAGGGCAGCTGCATAATGATAACCATTTGGAGAACCACTAAAGAAATGTTTATGAAGACTTACGGGAACTTCTAGTTAATGACTTTAGGAAATAGTTGGGACACACAACTACTTCCTTGTAGCCTAAACTCTTTCCCTGCTCTTCTAAAATATTTTGGTTTTGGGGAAAATATAAATTGTGTATTTTTCTTACTGGAAAAAAATCAAAGTAATGACTCAAAACTACAACATTTCAATCTTTATTATAACTAAAAGTATCGAGTCAAAGTTTAATTTTTTAAAAGTTAAAAACATGACTCTCATGGGCTCATTAATGAGGGGGCCCATACCATGGTAAACTTTGTTCCAAGCACAATTGAAGAACTGGGAATTTACAAGCACTTAAAATTTCTGGGTTATATACAAACCTGACAAATGCCTACAAAGTAATAAAACCATAACTTTTGAGGTGATCCTGTCTACCAGACTGAAACCTACAAATTAATGTGTAACTTTATTGTGTCTGGGATCTAACCAAATAGTAAACAGCAAGTTCAAACACTAATACGTTGGCCTAGAGAATTAATCCCTGATTGGGTCATTAAACAATGCCCTGGCGTGTCTTTGTCAGGACATGCCTCCACCTATTCCATACCTTATCTCTAAGATTTGTATAGTTTTTCTTAATAATAGTGAAGTGGTTAAGGCCATACGCATACTGCTTGGGTTCTTAGCTCTGAGTGTACTAGCTGGGGGTACCAGCTATGTTAAAGTCTTAAAAATGTTGCACTGATGAGGGACAAATTGACTGGTCTTGCTTGGGAGGCCTCACAGAGGAGCTGACAAGAGAGCTACAACTTGAAATATGGAATTGGCTTTGAAGAGGAGAAGTCACAGAGAAATTTCATCAGAGCCCCTTAGGCTCTTCTCATTAAGTCTGTTCATATTCAATTTTATTTTAGAGTTTTTAGTCTAAAATATCTGTCTGTCTGTCTGTCTGTCTAGCTAGCTAGCTAGTGATCAATGGCTCACTGCAACCTGGGCTCAAGCAATCCTCCCGCCTTAGCCTTCCAAGTAGCTGGGACTACAGGCATGTGCCACCACACACAGCTAATTTTTTGTTTATAGAGATGAGGTCTATGTTGCCAGTCTTCTCTCTCTCTCTCTCTCTAAGATAGGATTTCACCTTGTTGCCCAAGCTGGACAACCGGTTTTACTAGAGGCTCGCACCACCATGCCTGGCTTACGTGTTGATACTGGAGTTAAAAAGAAATTATTTAGGCAGATAGTGAAGGTAAGGAGGTCCTCAGTAAGGTTTTCCTTTTAATGAAAAGCAGCCCCCAAATAATTTCTTTTCTAATAAAGAGCAGCCTGTAAACTCAAGCTGCAGACATAGAAAGGCAAGCTAGAAGCTTGCATGGGTGAATGCTGCCAGCTATGCCAACAGGAAAAAGGGTACCTAGCACTAGGCATGTCCATTACGGCAGCTCCATCTTCCCTTCTCTTTGCCAGCCACACGTACAGTAAAGAGCAGGTAACATGGTACCGGCCAAGCAAAAACCCCATTTGTATAATAAGAAGATTAGGGTGGGGTGGCCAGCTTCCCTGCATGCTATGTAAACATCACACCTGGTCCAACCAATCTTTGGGCCCTCTGTAGATCAGACATTGCCTCCTCAAGCCTATCTATAAAACCCTGTGCACGGGCCAGAAGTCCCATTCGGGTGCCTCTTTCACACGCAGGAGAAAGAGCTGTTCTCCTCTCTCTTTTGCCTATTAAACCTCCGCAATTAACCTCACTCCACATGTGTCCATGTCCTTGATTTCCTTGGCATGAGGCAGCGAACCTCGGGTGTTACCCCAGACAACAATGCTGCTTCAGTGTTACTTTTCTTTTTTTTTTTTTGAGATAGAGTCTTCCTCTGTTGCCCAGGCTGGAGTGCAGTGGCACAATCTCGGCTCACTGTAGCCTGTGCCTCCCAGGTTCAAGCGATTCTCCTGCCTCAGCCTCCTGAGTAGCTGGAACTACAGGCTAATTTTAATAAGCTTGGTTATGAGGTTCCCTTGCTAATTGCAAACAAATAATTGCAAAAAAGCAGGTAAAGATTACCAAAGGCGGAGGTAGCAACCAATAGAAAAAGAAGAGAGAGAAAATCTACAAAGAAGATGCAGACATTTAAAGAACCTTGTCAACAGACTCAGGCTTCCCATGTGGGACAGTCTCTAGAGCAACAATTAATGCTTATAATAATGACCTTTGGTATCCAGAGGTTAAGTTAGTTTTAATATCTTCTAAGAAGGAAGAGAAACATGCAATATACTTGAATATGATTTTTGCCACAATGATTAAGTTTCGTGATTAAAGTGATAACATGCATTTCTTTGATGGTTCTGAATAAGCATGTTACTGGACATGGTTTACAAGGTGCTCTCTATTCCTCTTTGGAAATTAAAATAATTTTAATAGGTGTCTTAGTCTGTTCTCGCATTGCTACAGATAAATACTTGAGATTAGATAATTTATCAAGAAAAGAGATTGAATTGGCTCATGGTTCCATAGGCTGTACAGGAAGCATGCTGCTGGCATCTGCTCAGCTTCTGGGGAGGCCTCAGGAAACTTTCAATCATGGTGGAAGATGAAAGAGAAATAGGCACATTTTACACGCCGGAGCAGGAGGAAGACAGAGAGCAGGGGAAGGTGCTACACACTTTTAAACAAGCAGATCTCACAAAAACTCACTCACTCACTATCACGAGAATGGCACCAGGGGGATGGTGCTAACCCATCCATGAGAACTCCGCCCACGATCCAATCACCTCCCACCAGGCCCCACATCCAATCCAGGGGATTACAATTCAACATGAGATTTAGGCTGGGACAAAAATCCGAACCACATCAATAGGAACATAAAATTGTAATATACATCAACAGAGAAAAATGTGGTTTCTTAAACATGAGTTTTGCTTTTCAGATAACCATTGGTCTAATGTGAAAATTAGTTTAGTGAAAAGTATAGTAAAATTTTATGCCAATTTGGCCGTGCGCGGTGGCTCACGCTTGTAATCCCAGCACTTTGGGAGGCCGAGGTGGGCGGAGCACGAAGTCAGGAGATCGAGACCATGGTGAAACCCCGTCTCTACTAAAAATACAAAAAATTAGCCGGGCGTGGTGGCGGGCGCCTGTAGTCCCAGCTACTCGGAGAGGCTGAGGCAGGAGAATGGCGTGAACCCAGGAGGTGGAGCTTGCAGTGAGCCGAGATTGCGCCACTGCACTCCAGCCTGGGCGACAGAGCGAGACTCCGTCTCAAAAAAAAAAAAAAAAAAAAAAAAAAAAATTTATGCCAATTTAAACTTTAGGACTTTTAGGCCGGGTGCA
Organism: Nomascus leucogenys; assembly: GCF_006542625.1. Lineage (NCBI taxonomy): Eukaryota > Metazoa > Chordata > Mammalia > Primates > Hylobatidae > Nomascus > Nomascus leucogenys. Next base: position 95,332,739 of record NC_044383.1, on the reverse strand, counting down.
GTGGCTCACATCTGTAATCCCAGCACTTTGGGAGGCTGAAGTACTAGGATTGCTTGAGCCCAAGAGCTCCAGGCCAGCATGAGCAACATAGTGAGACCTCATCTTTATTTTAAAAAACAAAAAAAACTTTAGGGCATTTAGTTACTCAAACTAGAAAAAGCATACTCTTAGCCATACTGATATCTCTAGTCTCTCATATTGGTGAGATACCAGGATTTTTGTTGGTTTATTCCACATGGCCATCATCTAAGTTCCAATCAGAGAAACAAAAAGTATCTATTAGTAATGCTAGAAAACAATAGCACTATTTGTGAGTACTCAATTAATGAATTTTCTTCCTTAAAAAAATTATAGATTATAACATAACTTGAAATCAAACTGTTAAACAGAAGTATTTTCTTTTGTCCATATTTGAAAATTCTAATGGCAAGGCAAATAAATCTTCTCTAATTAAAGACATCTAAATCACCCAAAATCAAAGCACCAAAGGAAAAAAAAGGTAGTAATGGGAAAATAAAATTACAATTAAAATTCATAACATTAAATTACAAAATAAAATATATAAATAGATCTCTTTTGAGTACAACACGTAAAAGAATTCTTTTGGGCCAGGCACAGTGGCTCACACCTGTAATCCCAGCACATGGCAAAACCCTGTCTCTACCAAAAAAAAAAAAAAAATTATCCAGTTGTGGCATCACATGCCTGTAATCCCTACTTGGGAGGCTAAAGCTGGGGTAAAACCTGACAAATTTAATAATTCTCAGCAGAAGTCTTTGGCTGGGTCAAAATAAGTTCAATGCTAGTCAGTAACAAACAGAGATTATGTTTTGAGGTGGTCTTAATATGGTTAACAAAACAAACACAGAACTTTAGATTAAAATATTGTTAGTATATACATAAATTATTTGGTCCATAAACTGGTAAAACTTACTATAGGATGTTGAAAATTTCCCAAAATTTACATTTAAAATGAATACTTATTCTATTCATGGACAAAATATCTCACTAAGTTGATGTCACTTTAATAATCTATGAAAGTGAATAAAAGTAGACTTTGCTTTAACGAATATTTAAAAACGTATAAGAAAAATTAATGCCTGTGGCCGGGTGCAGTGGCTCACGCCTATAATCCCAGCACCTTGGGAGGCCAAGGTGGGCGGATTACAAGGTCAGGAGATTGAGACCATCCTGGCTAACACAGTGAAATCTCGTCTCTACTAATAATACAAAAACAAAATTAGCTGGGCGTGGTGGCACGCCTGTAGTCCCAGCTACTCGGGAGGCTGAGGGGGCAGAATGGCGTGAACCCAGAAGGTGGAGCTTGCAGTGAGCCAAGATCTCGCCACTGCACTCCAGCCTAGGTGACAGAGTGAGACTCCATCCCCCCCCCCAAAAAAAATAATAATGTCTGTATGAAATATTATGATTTAATTAATGAGAAATCATTTGTGAGTTCTTCCTTTTTTAAACAACTATATGCATTTTTGCCTTGATTCATTAAAACTAAATTATTTCATTTAAACACTTTACCTGGAAATGTTACCTTTTAAATATAACAATGGGGTCAAAGAATTAGAGAACTTAAGGGCTAGAAGAATCTTCAGGGAATATCCAGTGCAGGGGAACTGCAAACCTTAATTTGCATCAGAAGTCCCTGTGGTTCTTGTTAAAATGCAGATGGCTAGGTAGGTCCTACCCTACCCATCTGACTCAGTAGCCTGGAATGAAACCTGGAAGAAATAACCATTACGGAAATAACCCTCGGGGTGGGGTTATACCCCCACCCCCACCCCAAGGTGACTCCCATGTAGGTTGTCTACAGATCACTGGGAGGAAAAATATTGTTATAATCTACCACCTTCCTTCCTACACCAGGAAACTTCCTAGAACATCAACATTTCATTTCGGACTCAAACAACTCCTTCAACTCCTATAGGCAACTTACTGCCTCCCAGGACAGCCCATTATACATTTAATGGAAGTTTCTTATAGAAACCTATACATTCAAAACATAAAGACATTCAACATGGGCTTACACAAATACATTAGTGTAAAGACTCATTGAAGAATTAAATGAATGAAGAACTGACCTGCTTCTTCTGGTATTTGTTAATTAGATTCAGAAATAAGGCATAACATCTGGAATAGCTGGCCAAGGCTGCGCAGCAGTCACGGTAAGAAGTAAGTTTGCTGCAGAAATGCCAAATGGGAAAATAAAGGTAAACTTTGTTTTTCTATAAAATTCAAGTACACATACTATCACTTTAAATGCAGACCTTCAAAACATTGCCCAATTCAAGAAAAGGAGTCTAAAAATACTCTACACATCAGTTCAGAGAAGCTGCAAGGAGGCTTGCTATCTGCGCTAAACTCTAGTGAGATGGATCCGGAAAAATTTAAAAGGTAACTTACATGTAGGTGGTGTGAATTTACACTATCCACGTAGTTCAGAAAACACAAACTTACATGAAAGTTATATGAAATCTGGTTGGATATCAGTGAGTCCGCTGGGACCACATCAGAAGCAAATGTAAAACTGCTTTAATAGGCCAGGCGTGGTGCCTCACGCCTGTAATCCCAGAACTTTAGAAGGCCAAGGCAGATGGGTCACTTGAGGTCAGGAGCTCAAGACCAGCCTGGCCAACATAGTGAAACCCCATCTCTACAAAAATACAAAAATTAGCTGGGTGTGGTGGCATGTGCCTGTAATCCCAGCTACTCTGGAAGCCGAGGCAGGAGAACTGCTTGAACCCAGGAGGCAGAGGTTGCAGTGAGCCAAGATTGAACCACTGCACTCCAGACTGGGCAATGGGGAGAGACTCTGCCTCAAAACAAACAAACAAACAAACAAAAAAACCTATACATTCAAAACAAACAAACAAAAACCTGCTTTAATATTGTAGATCGGTAGTGCTATACTAATATTAGGCAAAATAGACCAACCTTAAGGCAGAAAGCCTTGAAAACAGCTTCAAAATTTCTAAAGCAAGTAAGCAAGCAAGCAAGCAAACAAAACCCATAAGGCAATACTGACAAACCCACAACAAATCAGGAGATGTTCATATATTTCTTCCTAATTGATGATCAATAGGTAAAACACCATTAATATATTAAAAACTTGACCACATACCAGGCCATAGATAAATCTCAGTAAATTTTCAGAGAACTGGTATCTCAAAGACCACATTCCCTGGTCAAAGTGCAATTAAATTAGAAACCATTTAAAAAATAAATTTTAAAAAAACTTTTTTTTGGAAATGTAAGAACACCTAACTTACAGGTCAAAGAAACATGAAAATTACAAAAGAAATACTTAAATATGAGTAATAAAAAATATTACAAATCAAAACTTGTAGGATGGGCCAGGCACAGTGGCTCATGCCTGTAATCCCAGCACTTTGGGAGGCCGAGGCAGGAGGATCACTTGAGGCCAGGAGTTCAAGCCCAGCCTCGCCAACATGGCAAAACCCCGTCTCTACTAAAAAATACAAAAATTAGCTGGGTGTGGTGGTGCATGCTTGTAGTCTCAGCTACTCCGGAGGTTGAGGCAGGAGAATCGCTTGAATCTGGGAGGCGAAGGTTGCAGTGATCTAAGATCACAACACTGCACTCCAGCCTGGGTGACAGAGTGAGACCTTGTCTCAAAAAAACAAAAAACAAAAAAACTTGTAAGTACTGATTTCCTCTAATTAGTATTTAGAGGAAAATTTATAGGTTTAAGGAGGCTGAAAAGAAAGGAGTTATGTTTTTTACTAAAATAGTTAGAAGAAAAATATATATTCACAGAGAGTTGAAGAAAAGGATTAATAAGGATAAGAGCAGAAGAAATAAGACAGGAAGCAAACATACAATAAAGTGGATCAATAATATATTTGTTCTTGGTAAAAGCTAATAAAATAGGAAAGATTTTGCAAGACTAAGAAAAAGAGAAACAGCACGAACAATCAAAATTAGGAAAGAAAGTCAATATTAACAATGAAGAGGCAAGGTAACATAGTGGTTCAAAGTATGAATTCTAGAGCCAGAATATGGTTTGAACTGCAGCTCTATGACATACTAGTTGTGTGATCTCGGGAAAATAACTAAACTTCTCTATGCCTCAGTTTCCTCATATGTAAAATGATAATGACAATAATAATACATATCTTAAAAAGTTGTTATAAGGATGAAATGAATTCGTATTTGGAAAGTATTCTGAATATTGCCTAGCATGTTGTAAGTGCTATACAAATATCTGTTAAATAGGTAAAATAAATAAAAGGGGACATAATTAGAGATACAACAGAGATTAAAATAATAATAAGAGAATAGTTGGATCAACTTTTATATTGTTTGAAAACTTAGATAAAATTATGAAACTCCTAAAAAAACATAACTTTTTGAAACTGAACCAAGTAGAAATGAGAAACATATAACCATATAGGAAGAAATTGAATCAGTAGTCAACAATATTCACACACACATACACACATATATACCCTGGATAAAAATAGCATTTGAGCAAGTTTTTTAAACTTTTCAAGAAGCAGATCAGCTTTTTACAAATTCTTCTAGGAAAGAGAAAAAATTGGATTACCTCCCAACCCATTTTATGGGGCTGGTATAAACTTACACTAAACCCAGACAAGGACAATATGAGAAGGGAAAAATATAGGTCAATGTAACTCATGACCACCAATGACAAATCCTAAACAAAATATGAGTTAACCAAACCCAGCAATATATAATGGCTTAACTTGAGAAACTTTATTAATGTAATTTACTATATTAACAGATTTAAAAAAGAAAATCCATAATCAAAAGCAATTCAGGTAGATGTGATTTATCACATACACACAACTAAAGACAAAAACCACATGATTATCTCAATAGACACAGAAAAGGCTTTCAGTAAAATTCAACATTCCTTCATGTTAAAAACTCTCAATAAACTAGGTACTGATGCCAGGCGAGGTGGCTCACACGTGTAATCCAGCACTTTGGGAGGCTGAGGCGGGTGGATCACCTGAGGTCAGGAGTTTGAGACCAGCCTGGACAACATGGTAAAACTCCATCTCTACTAAAAATACAAAAATTAGCTGGGTGTGGTGGCACGTGCCTGTAATTCCAGCTATTCTGGAGGCTGAGGCAGGAGAATCGCTTGAACCTGGGAGGCAGAGGTTGTAGTGAGCCAAGATCGCGCCACTGCACTCCAGTCTAGGCGACAAAGCGAGACTCCATCTCAAAAAACAAATCAAAACAAAACAAAAAACTAGGTATTGAAGGAACAGACCTCAAAATAATAAGTGCCATCTATGACAAACCCATAGCCAATATCATACTAAATGGGTAAAAGCTGGAAGCATTCCCCATGAAAACCAGCACAAGACAAGGATGCCCTATCTCACCATTCCTATGCAACATAATATTGGAAGTCCTAGCCAGAGCAATCAGTCAAGAGGATGAAATAAAGGCATCCAAACAGAAAGGGAGGAAGTCAAACTATCTCTGTTTGCAGAAGAGTGCTTATGAAAACCTACAACAAGTATTATTTTCAGCTGGTGTAACCATGAAAATATTTCCTTTAGAGTCAGAAGAAAGACAACAGGCCCAACACTCACAGATGATTCTACATCTAGAAAACCCCATAGTCTCAGCCCAAAACCTCCTTCAGCTGAGAAACAATTTCAGCAGTTTCAGGATACAAAAATCAATGTACAAAAATCACTAGCATTCCTATACACCAACAACAGCCAAGCAGAGAGCCGAATCAGAAAGGCCATTCCATTCACAATTGCCACAAAAAGAATAAGATACCTGAGAATACAGCTAACCAGGGAGGTGAAAGATCTCTACAATGAGAATTACAAAACACTACTCAAAGAAATCAGAGAAGACAAAAACAAATGGGAAAACATCCCATGCTTATGGATAGGAAGAATTTGTACCATTAAAATGGCCATACTGACCAAAGCAATTTACAGATTCAATCCTATTCCTATCAGACTACCAATGACATTCTTCACAGAACTAGAAAAAAAAAAACAATTTTAAAATTTAACATGGAACTGAAAAAGAGCTCAAATAGCCAAGGAATCCTATGCAAAAAGAACAAAGCTAGAGGCATCACATTGCCTAATTCAAACTATACTACAGGGCTATGGTAACCAAAACAGCATGGTACTGGTACAAAAACAGGCACATGGACCAAGGGAACAGAACAGAGAGCCCAGAAATAAGGCTGCATACCTACAAGATCTTCAACAAAGCTGACAAAAACAAGCAATGGAGGCCGAGCGCAGTGGCTCACGCCTGTAATCCCAGCACTTTGGGAGGCTGAGGCGGGCAGATCACAAGGCCAGGAGATGGAGATCATCCTGGCTAACACAGTGAAACCCCATCTCTACTAAAAATACAAAAAATTAGCCGGGCGTGATGGCCGGCGCCTGTAGTCCCAGCTACTCGGGAGGCTAAGGCAGGAGAATGGTGTGAACCCGGGAGGCGGAGCTTGCAGTGAGCCAAGATAGTGCCACTGCACTCCAGCCTGGATGACAGAGCAACACTCCGTCTCAACAAAGAAAAAAAAAAAAGCAATGGAGAAAAGACTCACTGTTTAATAAATAATCATGGGGTAACAGGCTAGCCATAGGCAGAAGACTGAAGCCGGACCCCTTCCTTTCGCTATATACAAAAATCAACTCAAGATGGATGATGGATTAAAGACTAAATGTAAAACCCAAAACTATGAAGACCCTGGAAGGTAACTTAGGCAATACTATCCTGGACATAGGAACGGGCAAAGATTTCATGACAAAGACACTAAAAGCAAATGCAACAAAAGCAAAAATTGACAAATGGGATCTAATTAAATTTAAGAGCTCTACACAGCAAAAGAAACTATCAACAGAGTAAACAGACAACCTATAGAATTGGAGAAAATATTTGCAAACTATGCATCTGTCAAAGGTTTAATATCCAGGACATATAAGGAACTTAAACAGATTTACAAGAGAAAAACAACCCCACCAAAAAGTGGGCAAAGGGCCAGGTGTGGTGGCTCATGCCTATAATCCCAGCACTTTGAGAGGCCAAGGCGGGTGGATCACCTGAGGTCGGGAGTTCGAGACCAGCCTGACCAACATGGAGAAACCCCATCTCTACTAAAAATACAAAAAATTAGCTGGGTGTGGTGGTGCATGCCTGTAATCCCAGCTACTTGGGAGGCTGAGGCAGGATAATCGCTTGAACCTGGGAGGCAGAGGTTACGGTGAGCCGAGATCCTGCCATTGCACTCCAGCCTGGGCAACAAGAATGAAACTCCGTCTCAAAAAAAAAAAAAAAGTGGGCAAACGAGATGAACAAACACTTTTCAAAAGAAGACACACATGTGGCCAACAAGCATATGGAAAAAAAGCTCAGTATCATAGATCATTAGAGAAATACAAATCAAAACCACAATGAGATACCATCTCACACCAGTCAGAATGGCTATTATTAAAAAGTCAAAAAATAACAGATGCTGGCAAGGTTGCAGAAAAAAGAGAACACTCATACACTGTTGGTAGGAGTATAAATTAGTTCAATCGTTGTGTAAAGCAGTATGGTGATTCCTCAATGAGCTAAAAGCAGAACTACCATTTAACCCAGCAATCCTATTACTGGGTATATACCCAGAGGAAAATTAATCATTCTACAATAAAGATACATGCACGCTAATGTTCATTGCAGCACTATTCACAACAGCAAAGACATGGAATCAACCGAAGTGCCCATCATTGACAGATTGGATAAAGAAAATGTGGTACCTATACACCATGGAATACTATGCAGCTATAAAAAAGAATGAGATCATGTCTTATGCGTGAACATGGATGGACGTGGAGGCCATTAGCTCAGCAAACTAGCGCAGGAAAAGAAAACCAAATACCACATGTTCTCACTTATAAGTGGGAGCTAAATGATGAGAACTTATAAACACAAAGAAGAAAACAACAGATGTTGGGGTCTACTTGAGGGTGGAGGGTGGGAGGAGGGAGAGGAGCAGAAAAGACAACTCTTGACTATTGGATACTGGGCTTAATTCCTGGGTGATTAAATAATCTGTACAACAAACCCCCATGACATGAGTTTACCTATGTAACAAACCTGCACATGTACCCCTGAAGCTAAAATAAAAGTTAAAAAAAGGGGGGGCCGGGTGCAGTGGCTCACGCCTGTAATCCCAGCACTTTGGGAGGCCGAGGCAGGTAGATCACGAGGTCAGGAGATCGAGACCATCCTGACTAACACAGTGAAACCCCGTCTCTACTAAAAATACAAAAAATTAGCTGGGCGTGGTGCGGGCGCCTGTAGTCCCAGCTACTCGGGAGGCTGAGGCAGGAGAATGGCATGATCCTGGGAGGCGAAGCTTGCAGTGAGCCGAGATCGCCCCACTGCACTCCAGCCTGGGCGACAGAGTAAGACTCCATCTCAAAAAAAAAAAAAAAAAAAAAAAAGATTCAGGGCAAGCATTTGACAAAACTTAATACCCATTAATGAGAAAAAAAATCATTAATCTTCTAAAGGGTAGTTAGGAAAACCTACAACAAATATAATTTTCAACTAGTGAAACCATGAAAATATTTTCTTTAAAGTCAGAAGAGGCCGGGCGCGGTGGCTGACGCTTGTAATCCCAGCACTTTGGGAGGCCGAGGTGGGCGGATCACGAGGTCAGGAGATCGAGACCACGGTGAAACCCCGTCTCTACTAAAAGTACAAAAAAATTAGCCGGGCGTGGTGGCGGGCGCCTGTAGTCCCAGCTACTCGGAGAGGCTGAGGCAGGAGAATGGTGTGAACCCGGGAGGCGGAGCTTGCAGCGAGCTGAGATCGCGCCACTGCACTCCAGCCTGGGCGACAGAGCGAGACTCCGTCTCAAAAAAAAATAAAAATAAAAATAAATAAATAAATAAATAAAGTCAGAAGAAAGACAACACTCTCAACACTCACAATTTTGTATTGAACTCCTAAACAATGCAATAAAGAAGAGATGAGGACAAGGGAAAGAATTACAATAATTGAAAAAAAATTTATATGCAGGTAATTTGCATAGAAAATCCAAGAGCATCTATAGACAAACTCCTAGTCCTAATGTTCATCAAGATTCTTGGATATCCTTCCTGTAGGAGACAGCTGAAATACACAAATAAATAAGTAAATATTTTTAAAGAGCTATCAATGCAAGATTAATAAGTTCATAAGGAAGGGAAAAGAACAAGAAGACTTTGGATTATTTTTTCTTTCTTTTTTTAGATAGGGTCTTGCTCTGTTGCCCAGGCTGTAGTGCAAGTGGCACTATCTTGGCTTACTGCAACCTCCACCTTCCCAGACTCAAGCAATCTTTCTACCTCAGCCTCTCAAGTAGCTGGGACTAAAGTCACATACCACCATGCCTGGCTAATTTTTTGGCCGGGGTTGGGGGTGGGGGGCAGCGCTAGAGATGGGATTTCGCCATGTTGCCCAGGCTGATCTCAGATTCTTGGGCTCAAGTGATCCCCCCACCTTGGCCTCCCAAAGTTCTGGGATTACAGGTGTGAGCCACTGTGCCTGACCAAGAGTTTGGATCTTAAAGGAGAAAAAAAGTGAGAGATTTGAAGGCCAGGCAGGGTGGCTCACACCTCTAATCGCAGCACTTTGGGAAGCTGAGGCAGGAGGATCACTTGAGCCCAAGAGTTTGAGACCAGCCTGGGCAACATAGCAAGACTTCATTTCCACAAATAATAATGACAAAATTAGCTGAGCATTTTGGCGTGGTCAGCTGTGGTGGGACCTGTGGTCCCAGCTGCTAGGGAGGCTGAGGTGGGAGGATCGTTTAAGCCTGGGCAGGCGAGGCTGTAGTAAGCCATGTTTGTGCCCACTGCACTCCAGCCTGGGTGACAGAGCGAGACCCCATCTCAACAACAAAAAGTGAAGGATTCATCTTATAGCAAGACTCAAATCTATAATAGTAAGTACAGTGTGGTACAGGTGTGAGGATAAACCAAACAGAATGCCCAGAAACAAACCTGAAATTATATGGAACCTTCTGTCTGATTGACAAAATCATTGAGAAAGGACGGCATAGTCAGTAAAAGGTGCTGGAACAATCAACTACCCACATGGGAAAAATATGAAGTTGGACCCCTACATGACACTATAAACAAAAATAAATTCCTTATGATTTTACAGTGCATTAGATAGGTAGTAATTAGGTATCCAGAACAAAGCTCAGGGAAGTGCAGTTTAAAAAGATCAGCTCTGGAGGGAAGGAGGGGGCTGGGGCTGAAGAACCACCTGTCGGGTACTATGCTTACTGCCTGGGTAACATGATTGTTGAGACCCCAAGCCTCCATGTCATACAATTTACCCACGTAACAAACCTGTGTACCATTTAATCTATAATACAAGTTGACATTCATTTTTAAAAATCAGATTTGGACTCACATCCTCATACAGGGGTCCTGGGGTCAAGTACCAATTCAGTCTTCAGGAAATTTTGCATTTCTTTACAACTACAACATTATAGTTCAAGAAAAGCCCCAGGCTCCCGAGAAGAATCATTATGTAAAAATACTGACAAAGAGCAGCGCGGGAGGAAACAGAAATGCATAATTTAAAGACAGCTCTGAAATTTAACCACATCTTGCTTTGAGGCAACCTGGATTCAAATGATCATTATTTCTGGAAGAAATAAACTATAGACATGACTAGTGAAAGCTTGAGCCAAAGTTCAAATAGCTGAAATAGAATAACCTTCTATTACAAAGTCAGATCAGGCTTTCTAAGCATTGATCCCCTTTTTTGAGTTAAAACTCTTGTTTATTTCCTAGCAAACTGGAAGGTTTGCTGTGTTTTGTATACAGTTTTTTACCTCAAATAAGCTGAGAGGAAGATTAAACACACACACATAGCTCACAACTCACCAAAGAACTAAAATGACTTAACAACCGATGAGTTTAGAATCACAATAGAATCATATAGACGATGGGGTCATTTGTTTGAATTGTTCATTTTTAACTTGGGCCACTAGATTTACCCTTTCTGGTAGGTGAAGTAAAAAGAAGAAAAAGGATTCCTTGCCAGTCACACAAGCAAATATTAAAGATAACCCCAAATCTAAGCATTAGCGTTTTTGTAAGGCTACTTCACGTCTTAGTCTACCTACCTGAATATTCTGGCAATATTGGTACAGACGTCCTTGTCACCCTTGTACTGTTGCATTGCCGTGCAGAGCTGGGGAAGGGCACTGATGTTTAGGAACTTACTTCTTACTAATGGTGAATCAACCAAGCTTCTCAATGTAGCAGTCACCTAGGATAAAAGCATGCTTGTGCCATTTTTTTAAAAAACTGAAAAAATATAACCACATGAAGCAGCACAGTACAATTCATCTCATAAATTTCCTTATATCAGTAGCTCAGCGAAGCTCCCGCTATGCATCTCCCACCAGAGAATGTGAGCCTAGGCACAAGTAGCAACAAATGAAAACAAAGGAAGCCTAATTTGGTTGAAAGGTAAAGAATGAAATATTAATCTTAGTAAGCAATTGATATACCCCAAACCCAGGGTTAAACAAATCATCATCTAGGTTTGCTAACAATCCTAAGATCTTCAGCTGGTCCTGTGATAGCCACATCAGTTCTGCAGATTAGAAACTTCTCGTTCTATGTTTTTCTTTCCTTTTTTTTTTTTAGGTTTTATAGGTATTCTCGTCTGATTGTTCTATGCTTTTATAAATAGCATCAGATAATGAATGATGTGGCCAAGGAATATTTAAGATCTTTAGTCTCATTCTCTCCCAAGAGACAAGTATTAAGATCTCAAAAATTTGTCTTATTTTATTTAAAAAAAATTCAGGAAAGCTATCTACTTTACCTTCATCAAAGAGTCGAGAAGAGTTTATAAATCATAAAACTAATGTTGTTATCTAATAATTTTAATATGCAGTGTGCTCCTTCCTTGTGGGACACTACAGGAAAGCTACTGGTTAAGAGCCAGTTCAGCCTCACCACCCATCAGCCTGGGTTAGTTATTTAACCTCCCAGAGCTCATTTTTCTCATTCAGTAAAGTAGAGGTGATGATACTTGCCTAGTAGTTGTGAGGATTCAATGAGATGAGATGTGTGAATGGCATCGCTGCCATCACTTTAGAGTCAAATGACAGGGATTCAAGTCCCACATCTCTTCCTAGTGAAGTGCCTAGGGGCAGCCACTCCTTCCTCCACTTCCCCATTTCCTCATCTGTGAAAAGCGGGTGACAAGCACTGCTCACCTCTCAAGGGGTTGTGTGTAGCAAATGGAAACATATAGCCCTGTTTTTATTACTTATCTAATACTGTAAAGCATCATGTAAACATAAAACATCCTTACAGCCATAGTATATAAACTTTTAAAAACAATTCTTAAGATGACATGATTAGTTTTTCCTTATAACAACAGCAACAAAAAGATACATTAAAATATAACTGACTACCCTGAAAACACAGAAAATGTAAAAAAAAAAAGCTTCAAATAAATGTGTACATGTCTTTTGCAATCAATTCAATTATACAATGATTCTGTAAATTCTTCCCTGAAAGTTTCAGTATCCCAAACATTGGAGGTGAAATAAACTACTTGAGTATTCCACTTAACTCCATAGATCTGCACAATGTCACAGTGTAGCCTTCTTCTAAGCTAAGGAATGGACTTTTTTTTTGGAGACAGTCTCCCTTTGTCATCCAGGCTGGCGTTCAGTGACAGGATCTCGGCTCACTGCAACCTCTGCATCCCCATTCAAGCAATTGTCGTGCCTCAGCCTCCCAAGTAGCTGGAATTACAGGCGCGTGCCACCAGGTCTGGCTAATTTTTGTATTTTTAGTAAAGACAAGGTTTCCCCATGTTGGCCAGGCTGGTCTCAAACTCCTGGCCTCAAGTGATCAACCACCTCAGCCTCCCAAAGCGCTGGGATTACAGGGGTGAGCCACTGTGCCCAGCCAGGAATGGATGTTTTGTGAAGACTAATGAACCATTCTAGGAATTCCATTGCTGTCATAAAATGGAAAATTCTCATCATCTGACCCTGTTTCCACCTGTTCTCCTGAGACAGCCCAGGCACCAGAGCACTACTGGTTTACATTAATTCAGAGGATGCCTCAAAACTCTCTTCCATGGAGACCGAAGAGTACAGATGCCTGTGTAACTCCCATGCAGACAGACACCATGGGAAACCATGAAATATCCATTCCAGTCACTGCACACCAACAGTTCCTTTTCCCTGGTCCCCAAGGCATCAAAGATGGGACATCCCAATCCATAGTAATCTTCACGCTCCCCACATCTAACCTCTGGCAAGGGACATTGCCAGCAGAAAGGACCATAGTTTCCTTAGGAGCTTTTATTTTCTTGTTTCAATCTCAATTTTTTCTCCTTCTCAGGCCTTATTCTCACCTCATTAGCAAAAGTTTAGACAGCTCAAGGTTCTTCTGCCCCACATACATAACTTTCATAAATAACCCAAGTCAGGAAAGAAAGCCCACATTTATATGTGACATGTCATCTGATTGAAATTCCTACCCATTTACTGCACATGATACACACAGTTGAGTAATATACAATACCTCACATATTTCCAAATTTGTCATTTGTGGTGCTGGTAGAAATAACATGCATGAAACATATACCATGCATTAGAAAAATACACAGCAATAGCTCAATAGATGACACCATCAACCTAGTTGCTCAAGCAGAGACATCCCAGAATCCTGCCTTTCTGCTTTCTGTTACTCCAAGCCATATTGGCTTTTTGTCCATAGCTCCCAGGATAATATTCAGTTCCCTGACCATGGTCTACAAGGTTCAACGGATCTGTTCCTTCTCAACTTGTCAAGCTTCATCTCATACCATATATGGCCCCATAAACTCTACTTAATGCTAGGTTATTTAATATTATGTTTTACTATCTGTCTACTCCTCCAGACTAGAAGCTTCAGTAAGGGCATAAACCCTGTTCATCCTTTTCACCATTGTACATCCAGCTCCAAGTCCATTGCCTGGTATGTGGTGGGTGCTCAATAGGCATTTATTAATGGAATGAATGAAGGGGTGGACATCTACAAAGGAAAGACTGGGATATCAGAACACCATGGGCTAAACAGATTAAAATCTGAGGTAGACAGATTTTAAGATTTTTTTTAAAACAGAGGAGTATAAAATAATGGATGAAAGAAAAATGGACTCTGTAGTTACCCAGCTCAGGCTAACTTGTCTATGAAGACCTTTCAGAGGCCAATCAGTCACTTCCTCTTCCGTGTTAACAAAGCATCCTGTTCCCACCTCTATAGCCCCCATCCATCACAGAATAAAAAATAACGGATGAAAGAAAAATGAACTCTCTGGAAGGGGACTAGCCTCTGTGTATTTGTTCTCTAGCCTATCTCATTTCTGACAGCAGCTCCTTCCCAAGCTCCTAAACTCCCACGCCGCACCCCTTTCCCCACCTGACTGGCCACACATTCACCCCTTCTCTCCATCACCAGTGTCACTGGTTCAGTTTAAGCTCACTTCATCTCTTACCCAAACTCTACAGCCCCCTGGATGGGCTCCTTCCACAGTTGGCCCCCACAGCTGCTCACTGCTTCCAGAGGGGGCATCTCAAAGCCCCGCCTTCCCTGTTCAAAGGCCTCCTGCAACTTCCAGCCCAGCCAGTAGCACTCATAGCCTAACGGTTCCTCAGTCTCTGAAGTGTAGTTCATCCCTCCAAACTCATCTCCTTTGCCTCAGCACCACCCTGGCCATCTTTCAGACTCTGCGCCACATGAGGTCCTCAACCCTTCATGACGCCACGCCTTTGAATAGGCGGCTTCCTCCACCCAGAGTGTCCGCGATTACACTCTGCCACCCCTTCTCCCCCGGGCCATCTCCTACTCATTTTTCTCTTCTTTTTTCTTTTTCGAGACAGAGTCTCGATCTCGGCTCACTGCAACCTCCGCTTCCCGGGTTCAAGCAATTCTCCTGCTTCAGCCTCCCAAGTAGCTGGGATTATAGGAAAGCACCATCATGCCCCGCTAATTTTTGTATTTTTAGTAGAGACAGGGTTTTGCCATGTTGGCCAGGCTGGTCTTGAACTCCTGACCTCAAGTGATCCGCCCGCCTCGGCCTCCCAAAGTGCTGGGATCACAGGCATAAGCCACCGCGCCCGGCCTCCTGCTCATTTTTCAAAACCCAGCTCAAGATAACTTCTGTATGAAGTCCTTTCCGAGGCTGATCAGTCGCCTTCTCTTCCGTGTTACCAAGGCATCCTGTTCCTGCCTCTACAACCCCCATCACAGAAGCATCGTCACTTGTCTTCAGGCATCTTCTCTCCCATGGTGAGTTCCTCTAGGGTACAAACCACTTCTTATTCCTCTTTCTACTCAGAGGACAACAAATATGCTCATAAAAAGCTCTTAAATGTTCAGCTGCTGGAGGGCTGGATGAGTGAATGAGAAGGGGAAGGAGGAGGGGAATGAGGAGGGGGAAGAAAGCAAGAAGGGACAGGAGTGACAAAAGAGAGGTTTTTCCCTTTAAGACACCTCTGGCAAGGAAGTGCGGGAGCTTAGCAGAGGCCTGGGTGAACCAGTGCCTAAAGCCCTGAGGGGGAAGGATCAGGAAAAGGCCACCACACAGAAGCAGCTCTGAAGGCCCTGTATCTTGAGAGACTTGTCACCAACCTCTGAGAGCCACCAATCTCACTGTGGGATGATGGTGGGGCCCTGAATGCTCAGACCAGTGGCCTTTTCTGGAAAAAATGCAGAAAAAAAAAAAAAAGGGTGTGGGGAGGAGGGTCTAGCTAAATCATGTGGTCACAGTAAAGGCAAGTTCCAAGTCAACCCATTTAACTCTGAATTTTGCTCCTACTTTTGAATTCATTATATACAAGTGAAAATTTAAAAAAAACCAAGAACTCTCAGTTGAACAGAGATAAATCTGTGAAAATTATCAGTGAGTTCTGTGCTCTACAGCAGGGTCTTTATTTCCCACCCCTAAGAAAAGCCCACCCACTGGGCCCACCCCCAAAGCAGGAGTTAACCAAAGCCCAAGCTTTGTGCTTGGAGGTGTTCGTCCATTTCTTTCTTAACTTTCTATTCTAATTTATGTTATGTATAAATGCACAAACTTAAACACACCTTTTTCTTTTTTACTGTATATAATCTTTCAAACCACCTCAGATCCCTTACTTAAAAAAAGTCTTGTTTAGTCTCTAAAGGACTTAGTAGAGAAATTCTCAACCTCTTAAGTAGCATTTCACCAAGAAATAGCACGCTGAAAAACACAAGTTTTAATTCCTATCTTTTTCCCCATCTCTTAACTTGCAATCCTGTGGGACTTGCAATCCTGAAGGCAGCCCATACGAAGAAGAAAAAAGAGAAGAAAACGACACTGATAATCCACAAAGAGGACTGATACAAATATAAGTTTCCTTGCTTATTAGCAATTGTTAGGTGATGTTTAGGACATAAGGGGACCTAAGGTTTTGGTAAATACCCAGGAAGAAATATTCCATTTTGCTTCTGGTTACTAATCTACTGCTGAAAAATGACTGAGCTACACTTGACAACTTTCTGGTGCTCACTTTTCTGAGGCAGCTTCTTTCCATGTTCCCCAAATTATTTGATCATAACAGGTACCACCCTCAGTCAGGGAAAACACCTGGAGAGTTGGCAAAGCTACCCAGCTCACAATGAATTATGTAAGCCTCAAAGTTTTCATTGTGTAGTCAGTATTGGGAGACCCATTTCAAAGGGAAAAAATGTACTAAGAAGAAATTAGATCATTTATAAATGCACAACTACATTTTAATACAGTAAAATGAGAACTCAAAAGCTTTAGCTTCTGTTTTTTTCAAGTTGACTATAGGTACTTAATTATCAATTTCAAATTGTGTTTTCAACTATTAATTGATTGAGAAATCTTAGCAAACACAGGAAATATTTGTCTTAAAATATGGGGCTGGGCCCAGTGGCTCAGGTCTGTAATCCCAGCGACTCGTGGCTGAGGCAGGAGAATCGCCTGAACCCCAGAGGCTGAGGCTGCAGGGAGCCATGCCTTTGATCGCACCACTGCACTCCAACCTGAGTGACACAGTGAGACTCTGCCTCAAGAAAAAAAAAAAAGGGTGGGGGGGCCCTCCTGACTTGGATCACTGGACTTGAGGACACAACACAGGCCCGGCAGCTGTGGTCTCATTCCTGCGTTCTCTACTGCAGTGGGTGGGTGCGAGGTGGGGCAACCTCCACACACACTGATCATGTCCAGAGTGGACAGCCCTCTCTTTTCCCTCTGCGCCCTTCCTCCATCAGAGTACTCTGTCCTCAAGGAACTCACCAGATTCTGCTCTAGAAGGCAACCTGCCATCAGAGCTGCCCCAGATCAGAGGAGCTTGTGACTCACTGAAGCTCAGAAGTCTATCAGCTCCCAGGTAGGCTAGTGCCCTGGCCTCAGTTTCTTGGTCTATTGCCTCCCTACTCTATTTGGCACTGGTCTCTAAAAGCATTTTGCAATCATCTGGAATATCCACAACTGAAATCCCTCGAGCTTTGTCTCAACTTAACTGCCAACTGCAAAATTGTTGACTTCCCACTGATGATGTAAAAGAATAAATGCAGTCGCCAGAGACCACAAACAGTGTGAAATGATTTACGACCAAAGCCACTATTTTCCAACCTCAGCTAAACCATCTCCCTCTATTAATAAAGGCAGATTCATTTCTTTGAACTTGTGCCCAATTGAGGCCACATATATGCCAAAACCAGAGCCTGTGTGGTAACCCAAGAAGTTTCATATTGTCTCATATATGATTTGTACAGTTCTGGCTGAGACAAAAGAAACCAATGACAAGATGCTGCTAGACATGTGAAATCACTGGTAACAAGCATGTCTAAGCTTTTCTTGGAAGTTATTAAGATATATGCTTATGAAGGTAATATTAATTAACAATCCTTGATAACACTCTGTGCCTGGCTACACAGGCCTACTTGGCACATCCCTACCATGGGTGTCCGACTTAGCAGGAAATGCTTCTGTCCTCCTTAAACTCCCAATGTCCTACTTTGAGACTCTATTTAACATTTGGCTCTGTTTATTGTTGTTTCTCCATTTACTGCCTCTATGTCAGTTACTTCACTAAAATGAGTAGGCAGCTGATTCTTCTAGTTGTGGCTATGTATGTATCAATATAGGAGAAATTTTGAATATCATACAAACAATTTAGAATGGCAATGCAGCAAAACAAGAAAAAGGAGTCTGAAAAAGATAGTGCATTAAGAGCTACCAAGCAATGAAACCACTATTCACAATTATATGCTAAAGCTAGTGACATTTCCTTACTGCCACAACTAATAGATCTACAGTGAAGACAGGAGGCTGAGCAGACAGAGCACTAATTGAGAGCAAATGGCTCTCCTCAGACACAGTAGGAGCCTCATTTTCCACCCTTGATCTGTCTTTTAGCATAACACTCCTGGCCATCCACCACTCTCACTTCCTGATTGGTGAGCTTGGGATAGGAATCAGACACTCTCAGTCCAGCCCCTACCTGGTCCCTCTCTTCCCTTCCTCTTTTAGAAGTGAGCTGCCATCAGAACACAGGTGTTCTGCTCCTCCAGGGACAGACATGGTCTGTGACTGGGTGGGTAAATCTAATTCTAGGACTCAGGATTAGAAAGCATGCCTGCCTCAGCTATCAGCCACATTCTCCAACCACGGTGATAACTTTATCCCCATCCCCAGCCTCCTTAGCCTCTTATTTCCAAGTAAAAAACCCAAGGCATTACATGTTTAGGTTTCTGAGTCTTCTCAGATCTTCGGATCTGCTGTCCCTGGAAAATTGGAGGAGAACATGAGTTGCCTATAGACAGCTCCTTCCTAGGAAAGGGTAGAGAAGGGAAGAACCTGGGCCCCAAATGCCTACTCTCTTGTGACAACTGGGCACGTGAGTGGTTAGTTATGCTGCTGGCAATTCTTTTATAGGAAGGAAGCCTCATAAGTAGAAAATAGCTGTCTCCTTCTCATTAACAAATACATCATTAAAAAAGTGGCGGCACGTGCCTGTAATCCCATCTACTCGGGAGGCTGAGGCAGGAGAATTGCTTGAACCTGGGAGGTGGAGGTTGCAGTGAGCCGAGATCACGCCACTGCACTCTGGCCTGGGTGACAGAGCAAGACTCCATCTCTAAAAACAAAAACAAAAACAAAACAAAACAAAAAATTAGCCAGCGTAGTGATCAATACCAAAGACTAATCCCTAAAAATGCTTCGTCTAATCTCAAAAACAATATGCTAAGCAAAATAAGCCAGATCTAGTACTCTAGGTAACTACGGCATATCCATATCAAGTTCCTGGGTTTGATAATGTACAATAGTTATGTAAGATATCACCACTGGGAGGAGCTGGGTGATGGGTACACAGGACCTCTCAGTACTATTTTTGCAACATCTTGTGAATTTATACTTAGTTCAAAATAAGTGCCAGACACAAAAGGGTACATGCTGTATATTCCATTTATATAAAGTTTTAGAACAGGCAGAGCTTATCTATGGTGAAAGAGATCAGAAAAATGGTTACCTCTGGGAGGAGGGTAGAAGAATGAGGATTAATGAGAAGAGGTGGAAAGAAATTTCTGAGGTGACAGAAACCTTCTGTATCTTGATAAGGGTAGGGGCTATGTGGCTTTCTACTTTTGTCAAACTCATCAAACATATAAGATCTAAGCATTTCATTGGATGTAGATTATACCTTAATTAAAACAATAAGAAAATTAAAAACCTCATCTGCTGCTTGCTATTCATGCAAAACCTTCAAAATAAATGCTTTAAATTTGGTTTAAATTATCAAATCTCCAAAAAAATTATCGTAAGAACTTAGGAAATACAATCATGGGGCTATTTGCTCCCATTTTATAGGTATGCAGTTTACTTCCTCCAATAATCAGAGCAAAGTTCTACTGGTAGACACTGCCACCTTGGTTCTGATTCCACAGTCTGAGGGAGGTAGGCTTCCAATAGGCGGGGTCATGCAAGATAAAGAATAATTTCCAGCATAAGTACGCCTACTTACAATTATCTAAACACCTAAATACAAATGCATTAATCTCTACATTTAAAAACTATTAAACATAACTAAAGCAAGATTTAAAAGACCCCGGCCACCTTGGTACAATCCTTAATTACTAATAATAACTTAAGTCACTGCTTGGTCAAATCCCCAGACTTCAGTTGAAGGCCTCTCTTAAATTCCCCAAATCTTGAAGCAGAGAATAGCTGGCTCTGAGAATTGGGGTCCATCATGTACCCAGAATCCCATACATTACTCTAACATCCTCCAATTTTAGTTTCTCTTTGGTGCTCTTCTCTACATTGCTTATCAAAGCCCGAACAACAAAAAGATTAAATATTTGAAATCCATCTTAGACTCTGTCTTCTTAATTTCTTGTGATTACATTTTTATCCCATCAGAAGTAATTGCTCTTTGAAGCTTCAGGTTTGGGTAATTCTGATCTTATTTTATTGAATGGCTTTCTGGTGAGTGCCTACTATGTGCCTTTCCCCGTTATGGGCGCTTTACTAGACTATCTCATTTCATTTCCCAGCTGCCCTTTAAGGCAGGAATAGTCAGCACTTTAGAGACAGGAAAGTGAGGCTCAGAGGGTAAGGTGGGCTCAGACGGTAAGCCGGCTGAGAGGCCAGCTTAGGCTGGGGGCTCCAGTGTGGTGCTGTCCTCACTGGACCATGCAGGGTGGCGGCACTGGGCCTGCCCCAGCATGGTCCAGGGTTGAATGAACCATCAGGGTTCCCGATGGCAAATATTGAATACAGGATTGAGCCCAGCTCAGCCAAAGTAGGGAGCTCACTCTAGGGCTCAGAAATTAAAAAAAAAAAAAAATCAAGTATATCAAAACACCTTTTAATTTAAAAATACAGAGCTAAAGAATTACGTAAGATTGAAAGAGAGTAAGAGAGCACACTGTCGCCCTAGGAGATGGCCCCCTCACGCCCCTCGCTCGCCTATTCGCACGGCTCCAAACAAAGTGGCGGGATTCCTCTTCCCCTACACGCTCTCTGCAGCATTTGCCAAAGCTGACCCAGCCTTGCTGAGAAAATCTCTACTCTTGTACATTGCCCTTCATTTCCCAGTCACTTCCTTTTCTCTTCCCATTCCACAAATGAGGGCATTTTCACAGAATCTGTCGTCAGTCCCTCTGCTCTTTCTCTACTCTCTCCTTGGGTAATTTTATTGTCTTTCTGCCTTCAACCATCAAATCCATGTAGATGACCCTAAATCTGTATTTTTGGTCTTACCTTCTCTTCCAAGCCTCAGCTCATATCTCCTACTTCCTACTCGACAGGCCTGCATGGCTATTCTGCTGGCATCTGAAAGTTTTATATTAAAGCTAATTTCGGCCGGGAGCAGTAGCTCACGCCTGTAATCCCAGCACTTTGGGAGGCTGAGGCGGGTGGATCACTTGAGGTCAGGAGTTCGAGACCAGCCTGGCCAACATGGTGAAACCCCGTCTGTACTAGAGACCTACTAAAACAATTTTAGTTTTGTACTAAAAATGCAAAATGTAGCTGGGTATGGTGGCACACGTCTGTAATCCCAGCTACTCTGGAGGCAGAGACAGGAGAATCACCTGAACCCGGGAGGCAGAGGTTGCAGTGGGCTGAGATCGCGCCACTGCACTCCAGCCTGGGTGACAGAGTGAGACTCTATGTCAAAAAAATATATATTAAAAATTAAAAAGAGGGAGCCAAGATGGCCGTATAGGAACAGCTCCAGTCTCCAGCTCCCAGCCCGAGCGACACAGAAGACTGGTGATTTCTGCATTTCTGCTTGAGGTACCGGTTTCATCTCACTAGGGAGTGCCAAACAGTGGGTGCAGGACAGTCGGTGAAGCGCATCGTGCGTGAGCCGAAGCAGGGCGAGGCACTGCCTCACTCGGGACGCGCAAGGGGTCAGGGAGTTCCCTTTCCTAGTCAAAGAAAGGGGTAACAGACGGCACCTGGATAATCGGGTCAGTCCCACCCTCATACTGCGCTTTCCCAGCAGGCCTGGAAAACGGCACACTAGGAGATTGTGTCCCGCACCCGGCTCGGAGGGTCCTATGCCCACGGAGTCTCGCTGATTGCTAGCACAGCAGTCTGAGATCAAGCTGCAAGGCGGCAGTGAGGCTGGGGGAGGGGCGCCCGCCATTGCCCAGGCTTGCTTAGGTAAACAAGGCAGCCAGGAAGCTCGAACTGGGTGGAGCCCACCACAGCTCAAGGAGGCCTGTCTGCCTCTGTAGGCTCCACCTCTGGGGGCAGGGCACAGACAAACAAAAAGTCAGCAGGAAATTCCAGAGACTTAAATGTCCCTGTCGGACTGACAGCTTTGAAGAGAGTAGTGGTTCTCCCAGCACGCAGCTGGAGATCTGAGAACGGACAGACTGCCTCCTAAAGTGGGTCCCTCACCCCCGAGCAGCCTAACTGGGAGGCACCCCCCCCCCGGAAGGGACAGACTGACACCTCACTCGGCCGGGTACTCCTCTGAGACAAAACTTCCAGAGGAACTATCAGACAGCTGAATTTGTGGTCTCACGAAAATCCGCTGTTCTGCAGCCACCGCTGCTGACACCCAGCCAAACAGGGTCTGGAGTGGACCTCTAGTAAACTCCAACAGACCTGCAGCTGAGGGTCCTGTCTGGTAGAAGGAAAACTAACAAACAGAAAGGACATCCACACCAAAAACCCATCTGTACATCACCATCATCAAAGACCAAAAGTAGATAAAACCGCAAAGATGGGGAAAAAACAGAGCAGAAAAACTGGAAACTCTAAAAAGCAGAGCACCACGCCTCCTCCAAAGGAACGCAGTTCCTCACCAGCAATGGAACAAAGCTGGATGGAGGATGACTTTGACGAGTTGAGAGAAGAAGGCTTCAGACGATCAAACTACTCTGAGCTACGGGAGGAAATTCAAAACAATAGCAAAGAAGTTAAAAACTTTGAAAAAAAATTAGAAGAATGGATAACTAGAATAACCAATGGAGAGAAGGGCTTAAAGGAGATGATGGAGCTGAAAGCCAAGTTTCGAGAACTACGTGAAGATTGCAGAAGCCTCAGTAGCAGATGTGATCAACTGGAAGAAAGGGTATCGCTGATGGAAGATGAAATGAATGAAATGAAGCGAGAAGGGAAGTCTAGAGAAAAAAGAATAAAAAGAAATGAACAAAGCCTCCAAGAAATTTGGGACTACGTGAAACGACCAAACCTACGTCTGATTGGTGTACCTGAAAATGACGGGGAGAATGGAACCAAGTTGGAAAACACTCTGCAAGATATTATCCAGGAGAACTTCCCCAATCTAGCAAGGCGGGCCAACATTCAGATTCAGGAAATACAGAGAACGCCACAAAGATACTCCTCGAGAAGAGCAACTCCAAGACACATAATTGTCAGATTCACCAAAGTTGAAATGAAGGAAAAAATGTTAAGGGCAGCCAGAGAGAAAGGTCGGGTTACCCACAAAGGGAAGCCCATCAGACTAACAGCTGATCTCTCAGCAGAAACTCTACAAGCCAGAAGAGAGTGGGGGCCGATACTCAACCTTCTTAAAGAAAAGAATTTTCAACCCAGAATTTCCTATCCAGCCAAACTAAGCTTCATAAGTGAAGGAGAAATAAAACACTTTACAGACAAGCAAACGCTGAGTGATTTTGTCACCACCAGGCCTGCCCTAAAAGAGCTCCTGAAGGAAGCGCTAAACATGGAAAGGAAAAACCGGTACCAGCCACTGCAAAAACATGCCAAATTGTAAAGACCATCGAGGCTAGGAGGAAACTGCATCAACTAATGAGCAAAATAACCAACTAACATCATAATGACAGGATCAGATTCACACATAACAATATTAACGTTAAATGTAAATGGGCTAAATGCTCCAATTAAAAGACACAGACTGGCAAACTGGATAAGGAGTCAGGACCCATCAGTGTGCTGTATTCAGGAAACCCATCTCACATGCAGAGACACACATAGACTCAAAATAAAGGGATGGAGGAAGATCTATCAAGCAAATGGAAAACAAAAAAAGGCAGGGGTTGCAATCCTAGTCTCTGACAAAATAGACTTTAAACCAACAAAGATCAAAAGAGACAAAGAAGGCCATTACATAATGGTAAAGGGATCAATTCAACAAGAAGAGCTAACTATCCTAAATATATATGCACCCAACATAGGAGCACCCAGATTCATAAAGCAAGTCCTGAGTGACCTACAAAGGGACTTAAACTCCCACACAATAATAATGGGAGATTTTAACACCCCACTGTCAACATTGGACAGATCATCGAGACAGAAAGTTAACAAGGATATCCAGGAATTGAACTCAGCTCTGCACAAAGTGGACCTAATAGACATCTACAGAACTCTCCACCCCAAATCAACAGAATATACATTTTTTTCAGCACCACACCACACCTATTCCAAAATTGACCTCATAGTTGGAAGTAAAGCTCTCCTCAGCAAATGTAAAAGAACAGAAATTATAACAAACTGTCTCTCAGACCACAGTGCAATCAAACTAGAACTCAGGATTAAAAAACTCACTCAAAACTGCTCAACTACATGGAAACTGAACAACCTGCTCCTGAATGACTATTGGGTACATAATGAAATGAAGGAAGAAATAAAGATGTTCTTTGAAACCAACGAGAACAAAGACACAACATACCAGAATCTCTGGGACACATTCAAAGCAGTGTGTAGAGGGAAATTTATAGCACTAAATGCCCACAAGAGAAAGCAGGAAAGATCCAAAATTGACACCCTAACATCACAATTAAAAGAACTAGAAAAGCAAGAGCAAACACATTCAAAAGCTAGCAGAAGGCTAGAAATAACTAAAATTAGAGCAGAACTGAAGGAAATAGAGACACAAAAAACCCTTCAAAAAATTAATGAATCCAGGAGCTGGTTTTTTGAAAAGATCAACAAAATTGATAGACCGCTAGCAAGACTAATAAAGAAGAAAAGAGAGAAGAATCAAATAGATGCAATAAAAAATGAAAAAGGGGATATCACCACCGATCCCACAGAAATACAATCTACCATCAGAGAATACTACAAACACCTCTATGCAAATAAACTAGAAAATCTAGAAGAGATGGATAAATTCCTCGACAAATACACCCTCCCAAGACTAAATCAGGAAGAAGTCGAATCTCTGAATAGACCAATAACAGGTTCTGAAATTGTGGCAATAATCAATAGCTTACCAACCAAAAAGAGTCCAGGACCCGATGGATTCACAGCTGAATTCTACCAGAGGTACAAGGAGGAACTGGTACCATTCCTTCTGAAACTATTCCAATCGATAGAAAAAGAGGGAATCCTCCCTAACACATTTTATGAAGGCAGCATCATCCTGATACCAAAGCCAGGCAGAGACACAACCAAAAAAGAGAATTTTAGACCAATATCCTTGATGAACATTGATGCAAAAATCCTCAATAAAATACTGGCAAACGGAATCCAGCAGCACATCAAAAAGCTTATCCACCATGATCAAGTGGGCTTCATCCCTGGGATGCAAGGCTGGTTCAACATACGCAAATCAATAAATGTAATCCAGCATATAAACAGAACCAAAGACAAAAACACATGATTATCTCAATAGATGCAGAAAAGGCCTTTGATAAAATTCAACAACCCTTCATGCTAAAAACTCTCAATAAGTTAGTATTGATGGGACGTATCTCAAAATAATAAGAGCTATATACGACAAACCCACAGCCAATATCATACTGAATGGGCAAAAACTGGAAGCATTCCCTTTGAAAACTGGCACAAGACAGGGATGCCCTCTCTCACCACTCCTATTCAACATAGTGCTGGAAGTTCTGGCCAGAGCCATCAGGCAGGAGAAGGAAATAAAGGGTATTCAATTAGGAAAAGAGGAAGTCAAACTGTCCCTGTTTGCAGATTACATGATTGTATATCTAGAAAATCCCATTGTCTCAGCCCAAAATCTCCTTAAGCTGATTAGCAACTTCAGGAAAGTCTCAGGATACAAAATCAATGTACAAAAATCACAAGCATTCTTGTACACCAATCACAGACAAACAGACAGCCAAATCATGAGTGAACTCCCATTCACAATTGCTTCAAAGAGAATAAAATACCTAGGAATCCAACTTACAAGGGATGTGAAGGACCTCTTCAAGGAGAACTACAAACCACTGCTCAATGAAATAAAAGAGGATACAAACAAATGGAAGAACATTCCATGCTCATGGGTAGGAAGAATCAATATCGTGAAAATGGCCATACTGCCCAAAGTAATTTATAGATTCAATGCCATCCCCATCAAGCTACCAATGACTTTCTTCACAGAATTGGAAAAAACTACTTTAAAGTTCATATGGAACCAAAAAAGAGCCCGCATCGCCAAGTCAATCCTAAGCCAAAAGAACAAAGCTGGAGGCATCACGCTACCTGACTTCAAACTATACTACAAGGCTACAGTAACCAAAACAGCATGGTACTGGTACCACAACAGAGATATAGATCAATGGAACAGAACAGAGCCCTCAGAAATGATGCCGCATATCTACAACTATCTGATCTTTGACAAACCTGACAAAAACAAGAAATGGGGAAAGGATTCCCTATTTAATAAATGGTGCTGGGAAAACTGGCTAGCCATATGGAGAAAGCTGAAACTGGATCCCTTCCTTGCACCTTACACAAGAATTAATTCAAGATGGATTCAAGACTTACATGTTAGACCTAAAACCATAAAAACCCTAGAAGAAAACCTAGGCAATACCATTCAGGACATAGGCGTGGGCAAGGACTTCATGTCTAAAACACCAAAAGCAATGGCAACAAAAGCCAAAATTGACAAACTGGATCTAATTAAACTAAAGAGCTTCTGCACAGCAAAAGAAACTACCATCAGAGTGAACAGGCAACCTACAGAATGGGAGAAAATTTTTGCAACCTACTCATCTGACAAAGGGCTAATATCCAGAATCTACAATGAACTCAAACAAATTTACAAGAAAAAAACAAACAACCCCATCAAAAAGTGGGCAAAGGACATGAACAGACACTTCTCAAAAGAAGACATGTATGCAGCCAAAAAACACATGAAGAAATGCTCATCATCACTGGCCATCAGAGAAATGCAAATCAAAAGCACAGTGAGATACCATCTCACACCAGTTAGAATGGCCATCATTAAAAAAACAGGAAACAACAGGTGCTGGAGAGGATGTGGAGAAATAGGAACACTTTTACACGGTTGGTGGGACTGTAAACTAGTTCAACCATTGTGGAAGTCAGTGTGGTGATTCCTCAGGGATCTAGAATTAGAAATACCATTTGACCCAGCCATCTCATTACTGGGTATATACCCAAAGGACTATAAATCATGCTGCTATAAAGACACATGCACACGTATGTTTATTGTGGCACTATTCACAATAGCAAAGAGTTGGAACCAACCCAAATGTCCAACAACCATAGACTGGATTAAGAAAATGTGGCACATATACACCATGGAATACTATGCAGCCATAAAAAATGATGAGTTCGTGTCCTTTGTAGGGACATGGATGAAACTGGAAAACATCATTCTCAGTAAACTATCGCAAGGACAAAAAACCAAACACCGCATGTTCTCACTCATAGGTGGGATTTGAACAATGAGAACTCATGGACACAGGAAGGGGAACATCACATTCCAGGGACTGTTGTGGGGTGGGGGGAGGGGGGAGGGACAGCATTAGGAGATATACCTAATGCTAAATGACGAGTTAATGGGTGCAAGAAATCAACATGGCACATGGATACATATGTAACAAACCTGCACATTGTGCACATGTACCCTAAAACCTAAAGTATAATAATAAAAATAAATAAATTAATTAATTAAAAAAAAGAAAATTAAAAGAAAAAAAAATTAAAAAATAAAAATAAAGCTAATTACATAATTTTCTTCCCATAATTTTGTTTCCTCCTCTCACCAAATCCAGTTCCTTTCTGTAACTCTCTAATTTCTATTCATGATACTATCATTTATTATTTTCTGAACTAGCCAGGCTCAAATTGTCTGAGTCAGCTCTCTTTGTTCCATACACTTTCCTATTCCCTAAACCCTAAAAACAAAAGGAAGGAACCGAGTGAAGGAAGGAAAGGACTGATGAGGTGGGAGGACCAACCTTCCTGAGAGACTTCCATTTAGAAAAAGGAAGAACATGACAGTGGTACGGTACTGAGCAAGGGGGAGAGGATCTGGATTTGCAGGACCTGCTGGGGAGGTGTCTGCAGGCTCAGGGACCAGAGAAGCAGGGGTAGGGGGCTGCGGGGAGGAAAAGCAAACCATGTTACCTGGGGTGCTGCAGAACAGTTCTAACTTCAAAAATAGTATATCTAAAGCAGGGAAATAATACATTTCTCTAAGGATTGAATTCAAAATCAAGTGGGTCAGGCTGTAAAGAAAAAACAGATTGGAAGTACAAGTGAATCCAAAAAATAGGCATGCAAGTTCAAGTCAATCTGAGCTTTAATAGTTACATTGTACACCTATAAATTACCTAGCTGTTAATGTAAGTACATTGAGATTTCCTTCAATTACAGCAAAGCAGCTTTGTACATGATGTTCTCAAGACACAGAGGACAAAGGAGACACCGGGAGAATTTGGGCATGGTTGTGATTGTGACAGACAGAAGACTCTTCTCTGTTCTCGGGAAAAGAGTACAACAGAGACCAAAACAGACTTTCAGATGGAGGTGACTCCAGGAGTTTCCTTCAGCTCCTGTGTCATGCCTGCCCGACTGTTGCTCTTTAAAGGTCACAGATGAACCCTAACACCTCATGATAATCCATTCTAGAGCAACATTGACAAGTCCTTCTTTCCATCTGTGCCACCTCCTTGGTGGTGCAATTTACTACTGGCATTTAGGGGCCTTCCCTGTTAGTTGGCCTATATTTCTCTTTTTCCAAGTTCCGGGAGCTCCCCCTAAATTCTAGTGTTCTGGAGTTCAGTGAACATGCACAGTTTAACCTGCTTTACTCTTACGACTTTACAGACAAACTCGCATCTCCAGTTTTGCCAGCCTGGGACTATTCACACTTTGACTTGATGCACAGGTGGCAGCACCCAGTTTCTCAGTCTTCTTGATTGAGCATCTTGTCCTTCTCAAAATGCTATTACATGTCTGACATGCAGAACTGAATGCAATGTTGGCCATGTGGAAGTACCATAATTTTGCAGAAGAATAAGCATTGGAATACTATTATCTGGATACAGAGATCACCAAAAAGTAGGTGCCTACTGGCAGCTCTCCTGTCTTACTCATCACCCAGAACATGCCTGGCACAGAGCAGCCACACCACAAAACTTGTGAAATGAGCGTCTCTTGATTTCAGCCACCAGGTGATAAACATATATCAATGCATACAGCCATACATATACATATATGTAAGAAACAACACAAAGAAGACCTTTCAAAGTTCAACACTGTGTTTTTTTTCCTCTAAGCAACATTAGTCCATCTGCTTTGAAGGAGCTTTTCTTTCATACCCATTCCTTTATCTCCATTCTAATCAGTCTAAAATCTAACTGCAGCAATGACTCTTAACTGGGGCTGCTGTGTTTGAGATCTTAGCCCTCCAATCTGTCATGTACCACGGATACATTCTCCTCCCATCACTTTTCAGCTATTTGGTCTTTATCTGTTTAACATTTTGTGCACATTCATCTTTCTGCCGCTCTGATCTCATCACGTCCTCCCATGCACTCACCTCCAACTGCTCCTTGTTGCCCCAAGTCCACTCTTGGCAGCTGGTATTCGAGATTCGTGGCTGTACCTTCTGAATCTCACCTTCCAAGATTCCCACACAGAATCTCTACTCTAGACAGCCCTACCTCTTCAGCACCTCCCAAACACACCTTATTTATTTCCCACTTGAGTGTTCAACACCCTTTTCCCTTTGTTCTAGTTTCCCAAATCCTGTACAATCTTCAGGGTCCAGCTTTGGAAGATGTTTTCCACTCTTTCAATGGGCCCAACGGAGCTGCTTTTGGAAAACAAGGTAACTCTAACGCTGTGCCAGATGTTAAAGCAAGCGAAGTTTTATAATATGAGGTCCCCAGAAAGTGGGCCAAAGCTACTGAGGTTCTTGGGATTGAAAGTTGTAGAAGAAAAGCAGTCACGCCACTAGATGTTGCCTGCTTGTATCTTTTTGGTCCTCATCATGTTCTCTCTGGCTGGCAGACATTATTTTATTCTTACTACAGCCACGAGTAATTTATTTCAATTGAAAAAAGCCACTTTTAAAAATGCCTCCTGGCCAGGCACAGTAACTCACACCTATAATCCCAGCACTTTGGGAGGCCAAGGTGGGCAGATCACCTGAGGTCACGAGTTCGAGACTAGCCTGGCCAACATGGCGAAACCCTGTCTCTACTAAAAATACAAAAAAAATTAGCCAGGCGTGGTGGCAGGTGCCTGTAATCCCAGCTACTCAGGAGGCTGAGGCAGGAGAATCGCTTGAACCTGGGAGGTGGAGGTTGCAGTGAGCCGAGGTCACACCATTGCACTCCAGCCTGGGTGACAAAAGCAAAACTCAGTCTCAAAAGGAAAAAAAAAAAAAATGCCTCCTGAGCTGGAGTTACCAGGTTCTCAAAGCTGGTGTAAACAGACACTTCTGCTTGTGGCCAGATCTGTCTGGCTGAATTTGCACATGAACCGACTGGTGAAAAGTCAGTCAGTGTTACACATTAACAAAAGCAGAGGCTTTCATCTGCTCTTGGAGTGAAGTCTTATTGCTTACATTTTATCATTTGTATGATACAAAACAGCTTTTTTTTTCATTAAATATGAGGAAATGTCCCATTCAGGGGATTCTGCAAATGACAAAGACTAAAACAATGTCTTTTTCCTCCCCAAATCTGTAAACACACAAACAGTGATACAGTTGATACAAATGGCATTTGGTGACCACAGCTGGGGTAAGTTCAGGTGGATGCCATCATGGGCTCCATTTTCTCCTGCTAGACAGGGGTGTGGGCCACCCATGCCAGGCCTTGGGCTGGATCCAAGGAAGGCTTTGGAGACAATGACAGAGCCCACTGCCATCAGGTGGTGGCAGGTGGTGGTGGGCAGTGAGGAGGAAATTCTACAGCGCCCCCTAGAAGTGGGGGGACACAAATGTCAGGAAAGGAGGGGGGATCCGACCTGGTGAATCAGTTTGCACCTAAGGATGCTGAATCCAGGCAAAAGGGACATAAAAGAGTAACACAGGGAGTAATATACTGTATATGCACACCAGAGGTCCCCTTTCTTGATTTGATATATTTTTGGTCACAGTAACGCTCAACTTTCCTTCATACCAACTGATGTGTGTGCACGCACACATACACACATGCACACACACAGACACATGCACAGTGATATAGTTGTGCAAACAGCAAACAACATTTATATATGTATAAGATGGGGTTGGAAAGAGATTAACTAGACAAGAATCCCATAAGCTGTTACATAAAAATTTAAAACAGTGAATATCTCAATATGGGAATGGCTGAGAATTTGAGATATATCCTAATCACAGAATATTATGCAGTCATTAAGAAGAATTAAATAAGTCTTTAGGGTTAACTCAAGGGATTTTTACTACATATTGTTAAATGAGGAGAGAGAAGGGCATAGAATATTCCATTTGTTAAATCTTGTGTGTGTATTAAAAGGTGCTGAACACATCAGTGTAAACAATGTTAGCTAGATGGATAAACCAGAAGGAGAAACAGGGAGGGAAGAGAATGATAGAAAACAAACAAAAGTGACTATTAAAAGTAATGGGCTATTTAAAAAGTGAGAATTCTATTAAATTATGTATATGTATATAAATGACCACCAAAATGCTGGAGGTGTTATCTCAGGGTGAAAAAATTGCAGGTGATTTTTATATTCTTCCTTATACTTTTCAGCATTTTAACAGGAAATATAAATATTCTATAATCAGAAATTACTATTTCCATTGAAGGAAAAAACTGAATGATTTGATAACACTGGGAGCATGGAAAATCATATTTCTGAAGTTTCCTAGCCAAAACAGGGCATACAGAAAAACTGTGCATCATTGACGACTAAAAGAGGTTTTCACGATCTTCTTCAAAATGGAGACAGACCACAAAGTCCAAAATTAATAATCATCCCAAATATTTTAAGCATCTTGAAGGCAGGGCCTAAATCTAATGTTTAACACAGTTTCCCAATGGCTTAGAGTGCTGTGAGTACTCAATCAATCCTCATTAATTGACAAACACATTTCAAATCCTATGAATTATTACATCAAAGATGCTATTATTTGATATACGAATGCTATTAAAGAGTAAAATCTCATCTAAAAAAGAGTATCCAAGCCAGAGCAGCTCCAGTGAAAATAATTTAACTACGAAATTTAATCTGCTACAACGGAAGTAATAAAACCCTAACATATAACAAAATTGGTCTACCTGCTCTGTTTATATTCAATGCGTCCAGTTTTGTTCCCTGCATTCCTACAGTCTCGGGGTTGCCTGGTATCTAAATACCCACCTCAATGACTGTCCACTCAATCCCATTACCTTCTGTTTCTTACTGAAGATGCAAGAGT
Source organism: Nomascus leucogenys (assembly GCF_006542625.1). Lineage (NCBI taxonomy): Eukaryota > Metazoa > Chordata > Mammalia > Primates > Hylobatidae > Nomascus > Nomascus leucogenys. The sequence goes on along the minus strand of NC_044383.1, from coordinate 95,300,083 downwards.
AATGACATTAGCTACCAGTCATCGTAAATCATCTCCAGGCCAGGCCCATCTTCAACACTCTAAACAGCTTGTTAAAATTTTGACTCTAACATGCAATTGTTTTGCAGAGAGGTACAACTTTTTCCTTCTTCCAGGCCTGCTTTCTCCGCAGGGCAGTGAAAGTGCATGCTGTGTGGAGAGCTGCTCTGGTAATAGCCATGGAATAGCCTGTCCAGGACACAGGCACCAGGCCCTCATGGGGTGGAGGTGGGCTATGGCTGCTGCCCTTGGAGGCCAGGCACCCGCACCTGGCTGTAGGGGCCTCTTGCGTGCCATCCTTTTATAACTGGCATTAGGCAATGTGAAAACTAATTTTACACATCTAACCTTTTCAAGTAAAATGCTTACCTGGACTAGCAAGTGGCCTGAATTAGGCAAACATGTACCACATTTCTTGGTGTTCTCATTTATTTGCTTTATCAAATTTATCAGTATTTCCACAGCACCTTTGCTGATCATTTCATTAAGAAATCCCGGATTTCCAGAAATGAACTTTATAGACCCCATACAGTATAAAAAAGCTTCCATGTTAGTTTGCAGGTCTTCACTTCTTAGTACCTCCAATAATGATTCTGTCAAAGAGATGAATTATTATAAATGTCTGAGTATAACAGCTAGAGAGAAATATATTAAAGCACTTGTGTGTGAACATAAAATACACTTTGTAAAATATATTTATCAAAATCTACATTCAAGTGCTTGTTAAGAGTTACACAGTATAAAGAGAAAAGCTTACTTTTAGCTAAGACAAATCTCTGTAATAGTAAATTCAGCAGAAGGATGGGATTGTTAATAAATAAATGAGAAAGTATTCTTTTAATTAATGTCATTCCTTGCCTCTTACTAATTATGTATTGACCTTTATTTTTTGTTACAAAAATTTTGAGTCATAGAATACTAATAATTTAACACATTTCAGAGTTAAATTTCAACAAGCCTTTAAGAATAAATTTGTTGCTGTATTATTAGTGGGAAATCCATGACAGGAGCTTAAAAAAAAAATCTCAATCACCCTAGAAAGATAACTTGAATATAACACCTATCCTTTTCTCAAGACAACTTAAGAACATTTATTCAAATAACACGCCACTACTTGGTTTTACGAGTAATCCAGGCAAATCCAATAATGTTAATAATGCATATCTCACATTTCATTATATTAATGTCAATGTAATAATTTGAGATGATTGTTTTCAGTCTACAATTCTTAATTAGTTGATTCAACATTAGACATTTCTTTCAGTACTGGTTTTGTCCCTATCTGCCAGGGGCAAAGAAAGATGAAAAGATAATTTATCCTATGTTGCAAAAAGAGAACTCAAAGTATTTTCCATGTTGCTGCATGGAAAATACTTTGTATTTTCTTTTCTTGTATCAGCAATATTAATTCATAAAAAGATTTCCATTTAGGTAACTAGGTATCTTAATTATTTAGAAGTACAACAAAAATTAGGCATTAGCTAGATAACGTGTAATAAAACTTCCTTACCTACAAATTTGAAACATTTTGATGTCAGGTTTCTATAACAGTTATAGATGTCTTTCAACTTTTAGTCATTCCTAGCATATTAAAAGACTAAAATTTTCAACTATGTCAAATACTATTAAATGCATTTTTCTATATATTAAATCCAAGTCCAGGAAATGAATTCTTAAATGGGGAACACTTTGTAAAGTCACATAATGTTACTACAGGTGTTGAAGGAAAAGAGCAAACTACCACAGGATGCATTCAACTAAATGTGGAAAACAGAGAAGGATGAAGTAAAATGAGCATCGCATAACTTCTGCATGTTTCTAGAAAACAAAATATTCTTGCTATCATTGATTATACATTTTCTCTCCAGACTTCTAATTTTTACTCAAGTACATTTGCTCAATAGTAGCACTGAATGACACTCACCCAGAATGCTGTCATTTTGAATCAAAGAATCATTCTTCTCATTCCTGCTAATTTTAAATATAAGTTTGCAGACATTAAGAAGATTCTTTCTACTCACTTTAAGCTGCAGAGAAAGAAACACATCTCTATTGCAGAAGGAAATAAAGACATGCTGTATTAAAAAAAAATAAACCACAACATCTATTTTTAAAGTATAGCAACAGTATTTTTAAACATGAAGAAAAGTTCTAAAGAAATCAACTTTGAAAAATTTAGACCACATATTTGCCAACTGTGGTATCTAATTAACTCAATTAGAGTAAACACAATATAAATTATCTTTAGAATAAACATTTTAATGACAGATCTTAGCGATTGTGAATACTGTGGAATAAACACAGGAGTGCAGATATATCTTCGATATACTGATATCCTTTCTTCTGAGTATATACCTGGCAGTGGGGTTGCCAGATCATATGGTAGCTCTATTTTTAGTTTTTTGAGGAACCTCCAATCTGTTCTCCATATTTATTTCTTACTTCATAAAGTCTCTCTCTCTCTCTCTTTTCTTTTTTTCAGAGACAGGGTCTTGCTCTTTCACCCAGGCTGGAGTGCAGTGATGCCGCCATCACAGCTCACTGCAGCCTTGACCACGTGCGCTCAATCAACTCTCTTGCCTCAGCCGCCAGAGCAGCTGGGACTATAGGCATGGATGCCTGGCTAATTTTTTCAACATTTTTTTTGTAGAGATGTTGCCCAGGCTGGTCTCGAACTAGCAGGCTCAAACAATCCTCCCACTTCAGCCTCCCAGTGTTGAGATTACAAGTGTGAGCCACCACACCCAGCCAAGTCTCATATTTATATATGCAATTATTACTTTTAAAGGAGTATATGAGGAAGAAAGAGGTGCAGTACACTGTTAATAAATTTAATTAGAGTAATTGCATTAAAACACAAAAGTAGAGGAAGATGAATACCAACATTTCACATTAATTTAGAAAAGAACACATAGTAGAGATGAAGGAAAGAAAAGAAACGGGGAAAGTTTTGGTCTTTTTTATCATTTGTATAAAAGAAAATTTAAAAGTAATACTGCTTAATTTGATGACATACATATATTTCTTTTTAAGGTCTATTTCTGGAATGCTTTGAGATAATCACAAGTAACATCCAAAGTTGAAAATTGCCTTCTAGGCCGGGCACAGTGGCTCATGTCTATAATCCCAGCACTTTGGGAGGCTGAGGCCAGTGGATCATGAGGTGACCAACATGGTGAAACCCCATCTCTACTAAAAATACAAAAATTAGCCAGGTGTGGTGGCACGCGCCTGTAATCCCAGCTACTCAGGAGGCTGAGGTAGGAGAATCACTTGAACCCGGGAGGCGGAGGTTGCAGTGAGCTGAGATCGCGCCACTGCACTCCAGCCTGGGTGACAGAGTGAGACTCCATGTCAAAAAATAAAAAGAAAAGAAAAGAAAAAATTACCTTCTAAATCGTACAAAAATATCTAAGTAAATTAAACACAGGGTGATAAGGAAATATAGTTTTTTTTTATATATATAAAGCAAAGTATAGGATTACTGACCGAATCAAATGGTCTGAGTTAGCTATGTATTTATCTAAAGCAGTAAAAAAGAAAAACAAAAAACATCCTAAGTATCCAATATTAGGGAATAGTTCATTAAATTGTGGGACATCAATACTATTCATATTAAGCAGTCACAAAAAAGCATAACTGTGAACATTATGTCTAAAAAGGGAAACATTTATAACCTATTATTAGATGGAAATAATATGTGCCCTCATTGCAAAGGTGTAAAAATATATTTGTAGGAATAAGGTCATCTGAACAAAAAATTATTTGTTTGAAAAGGATGGTATATAGGTGATTAGTTTATTATTAAAAACTATCTTTAAAGTTATTTAATTATTTTTTGAGACGGAGTTTCACTCTTCTTCCCCAGCTTAGAGTGCAAGGGCGTGATCTCGGCTCATTGCAAGCTCTGCTTCCCGGGCTCAAGTGATTTTCCTGCCCCACCCTCCCAAGTAGCTGGGATTACAGGCACATGCCACCATGACTGGCTAATTTTTGTATTTTTAGTAGAGACGGGGTTTCACCATCTTGGCCAGGCTGGTCTTGAACTCCTGACCTCAAGTGATCCACCCACCTTGGGCCTCCCAAAGTGCTAGGATTACAGGTTTGAGCCACCATGCCCGACTACCACATTTCTCTCTCTCTCTCTTTTCTTTTTTTCAGAGACAGGGTCTTGCTCTTTCACCCAGGCTGGAGTGCAGTGATGCCGCCATCACAGCTCACTGCAGCCTTGACCTCATGGGCTCAATCAACTCTCTTGCCTCAGCCATCAGAGCAGCTGGGACTATAGGCATGTGCCACCCTGCCTGGCTAATTTTTTCAACATTTTGTAGAGATGTTGCCCAGGCTGGTCTCGAACTAGCAGGCTCAAACAATCCTCCCACCTCAGCCTCCCACATTTTATTAATGAGTTTTCAGTTACTTTAAAAAAACATAATAGGATCTGTCAGGCATATTTGTTAAGTATTTGTTCTGTGTTTGATCCACAGGTATTTACTGGCACCTGATGTGTACCAGGCACTGTGCTGCTCACTGCAGAAGACACCAAGACGGCCACGGTCAGCCCCCAGCTGCAGGGGCCTGGGGAGGGGAGCACTGCCTGTGGGGCAGCTTCTGCATACCCTCCTGCACTAGGCCACTTACAAAAGTTATTCCGGAAATTTGGTGTTGTCGTTCCCATTTTGCACTTGAGGAGTGCGTGCCTCAGATAGGTCACAGAACCATCTCGGCATCACCTGGGCATGTATTAGGAATGCAGAATCTCAGGCCCCACCCAGCACTACCGACTCAGAATCTGCATTTTACAAGATCCCCAGGGGATGCATGTGCACAGTGAAGTCTGGGAAACACTGTTGTGGAAGCCTCAGAAACTGTAACACATGGCAGAATGGAGATTCCTTCTGTTCCCAGGAGGAAAACAGGAAATGGGAACCTTAATAAATGTTTAATGATTAGGTATTTAAAATAATATTGTTTAAAACCCCCCAGAAAATAAGCGGGCTTAAGAAAACAGAAGAACATTTCTATATTGATGGAAATATATATTATTCCTAATATTTGGGAATATATTTGAATTGGTTGACTATATTCTACTAGATTGTGAGTCCTTGAGGTCAAATCACAATTTATTACTCTTTCTATATGTAGTATGTAAGATGTGTTCCATACTTAATAAAACTTCATGAAAAAAATGAATACAACTCACTTTGCTTTTCCCCAACAAATCTTACATTTTTAGTAAAAAGTGGCAAAGGAAAACAAAACAAAACAAAACCTTGTATCAGAATTTTCATTAAAACAATAAGAAGAAAAAACAAAAAAGAAAACAAAGAAAAGAAAAAAGACAACCACAATTTCCAGGCCTGCTATAATGTCAATTTACACTCAGAGCAAATTTGTACTGCTTCTCCATTGTTAATCATAAAATTATGACTTTAAGACATGAAAAGATAATAAAATCTTACACTTATGCAAGGGATGTAGACGATCTTATTTTAAAAATTCCCTGTTACTCTCCCTTTCCTTTGCTCTGTTTTATTTTTCTCCCTTAACTCTCATTATCTCCTTTGGTACCTGCTGTGTTTGCTGTCTGTCTGCCCTGCTACAGTGGCAACCCCAGAGGCAGGAGCTAGTTTATTCACTTGTATTCCCAGTGTCAAGAAGAGTCTCTGGCCAGGTGCCGTGGCTCACAACTGTAATCCCAGCACTTTGGGAGGCCAAAGTGGGAGAATTGCTCAAGGCTAGGAGTCTGAGACCAGCCTGGGCATCATAGCGAGACCCCAATTCTATAAAACATTTTTTAAAAATTAGCCAGGTGTGGTGGTGCATGCCTGTGGTCCTAAGCTCCTTGGGAGGCTGAGGCAGAAGGATCACTTGAGCCCAGAAGTTTGAGACTGCAGTGAGCTGTGATCTCGCCACTGTACTCCAGCCGTGGGTGACAAGAGCGAGATCTTGTCTTTAAGAAAAAGAAGAGTCTTGGAACAAAGTAGGTTCTTGTGGTAGGGTAGTTTTCTTCTTATGTTAAAAACAGTAGTTTATTCTATTTAAAGTAAATTTGGTAAATTAAAGTAAGAAAAGTTTAAAATCTCTCATAATAGTATCACTATATAGCATCACAGTTGGTATTGGTATTTCTTTTCTTTTTTTACCCTGTACATAGGGCGCTAGATTTTTTCCCTCCTAAATATAGTCACATTCATACTGTATATATTTGTTTGTACTCCTTTAAAAAATCTTAATATAGTAACATTTAAGTTTATATATTTTTGTATATTATTTTGTAAGAGTTTTTGACACAAAGATTAAAATTAAGACGACTGGAAAACTTTCATTTGCCAGTATTTGCCAATAAATAGGCAGAGAGAAGTTGTGAAAAACTTCTTAGTCCAATATAGCTTTAGTTTTTGCTAATTTTTTCTTCTTCAACAGTTCTTATGATGTAGTCTTTTAACATTTTACATAGGACCGCATCACCAAGGCCTAAGCTAAACAAGATCTTGTCTGGAATGTTACAGGAGATCCAGGCAGTAGATGGGAAGTTGGCCTTGATGGATTTGAAGTTCCCTTCTGAACTGCTGGTTCTGTAGCTAGTCAAAAAGCAAACCTACCCAGCTCTGCACTCTGGAGTTTAGCCTAGCATCTTGCTCCTGATTCAGCAAGGCCGTCAATGTCACCAAGAGGGCTTTATCTAATCATATGTTTAGTTCAAAACATGTTCACTGCCTGGCAGATCACTTAGCCTTTTGCCCTAAAATAGTTAAATTTGTGCCATATATATAATTAATTTGAATGACACCATTAATAACCGAAATAATATTTACTCTGCAAAGCATTAAAATAATTCATGTTCCTTCCTTCCTCCTTCCTTTCCTTCTTGCTCTTTCTTTTTTTTTTTTCTCCTCACTCTTTCTCTCTTTCTTTGGCTTGGTATGGAACAAAACGTCTAGGATCCAGATCAAAATAGCAAAGGCAATCTTTGGGCAGCTGCTGTACCACCAGAGCCCTGGAGTGAAATCACTATTTCAAAGAAGTATTGCTTTCTTGACCACATATCACAATTTTTAAAAAGAGAGTTAATAGTTTGACAGCTGAATAAGAATGTAGCCTCCCCCGATATTACATAGATATATGCTCAGAAAATTCTGCTTTATGAAATACTTCATTATCAGAATAAGAAAAGGTGGCATTCTTATTAACTAATAGTAAGTATGCCAACACTTACCTTCACTGTGTACTGTAAGATTTTAAATTCTGTAAATTATGGGGTGTTAGCACAAAGCTTGTACTTGTATGAAACCAAGAAAACAAGGCTTCATTCATTTGTTTTAGCGGCTCTCTTAGAACATTCTATAATAATTGTGGCTTATCTTTTGGTTCCAACTGTTTATGGCTGTGACAACAAAGTGCTCCCCTCAAACAGTGATATCATTTTGTTTGAGACAGAGTTTCTACAGACTCTTTTTTGGTGTCTGGCCTTTTCTTCTCACACCTTGTGAATGCCTTCTATGACCACTGAGGTACCTTCCTGTGACCACACGCAGCTGTTTTTCGGTTTCACACCGGTTCCTAAAGCACCTGGTTTATTATGACTGTGGCCTAAATTACTTAGTTATTTATTAAATCATATGACAGAATCAAGCGTCCAAGAGAAACCACTGCCTGTACCATCTGCTACTGATCTCCAGTCAAGTTATTTGAGCAACCATTTTGAACATATTTGCCTATAGTTATTTCTTTTTCTTTCTTGCTTTTCTCTCCCTCCTTCTTTTTTTTTTTAACTTAGTTGCAGTCCAAAAACGTTGAGTTTCTTTGAACATTTTCTATGTACTCAGCCTTAGTTCCTTAGATAATACTTCCTAGTCAAATTCTGAGATGTCAGTTTATTACCTTAATTTTTTTTCCAAGATTCTAAACAAATACACTGCATTTCTAATATTCTTTGTAATATTTACAAATAAAGCATTAAACAAAGCTTTTATGTGATATAGTCTACTAGACCAGAGGAAAGAAAAACTTACTGCTAGAATTATTTTTGCAAGTTTAAGGCTGAGCGAGTCTGAACCAACATCAACTAGTTTACATAGGGTCTTCAGGAGAACACTTCTTCTCTTAAATTTATTTCCGAGCATGTTTCCTTCCTCTAAAGCATGATGAAGTTGTGTGCAAGCAGCACAAACTGTTTCAAGGTTTTCTTCTGTCAGAGCAAAAAGAGTAAAGCAACACTTACTAATTAAGGTTAAGTTTCCAAGTGTGTCAAACACAGACAGTGTGAGTAAAAACCCCGTAATTATTTCCTTGGATATCTTCAAATTCCTGAACTCTATTTTTTTCTTTTCTTATCACTTCCATCTACCTGATTTTTTTCATCCCTTTGATCCATCTCCTACCATGTTGACTTATTGCTTATCAGTCATTAGCTTATCTAGAATACACAGTCTTTCAAAGAGGTATTGAAGAATGGGACTGCTACCCGCTTCAGTTGGCCTCCTTTACTCCAGACGCCCTCCACCTCAGCCCGCGCTCTGCTCAGTCTCACAGACGCATGCCACTTGCATCTTGACCTTCAATTCTTTTTTGCATAGTTCTACTGGCCTAAAATGTTCTCCATAACCCTCATTCCTACTATTTTTGGTCCTTTGAGGTTCTGTTTATGTTGTAGCTGCTTCAGAAAAGATGCACTATTCCACATTCAACAAACATTACCTTAGGTTAATTATTTTTCATGTACATATGTGTGTGTGTTGTGTTATATGACCAGTGCCCTCAAATAGATGGCACACTAAGTGAGCCAGTCTTACATATCTTTCTACCAACAGCACATGGTACAGTGAGAATGCTGTATAGAATACTGTATATAGCATAACTTCACACGTATTCATTTTCTAATATATCTGTTGACAAAAACAATGATCAGTATTTTCCTATGAGAACAATGCTCATCATCTAAGAAAAGAGGGTTCTAATAGAACAAAAGCCTGAAATGTCACAGAATCCACCATTATCTGGAGGTGGTTATTAGAAAACAGGAGAATAAAAAGATTTTTGTAAATCCAGCACTTTGGGAGGCCGAGGTGGGAGGGTTGCTTGATGCCAGGATCAGGGCAAGCCTGGGCAATACAGCAAGATCCTACTTCCAAAATAAAATAAAATAAAAAATTAAATTAAAAAAAGGAGAAATATTTTAGTCAGGAAACAGGGAGATCTTGAACCTTTCATCTTATAATTATGATTGTGAGGAAAGTAATATATATATTTTTTTGAGAGGGAGTCTCACTCTGTCACCCAGACCGGAGTGCAGTGGCGCATTCTTGGCTCACTGCAACCTCCACCTCTCAGGCTCAAGCAATCCTCCTGCCTCAGCCTCCTGAGTAGCTGGGACTCCAGACGCGTGTCACCATGCCTGGCTAACTTATTTTTGGTAGAGATGGGGTTTCGCCATTTTGCCCAGGCTGGTCTCAAACTCCTAATTTCAAGTGATCTGCCTGCCTCGGCCTCCCAAAGTCCTGGGATTACAGGTGTGAGCCACCACACCCAGCCTAGGAAAGTAATTTTTGAAAGTGGTAGCCACACTAATTGGCATACAAAGAAGAAAAATAGCACAAAAAAATGGAACATGAGGGGAAATAAAATAATCTAATATATTCTGTTGAATAATATTATCTCTGATAGATTCCTTCATGAAATTTAAAAGTAGGAAACCAATCTTAAATAAATACCATAATGTGCTCTTAGAAGCCCACATAGAGGAAGTGTGTGCCTGCAGAAGGAAGTGACTCAGGCCATTTTTAGCTCTTTTCAACAATAACATCTAAGAAAAAATTTTAAACCTCAATAGCTAAGTAACCTTCAATGTCTTTTGGTTATGCCCTTAAATGAATGAATTGATGGGAAATGACTTAGCTTAACTTTAAATAAAGGGAAAAACCTGAACTCCTATTGTATGAAACACTTGTGTTTTGTTGTTTTATTCTTCTGTGACTGGCAGTTTCTTTACAAACCCTAAGTCCAGGCTCTGGGCCACTCATTGGCAGTGGGTGGTCCTCAAAGTATTTTTCTAAGACTTCCTTCCACAAACTCTTCAGCCTGGTAGGTTCTACTCAAGAATACTTGTTTTTAGCTTTAAAAAGGGGTTAGAAAGAAAGGCTCAAGGGTCAAATTTTAAACTATTGCTCAAATCAATCCTTTATACCAAATAGTTTGTTATAAATGCTCTATAGCTTCAAAAGACAACTTGAATCTACAAACTATCAAGATTTGCAAGGGGCTAAATCTAGTGGGTAAAAGTTTGATGTGTAACAGAGAGTAACATAATCTCAGAGTAACTTCTATCCCCAAGATATGTATTCATTACAAAGGAAAGAATAAAAACCTGACAGTGGGTACAGCTGTGGGACACCACCAGCAACAGAACGCATCAGCATCGTGTACTCCTGGCAGGAGGTGCTGAGAGGGACACAGCAGCACTCATGTGCTCTGCCTGCCCAAGATGCTAACCTGGAGCTCATCACAGGAAAACATCAGACAAACCCAACTTGCGGGACAGTCTGTAAAATATTCCTCAAATACATCAAGATCATGAAAGAGACGTGACAAATGATGAGAACTTGTGATCCGGGCTTTTATTTTTTCTATAAAGGAAATTATTGGGACAAATTGGCAAAATTTGAGTAAGATTTTTATAGTATTGTATGGTAATTTCCAGATATATAAGAGAATGCTTTTGTTTCTAAGAAATACATGCCAGCCGGGCTCAGTGGCTCACACCTGTAATCCCAAAACTTTGGAAGGCCGAGGCAGATGGATCACTTGAGGCCACAAGTTTGAGACCAGCCTGGCCAACATAGCAAAATCCCATCTCTACTAAAAATACAAAAAATTAGCAGGGTGTGGTAGTGCACATCTGTCATCCCAGCCACTCAGGAAGCAGAGGCACAAGAATTGCTTGAACCCGGGAGATGGAGGTTGCAGTGAGCTGAGATCGTGCCACTGCACTCCGGCCTGGGCAACAGAGCAAGACTCTGTTTCAAAGGAAAAAAAAAATTAGGCCAGGTGCGGTGGCTCATGCCTGTAATCCCAGCACTTTGGGAGGCCAAGGCAGGTGGATCATAAGGTCAGGAGTTTGAGACCAGCCTGGCCAAGATGGTGAAACCCCCATCTTTACTAAAAATACAAAAAAATTAGCCAGGCATGGTGGCAGATGCCTGTAGTCCCAGCTACTCAAGAGGCTGAGGCAGGAGAATAGCTTGAACCTGGGGGGCGGAGGTTGCAGTGAGCCGAGATTGTGCCACTGCACTCCAGCCTGAGTGACAGAGCGACCCTCTGTCTCAAAAAAAAAAAAAAAAAAAAAAAAAATCCTTCTTTCCTGTAGGAAGGCTTCCTATAAGAAAGGCCTTCACAATACTGACTCAGTGTCCCCATTCAATGTTTTGCAATATATTTTCTTGTGTAACCCTTACCCAGACTCGTTATTCTCATTAGTGTTTGCACGTATCTCCTGAAATAAAGGGCCCAAAGCTAACGTGGCACACTAAGATGAGGGTGAACATAGTAACTCTAGAGGGGAAAAAGTCATCACATTCATATCCTCAGGACTTTGGGCTACAGAAGCCTTTCTAGATAACCTAATCTCCACCTCGTCTGGCAGGTGAGAACACTATTGCACACAGAGTCTAGGTGACTCCTCATGGCCATATGCTTAGTGAGTAGCAGCACCGGGACCAGAATCCTGTCCAGGGCTCCCACATTAACCATGAACACAGCCAAGCACCAATGGGGAGCAGAGGAGGGGTGAGGTCATTTGAACTTTTCAGTAATCAGGTCTTTTGCAGCATGTCCCTGTTTGGTTGCTGGGGAGGATTCACTCACCCTGCTTCTCTTAGAGCATCTTCCTGTGGCTACCAAGCTGGTTTGCTCATCAACAACTCCTAGCAAAGGCTTACTGTGCACTGTGTGCCAGGCCCTGGGCTCTCCCTACGGCTATGACCACTGCTCCAGAGGAGCCTGGTTAACTTCAGAAAGAGAATCCTTGAGGAGCTAGCTGCAAAGAGGGAGAAAGTGGAGGGCCATCCCATGACACGCTTTCCCTACCCTTGCAGGGACCCATCGATGGTGGGCCTTCACTTCTGGGGCAGTTCAGAGCGCAAGGGTGGGACACATCCCAGGCCATTTCCCATCTGTGGGTGGCATTCCTGACAGATGTGCTCCCTTCAAGAGAGTAGGACATATACCAGTTGGACCAAGGAAACCACGGGCACACCTGTCAAGGACGCCAGTTTATGAGACTCAGCTTCCAAGCCTGAAATCTGTTTTAATCTTTTACTTTCTTGAGTATGAAGAGCCACCTGAGAGAGGTTAAACCAGCATTTCCTTGGGCAAAGGAAATGATAATTAATTTATATTACAAAGGAAGTTTTAGAAGTTGGCTGTCTTGGTGCATTTAAAGCATAATCTTACTAAAAATTATGTGTGCATGTAATATTTAACACACACAGGGTAAATAAATAGATGACTTCATTTGTTTTTGAACATGTTCATAGAAATGATAGTGAAAACTTACTAAAAATATCAGGGCAATGGGGAACACATAAATAACTACAGGTATTTTTTTAAAAAAACAAAAACGGTTTTTTGTTTGTTTGTTTGTTTTTTACCCTTTGCTAATTTACGCAAAATCGGTACAATCCTTGTATTCCAAAAGACTTCGTCTACTTCTATTTCTGCGTCCTTTTCTTGCAGGTCAGCTTTTGGGACTGCAAAAGAAATCCAGAACAGGAGAAAAAGCTATGAAAAAGGAGTTGTCATGAAGCATGGTCAAAAGCCTTTACTATTCATCACTACAATTAATAAACTAGAGAATTAAATTACCTTTTGCTCCCCAAGACTGACTATTTCTCATTAGAACTACAGGTCTTCTAATCAAATTACCCCAAATTAAACTCAGACTGGATAATGTAAAAAAGTCAGAACTTTAAAATATGATCTGGTCACTTCATAAAGTAGTAAGCTTTGTAAATACTGATTAACTGTCAGTAAGGCGAAGAGTTTTGAGTACATTTTTACTTAAACTTATCCCTCTGTAATGTAGAATAGATAACTATGGATATGTAAAGAATAAGGATTTTAAAAATGTGTAATGAAAAATTTTCTAAAAGGGAGACCTAAAATGACTTTCTTTTCTATAGAAATAAAATGTCCACACTAACATGGGGCCAGTAGCATTAATGCCAAGTGATTTTGTGTGGTGTAGCAGAAAAGCCCGGGCCTTGGGGACTGACAAATCTCAATTCAAATCCCAACTCCATTATGGACATGGTGAGTGATGGGGTCCAGTTTCTTATCCTTCATGAGTCTCTGTTTCCTCATCAGCAAAACAGAATATTTGCCTTCAAGGGTATGAGAATTAAAAGACATGGTATAGGTAAAGCTGAGCTCAGTGCCAAGCCTTTAGCAATATACAGTATATAACTAATTTCATTTCCCTGATTAAACAAGCATACAAACAGGTTATCACCCCTGCAGTATCTCATGCCTGTGTGATACTACCAAGCCATCAAGAGTAGATGCTGCCTGTGAAGATGGGTTGTAGGGAATAGCAACCATTGACTGTGTACTCTAGATGCAGGAGGCCTCCATTTCATTTTTGCAGTAACACTATGAGGAGGTTCCCAAACTGTCCCCATTTTGCAAGTGAAGAAAGTGGAGCCCAGGTGTATTAATTATCTGCCTAGGGTCATATAGCTCCCCAGCCTCTGCACTTGACCTCAAAGCTATGCTGACTTGCAGCAAACTAGCCAACTAAAGGGTAACATTTGGGGGAAAATGTAACTCATATTAGAAACTGTAAATTATGATTATATTTCACACAGGCAGTATCTCAAGATCTAAAACACTGACTGTAGCTGGAGGTGGTATTGCTGTGCTGAGGCATTACTGAACAGTCCTGAGATGTATTCCTCAGTCTCCCTTCTCTGAAGACCACCACTTAAGTCCTTTATCTGACACTTGGTCTACATCAAGTCAGGGAGTCCACGCCCTCTCGGGGCAGGGTGGGCCTGGTACCAATTAAGTGTTCACACAGAAGTTGCCTGGACCCTAAAAATGTCACACAAAGAGTTAGAAATCAGGAACAATCAGAAGGTGAGAGGTTGGAAGAGAGAGAGAAGAGACAGAGAAAGACAGAGAGACAGACACAGAGAGAGGAGCAAAAGGGTATATGGCCCATGTATTTTCAGGTTACTTTAAACAAAGGACAAGTTGAGCAGGAGGCCTATTAATAGCACAGATTCAGAGTCACCATCTGGGTTTGAATCCTAGCTCTGCCACCTACTAGCTGGTTGACTATAGGCAAATTGCTTCACCTGTCTTCTGTAAAATGGGGTAACAATGGTTATCTCTAAATATTGGGATTAGGATTATTAATTTCTTTTATGTGCTCTTCTGTATTTTCCAATGCCTCTAATGCATTCTTATTTTTCTTGAAGAGAAAAATATATACAACACATATTGAATGTGTGTAATACCTTAGTAAATATCCATATTAATATTTTTTAATATTAATATGGATTAAAATAAAATTCTCTGCATCAAGAAATCCCATAAAGTGCCTTGATGATTACCTGTGAAAATAGCAGAGAAACCCATAGATAACACGTAATGGCATATATTTAAAAATTCATTTGAATTCAGAGATGTATTTGAATTCTGAAATGAATCCTCAAACCATCAAATGGTGCTGATGTCACCCAGGAGAAGCAGGGACGCTGTACAATCTACCTATCCCACCCAACACACAGGCCTTCCCGTTATACTACATGCTAGAAATGGCCACTCCCAGTTGCAGCAAGTCTAGGCTTGCCTTTTATCAACCCTTCCCACTGCCAAGAGCAGCTGACCCACACAGGGCATCCAAGATCACCTAAGCAGCAAAAGTAAATAGAAAGAGGTTGTCAACAAAGCTATTATTAAACATTTGCAGTGCAGTAAATAGCCTTAATAGCAAGGTTTCAGATAATCTATCTAACCCAATGCAAAACTTCACCATCAGATACTAAATTGAATTGTCTTTAGGACAAATTAGTCCACACCAGTACAGATTCACAATCCCTTATCCAAAACCTTTGGTATCAGATGTGGTTTGGGATGCAGGAACATACGGATTTTAGAAAGTCAATATGTTATACACATTGCATATTACATACCACCCCTGTAAGGTCTTCTGCGGCAGCACCCTGTAGCAAAATATATGAATATTCACAAAACCAAGACTCTAACTGACTTCCCATCAGGCTCAGGGATTCTAGAACTACAGATAGTTTGTAGACTACCATCTCAATCTTTTGGGTCATTGTTTTTATGAATCTGCCTTAACTTTGATAATTGATGGATATGGATTCTAAAAGTAAACATGAATATTCAAGTAATACAAAAAACATAGTTGCTCATATTTGTGGATAACTAACCTATTCAAAGTCCAAAGTATATAAAAAATAAAATAAAATCAACATTTATCAAGGCAAGTGAAAGCCAGAAAATAAGTCAGGTGAGTTATTTAGTTGACACATATTTATGACACACTTAAATTTACTAGAAACCAGACTTTGAGTCCAATAAGTTCAAGTCTGCATTTTTTACCTCCTATGCAATATGCTGCTTAATAGAGAACTTCTATGAGAAACCATGACTATCAACCTGTTTTTCAGGACAAATAAAATGGATAACTTATTCACCTCAGAAAGAGCTGAATTATAGGAGTGAATCAGAAATCACAGAACAATTTATTTAACCCTCACGGGCCCTTCTGAATGTTTCTGAGATTTGCTTCTTCTCAGAACCGAAGTTACTCAGTCACTGGTATGAGGGTTTCCTTCCAACCCTCTCCCAGGAATTTCAAAGGGCACAGCCTTTCCACCTCTTCACTCACGCTGGACCTCCTCCTGCCTCCATTTTATACACAATCCCTGAGTTACTCTAGAAAATGAAGCATGGAATCACATAATTGCTTTTCAAGATACACACAGACACACAAATAATAATAAGGCTGTCTCAATCTTGGGCAACAATCTAATATTTTAGAAAGCACTTTCATCTAGGTTCACAGTTTGCTAAATATAAACATTATGATTCAACAGGAAATTGGGTAAGTCAAGCAAAAATTTCAGCACGTTTTTGAAGATTTTGCTGTCTCAGTGGTTATAGTTGTTAACCACAGCTTTGAGTTCTGGACACAAAAACCTGACACAATGTTTGGATTGGCTGATGTTTTTAGCACGTACATGTAAAATCCTTAGCAACTATGCTGGCTCAGAAATTAGTATATCTAAGAGTTTCCTGAGTAAAGAAATTCCCAATGGCACAGAAGTCATTGTACTGATAAAAAACTAAGTTTTGAAGATAAGAATTTTAAAAATCTACTATTTAGTATTGTAAAATCTCATGGGTACAAAAATATATGAAGAATATAACAGACATCAGTGTACCCCACACTAATTTGGTCAGATATTAACATTTTGCCATATTTTTATCCTTTTGCTTATTTTAAATAAATGAAACATTACATGCAGGCTCCCTGCATCCATTCCCCTCCTCCTCTCCCTCTAGGGGTTACCACCATCCTAAATCCACTGGTTACTATGATTACACTTCACATGCTTACCACATGGCTGTGTATCTATAAACAATATATGTCTTTGCTTTTGCAACTTGTTTCATCTCATATTATGTTTGTACTGAATTTACTCAATATTACAATATTACAAAAGCCCATGAGTTCACTTTTGTGTGAACATGTAACATGTATATTCTATTCTAACATGTAACAACTATATTCTATTGCATGAATACATTTTGTATCATTTCTAGACTGTGGTTTATATTGTTACATATTTTCTCAATTCAACAGTTTAAAGGCCCAAAGGACAGTCTTAACAAAGTTAATATAGTTTCATTTAAGTGAGCAATTATCTTTTTTTTTTTTTGAGATGAGTCTCTCTCTGTCGCCCAGGCTGGAGTGCAGTGGCGTGATCTAGGCTCACTGCAAACTCCATCTCCCGGGTTCAAGTGATTCTCCTGCCTCAGCCTCCCAAGTAGTTGGGACTACAGGTGCCCCACTCCCTCCCACCATGCCTAGCTAATTTTTGTATTATTATTATTTTTTTGGTAGAGATGGGGTTTCACAATGTTGGCCAGGCTGGTCTTGAACTCCTGACCTCAAGTGATCTGCCTGCCTCAGCCGCTCAAAGTGCTGGGATTACAGACGTGAGCCACCATGCCCAGCCAAGCAATGCCTTGAACTCAAGTTTTGAACCCAAGAACTATGTTAATGTCAAGTTTTGCAACTTTCCAAATGCTTTTACAAAATGATTTCTATAAAACCATTAAGACTGTCATCTAGGCCAGGAACGGTGGCTCACCCCTATAATCCCAGCACTTTGGGAGGCTGAGGCAGGCGGATCACGAGGTCAGGAGATTGAGACCATACTGGCTAAAATGGTGAAAGCTCGTCTCTACTAAAAATACAAAAAATTAGCCAGGCGTGGTGGCGGGCGCCTGTAGTCCCAGCTACTCGGGAGGCTGAGGCAGGAGAATGGCATGAACCTGGGAGGCAGAGCTTGCAGTGAGCCGAGATTGTGCCACTGCACTCCAGCCTGGGTGACAGAGCAAGACTCCATCTCAAAAAAAAAAAAAAAAAAGACTGTCATCTATAGATGTTTGAGGCATCAGAGTTGGGTAGTGGTAAGATGGTAAGATTGTATGAATATAATAAAAATGTATAAAAATAAATGTTGATTTGTGATCAAATTGGACAAACTTCCTGAAGTTTTCAGTGGCCAACATAGATACCTTCAGTGCAAACATTTTTCCTTCAAGTGGAGATGCTGTAGATGAGGGAGTGTGGGGACCCCTTACCTGCTTTGGTTTGCAGCCTGCTCAGGTCTGAGCTACTGGGGCGTGATGAGGCCCTCGTATGTCTCTTCCCCTGGTCCCTAGGAGGAATACATAAAACACTCAGCACAAACATGAAAACACTTCTAATTTTGTAAATGACAAGAGTCTGCTATATACAGTTTCTTATTTATTATTTTGAGATAGGTCTCACTCTGTCACCCAGGCTAGAGTACAGTGGCACTGCGATCATAGCTCACTGCAGCCTCAAACTCCTTGGCACAAGTGATCCTCCCACCCCAGGCTCCTGAGTAGCCAGAACTACAGGCACATGCCACCATGCCTGGTTACTTTTAAAAAATATTTTGTAGAGACAGGTTCTCACTATGTTGTTCAGGCTGGTGATTCTTGGTCTCAAGTGATCCTCCTGCCTCAGCCTTCCAAAATGCTAGTATTATAGGAGTGAACCACTGTGCCCAGCCAATATACAGTTTCTGAAGAAACCATCGAGAATTGTTTATGAGGTGGGGTTTGGTGCTCTATATGTGGTTTTTTTTGGTTTTGTTTTTGTGTTTTTGAGATGAAGTCTTGCTCTGTTGCTCAGGCTGGAGTGCAGTGGCGCAATCTCGACTCACTGTGACCTGCCTGAGCCTCCCCAGTAGCTGGGATTACAGGCACATACCACCATGCCCGGATTATTTTTGTATTTTTAGTAGAGATGGGGTTTCACCATGTTGGCCAGGCTGTTCTCAAACTCCTGACCTCAGGTGATCTGCCCGCCTCGGCTTCCCAAAGTGTTGGGATTACAGGCATGGGCCACCACCCCTGGACTCTATATGCTGCTTTAATTTACCTTTGATTTCCCAGTAAGATTTATCTTTTTAAAACAAGTCATATTTGCCTAAGAACATGAAATACAGTTACTAGAAAGAATAAAAAATCCAGTTTACTTTGCAAATCAAAACAAAATTGGTTAAGAATATATACCACAAGGGGTCACTGTTAGAATAAGAAAGAACTCTGGGATGCTTGGATTATAAAAGCCGAGCCTTTGGGAGCTGGGAAAGACCTCTGTCTCTTTTTCACTCTTCCTCCCTCCCCCCATCCCTGCAGATAAAGAAACTGGGTCCCAGCTGGCCAGATGTGCCCAAGGTCACACAGTAAAGACAGATTTGGAACTTAGGTCTCATAATTTACAAATTCGCTTCTCTTTCCACTACATAAAAATGTGCCCTGATTCCATTTTTAAAATTAAATTAATATTCTCTGAAAATATTTATTTTTAGAAATATTTTAAACATTAAAAAACTGAAAATAAATTTGGACAGTCCCCAGATGATAAATATTTTGTATTCCAAATAAAAGAGCAGTGGCTGACCAATAGCAGGATTATATGCTCAGGTTTTTAAAAAGTTTTATTTAATGTAGAGAACATCTCTGAAGGATACAGCTTCTCTTTAGCCAGAGCTGACACTTAGAAGTACTTACTTTCAAATACATGCACAAAATTCCAAGGTAAAAAAACACCAAGAGAAGAAGAGTGCAAATTTTATATCAAAATTTCTTTTTGGTCATCGAATATAATAGTTGTTCCAAAAAACTCACAAAGAAGGCTTATACATGTGATAGTAGTCCCTGTGGACATCTGTATGTGCCTGTGGCTTCTCCTTCCTGTGTAGTGAGCCCCTCAGTGACTATGCTATGTTGCAGCTTAGCCCTTGGCCTTTCCTACCGCCCTGAAGATTAGCTTCTCCAAATACCATTTTTTACTTCATAAATATGTTCCCCCCACCTTTTTTTTTTTTTTTTGAGATGGAGTTTCACTCTTGTTGCCCAGGCTGGAGTGCAATGGCACGATCTCGGCTCACCCCAACTTCCGCCTCCCAGGTCCAAGGGATTCTCCTGCCTCAGCCTCCCAAGTAGCTGGGATTACAGGCGTGTGCCACCACGCCTGGCTAATTTTGCATTTTTAGTAGAGACGGGGTTTCTCCATGTTGGTCAGGCTGGTCTCAAACTCCCAATCTCAGGTGATCTGCCCACCTCGGCCTCCCAAAATGCTAGGACAACAGGTGTGAGCCATGGCGCCCACCAGCCACCCCCACTTTTTTTTTTAAATACTTAACACTTCCTTTAATCATAAAATAGGAAAAAGATGAAGTCAATTTTCCAAAAATTGTCTAATTAATATTCAGAAACAACTGCTTTATTTGTACATAATAAAAATACATGATAGCAAATGTCACTAGCCAATCGAAAATGGCTATGGGGACAGGGACCTCTCAAAGAAGGCAGAAATAAAAGAATCAACTCTGCGAAAAGGTAAAATACCAAGTTTGTCAGGGCGTGGAGCCAAGGAAGTTCTCATATTTATCACTCCTAGAAATAACAAGAAGGTTTGAGACTAGGGACAAGGGCTTCCTTTCAATACATACACCTGACCTACATAACTATTAAAATCAAGCAAGATACTTTTCAACTAATGGGCTTCCAAAGTCACTGGTCCACTCTCCCTGAGGTCATGGTCAGTGATGAGGTTGCCTACATAAATACCACACGCATGTATCCCCACTTCTAGGGGAAAAAATGAAGTGTCCTTCTTATATGCAAATGCTCAGCAGTGCTGGGTCTCCCAGTTCTCAAGAAGAGCACAGAACTAATTAACTCAAGATGGATTAAAGACTTAAACGTAAGACCTAAAACCATAAAAACCCTAGAAGAAAACCTAGGCAATACCATTCAGGACATAGGCATGGGCAAGGACTTCCTGACTAAAACACCAAAAGCAAAGGCAACAAAAGCCAAAATTGACAAATGGGATCTAATTAAACTAAAGAGCTTCTGCACAGCAAAAGAAACTATCATCAGAGTGAACAAGCAACCTACAGAATAGGAGAAAATTTTTGCAATCTACTCATCTGACAAAGGGCTAATATCCAGAATCTACAAAGAACTCAAACAAATTTACAAGAAAAAAACAACCCCATCAAAAAGTGGGTGAAGGATATGAACAGACACTTCTCAAAAGAAGACACTTATGTGGCCAACAAATATATTTTAAAAAGCTCATCATCACTGGTCATTAGAGAAATGCAAATCAAAACCACAATGAGATATCATCTCACTCCAGTTAGAATGGCGATCATTAAAAAGTCAGGAAACAACAGGTGCTGGAGAGGATGTGGAGAAATAGGAACGCTTTTACACTGTTGGTGGGGGTGTAAATTAGTTCGACCATTGTGGAAGATAGTGTGGCGATTCCTCAAGGATCTAGAACCAGAAATACCATTTGACCCAGCGATCCCATTACTGGGTATATACCCAAAGGATTATAAATCATTCTACTATAATGACACATGCACACGTATGTATATTGCAGCACTGTTCACAACAGCAAAAACTTGGAACCAACCCAAATGTCCATCAATGATAGACTGGATAAAGAAAATGTGGCACATATACACCATGGAATAGTATGCGGCCGTAAAAAAGGATGAGTTCATGTACTTTGCAGGGACATGGATGAAGCTGGAAACCATCATTCTCAGCAAACTAACACAAGAACAGGAAACCAAACACTGCATGTTCTCACTCATAAGTGGGAGTTGAATAATGAGAACACATGGACACAGGGAGGGGAACATCACACACTGGGGCCTGTCAGAGGGTGGGGGGCTAGGGGAGGGCTAGCATTAGGAGAAATACCTAATGTAGATGATGGGCTGATGGGTGCAGCAAACCACCATGGCACATGTATACCTATGTAACAAAACTGCACGTTCTGCACATGCATCCCAGAACTTAAAGTATAATTTTAAAAAAAGTAATAATAATGTTAGAAATAAAAAAGAGCACAGGACTGGTATTAACTGCTGTTCTACATGATCTTTATGGTGTGGTGGCTATATGTAGGCTCTGAAGCCAAGCTGCCTGAGATTGGGTCCTGGATCTAACTTTTATCGGCATTGTGATCTTGGGCGAACTACTTAGCTTTGGTTTCCTCATCATTAAATTTTTATTTTAAATAGAGATGGGGGGCTTGCTATGTTGACCGGGCTAGTCTAAAACTCCTGGTCTCAAGCAATCCTCCCATCTCGGCCTCCCAAAGTGCTAGGATTACAGGTGTGAGCCACTGCTGAGCCTGGCTTCCTCATCTTAAATTGAATGCAATGACTCTGCTTAGTACAGTGACTGACGTTGGAAGAACTTAATAAACAGATTAATTTTCTCCTTCCTTATGAGTCAATAATCACTTGTCTAAGCAGTCCAGAGCCAAATCTTATTGAGCTAAAGAATGTGCATGGCATTGCCCTGATGAAGTTTAAAATCTACTCCGAGGAACTAAGGAACCACTGTTTTTTAATGGAAAAGTCCAATAGAGTTGTTAATAAAGTACTACAATGTGAAATTCAACAGACTGTAAGAACTAGAGGGTGCTAAGAAGGAAGTGATTAGTAAGTGGGAGAAGTGGACCACAAAATGGGCCTTAAAAGAATAAAAGTTGGCCGGCATGGTGGCTCACGACTGTAATGCCACCACTTTGGGAGGCCTAGGTGAGACGATCACTTGCGCCTAGGAGTTCAAGGAGTTCAAGACCAGCCTGGGCAATATGGCAAGACTTTCCCTCTAAAAAAAATTTTAAAACTATCTAGCATGGTGGCACACACCTGTAGTCCCAGCCACTTTGGAAGCTGAGGCAGGAGGATTGCTTGAGCCCAGAAGGTCGAGGCTGCAGTGAGCTGTGATTGTGCCACTGCATTCCAGCTTGGGTGACAGAGTGAGACCCTGTCTCAAAAATAATAATAGGCAGGGCACGCTGGCTCACACCTGTAATCCCAGCACTTTGGGAGGCCGAGGCAGGCGGATCGCCTGAGGTCAGGAGTTCGAGACCAGCCTGGCCAACGTGGTAAAACTCCATCTCTACTAAAAATACAAAAATTAGCCAGGCATGGTGGTGGGCGCCTGTAATTCCAGCTACTTAGGAGGCTCAGGCAGGAGAATCGCTTGAACCCAGGGGGCAGAAGTTGCAATGAGCCGAGATTGCATCACTTCACTCCAGCCTGGGTGAAAGAGCAAGACTCTACCTCAAAAAATAATAATAATAAAAGAATAAAAGTTAAACCAGCAAATGACAACACTACTCTCAAAAGGGGAATAGCATGAGTGAAAATAAAGACAGGCACAAGCAGCCTGATACTGAGAGCAGGGGATAAGTGCCCAGGGCAAGTAAGACAGTCACAGAAGGTTTCTATGGGTTTACTCAACCCACACTGTGGGTCGAGTAAATGAACCTGATTTGACAGGCAATAAGGAATTGTCATAGGTTCTTACACAAGGAAGTGATGGGATTTGGGGGTGTGCAATGACAAGAGGATTTAGGAGACTTGGAGAGAAGGAAGAAGGACTAATCTGAGGGTGACAGTGGAACTAGAGAAGAAGGAACACATTCAAGAGGTTCCATAAGTCAAGGGTTAACAGGATTTCAGGCAGAGGAAATAACAGAATGTAGCCATGGAGGAACAGGATAGCAGGGGAAGCCTACCAGGGTTTCCACACAGCCATAGAGCTGAAGTCCCACAGTAAGACTGAATGGGGAAGAGAGGCATCAAGAAAAGAAAATCACTCCGTTAAGGAGAAAAGGAAGAATAGATGGACTTACGTACTCAACAGAAATCTGTTTCTTTGTAAATTCTGCTCATTGGTCTTGGTTCTACTAATTGGAACTGCATGAAACAAATCTTTATTCTTTTTCTTCTTGATAATCCTGCACATATTTAAAGATGTTGCATTCCCCACATAAAGTCATCTCCTATGGTTTAAATCCCATGGTTCAACCACTTATAGCTGTGTGACCTCGGGTAAGTTTTGGTTTCCTCATCTGTATAAGGGGGTGATAAATAACACTATCCCCCAATGTAAGACTGTTGTGAGGACTAAATGATAGGATGTGCAATTGCTTGGCACAGTTCCAGGCACATGGTAAATAATCCATGTTTCTATTATGGCTGTGGTTGTCACTGATGTCATCAGCAAACTCCTCCAGTCCCTTCAATTGTTCCTCACATGATGAGGTTTCAAATCTCTTCCAGGACACTGAGTTACTCGAAGTGAGTGTTCGCTTGTCTGGATCCCTTTTAAAGTCTGGAACCCAGCACTCAGCCAAAGGTAGTATGGCTTGAGGACAGAGAGGAGATGTTCTAAGTAACGCTGCAGCCTAAAATGACATTAGCGGTTTGGTGGTCACATCACAGTGGTGGGTGTCTCTAATCTTTTCCTGCGTGTGCACTAAGGCAGATTTTCCCATCCAGGTTGGGCCTTTGCTCGTTCTTCCTAAATTCCACAGTGCTGCATTTGGCAAAGCATTCCTGCCTATCAGATGTTTTTGGATCTTAATTCAGTCATCCAGCAAAATTGTTCTTCCTAGTTTCCTGTTCCATATTATTAAAGACTGTAATTAAATTTTTTTGCAATGATTTTTCATGTACCAAAAATAATTTCAGAAGTTATTTCTTAAAGCTCCTCTGTGAAATTCTTCGTAGACGCAGATTGGCACTGTTTTGTTCTTTAGGAGATCTTAATTGACAAATAACAAAAACCTAATTTTAATGGATTTAAACAATAAATGGAACTTATTGACTCACATAACCTGAATGTGGACAGGTAGGATGGGTTTTAGGCAGGGTGCAATCAGGCCTTTGGCTGCATCTTTCTGCGATTCTCTCAGCTCTGCCCTTCCCTCAGTTCCAGCTGTAACCAGGTTGGAGTTTTCTGATGAAAGCAAAATGGGTCCGGCATTCCCAGGCCTCTCTTCCTCAGCCCACATGTTTAAGAGCAAAAGCAAAGTCTTCTCTTGCAATCAGTGAGGAGGGTCCTACGTTTCACTCTGAGCAGCCAGAACCAATCTGTGGCTATGGCAGTGCTACACACGGACCGACTTGAGTTACCACTGCCCATCCATGAGTCAATCATGTGGACGATATCTACTTTTGGACCACATGCACCCCAAAGAAATACAAGTATATTTCTTTAAAAATACTATAAAATTAGCCAGGCATGGTGGCTTATACGTGTAACCACAGCACTTTGGGAGGCTGAAGTGGGCGGAGCACTTGAGGTCAGGAGTTCAAGACCAGCCTGGCCAACATGGTGAAACCACATCTCTACTAAAAATACAAAAATTAGCTGGGGGTGGTGGCGCGTGCCTGTAATCCCAGCTACTCAGGAGGTTGAGGCAGGACAATCACTTGAGCCTGGGAGGCGGAGGTTGCAGTGAGCCAAGGTCACACCACTGCACTCTAGCCTGGGCAACAGAGTGAGACTCTGTCTCAAAAAAAAAAAACCTATAAAATTCAGACTTTGCTATAATTCTGACAGTTCTTCTAATTATTATGACTAAGGTTCTTTAGTCAGAGGTCAGCAAGCTTTTTCACTAAAGAGCTAGATAATATATATTGCATACTTTGTGGGCCAAGTGGGAAAATCCAGGTACTACGTGGTTACATTTGTAACCATTTAAAATGTAATGATTTAAAAAAGTGTATAAACCATTATTAGCTCAAGGGCTGTAAAAAAGAAAAACAAAACAAACAAAAACCAGATGGATGGCCAGATTTGGCTCCTAGGCTGTAGTTATTTTGTTTGTTTGTTTGTTTGTTTTTGAGACGAGTCTCGCTCTGTCGCCCAGGCTGGAGTGCAGTGGTGTGATCTCTGCTCACTGCAACCTCCACCTCCCAGGCTCAAGTGATTCTACTGCCACAGCCTCCCAATTAGTTGGGATTACAAGCATGTGCCACCACACCCAGCTAATTTTTGGATTTTTAGTAGAGACGGGGTTTCACCATGTTGGCCAAGTGGGTCTTGAACTCCCAACCACAGGTGATTCGCCCACCTTGGCCTCCCAAAGTGCTGGGACTACAGGCGTGAGCCACCGGACCTGGCTGGCTGTAGTTTGTTTATTCCTACTTTGGAGGAATAACTAAACAAATATTAAGAAGTAGATTAAATAGGATTTGAAATGTTTAAAAAGTCAATAAATTTATTTCCATTTTGGAAAAAATGACATGTAAGGAAATTGTAAAGGATGCTTATGGATAAGAGAAAATTTAGCAACTTTTGAACTAAACTTATCCTTGCCATAAGAAAAAGACACTTCGTTTTTCAAACTAGATTCAAGTTGTGTAGGTTCAAGGCAGGTAGTAAACGTTTCAGGCTTTGTGGCCACACAGTTTCTGTCCTAAGTATTCAACTCTTGCTGCAGTGTGAAGATGGCCATGGACAATAGGTAAATGATGAGTGTGGCTGTGTTCCAATACAGTTTATTTACAAAAACAGGCAATGGGCTGGATTTAGCTCATGGGCCTTAGTTTGCTGATCCTGCTTTATAGTCTCTTCCGTACTTCGACAGCAATTTGGTAATGCCAACAGAGGGGTGGACAATGGAGGGAGGGTCCCCTCAGCATGTTTCATAGCCTAAAGCACCAGATATACAGTTTCCAGACAGATTATTACTTTTTCTTTCTTTTTTTTTTTTTTTTTTTGCGATGGAGTCTCACTCTGTCACCCAGGCTGGAGTGCAGGGGTGCGATCTCAGCTTACCGCAACCTCTGCCTCCTGGGTTCAAGCGATTCTCCTGCCTCCTCAGCCTCCCAAGTAGCTGGGACTACACCTGGCTAATTTTTTGTATTTTTGGTAGAAATGTGATTTCACCATGTTGGGCAGGCTGGTCTTGAATTCCTGACCTCGGCCTCCCAAAGTGCTGAGATCACAGGTGTGAGTTACCGTGTCCAGTCAGATTATCACTTTTTCTTAATTACTAAACTGAAAACATTCTACTTAAACAGCTTTACACAAACACTTGAAATTAAAGGACATGGTTTTAAAGGGATGTCTGTAAGATCAAAATTTTAAGAAAGTCCTCCAAGGTACTTAATAGTGTTGGCTTGGGCACAAAACTAAAATACATACACACACACACACACACACACACACACACACACACACACACACCCCTTGGCACCTTTTTCAATAATCAGTAACTGGTTATTATTAAAGTTCTATATATATATACACGATTAGATATATTGCTTTGTAGCTATCCATGTTAGCTTAACTTAGTTAACCTTAAATTCCCTTAGCTTAAAGGCTCATGGTTTCATACTCCCCTTAATATTCAAAGCCCCATAGTTTCAAGGCACTGCATGTGAAAAGCCCTTGTAACTTGTCAGTGCTGTATCTGTGAGGACTTCATTCAGTACAGGGAGCAGCGGCTGTGATTGGCCTCTTCTGCAGCATGCTACTGTGTTAACCAGTGCCATGCAGGGTTCCATCTCTGCTTTCCATTCTGAATGCCCTGGTGCCATGCTCCCTTCACACCTTATGCTAGAACTGCTACAACAGCTTCCCAATGGCTTCCTTTGTCCCAGGCTCCCCTCTCCCCATTCATCTTTCACATAACTGACAGCGAAAGTCACCTCTCAGTGGTGCACCTTTATTTAAACAATGGACCCACATACCTGGGAGTAGCATTGAAGGCCATCTGTCATGTGTCCCTAACTTCTCTTCCAGACATGCTGCTCAGCACTATGGCTTGCAGCCTCAGGATGCCTCCTGCCACTGCCACGTCAAATCCCACTTCTGGCTTATGCTGCTCCTTTAGCTAAGAACACAGTGCTCCATCCCTCATGAAAATGCACCCCTTCAAACTGCACCCCCAAATCCCAACTACTCTAGGAATTTTCCCTTGATCCTCAAGTCAGAATTAGCTGCTCTGACCTCTAAACTCTCAGTATACCTTCTTTCAGTTCCCCTTTCATTCCTCCAGCATTTGAATTCATCTTTGAACAGTGCTTCTAGACCTTGTGTGTGCATTCAAAGCACTTGCAGATCTTATAAAAATGCAGATTCTAATTCGGTAAGTCTGGGGACCGAGATTCTGCATTTCTAACAGGCTCCTAGGGGATGCTGATGCTGCTGGTCCAGGGACCATACTTGAGAAGCAAGGCCTGACATGCTGGTAAGCTCCTCATGGACAGGGTCCACTCCTCTATCTCCCAACCCCTCAGCACAGGGCATTGCTTATCAGGAAACGCTTATCGGACAGAAACAAGGAGGGTCTCTACAAAATCAGGCCAATGTCTTGTCTTTTCCAAATGGAAAGTTTCTCAGCCACATTGCTCTTAATTTCTTAAAAGAATAATGACTTCATTGTTTTCGAAAAAATGATATATTTATTATTTTTTAAAGGTCAGGCAATATAATAAAGTACAAAGAAGATTTTTAAAAAATTATCCAGGATCCTACCACCCAGAAATAAACATCATAATATGTGGTCAACATCATTCCAGACATATTTCTGCATATGCTCAGAGGAAAAGATAGAAGAATGAAAGAACAGAAGGGCAGGAGGGAGGGCAGGTAAATGGATACATATAAATGGAATCATACCATACATGTTATTGTAGTGAAAAAGCACTAAGTATAAATTTTGCTTGAACTTAACAGAGAAACAGAAATTGATGTGAAACTGAAGGAATTGTAGAACTTCAGATGAATGGGTCTTCACAAAGAGAGAATAGTTTCTAAAAGATCTCTCTAAAGTTAAGAAAAAAGTAATGAAAAACATTAGGATGCTGAAATCATTATTTTTTCAACTACATATTTCAATTTCAGACTTTAGCTACTGACAAATCTATTCCCTGCTATGAAAGTAAAGAAATCAGTACTCACACTTCCTCCCAAGTACTGGTTTTGGTTATTTATATTACTACCACATTGTCAAGGTTTCTGTTCCATAACCAGAGTTGTTTAGTTTTAATCCAATACGAAAACAAAATCATTACTGTACTCACCATGAATGCTTTTACCATAGCTTCTTCATTTCTAGGTTTTGAATTTTGACTCATCATTTTGTTGTCTACAAGTTTTCTGGAAGGTGCATGAGTAGTATATTCCCTCAGTTCATTCACATTGAAAGTGTCTATCTGTTGCTTCTGTACAACTTGACTGGCAATACAATTCTTTAGTTACCCCTTATTATACTTAGGACTTCATAGACATTACTGCCTTCTGGCACTGAGTGATTCTTTAAGAAAAACGGGGGCCAGCCTGCCTTCTTCTCCTTTTATGTGACTTATTTGTTCAGCCAGGATGGCCATACGAAACTTTCTTCCATTTGCCCACCCAATCAACAATTATTCACTGAGTGCATACTATGTATTGGGTAGTGTTCTAGTGCTGAGCACTGGTGGAAATGTCTTAGTATGGATTATTCCATATCAAATTTTTCTTGGAATACAATGTGTCCATTGGAGCTTCAGATTTAAGTATTTGTTTCAGAAAGTTTTCTTCTATTATGTCTTAATATTTTTCTTCTTCTTTCTGCTCTGATCTCTTCCATTCTTCATGAGTTGTTGTGAATATTAAATGACTTAATATATGTAAAGCGCTTAGAAAAGTGTCTGACAATTCACAGTAAGATAGCGTTAGCAGAGGAAGTGAAGGAAGATAATTACCTTCT
The DNA here is from genome assembly GCF_006542625.1 of Nomascus leucogenys. Lineage (NCBI taxonomy): Eukaryota > Metazoa > Chordata > Mammalia > Primates > Hylobatidae > Nomascus > Nomascus leucogenys. The sequence goes on along the minus strand of NC_044383.1, from coordinate 95,270,676 downwards.
TCAGGAAAACAAGTTTCATTCTTCCATATCTATCTCAATCATCATCTTCATAGCTTCATTATTCATTTCTTTTTGTAAGATTTCTTCTAGCCTGTCCACCACGTCCTATTGTATTTTCACCTGTTTTATTCTAATTTTTTATTCCTAATGTGGCTTTCCTCTTGATACGTTTTTCTTTCATTTCTTTTTTGCACACTATAAGCTTATTTTTCATCTCCTTATGTGGGCTTATAATCTCTAATTTAAATTCTTATAACCCAAAGAACAGTGCTTTTTTCCTTTGTTTTCCTTTTTTTTTTTTTTTTTTTTTTTGAGAGGGAGTCTCGCTCTGTCGCCCAGGCTGGAATGCAGTGGCATGATCTCGGCTCACTGCAAGCTCTGCCTCCCAGGTTCACGCCATTCTCCTGCCTCAACCTCCCAAGTAGCTGGGACTACAGGCGCCCATCACTATGCCCTGCTAATTTTTTTTGTATTTTTGATAGAGACAGGGTTTCACCAGGTTAGTCAGGATGGTCTCGATCTCCTGACCTCATGATCTGCCTGCCTCGGCCTCCCAAAGTGTTGGGATTACAGGCGTGAGCCACCATGCCTGAACTCTTTCTTTTTTTTTTTTTTTTTTAGAGAATGATCACATTATCTATAATTTCTCTGAGACTATGGAAAATTGTTTGAACTCTTTCCATGTTTTTGGAGGGTAATACCTTCTGTGATCCACTTCCTTCATCTGTCTTTTGCTATGTTCCTTATATATCTAAGCTCGAGTCCCACATTGGTTCCTATCTTAATAGTATTTGTCTTTAAACAGAGTCATTTATTTATTGACACTGAATAAGGATCCATAGAGAGAGTGAACGGGGGTATTCTGTAGCTTAAACTTTAGTCTGTTTTCTTAAACTTGCAATCACCAAATCCATTACCTTTGCTGACCTGGGAGTATATGTTCCCTTGATTTGTGTGGAGCAGGTCGCTGTGACGCACAGAAAAGCCCTTTCACACGCTGGGCTCCTTAAATTCTAATGTATCAAGCCCCTCCCCCAAAACACACACACACAAACTAGCTGGCTCATATGTAACCAGGAGTGTGTGTCATCCTCAGCTCCATCTTCCCCCTCACTTCATGATCTGGATCTTGAATGGAGTCCTTACACAGGGCATACTCCCTGCTCCCACAGCCTGCCTACATCATTAGATCTCATATCTTTAATTAAATATTGAGTACAACTTTCTGAACTAAGAGACTCACTTTTAGTGAAATCTGTTTCTTGCTCAAGGTCTGAGAAGGTATGTGTCCACTTTCAAGTTACTCCTTGTTATCATCTAGATTTCTTAGGGCCTGGAAGGTTAACTAGATTCTTATGAATGCAATGTTCCAAGTAACAAAACCTAATCTAAAGTACCATAAACTGTCCCTGTCGGAAGGAAGGAAGGAAGGAAGGAAGGAAGGAAGGAAGGAAGGAAGGAAGGAAGGAAGGGGAAGGGAGAAGGGAAGGGAAGGGAAGGGAAGGGAAGGGAAGGGAAGGGAAGAGAGGGGAGGGGAGGGGAGGGGAAGGGAGGGGAGGGAAGGGGGAAGAAAAGAAAGAAGAAAGAAAAGAAAAAGAAAGAGAAAGAAAGAAAGAAAGAAAGAAAAAGAAAGAAAAGAGAAAGAAAGAAAAAAAAAAGAAAAAGAAAAGAAAAGAAAGCAAGCCAGCCACGGTGGCTCACGCCTGTAATCTCAGCACTTTGGGAGGCCGAGGTGGGCAGATCACGAGGTCAGGAGATCAAGACCATCCTGGCCAACATAGTGAAACCCTATCTCTACTAAAAATACAAAAATTAGCTTGGCGTGGTGGCACATGCCTGTAATACCAGCTACTCGGCAGGCTGAGGCAGGAGAATCGCTTGAACCAGGGAGGCAGAGGTTGCAGTGAGCCAAGATTGTGCCACTGCACTCCATCCTGAAGACAGAGCTAGACTTTGTCAGAAAAAAAAAAAAAAGAAAAGAAAAGAAAAGAAAGGAAGGAAGGAAGCAAGGAAGGGAGGGAGGAGAGGGAAGGAAAGGGAAAGGGGGAAAGAAGGAAAGAAGGAGGAGAGGGAAGGGGGAAGGAGGGAAGGAAGGAAGGAGAGAAGAAAAGAAAAAGAAAGGAAGGAAGGAGAAAGAAAAAGGAACACATTGGCTCACAAAACAGTATTCTACAATGTTGATGTGGTGGCTTCAGGCACAGCTGGATCTAGAGGTTTATATATCATCCTTGAACTTGATCATTATCTTCATTCCTTGCTCTTTTTGTTTATGTACCACTTCCCTCTCAGAATCTCTCTCCATAAGGCTGTGAAAAGGCCACTGTCAGCTCCAAGGCCACATCATCTTTATAGTTTGTGAACCTGGAGAAAGAGCACTTTCCCCAAAGGCCTTGGTGAAAGTCCCATGGAGGAATGCAACTGGCCTGGCTTGGATCACGTGCCCATCTCTGAATCAACTGCTGTAGCTGGGGTTGGCAAACTCTGATTAGCCAGCCTTGGGCCACATAACCACCCCTGGGAGGGACACAGGGAAGACAGGGCTAGCCCTTCTCCAAATATGGACTGAGCAGCATTTATTACACAATGCAAGAAGGCCTGTTTGCCAGACAGACCAACAAAAATCAAGCCTATACTGCAGTGTAAAGTATGCTTCATGTTGTGTAGTTCAGGGTCGTAGCCATTTTTTTGTTTGTTTCATTGATGAAATTTACTTCTCTGTTTTTCATTCTTTGCTTCTTTCATTGGATTACTGGAGAATGCCTTTGTGCCTTTAACCAGAAGCCCTCTTTTCTTATTTTTGATTCCAACAATACTAAGAGCACTCGATAGTTTATTAGTAAGGCTTTCAAGCCTTAGTCATCATTCCACAACCTACAGTGAGGGCTAGAAGGAGATGGGAGTAAAAGAGCAGAGTTATTTCCATTTTACATATTAGAAAACTGAGCCCCTGAAAGTGTTAAGAGACTTGCCAAATACAGCTAAATCAAGTGGCTGAGAGAGAACCAAACCTAAATCCAGAGATTCTGGCTCCTCAGGAAGAGTCCCTGACTCTCCATAACAATTGGCTGTTCTTGGGCTTTCCTCCTAAAGATCACATTTCCAAACCGTGACAGTTTGAACATTTACAGGGAAAGCCTTAACAGTTTTTTAAGCAGGTAAAGAGATTCATCTGCTTTGAAAGAGATTCCATGGATGGATGGATGGATGGATGGATGGATGGATGGATGGATGAGTGGGTGGGTGGATGAACAGGTGGGTGAATAGGTAGATGGATGACTGCGTGGGTGGGTGGGTGGGTGGATGGCTGGATAGATGGGTAGATGGGTGGGTGGATAGGTTAATGAATAGATGGATGAATGGATAAATGGGTGGATGGATGGGGGATGGGTGAATGGGTGCATGGATAGGTAGATGGGTGGATGAATGGGTAGATGGGTATATGGATGGATGAATGGATGGGTGGATAGGTGGATGGGTAGGTGCTAGGTGCATGGGGAGATGGATGGGTAGATATGTGGATGGGTGGATGGGTAGATGGATGGATAGATGGATGGGTGAATGGACGGGTGGATAGGTGGATGGATGGGTGAATGGGTGGATGGATGGGGAGATATATGGATGGGTGGATGGGTAGATAGATGGATGGGTATATAGGTGGGTGGATGGGTGAATGGGTGGCTAGATGGGTAGATATATAGATGAGTGGATGGATGGATGGATGGATGGATGAATGGATGGGTAGATGATGGATGGGTAGGTAGGTAGACAGATGGATGAGTGGATGGATGGGCAGATGAGTGGATGAGTAGATGGGTGAATGGGTAGATGGACAGGTGGATGGGTATGTGGATGGATGGATGAATGGACAGTTGGATGGGTGGATGAATGGGTGTGTGGGTGGATGTATGGGTAGATATGTCGATAGGTGGATAGGTAGATGGGTGGATGGGTGGATGGATGGATGGAGCATACACACATTTTGTTAATGGCAGCTGCATTACTTTCAATCCATATAGTAATACAAAGCAAGTGATGGTGAAGTATTCCTGAGGAGCAAGTCTGCTGGACCTTAAATGAATCCCTAAATGGGCATATGGAGACTATCATAACTGGCACGAGGTTTGAGGATGACAGTTCCATAAGTGCTTGAGAGTGTGTTCTCTTTTGTAAAGTTAAATAGTCCTCTAAAACATTGTTTACAACGATACTTTGCTTAGCAAATCCTTCTTCCACCATAACCAGCATAAAGTTGAACTCCAGTCCATCCCATATCTGAATTATCCATACTTTAAATGAGGGTATACAATTACTGCAGTTTCATGGAAATAGAATGCTCCTTCCTCTCCCAGCCAGATAAACACACACCACACAGGTGGCCGCTCTCACACTGGACAAGCCTGTAAGGCCCCCACACTGGGAGTGTGTCCTCACCCACTCTGTCCCCTTTCCATGGTCTACTTACACACTCCTTCTCAACCCTCCCTGCTCCTGCCAGCCCAGCTCACTGACAAGAGTCTTCATTTTCCACTTTATGGTCTAAAGATGAAAAAATGTTAATTGAGGGAAGGGCTCTACCATCAAAACTGGGAATACTCCACTGCATAGCAAAGATCATTTCTTGGAATAGTCACTTAAATGTTTACAAGAAACAATTATTAAGTGTCCCAGACTGATTCATTAATGTCATTAATGAAAGAATTGCTAAGAGTTTCTGTTTTCTGGTTTGTTTTAATCCTACTATATAAACTTTTTTTTTTGGCACCACTCCAACAAAATTCCACCCAACGATTAAAGGAGGTAAAGATTCATAAAGCAAAAACGTTACTGAAAGTTAACCTTGCCAGGGTACATTGCAAACCCAACTTAGACACAATCCTTATATGATGCAAAAGCCGTCCTAACAAAACACAAAGAAAACAATTAGTGCTGTTGCCAATGCCTCATAATTTTGGACAGTGAGGAAGAAGTGCTAACTGATTTGTCTTTTGCTGTTTGTGGGATAAAATATATAACTGAAAATGCCCCTGCTGTCCCAGAATGAGGAAGACATAATGAACTCTGGCTTTCCCGATTATTCTGCCACATCCGAAGGTTTGCAAATAAACAAATTAAATAGCTCTTGTCTGGTTTTTCTAGTCAACTTTCATTACTGTAAGGATGGATGCAGCAAGATAAATGTTTCCTTTTTACTTCAGTACTGAAAGAAACACAAGTTTTCCTGCTGCCTTTTATGTTTAAGCTCTGAGGTCCACAGCCTATTCTTATTCACCAACTGGAAACGATTTGTCTGCAATGGCCAGTTTGATGTTTTCTACTCAACTCCCAAAGTCTCAATTTGAAGTCGTTCTCTTCCACTTAAGGAGACATTTCATTTTTCCTTTAATTTAAAAAAATGTTCTGAATGTGAAACGACATTACAAGGACTACTAGGTTGCTTAATATAAATTCCGTATGTGTGACACTCTTCAGGCTGTGTCAACAGACAAGGTCGGTTCAGCTAAACAAGCTGGCAAGCAGCCACTTGGGGGAAAAGTTTTAAGCATGCCACATGTGTCCAAGCCAAAGTCAGACCCGAAATCTAACATGAGTGTAAGAAATACTTGATCTTAAAATGGCCCATGGAATTTAATCTTGTTAAGCAAATCTGAACCGGGCAGTTATCCAGGATGACCCAATGGAAAGTCCTAGAAAAAAATATCTTAAACTGAGTGACCCTGTCCAGTTCAAGACGTTCTGCCTCTCTTAGCATCATTACTGGCTGGGACTGGAAAACAGAGCCTTTTCTCTCTACTCTTTCCCCGATTCCAGCCACCAATTATTCAAGGTTTCTTCAGTAAAACACCGGGGTAAGAATTCACAGTCCAAACAGCAAGCATTTCTCCACAGATCCTTAATATGGTAGGAAGATTGATTCTCAAGGAAACCCTATCTGGGAACATGGTATGAAATAAAGTAATTCCCAACCATTCACTTATGAGGGGCTGATGGAGGGATTTCACAGATAATTGAAATCTACAAGACTCTTCTGTTTTAGCCATGTGTTTGCAAAATAAATATTTAATCCAAGATCTACTGAAGAATAAAATAAGTGTCCACTCTTGTGGAGTTAAGGACTGTGAACTAACCCAAAGGGAGATAATAGGAGATTCCAGGCCATGCAAGAATCCCAAATAACATACAAAAGGAAGGATCAGTCATCACTCAAGGGATGGCTGGAATAGTCCAACTAAATCTTATTCTGATAGTCCTACAGAAGCAGCACTTTGACAATCATGAATAAAAGTGTTCTTGAGTATTACATAAGGAATGATATAAAATCAACTCCACTTGGCCATGAGAAGCAGTCTCTCCTATTCATGTACCCTTAATATAAAATTTGCTTACATAAAAGAGAAAAAGCAAACCAATCATCTATATAAAATAGAGAAGAAACTGGTAAATGATATCGTTATCCTGACCAGAAAATTAAATAAAAAGAATACTGACCCTCCACTCTTGAGATGAGATGGTAAGGATGTTGTTCCTTTGAACATTTCTTGCTCCTTTATTTCACTGAAGCCTCCATCAACAGTTAGCTGAAGTGGGTGACTCTTTAAGTGGCAAATAGCATTCGATTTTGTTAAATAAATCCCATTTATTTTCACCATAGAGTCCCCCATCATAACTGTTTCTTTGGATTCCACTGTCTTCTTTGCTGCAATATAACCAAGAAAATGTTTTGTTGAAGTATTCTTATTTTAGGAATCACTACCTTTCAATGTTATTTTTCAATCTAAGAATTTATATGATTTAAAAGTTATACATTGCTTATAATTAAGTCTGGAATTTTATGGCCAAAGCCTTTCTGAGCGTACACGAGACCAGTATCTTAAGTCTGGCACCATCAATTCTGCAGGTAAAAATGTATAGAATCTTATCTCTATCAGCTTATAGTCTACTTGAAGGCAAACACTCAACTTCAGGCTTATAAACTACCTAGTCCACATAAGTACTTCCGTGTCCCATAACAGCAGCTCTTCCTCCTGAATTTGATCATGTAATTTTTCATTCAAAAATATTTACTGAGTGGCTCCCCCATGTCAAACACTGTCCTGGGCACTTGGTGTGCATCAAAACAGATCCATGATCTCACAGGGCTTACATCCTAATAAGCAGAAAATAAGCAATCACCATAATAAATAAGGTATATGACATGTTATAATAAGTGCTATGGAAAAAAAGCAAAGTATAAAAGTAGGGAAGGGTCAAGGGGATTGGAATGGGGGGGTAAAGCAGGGTAGGGAGGACAAACCCTTTATGGGGTGAGGCATCCAGCCACCAGGGCCAGTATTTTCAGCACAGAGACCAGCTGGTATGGAGGCCCTAAGGTAGGCTGAAGTGGGGGACTCTTCAGCACCCACTGTGCCTGGGGTGCTCAAGGAATAGCAGGAATGCAGTGTGCAAGGAGGCAAAGAGGAGGAGAGGTGATTAGAGGGGTGAGGGGTGGATGGTGGAGGCCTAGCCTAGTAGACCACTACTCTGCAATGAAAAGGAGAGGGCATTGAAACATACCTCTAAAGAGGTATAAGATGGAGTTGCAAGAAGGTATCCTTTGTGCTTATGACTACAGATTCTTAGACATATAATAATATAACACTTCCCTTATCAGCAAATTGGTATTAGGAATAGCTTATTGTCTATGCTGCTACAAGGCTGTAGTCTGTGAGAAAACATTTTGTTAAAGGGGAAGAGAGAAAATCTCCCATAATACAGTGTGGGGGGGTGGGGATGAGCTTCATGTAGAAAAATACTTACTGTTTTGCAAGATTTTTCAAAATGACTCAAGGTTTCCTTTCCTTTTCTGTACTTACTAAGAAACCAACAAACCAATAAAAACTAATAATAACAAAACCACCTATTCTACCCCTCTGACCAAACTCCCTGCTTTCAAAACACTAAATTTTAAAACTGAAAGGAACCTTAGAGATTTTAGGCTTCTTTCTTTTTTTTTTAAGATGGGAGAATTGAGAACCCAAAGATTAAATGACCTGTCTAAGGTCACAGGGAGAGCCAGGACCACAGGGTTTGGCTCAGACTTGGGTTCGAGTGCAGGCCCCCCTGAGCACCCACTCTGTGATGCGGATGCTCAATTCACACCACCTTCCATGGTCCCCACCTCTTGGGGATGTGGTGAGATTTTAAATGATGTGGCCTAGTAAAGTGACTTATACAGTGCTAGCACACTCAAAACCTAGAAGTTATTGTCATTATGATTATTGGAACCCAAGAATCCTGACTTCTGGGCTAGGGCTCTCTCCATACCACCACACCACCTTAAATGACTTTACTACTGAATTATGAAGCACACATTCTGTTTCCGATTACAAAGTATTTTTAGCCTATTGTTATCTTTTAGCATTCATTTCTCTCATTCATTCACTCCCTGAATATTTATTAAGCACCCACCACTATGTGCCAGGTGCTGTTTACTGCACGGTGAAGCCGTGGTGAACAAGTCCCAGCCATCATGGAGCTTCTAGAAGGGAAACCCAACCATACCTATAGGTCGAGGAGCTATACCTGTCTATCTTCAAATCTACTGGAGTAAGCTTGTCAGTTATTACTACAACGAAGAGCTGCCCTGGGGGGCTCACTCTCATTCCTGATCAATGTCCTCGATGAAACTGAGCATGTGTAACTATGGTCTGTATCTTCTCGGTAGACAGTTGCAGCACATTATATGAATTTTGTGATGGATCGTGGGTAAACTTCAAAAGGAGACAGCTCCCAGCAGCCTTACCACACAGGACCAGTTCAGGTTCACAAATATTTATTTGATACCTGTTATATACCACACCCTGTTATAGGCTCTTGGGCAACAGACAAAGAAAAACACTTTTCTTAATGACGTTGCTCTATCTAGCAGGGGAGACAAAGGGGGCAGATGTGTAAACAGATAAATGAAGCCCAGTGTGACCCCAGCCAGGTAAGGAGGGGACAGAGAGAGTGGAGAAAGCTTGAGGGGTTGGGAGTTGGTCAGAGAAAGCTTCACAGAGGAGGTGGGGGCTGAGAAGCATTTTCAATGGTTAATAAGAGGTAAACAGCTTGAAGAAAAGAGAACAAAAATCTGGAGTGAAAGCCAGCTTCAAGTGTGTATTACCAGTACAGTCAGGCAGGACCCCAGTTTTGGAAGGGCCTATACTTGTTTTAAGGCTCTGCTGTGGCTATCTTGAAACTCTTAATAATTTTTGAACAAAGGGCCCCACATTTCCATTCAGCATTGGGCCCAGCAAATTACATAGCAGGTTCTGCCTGAGGCTTGAAACAGCAGGGTGGGTATGGGGAACCACAAGGGGTTCCACCCTGCCGGTGCACCCACCGTGAGGGGGCAGGCCCAGGACAGGCGTGAGCAGGGCCTGGAATGTTAGGCTGGGGCTGGATCACAACACAGCTGTGCACTTGGAGGAGCTGGGACGTCATCCCCCGCCACCCCCACCAGAGCTCAGCAAACTACAAGCCCCACCAAATCTGCCCTATCTCATTTTCGTATAGCCTGCAAACTAAGAACGGTTTTTATATTTTTAAATGGTTAGAAAAAAAATCAAAGAAAGAACAATATTTTGTGACAAGTGAAAATTACATGAAATTCAAGTTTCAGTGGCCATAAATTGGTGGATGGCTGCTTCCATGCTACAGTACAAAACTGAGGAGGTTGAGCAGAGACCATAAGGACCAGGTCTAAAATATTCACTATCTGGTCCTTTACAGAAAAAGTTTGCCAACTTCTATAGTAGGCTAGTGTTTCCCAAATTGTGTTCCCCAAAGACAGATCCCACAGTCCAGCAGGTTTGTGAAATGCTGTGTTGAATTAAAATTAAACAGATTACTCCACCAACACTTTAATACACTCATATGCACAGAGACTCTCCAAGAAGATGAGGGGTAGGCAGTGTTTCCCTGACCTATTTGAGCACTGAACCCTTTTTCCAAAGAAAAGCTATTAACATTTTGCCAAAAGTGTTCCCTGGAGTTCCCTGGAACTCAGTTTGGCAAACACTTCTGTAGGCACAGCGGGGCCTCTGAAGGGTTTTCAGCAAGAAGATGGTGCAATCTGATCTTTATTTGCTTCCCGACCTCTTGTGCTTTACGGAACACACAGAAAATGATCATTTTTCCTGGTCCCCTGGGCTAAAGGGATAAGGCTGCTGCTCACAGCCATGTCGTGTTGGGAGCTCAGCATCCTCAGGCTCCACTGGCTGTTCCTCTGGCTGAGGGCCTCGCATCCACCCACCTGCAGACCATCACAGCACCCCAGTGAGCAGACGGTGGTTTAAGAGCAGCAAAACAGGATGAGGCAAGAGGGATGGAGGCAGCATGGCAGTGGTGAGGGAGAATGCAGACTCAAGAGCTAGTCAGGAAGCACGTGTAGGGCTTGGTGACAGAGAGTGTGACAGGGATGGCTGAGGAGGTGGTACTGCTCTCAGGCCTCTTATCTGGCTTGAATAACTGGGGAAGCATTCACAGCAGTGCCACCTCCAGCCAAAAACCCTATGTGAACGCAAAGCAGTTTTACTGCTGGCCTTGTGGAGATGACTACACAAATCTCTTCCTCTTTCACTGTCTTAAAGCAGGAATTCCAAACCTGCCACCACACCCTGGCCCTGCCTGTGGGGTAGTGTCAGCCACAAATGACTTCACAGCAAACGAAGGGATGCCCTCCATTTCTACAGCCTCAGTTACTCCACGAAGCCTACCTCTTCTAAACAATAGAGAGGATCTGAAATGAAACCCAGGGACCTCTTATACAAATGACAATGATTCCAAGGCTGGAGAGCTCAAATATTTTTTATAACTTTATAATTGGATGACATGTGCTTTTAAAATAACAATGACTTTTTGCTGCCAGTATTTCCTGAATGCTGGCCCAGACCTCAGGGATGACCTGTATGGTGAAGAGGGGTGACTGCAAAGAGGGTGGATAAAAGAACCACGATGAAAACATGCTTCAGTGCACCTTGGAGGTGTGAAGCTGGCCTCAGTGCTGGGAAATCACAGCTGCAGAGGGCACCTCCCAGAGCATGAAGACAACAGTCAGGTACCCCAGGGGGGAAGGAGCTATGCCACTGGGGAAGCACTGAGGAGGAGGATGGTGGGCAAAGCACTCATCTCTGTGGTCACTTTCACATCAGCATGTACCTCGGCAAGCAGCAGGGTTTCCTGGTGTGCATTCTCAAAAGTTAAAAATGCATGAAACACATACACAGTATTCAACCTCACAAGCAAGAACACAGAATAAAAAACAAGGTATGAGTCCTCGCACCAATCCTGCCATCCTGTTCATAAGAAGTGCCCTTCACCTCCAGGTCCCAGCCCCCTCTCATCTTGGCAAGCCCTTTGCTCCTGCAATTACCAACCCTTTCTGATTTACCTGAGCTGACATGGGACTGGGGTGGGGGGTGGGGGCGGGAGCATTTGAAAAGCTCCTCAGGTGATTCTCATGGGCAGCTACAGTTGAGAACTGCTGTTGTTGAAAAAACCTACATCACGTTGTCTCTCCCTTTGGTAAACCCTATCTTTTCACTACAAGTAGAACACAGCTGGGTGTTTTCCATATTCTGAGGCCCTGGGCAGTTCTGTGGCCTCAGCTCCCTCCAACTGCCCTTGATCAGCCACTTTCCAGCCACTGGACCTCCGGGTCCTCCACCACCGGCACTTGCTCTTGTGCCCGGTCATTGTACTCGCTTTTCCTTCCATGTGGACACTTGGTCCATGGATTTTTACATGGTTACCTTCTTCTCATGAGGCACCTTCCTATTCAGCTGCCAGCTCCTCAAAGATACCTTTCAGAAAGCCACCTGAGCTAAAGCAAATTACCCCATCACAGTCACTCTCGAGTCCATTATCTTGTTTATCTTCTTCAGAGCATTCATCAGCACTCAAATTCTCTTACTTATTTGTTCTCCTGTTATTGTCTATCTCCTCTCACTAGACTGTAAGCTGAGGACAGAACTTTGTTGGCCTAGAATGGTGCCTGGCACTTAGTAGGAGTTCAATAAATATCAGACCGACTAGCAGTGTAAGAAAGGAAACAAATCGGAACATCAAGGTAAAGCAAGTTGCCTGATGATCTACTTGGTCACGGCATCACAGCATGAGGCACACACCCTGCACATCCTCATTGTCTTGTCTTTTCTATTCTCTTTTCTTCCTTCCTCCCTCCCTCCCTCTCTTCTCTTTTTCTTTCCTCCTTTCCTTTTTTTCTTTCCTTTCCTCCTTCCCTCCCTTCCTTCCTCCTTCCTTCCTACCTTCCTTCCTTTCTCTTTCTCTCTCTCTCTCTTTCTTTCTTTTTCTCCTTTATTCTAACTCTTCAGCCACATCAGGGACCAGACAGGCAAGTGAATGGCACAGGCTGGGGACATGGTGACTGCAGATCATATCCTGGCCACAGAATGGAGGTACCACTCAGCTCCGATCATGCCCCATTGTGGCCGCATGGAATGGGGACCCAGTGTTGCCAGATTTTCTGATTTTTCACAAGAAGTCATAAATCTGGATCCTTCCATGAGATTCTTCTACCTTTTAAATGTTGGAAATGAATAAAAAAAATACTTGTCTGTCAAGTATGATGCTCAGGTGGGGGCTGTGATCTTTGGTATGTATCTTCCAGGCTCTCCCCATCTCTCTGTGACTGTAAGCCTATCTCTCTTCATCAAATCTTGTTGATGGAGGGAGAACCAGTTCTGTCAGCTCCTGCTAAAGTGGTTTCCCAACTTTTTTTGACCACACACAGTCAGAAATCAGTTTATAATATGACCCTGAACACACACTGAAGACCGAAGTCTCTTGAAGCAAAACTTGCCCCTATTGTGTGTTATGTATTCTGACATTTTCTATTATATTCTATTCTACTTCATTTTTTAAAAATGCTGGTGTGATCCACTAAATTGATTGTCATCCATTTCTGGGTCCTTTTCAACAGTTTGAGAAACCCTTAGTATGCCCTGGATGGGGAGTGATTCCAATTGTTGGTGGGACTCCTCAGGCTGTGATCTTTAGCCTCTCTGTTCCCAGGTTTAGGTGCCTGGCAGCAATTCTCAGGCAGTAGGAAAAGTCCCATTCAAATTTTGCTTACATGCTCAACATGGGATCAGAAGGGCATTCTCAAAGAAGTAAGCTTAATGTGCATTATAAGAATCTTATCATTTTCATTAATTTCTAATAAAATTAACAACTTTTTGAACTCTAATTTAAAAATCATTTATTTCTGATATACATGAACCATCCACTAGGGAATACTTATCCTAATATTCTTTTTTTTCTTTTTTGTTGAGACAGAGTCTTGCTTGTCACCCGGGCTGGGGTGCAGTGGCACGATCTCAGCTCACTGCAACCTCCACCTCCTGGTTTCAAGCAGTTCTCCTGCCTCAGCCTCCTGAGTAGCTGGGATTACAGGCACATGCCACTACACCCGGCTAAGTTTTGTATTTTTAGTAGAGACAGGGTTTTACCATGTTGGCCAGGCTGGTCTCGAACTCCTCATCTCAGATGATCTGCCCGCTTCGGCCTCTCAAAGTGCTGGGATTACAGGCATGAGCCACCGTGCCCAGTCACTTATCCTAATTTTCTTTTCCTACCAACTGTGATATTTAGGTATTCCTTATAAGCACCCAGAAAAATATATGAACAATGTTTCTTAACCCATTTCAAAAACCCAGCTTTTGCCCAATATTAACTAACTCTTAGTTAATATAAAAATCACCCAGGGTTAGGAAAAATCATATAAAAATAGCTTTTGTGTGCAAATTCAAGAAGCATGCCTGTCCCCAGAGATTACAGGATGTTACATGGCCTTACAGTCAGAGGGAGGAAGGGATCTGTCCGGCAGAAGGGCCCGCTGGGAGGCAGCCCTGAATAAGCGAGCCCTGGCGCTGCTTACTCTTCTAATCTTCGCAGGGTCCACTGGGGGCTTAGGAAAGGAAAAGCAGGAATCCTCCTCTCTGGTGGGAGATGCTGGAACTTTCGGTTTCTGGAAAGAGATTTTTTAAATAACTGGAATGACTTTCTGCATCTCAAATAACACTTACCTCAGAGCTGGCCACAACCCTTCCAGAAGAGCACAAGGCCTATCTGCCTGGCTTCATCTTGGCTTCCTGATTCTACCAGCTCACTGGCCCACCTTACATAATATGATATATGTATATATAAAGCAGTTTTAAATTGTTTTTCTCAATCATATTGTATTAACTACTCTGCTGTGCTATTAGCATACTCAAGTAAAACAGTTTACCCATGCTAGCAAACAGATATTATCTGTATAAAAGACTACAAAATTGGCCGGGCGCAGTGGCTCATGCCTGCAATCCCAGCACTTTGGGAGGCCGAGGCAGGTGGATCACTTGAGGTCAGGAGTTCAAGACCAGCCTACCCAATATGGTGAAACCCCATCTCCACTAAAAATACAAAAATTGGCTGGGCATGGTGGCACGTGCTTGTAGTCCCAGCTACTCAGTAGGCTGAGCCAGGAGAATTGCTTGAACCCGGGAGTTGGAGGTTGCAGTGAGCCAAGACTACACCACTGCAGTCCAGCCTGGGTGACAGAGCAAGACTCCATCTCAAAAAGAAGACTACAAAATTACATATAGCATATTCAACATGCTTTAAAAATTTCTGAGTTCAATTCAGTTTAGAAAACATTTATTGACTACCTATATGTACCAAGAATTATGTGGAATATAAGTGGTACATTTACATATTTTGGATGTCACAAATGTATTTTTTTAATGATATCAAAATTTTTAAATAAGTTAAGTGACAAAGTCATAAAACATAAAAGCAAGAAGTTGTCTTGGACTTATGAAAGCGTTTTATTTCTATTTATTGATTGATTTATTTATTTTGAGATGGAGTTTCACTCTTGTCACCCAGGCTGGAGTGCAATGGTGCGATCTCAGCTCACTGCAACCTCCGCCTTCCAGGTTCAAGTGATTCTCCGGCCTCAGCTCCCGAGTAGCTAGGATTAAAGGAGCTTGCCACCACACCCAGCTAACTTTTTTTTTTTTTTTTTTTTTTTTTTTTTGAGATGAAGTTTCACTCTTGTTGCCCAGGCTGGAGTGCAATGGCATGATCTTGGCTCACCGCAACCTCTGCCTCCCAGGTTCAAGCAATTCTCCTGTCTCAGCCTCCCAAGTAGCTTGGATTACAGGCATGCACCAGCACACCTGGCTAATTTCTTTTTTGTATTTAGTAAAGACAAATACTAAATACTAAATAATATGACCCTGAACACACACTGAAGACCAAAGTCTCTTGAAGCAAAACTTGCCCCTATTGTGTGTTATGTATTCTGACATTTTCTATTATATTCTATTCTACTTCATTTTTTAAAAATGCTGGTGTGATCCACTAAATTGATTGTCATCCATTTCTGGGTCCTTTTCAACAGTTTGAGAAACCCTTAGTATGCCCTGGATGGGGAGTGATTCCAATTGTTGGTGGGACTCCTCAGGCTGTGATCTTTAGCCTCTCTGTTCCCAGGTTTAGGTGCCTGTTTCACCCTGTTAGTCAGACTGGTTGCAAACTCCTGACCTCAGGTGATCCACCTGCCTTGGCCTCCCAAAGTGCTGGGATTACGGGCGTGAGCCACTGCGCCTGGCTGAAAATGCTTTATTTTTTACATCTCAGAAATTCTATGCTGAGAATCCCTATTTTTTCCCCCATCTTTTCTTAAGTGTTGATGCTGATACTCTTAGTAGAGGAACATTACTAACAAAATTCTAATTCCTTAGAAACTTTTAAGAAAACACCTGCACCAAGTTCTTTGCCGCCCAGAACTCCCTCTAATCTGAGTGGCCTCTGACCGGGTACCAGACCCTCATAGGGTGACTAAGCTCCTAGTTTTAGAGTTGCCTGGTGGTCTTATCCTTCCTGCCTCCAATGTCAGCACAGTTATTTGCCTATGAAAGAACAACCTTATGGCAGCAAGTGCTTTTAGCTCTAACCAAAAATAATCAAGTTAACATTCCTAAAGTCACTTCCATAATATGTGAATGAGTGACTCACTATCCAATAAGTTAATCAACAAATTTTTGAAACATCCAGTGTGAAATTCAAGACTTATAATTTGGAAAATTGGGTGAAGTCATTTATCACGTATGACGCATAATCCCAAACACTTGTTTTCTCACATACATGAATAGAACATAGACATCTATATTAGGGTGTTCCTTCCAAGAAGTTGTTCATTTCAATAATGATGACATTCTTCAAAATGTTTATTTCCTCTTGTTCATTTGTATTCAGGATCGATTTATAAACCAGACCAAAAAAATCGTTCTATGATATTAAAGACACATTTTTCTAACACAGAAAAAAACAGTAAATAAAATAATCATCATAATATGGAAGAAAGCATAAATCACTTTTGGAGACCTGGAGAAGGACCCATTCACTAGTTATGTGAACTTGTGCAGGCCATTTACTTCTCTGAACCTGCCCAGCTATAACACAGAGACAGTAGTCCCCTTCTTACAGGGCCATTCCCATAAACACAATTCCTATTATGGAAGCTCAAGAAATGCCAGTTCCCTTCCCCATGTAAGTTGCTCACCCCTTATTTATCAGGTTTGGTTCCAAGTTACTTTTAGCTCCTCTCAGAAGTCAAGGCCCTAGCCTCTGACACACGCTTGTTAGAATTAAGATATTGGATGAGGGGTCTGTTCTGAAGGAGGTAACACTTGTTTGTCTGCATAAATTGCACTATATTTGTTTAACAAATAATCACTTTACTTTTTAGCCTCCCCATTTTGTTGCAAAATAATCATAGGAATGTTACTTAGGCCATGAAGCTAATAGGAACAGAAAAGCGAAGACTGTAATACAGGAAAATAGGTGTTTTCTGTGCAATTATGAGAAATGAAATATAGAGGGTAATCTCAATTTTGAAGATAGACGTGTGGTTTTCTTAATTCAAAATGTCTGTATTCTGCAGGTACCCTGAAACTGAAACAAAGATCAAGAAATCTGTCAAATAACAACCATGCAGACAAAGTAAACGGCTCCTTCTACAGACACCCAAACTGTACTAAATGAAAGATCTTTTTTTTTAAAGACAGGGTCTCATTCTGTTACCCAGGCTGGAGTGCAGTGGTACGATCATGGCTCACTGCAGCCTTGACTTCCTGGTCTCATGCGATTCTCTAGCCTCAGCCTCCTGAGTAGCTGGGACTACAAGCATGCGCCATCACACCCAGCTAATTTTTTATTTTTTGTAGAGACAGGGTCTCCCTATGTGGCCCAGGCTGTTCTCAAACTCCTGAGCTCAAAAGCTCTCCTGCCTTGGCCTCCCAAAGTGCTGGAATTACAGGCATGAGCTACCACACTCAGCCAAAAGATTTTATAAAGAGGGAAAATATGGTTTGGAAAGCAAATTTCCCCACAACAGAGTCACCGAATTTTCTCTGCCAGGGCAAGATAAAAGTCCCACAAATGCTCCTCAATAAAAGGCATTATTTTCTTAGTGCAAAATTAGTAACTGCATAATAAAAATTCGGTTCCATTTTACTACTGACATTAAATAAATTATGTGTCCCATTTAAACACGCATCTCATGGGACTACTTAGAATATAAAGTGACATATGTAAAACATTTTTAATTCTTTAAGAGAAAACAACTAAATGACTCAGCAATTTCTTTTATGCCAAGTTCTACAAAATGTTCTTTCACGCTGTGGAGTAAAATGACTTTTATAAAGAAAAACAGCAAACGTGTTTCTCTTATAAAATTCAAATAATTTTAGAAATCAGAGAATGTTGCAAATAAGTTTACATTTTCACCTGAGGGCTAGGTGCGGTGGCTCATACCTGTAATCCCAGCACTTTGGGAGGCTGAGGCGGGTGGATCACCTGAGGTCAGGAGTTCGAGACCAGCCTAGCCAACATGATGAAACCCCATCTCTACTAAAAATACAAAAATTACCCAGGCATGGTTGTGCATGCCTGTAGTCCCAACTACTCAAGAGGCTGAGGCAGGAGAATTGCTTGAACCCGGGAGGCAGAGGTTGCACCACTGCACTCCAGCCCAGGTGACAGAGAGAGACTCTGTCTCAAAGAAAAAAAAAAAAAAAAAATTTTCACTTGAGAACCTTAACTACCTCACATTTGTTTCATGACACTAACCCATGACTTTTTTTTTTTTTTTTTGAGACGGAGTCTCGCTCTGTTGCCCAGGCTGGAGTGCAGTGGCACAATCTCAGCTCACTGCAAGCTCCGCCTCCTGGGTTCACGCCATTCTCCTGCCTCAGCCTCTCCGAGTAGCTGGGACTACAGGCGCCCGCCACCACGCCCGGCTAATTTTTTGTATTTTTAGTAGAGACGGGGTTTCACCGTGGTCTCGATCTCCTGACCTCGTGATCGGCCTGCCTCGGCCTCCCAAAGTGCTGGGATTACAAGCGTGAGCCACCGCGCCCAGCCCACTAACCCATGACTTGAGTATAATCAAGGACACAGACACATGCTATATTTTAAGGTCTGTTCTGGCTGGTGGACCTGTTAGAGTCCATTGAGGACACACAGTCTATTTCCATAGGACAACCACGTCAAAGACGACACAATACATAGAACGTTCAAGGTATCCATCAGGCTGACCACGATTCTTCCACGCACCATCACCTTGGCCAATTTCTGCCCTGGCTCTTCCAGATCACCCAACAGGGTCTCCCCCCTCCTACGTGACAACTGGAAAAGGGAGTTCAGGACATCTCACCCCAGAAAGGTGCTCACAATTTAATCTGTAAAGCAGCAGACCACATACACACACAAACACACATACATGCAACAAAAGATACCTTGAAAGTCAGAAGGCAAATATTAAACATTCTTGCAAGCGGCCAGGCGTGGTGGCTCATGCCTGTAATCCCAGCACTTTGGGAGGCCGAGGCGGGTGGATCACAAGGTCAAGAGATTGAGACCATCCTGGCCAACGTGGTGAAACCCCATCTCTACTAAAAATACAAAAATTAGCTGGGCATGGTGGTGGACGCCTGTAGTCCCAGCTACTCAGGAGGCTGAGGCAGGAGAATCACTTGAACCCGGGAGGCAGTGGTTGCAGTGAGCTGAGATCGTGCCACTGCACTACAGCCTGGTGACAGAACGAGACTCCATCTCAAAAAAAAAAAAAAGAAAGGAAAAAAATACTCATGCAAGCACAGAACCTTTGTGACGTGGCAGTTCTGCGTGCGCTTCTATTACTATGATTTTCTCCACAGGTACACTGTGGTCCTCTGTCACTCTTGGCATGTGACTCGCTGTTGTAATGTCACCGTTTGCTTCAGCAATCGTGAAAGAAAAAAACACTGCTTTGGCTCTACTCTACTTGTCTTACCTTGGATCGCCCATCCCCAAGGTTTATATGAGTTCCTAGGTCCCTTTCTTTTAAAAATATTAAATTTTGTTTCACTTATCAATTACCTGGAGCTTGGTTATGTGGCTCAAACTAATCCACGCTGTTAGAAGTGGGGCTGGTAGTTGCCCAGAGGAGGCAGTAGCTGAGAGGGGCCATGGTGGCGGATTCTGAGCCCAGAAATTATCAATTTGATGATGCTGGCAGCGATCTATTTTTTCCTTTTGAATACTGGTTACTGAGTGTGTTTAGTTTGTGTAAATGTATTAAGCTGAATTCTTCTGTGTCAATAAAAAGTTGAATAAAAACATTTGGGGTTTACATAACTGGACTCGGTAAGTTTAGGAAACCAATAAAATTCTATTTTGTTGACTAAAATGATGAAAGACAACACTTCCTGTGTATTCACATGGTCACATCTATTTTCTGACTTTATACAATTCAAAGCAAGACAGCAGTTACCTCTGTGTGAACAAATTTGAACACCATCTAACTGGAGTAGAAGAAAAATAGGAGTAACTATCACCCAACTGCCCCAGGTCTCAGTGCTCTTGTGGAGCAGCTGGGAGCTGCTAAGAAGGAAAAAAGATGTAAGCTGGCACACCTATATAGCAGGTAGATATAAACGTTAATGAAAGACAACAAATCAGGCGGGCATGGTGGTTCACGCCTGTAGTCCCAGCACTCTGGGAGGCCAAGGTGGGCGGATCACTTGAGGCCAGGAGTTTGAGACCAGCCTGGCCAACATGATGAAACCCAATCTCTACTAAAAATACAAAAAAAATTAGTCAGGTGTGGTGGTGCACACCTGTACTGAGCCAAGATCATGTCATTGAACTCCAGCCTGAGTGACACAGCGAGACTCTGTCTCAGAAAAAAACAAAACAAACAAAAAAACCCCTACAAATCAGAGTGCTTCTGCTAACAGGAACCCCCTGGGCCAGTCGGGCTGGAGGGCAGGGCCTGAGCAATCAGGAATCACAAGTGTCAGCTCTCCTCTTCTCAGAAGTACTGGGCAGTCCTGAGTGTGGGCAGCCCACTGCCCGCTGGAGGGCTGTGGGGAGCACATGCCAGATAGGATGGGGAGAAAGAGAGAGAGGGTAGCTGTACAAAAGCAGCATTGAGCTAATCTGCTCAGTGTAGGAGCTGAAAGGCTGCTAAGTCCCTGTCCCCTGACTGACTGCTGGTGGAGGAATTGTTAAAAGGCAAACTGGTCTGAAAAGTGTCCTAGGTCCAAAAAGCACTGAGATTCAACTGGTTAGGTCCTCACAAACTCTTTTAGCAAATGTGTCCCTTAACTGTGAGACACTCCTCCGCCATTCTCTCTCCCTCTCTCTCCAGTTATCTCCTTCTCTCCACTCCCTCCCCCTTCCCCTATCTCTACCCTTTGCCAATTTAGTGGTTATCAGAGGCAAAGAGTTCTTTAAAAAAATGAAGTGATAAGAAAAAAGGTGGAAGATCAGGTAGCATGGGGCCATTTTCAGGATTTTTTGACTGGGGGCCCCAAATTTTAATTACTATTTAAAATGAAATGTACTTAAGACCCTCACATAATCCACAATAATGACAACAACCACAATCTCAAATTAAGCAGTCATTTTCCTTAAAATGGGAACTTCTTAGACTACTTTTACTTTGCTTTTTGTTTTTGTTTTTTTGTTTTTGTTTTTGTTTTTGTTTTTTTGAGATGAGTCTCACTCTATTGCCCAGGTTGGAGTGCAGTGGCACAATCTTGGCTCACTGCAACCTCTGCCTGCTGGGTTAAAGTGATTCTCCTGCCTCAGCCTCCAGAGTAGCTGGGATTACAGGCATGCGCCACCACACCTGGCTAATTTTTATATTTTTAGTAGAGACGGGGTTTCACCATGTTGGCCAGGCTGGTCTCGAACTCATGACCTCAGGTGATATACCCATTTCAGCCTCCCAAAATGCTGGGATCACATGCATGAGCCACTGCGCCTAGCCATCTACTTTCACTTTGAACACAGCACCAAACCATTCAGAGGTATGGAAATTTAAGTTCAATGACCCTAAACAGATAAATGCCTATCTTGTCTTAGCCCAACAGCTAATCCTGCAGTCCAAGAACTGTACCAGTTTGACAAGGACCAGGTTACCTCTAGAAAATGAGATTCTTTTTAAGGGAAGGGTAGACCCAAACTGAGTCCCAAACTGAGTGAGTCCCCAAAAAACTACAGTAATATTAAAAGCAATTTATAGGAGTCAAACTACAGAATCATAGAATAAAGAGCCACTCTACAATAAGGCAGAGCCACCGAGCTGCCGAACTGGGTCCTCAGGCTGTAGCTGGCTCAAAACCCAAGTGGTTCCCAAGGTTGTAGACGTTAACAAGTCATATGTCAACAATAGCTGGCAAATTATTTCTTGCAATATTGGTTCATGCTTGCTATCTTGGGATCTTATTTTTATCATCTGCAATATATGAACAAGTATAATCTTCCTCACAGAGGCATTCTGATAAATACTTCAAAAATATAAGATACATTTTGAGGCAATTGGGGTCATCTGGACATGGACTATACATTAAATGATATTACTGAGTAATGTTAATTTTCTGAGCTATGATGATGGCATCGTGGTTATGTAGGAAACTGTCCTTGTTCATATGAGATGCACACTTAAATTTTTGTGGATGAAGTATTACAATGTCTGCAACTTACTTTCAAATAGTTCAGCCAAAACAAACATACATACAAGCACATGTGTGTGTGCACACACACACACAAACACACATACACAGAGTAACAGAAATTGAGAAGCACTTGACTAACATACCAATCTCATAAAGCCTAGAGAACTGGTATCACCAAGTACTTCCGGCAGCAGAGGTAGAAGGTTAAGGAGTGGCTAAAGTAAGGAGGATTGGCTGAAATTCTGTGTAATTCCATCCTTTCCAGCTCCATGCAGTCAGGCTACTGAAGCCAGAAGAAGATGGGTTTATTCTCTAAAGAAGGTAAAACAGAGGGTCTTCTTTAATTGAGGTCAATAAGTAAGGGTACTATTACTATAAGTACCCTTATTGTTGAGTGTCAGAGTACTTATTATAAACATGGATATTAATTGAATATTTATATCCTAAATGCTGGGCATTCTCACCTTCTTCCTGCACCTGGAAGCTAGCAACCAGACTTTAACATCCAGGAAACAGCGTGGAAGATACTTCTTTACAGAGAATATGACTAGCCTGTAAGAAAAGTCCTAAAGATACTGCCACTGGGGTGTCATCAACAACACAGCCCAGTCAGATCCCCCTAACTACAGGTGTGGGTAGATACCACCTATAGGTTGACCAACCCAATCCACACGCCACTACTCTTTTTTTTTTTTTTTTTTTGAGATGGAGTCTTGCTCTGTCACCCAGGCTGGAGTGCAGTGGTGCAAACTCGGCTCACTGCAAGCTCCGCTTATCTCCTGCCAGTCTCCTGCCTCAGCCTCCTGAGTAGCTGGGACTACAGGCGCCCGCCACTACGCCCGGCTAATTTTTTGTATTTTTAGTAGAGACAGGGTTTCACCATGTTAGCCAGGATGGTCTCGGTCTCCTGACCTTGTGACCTGCCCGCCTCGACCTCCCAAAGTGCTGGGATTACAGGTGTGAGCCACCGCGCCTGGCCGCCACTACTCTTAAGAGCAGCCAAACAAACAGCATGAGGCATCAGAGGAAGCCTCTAGTATAAAAGGCAGAGACAAAAATGCAACAGAGACTATAAAGGGAGAAGAAAACTTGGTTAAAAAATCAAAACTACCACTAATATACTCAGATAACACGCTACAACCATGAAATAAGAACAGACTACTATACAAAGAGATAATGTAGAGGGAAAAAAACTTCTGAAAATTAAAAATATGACAGCAGAAATGAAAAAAAAAACTCAATAAAGGGATCAGAATACAGTCCCTTCCATAAAAAGATGTGAAACAGAGAAGAGAGAAAATAAGAAAACTGAAGTGTCAGTCCAGAAAGTCCTACATCTTTTTTTTTTGTTTTTTTTTTTTTTTTTTTTTGAGACAGAGTTTTGCTCTTGTTGCCCAGGCTGGAGTGCCATGGCGCAATCTCAGCTCACTGCAACCTCCACCTCCCGAGTTCAAGCAATTCTCTTGTCTCAGCTTCACTAGTGGCTGGGATTACAGGCATGCACCACCATGCCCAGCTAATTTTGTATTTTTAGTAGAGACAGGGTTTCACCATGTTGGTCAGGATGGTCTCGAACTCCTGACCCCAGGTGATCTGCCTGCCTGGGTCCGCCAAAGCGCTGGGATTACAGGCATGAGCCACCACGCCCGGCCAGGAAGTCCTACATCTGAATAATAAATTCTAGAAAGAGCCAACAGAACAAAAAAGTGGGTAAGACACTATGATGATATTAAATATTCAATTAATATCCATGTTTACTGAAAGGCATGAACTTCCACATTGAAAGGGCCCTTCAAGTATGCAGTATGATTGATAAAAATAGACTCACACAAAGGACCATTGTTATTAAATTTCAGAACACTAGAAACAAAGAGAAACATCCCACAAACTTCCAGAGAAGAAAAAACAGGAATCAAGGTTTCAAATAATTTACTTTCCATGTACCCTTTCTCAAGAAACTATGGGAGGGAACACTCTACCAAATCCACAGTAAATCAAGAAAGAGGACTCGAGACATAGGAACCAGGAAAAAGCCAGCACAAGAAGGAGAAGCCATCTCCCCAGGAGGATGGTGAGGGGCACCCCAGGAGAGCTGTGCACCAGGTGCTCAGGGAAAGTGGTTGGGCAGGACGTGTGAAGAGTTCTCCAAGGAGGTAAATCCATAGAATGCCTCATGTGCCTGAACATAAAAGGTGATTAAGGCCACTGGGGATGAGTTTGGGGTTGAAATACTAATAACACAAAACTTAAAAAGTAAGGCAATTATTAATGCCAGGGAAAACAAAAAGTGGTGCAGGAAAGGAGAATTTATCATTAATTCAAGTCTCAGCTATGAACAGGGTTTATGTAATCACAGTCAGAGAAAACAGATCTAACCAAAGTTATATCTATATGGGAGTAATAGTGGGGATAGAAAAGGTGAACGCATTGTGATAAGAGGCAAAAAGACAGAAACTAAATCTTCATCTTCCTTAGAAGTCATTAGATAATCCTCAAGCTCATAAGTCAGAAAGCAGCAAGACAGTGTGGCATTGGGAAGTCTGGATGTAAATCCTAAAAGGATGTGTCAAAAGAGCTTAAAGTGAAAGCCACTGAGGAACAATGAAGAATAAGGGGACAGGAGACCACTGGATTTTTGTTAGTTTTTTTGTAATAAATCTTTGAATACATATATTTATATGTAAATGTTAATAGAAAGACTACATATAAATATATATGATTTTTATATATGTATAAGATATATAGCTTTAATATAAATTATACATATAATTATAAATTATACATATAATTTTTGTATATGTAATTGTTAAGAAAATAATACATATGTATAACTAAGAAAGCAAAATTATTGTGAAATATTGCTTACCAAGTTATTATATATTTTAAAAATTACTCTTTACTATCAAACTATAGGTAAATTATAGAAGTATTTCATTAGATATTACCCATTACATTTGAACAATATAAAAGAATCTGCTTTTATATTAAATTATTAGTCTATTTATGTGTACATGATAATTGTCATAGCATATATAAGCACTGATTCCAAGTGTTTTTGGCCAATTTCATTTCACAACATAATATAAATTACTGGTGGTTATACAAAGTACTCACCAGCTCTAGTGGACTAAGACGTGCGCCAGAGATAGGCCTGGAATCAGATGACTCAAAACTGGATGCATGGAGGCTAGCATAAAAGATGGTGCAAAGTGTTAGTTTGTGAAGAATTATTTCTTTATTTATAGTATATATTAGTTAACTCTAGCTAAAAAACACGTAAAAGGATGCAATGCATAAACCTTGAGGAAAAACATTTTTTAACATTATTGTACTTAAAACAGTTTATTAACAAGTCTTTTGATTACTTTTAGGAAGTTTAAAAAATACTGAATAATGAAAAGAAGTGTACAGAGGAATTTTTTAAAAAGCTTTGTTCATATCACTTTATAAAGCCGGTATGGGACAACCGCTAGTAACCATTTCATTCCAAAGTAACTTCCTGAACCAATGTTTGTAATTACTTTTAGGAATCTCGAACGAAAGTCAAACTTAAAAAGACAACTACCTTGAAAATCAATCAATGTAATCTATCACACCACAAGCTAAAGAAGATACAGAAAATACAAGCTAAAGAGGATACATATCAGCAGATACAGAAAAAGCATTTGGCAAAATCCAACACTCATTCATAATAAAAATTCTTAGCAAACTAGGAATAGAAGAAAACTTCTAAGAATATCTACAAGAAACCTACAGCTAACATATTTTATGGTAAGAAAGAGTTTTCCCACTAAGATGAGGAAGAAGGCAAGGATGTCCCCTCTTACTACTGCTTTTCAGTATCATACAGAACATCACAGCTAATGCAATAAGACAAGAAAAAGAAATTAAAAGCATACAGATTGGGAAGGAAGAAATAACTCTTTGCAGATAACAGGATTATCTATGTAGAAAATCCTAAAGAACTGACAAAAAGCTCCTGGAACTAATAAGTGATTATAGTAGGGTTGCAAGATACAAGGTTGGAAACTGAAATGAAAACACATTATCATTTATATTAGCACTCCAAAAACTAAATACTTAGTTATCAATCTAACAAGATATGGATAAAATCTAGATGAGGAAAGCTACAAAACTCAGTGAAAGAAATCAAAAAACTAAATAAATGAAGAGATCTTCCATTTTCATGGCTAGGAAGACTCAATATTGTCAATATGTCAGTTCTTCCCAACTTGATCTATAGATTCAATGCAATCTCAGTCAAAATCCTGGCAAGTTGTTTTGTAGATATTGACAAACTGATTCTAAAGTTTCTATGGAGAGACAAAAGACCCAGACTAGCCAACACAATGTTGAACAAGAAGAACAAATTAAAAGGGCTGACACTTCCTGACTTTAAGACATATTATAAAGCTACAATAATAAAGACAGTATAGTACTGGTGAAAGAATAGACAAATAGATCAATGGAACAGAAGAGAGGGCCCAGAACTAGACTGACATAAATACAGTCAACTGATCTTTGACAAAGGAGTAAAGGCAATACAATGGAGAAAACATAGCTTTTTCAAAAAATGGTGCTGGGCTCTTTCACGGAGGTGGAGGCTCAGTGTATTCAAGATCCACCTTCACTCATAATCCATTGCCATGGCTGAGGAATACACTGCTGCTGGAGGTGCAGTGGATGTTAATACTGCTTTAAAAGAGGTGCTGAAGACCACTCTCATCCAGGACAGCCTAGCACAAGGAATTTGAGAAGCTGTTAAAGCCTCAGACAAGAGCCAAGCCCATCTTTGTGGCTTTCATCTAACTGTGATGAGCCTGTGTATGTCAAATTGATGGAGGCCCTTTGAGCTGAACACCAAATCAACCTAATTAAGGCTGATGACAAGAAACTAGGGTAATGGGTAGGTCTCTGTAAAATGGACAGGGAGGGAAACCCCATAAAATGGTTGGTTGCAGTTGTGTGGTAGGACTATGGAAGAAATCTCAAGCCAAGGATGTTATCAAAGAGTACGTCAAATGCAAGAAATTAACAAGTAAATCTTTGGCTCATATTCCTAGAAAAAACAAAACCGGGCTGGGACAACTGGACATCTACCATCTACATGCAAAAAAAAAAAAAAAAAAACCTAACACCCTTTACAAAAATTAACTCAAAATGGATCACAGACCTAAATGTAAAACACAAAACTATAAAATCCCTAAAATATAACATAGGAAAAAGTCTAGAAAACCTTGGGTATTGCGATGACTTTTAATATACAACACCAAAAGCAAGCTCCATGAAAGAAAGAATTGATAAGCTTGACTTCATTAAAATTAAAAATTTTCTGCTCTGCAAAAGACACCATCAAGAGAAGAAGAAGAAAAGCCGCAGAGCAGGAGAAAACATTTGCAAAAGACACGTAAGATAATGAATTGTTATCCAAAATACACAAATAATTCTTAAAATTCAACAACACAAACAACCCATTTAAAAAATGGGCCACAGACCTTAATAGACACCTGACCAAAGAAGACATACATACGTAAAATAAGTATATCAAAAAATGCTCCACATCATATGTCCAGGGAAAGTAACTTAAAACAATGAGATACCACTACACACTTATTAGAATGGCCAAAATCTAGAACACTGACAATGTCAATGCTGGCAAGGATGTGGAGGAACAGGATCTCTCATTCATTGCTGGTGAGAATGCAAAATGATACAGCCCCTTTGGAAGACAGCTTGGCAGTTTCTTACAAAGCTAAACACAATCTTCCCATATGATCCAGCAATCATGCTCCTTGGTATTTACCCAAAGGAATTGAAAACTTGGCCGGGCGAGGTGGCTCACGCCTGTAATCCCAGCACTTTGGGAAGCGGAGGCGGGGGGATCATGAGGTCAGGAGATCAAGATCATCCTGGCAAACATGGTGAAACCCCATCTCTAGTAAAAATACAAAAAAAAAAATTAGCTGGGCGTGGTGGTGGGTGCCTGTAGTCCCAGCTACTTAGGAGGCTGAGGTAAGAGAATGGCATGAACCCGGGAGGCAGAGCTTGCAGTGAGCTGAGATCGCGCCACTGCACTCCAGCCTGGGCAACAGAGCAAGACTCTGTCTCAAAAAAAAAAAAAAAAGAAAGAAAGAAGGAAAACTTATGTCCACACAGAAACTTACACATGGATGTTTATGGCAGCTTTATTTGTAATTGCCAAAACACGGAAGCAAATGAGATGTCCTTCAGTAGGTGAATGGATAAATTGTGGTACATCCAGACAATGGAATATTATTCAGCATTAAAAAGAAATGAGCTATTCAAGCCATGAGAAATCACGGAGGAAACTTAAACACATATTACTAAGTCAAAGAAGCCAATCTGAAAAGGTGACATACTGTATATTCCAACTATATGACATTCTGGCAAAGGCAAAATCGTGGAGACAGTAAAAAGATCAGTGGTTGCTAGGGGATGAGGGAAGGAAGTGAAAAATAAGCAGAGTGAAGAATTTGTAGGGCAGTGAAACTACTCTGTATAATACTATAATAGTGGTTACATGTCATCAGAAATTTGTCCAAACACATAAAATGTACAACACCCAGAGTGAATGCCAATGTGAACTACAGGCTTTGAGTGATAATGGTGTGTCAAAGTATGTTCGTCGATGGTAACCAATGTACCACTCTGGTGGGGGATGGTGATAATGAGATGCTGCTGATGTGTTGTGGTAGGGGGCACATGGGAAATCTCTGTACCTTCCACTCAATTTTGCTGTGAACTTAACACTGTTCTAAAAAATAAGTCTATTTTTAAAAGCTATCCATAAGTAGAATTAGGTACTTATGGTACCAGGTATAACCTGGTGCTTAAATACCTGAATGAACACGAATGTGAAATGCCATATACCTGAAGGAGGAAGGAGGTCTGTTTTCTGATGTTCTTGAGGATGCAGGTCCGAATAGTTTTCTTTGGGCTTCCTGTGGTGTAAATGGTCTTTGGGTTCTAACTGTTCTTAATGCATTTCGTGCTTCACTTATGATTTCTGCACTGGTCTTCTGCTTGGACACTGAAGGTCGATAAAATGGATCCAGTTTTCCTAACATTTTATCATTTGGAGACAGCATCTTTCCTTTGAAAGTAAAATATTCTTCAGATAGACACCACACCCTGCAAATACATGATACAAAAACCATCAACTATTTTTGTCCAGGACTTTATAAAAATGAATGCTTAAGCCTATCCATATACTAAATCATTCCTCTATATTAAGCTTTTAAAAATCTGAATGAATTTTCAATTAAAAATCCACCAAGCAGTTAGAAGGTTAGGATCTGAGAACAGCTCTCAAAAATGTAGAGAGGAAAATTTCCTCAAAAATGTAGAGAGGAAAATTTCCTCAAAAATACACAACTGAGGAAAAAGATGTGCAGGGAAGAAAACCAGGATGAAAGCTAAACCCAGAGAGAAAGACTAATCATGAAAGAAGACAGAATAGGAAGAGCGAATCATCTCATGGTCTTCAGCCTACAAAAAACACTGAGGGTTCTGTTAAAATGTTTACAGTTTCCTTTTCTTCCCCACTGCCCTCCACACTAGTGATACTATAAGGTGACATTTTAGACAGAAATGTTATATTTCTAAAGGACACTTGATTTTGCAACAAACCTCAGAGAATGGTTCAGCCCCACATTTGTCCATAATATAACTGAATGAATTCATTCAACTCACCTATAATTTGAGGTAATGACCTAAGTAAATAAATATCAAATATCAGTACCAACTGATCCTTTCCCAAAACCCCTTTCTGAAAGAGTTAAAGTCATTACAAGGGCCATGAGAATGCAGATCCTTCTCAAATGTTGGTGTGTTGCATGGAGACAAATCTAAACTTTAAAATAGGACAGATTTTAAAAATGTAATTCTAATGAGTACATGGCATTAGGTGTTTATTTCTTAAAAAAAAACTCAAACCCTATAAAATGTCATATCTCTAGAGAGACAGAGATCTATGTGAATTTTTCACCTATTTCAGCTGCCCAATTTTAGAATCACTTCTGCAAAACAGAAAACTGCTTTGTGACATATGCCCCAGGAAACTAAAAAGCTTCCATTTCTGTAAGTAGAATCAACAGGTGATTTCTTAGACAAATAAAGATTTGCTATATTATGATTCTAAACGTTGTTACATAACAACAGACAACAAGAACATTTGTTTAGTTCTATGCAGGCCCCACCACAAGAGTTTCTGATGAAAACTATAAACAACATGCCATACTTTTCATATGGAAATGCCAGGTGTTGAGTTAAAACAGTAAAAAAATTACTCGGTAAGCAATACTATTTTAGGAATTTTTGATACAGGATTTTGAATTTAAGCACAGTCTCTACAATTATGTTCATTAATATAACTATCAAAAACGATGAGAGGCCTAGTACATTTTATTTCTAATACTTTTGAAATGATTGGCTTTTACTTTAAAATATTCAATGATAATTATTTAAAAGATGTACACAATTTTTTATATCTACATATACGTATATTATTTTGGGATGCACAATACAAATTCAGTCCCATAACATCTAACTTAAGCGGCCATGACAGGTTTGTTGGTCTGTTTCTAAAAGACCTGTTGCAGTAAGAAATTATGCCACTAAGTGAGAAGAGGTTTCTGTACAATAAGCAGGCTTCTTCCAGAGCCTAAATCAGGTTTGCCACCCCTTTGGCCTCACAAGGCACTAATAAGTCTAACAATGTCCAAAAGTAATCTGGCAAATCTAATAAAGATTAGAGAAAGTTCTGTGGGGAGTAATAATGGACTCTCACTCCTGACCTAAGGTTCTCTCGGGCTATCTTTGAGTTTGTATTAAAAACTATACTCTTTCAGAGAGTGATGAAGCAGGAACATTTGCTCAGGTCAAATTCTAAAAATCCTGTGAATTACCTGGGGGCATACAGGAATTTAGACTGACCAAATACTATACTGACAGAAACAATGTAGATACAGGGCTAAAAATATTTTTGTCTATAAAATTTTACCAAAAATTCTAACACAACTTTCTCTATCCTTCTTCTTTTTTTCACCAACTCTCACTTTAACAATTATATTGTGAGAAACTTGTACAATAATGTAAAATCTGCACAATATTATGATCATATATTAATATTCACTAAATCAATCATGGAAATATTTAATAATACATGTGAACTGACTTAGAAGAATTAAAAGTGGGGCTTTGGGGGGAGGATTTTTAAATTGATATTTGTTAAACTACAAATTATTATAGATGGCTTTTGCCAATTTGAAACATTAATCACTCAGGACCTGAAAGCTTATCTACTTAAAGTATACCTGAACCATAACACAATAGTCCTACAGAAATTCTAACTTTACAAAATTTTCCTGCCAAGTAGA
The DNA here is from genome assembly GCF_006542625.1 of Nomascus leucogenys. NCBI lineage: Eukaryota > Metazoa > Chordata > Mammalia > Primates > Hylobatidae > Nomascus > Nomascus leucogenys. Next base: position 95,239,250 of record NC_044383.1, on the reverse strand, counting down.
GCAAATCCATTCAGCTAGTAGTATTGATTAACTGTTTCCTATGTGCAAAGCCTTCTGCTTAGATCTCTGGGAAACACAGAAGAGGAAACACAAAGATGAATAAAAGACAGTCTTCACTCTCAAGCAAGAAGAACCACTAATGTGAGATAAACATTTACTTTAACACCAAGCACTGTGCTAAGTACTCTTGACTGCATTATCTCAATTAACCCCACAACAATTTTGCAAGGTGGATAGAATCTTTTTAAAAATAATAACTGGAGATGAGTTCTCACTATGTTGTCCAGGCTGGTCTCAAACTCCTGGCTTCAAGCTATCCTCCCTGGCTTCTCAAAGTGCTGGGATTACAGGTGTGAGCCACCATGTAATCCATAGTTTGGACAGGGTCTTAAGCCAAAAAAAAAAAAAGCTATGATATATGCCCACAGATAATATTCAAACTCTTACCCACTAGATGGGTGGTAGGAGGTGGGGCACTTAGAGGCATTGGGGCTGCAACTATTAACCCACTCACATAGAGATGCCAACATTTTCCCAACAGGAGCAGCCTTCTTGGTATGTACCAGCTGGGTATTTACCCTGCTTACACTCAAATGATTTAAATACAAGGTAGAAACTGATGGCAGCAATAAAAAAATAGAGACAAATTATTTATGTGATCACAAAGGAAGAACAGATTTCTGATTGGGGGAAGACATCAGGTAGACTTCCTGGAAGAGGTGGTGCTTGAGGTAGGTTGTGAAAAAAGGGCTGAATTTGAGCAAGTGGCAGTGGCTAGCACTGGAGCTGGAGTAGAGAAGGAAGTTCCAACAAAGTCAGCAAGTGAGCCAATGCAAAGCATCAAAACATACAGGGTGTGTGTGGACAAGAGGGAACTCTGAAAATGGTGACTGGGGCTGAACCAACAAATTAAATGGCAAGAAATTAAAAGTTGATGAACAGATCAAATACAACATTTTGAGGGATGATGTGATCTGGCAGAGATGGGTAGGAAGGAAATGAGGGCAAAGATCAGAAGTAGTGAAATCAGACAGTTTTTATGTAATCACCCAGCTAACTCTCAAAGGTCATTTCCTCAAGGAAGCTTTCCTGGACATGCCTCTCCCACCCTGCTAGCCTGAGTTAAGTGCCCCTCCTCCAGACCCCACAAGGCCCCCAGCTGGTCTCTGCCACTCCCCCCTCCCACTGTGTTAGAATTGCCTGTGCATGTGGTGTTGGCCCGAGACTCTCCGCCCCAACCCTCCACGTGAGGCACAGCTGAAGGTCAACACTTACATAATCACTAGACTCCATTTTTAAATATAGACTTGAGCTAAGACATTTTCAGATGAAAGCTGCATAGTTTCTCTAACTGGAGATATTTGTTACAGTGAATTATGAAATCTGGACCTTATTTCAAATCTGATTCTTGATGTTATGTGGTCAGATGAGTTCAGATTTAGCCTCCTTTCCCTGTCTTGCCTTTATTTCAAGTTGCCTGGCACAGAGTAGGACTCAATGTTGTGATGAATGAGTGAAGTATGGAAAGCCTGAGATACAGGAGTCAAGGTGAAGCAGAGGTTAGAGGAGAGATGAAAACAAGTGAGGTGCACTGAGAACAGAATTAACCGGATTTGGCATCCATGATTCCAGGAAGAGGCCAGAAACAACACTGGGTATGCAAACCTAGGAGAGCCAGAGGGCAAGGGACCTTTTAAAAGAAACAGGAGGAGAAGCAGACTTCAAGAGGAAAGAAGACAGAGATTGAGTTCTGTCTTGCATCACACTATCCTGAGTGCATGGTATCCACAGGACCTCTAGAGAGTGAACACCACCAGCGATAGGAAATTTGAAAGTGAAGAACTTATTTTTCAACAAGATATTTCTTATTGGTCTGCGGGAAAGTTCAGAGTCATAATTTATAGAAGTTTATAACTAATTATAAAGACCTGTCTTTATCGTTGCTGCTAATAGCCACTGGAAACAGAGCCTTCTTGCTAAATGCAACACTGCACTACCAGGATGTCTGCAACAGGGGAAAAGCAGGCCAGCTTCACAGTCTTCCCTGCAAATCGAATACTCAGGATGCTTCCATAACTCTGAATCATTTTTGTATTAATATGAGCATCCAAAGAGGCAGTGGTTAAGTGCTTAGATGCTGGAGTAAGGGTTTAAATGTTGACAATTCACAGCCATATGATCTGAGGCAATGCCTCTAATATCTCTAAGCATCAGTTTCCTCATCTATAAAAGGTGGATAGTAATAATAATTGCCTCATAGGATTGTTTGAAGAATTAAATGATATAATACATGTAAAGTGCGTTAGCATGGTGCTTAAAAAATGTTAACATTTTTAAATATGGCCCTTAAAGATGTTAACAATTATTGCCCAAGTGCTACATGATAAAAAGATACAGCAAAATCATTTCCACGAATGAAAAACTGCATTTAAAAAAAGAAATTGCAAAAGAGAGAATGACGTTTGTTCAGTGTTTCTATACATAAGTTTTTTTTCATTATTATACTTTAAGTTCTAGGGCACATGTGCACAACGTACAGATTTGATACATAGGTATACATATGCCATGTTGGTTTGCTGCACCCATCAACTCGTCATTTACATTAGGTATTTCTCTTTTTAAACGGCGGGTGGTGGTAGTTGCCTTTATGAAAACAGATAATTTTTATTAAGCATTTTATTGAATATCAGCTATGCCAAATCAACATCAACAACTAACCAGAATCCCACAGATTAAGAAACCAGAATAAATATAATAAATAGTGTTTGCTTTCCAACCAAAGTATAATTATTACAAATCAGGATGGGACGTAAGATCTGTTGTGTTACTTGTGGGAATGGATCACAAAAGGCATTATGTATACACTCCATGATGTTAAATATTGTTACACATACATTTTTATTTATTGAGGCCCTGTTGCCTGGAAGTGCCCAGATATAAACTGTATGACTCTGGCCCGGTCACCGCCTGCCTAGACAAAGCCCCTTAGTCTACCACTCTCGTTCAACAAATATTACTGGGCTTCTTATTAAGCACCACGCACTTGGCTAAGTGTGACAGTACATAAATAAAGACAACCGCTCCGGACCCCTGACAGCATGCACAGGGCACTCATCGCCTCTCTACCCCATCCGAGGACACACAGGCGGACGACGGCAGGAGGGGTCCCCGGGGAGCCGCAGGGGACACCTCACCTCCCGCGCGGACAGCGGCTCCCCTACCCACGGCAGTGCCCGCTCCTTCACGGTCCCGTCCAGGGCAGAGCGCAGCAGCATCCTCACCCCGCCCGGCCACCCTCCCACTTCGTCTTGCCGCCAGCGTCTCCATGGTAACCGTACACAAACTACCTCCAGCCGCCGCCCCGACAGCCAGACTGCAGGGCCAGGCCGCTGCAGGGCGGGCGGAGCGGGCCAGGGAATGAGCTTGGCGAGGGCGCAGGGAAGGAGGCTTCCGACCTGACCCAAAGCACCTGTGATGAGCGCTGGAGATAGCAGCGGCTGCGAGGTTCAGCTCATCCTCCGACTCTCCCCGGGCCGCGGCCAGGGAAAAAGCGCTGGAGCGGGCGGGGTAGCCCCAGGGCGCAGCTCGGCCACTGGGCCTGCGCGGGTCCCGCCAACGCATGCGTAGAAGCTCCGAGGCGTGGCGACGGCGGGAGCGGGTGGGAGGAGCCTGGAGAGGGCTGGAGGCCGAGAGGTCAGAGCAGAGCAGGCGTCTTGGGCAGGTGTCAGCTGTTAGATTAGCAATTTGCCGAACCACGTTTGTTGCTCCCCTACCGGATCCCAGCACCTCTGTTAAATAACAACAGGCAGGACGGAAGCTTAATGCTTGCGGGTAAGAAGGATTTACTGGCTCAGGTTACGGCTCTGTATAACCCGGAGCCACTTGCTGAGCCTCTATTTCCTCCGATGTCAAGTGGCAGGAAATATTAATAATAGTACCTAGGTAGGTCTTGGGCTGTTATGAAGATTGCATGAGAAAATAGATGTAAAGCGCTATGCACGTGGCAATCAACGAATATTAAACTGTTGGCTGTTATTAAGCCCTTGCATTTGTAGAGCACTTCAGAGTTCGCTGAGTGTATGCACGTAATCGTACCTTCTGAGTCTGAGGTAGGCAGCCTGGTGTCCCCATCCACATGAGAGGAACTGGGGGCCAGAGGTGTAGTGAGCAGGAGAAGGAGATTCCAGTCTAGGTCCCCCATGGCCAATCCTTTTTTGTTCGTGCATCATCACAGTTGAACGGCAAAAAGCACTCCATTTATGTGTTTCTAGTTTAAATTCCCTTCTCTCCTATTAGAGCATTTAGCAACACTTTACAGTGTTAAATACAAGTGAGATCATAAGCACTCTCCATTCAGGTTTGCACCACGTTTTATAAATATGGGGATTTTCCAGCTGAAGTGCTATTTGTCATCAACATTGGGAAAATGCCACTTCCCTTGGTGCTAAGCATCTTGTAAAGATAATTAAATTGAAAATATTTTTGAGCACATACTATGTGTAAGGCATCGTGCCAGGTGGGAAATGATACTAAACTGAACTGAAGGAATGTAAATATTCTTCAAAATAAGAGGATTTCAAACATAACAGAAAATAAATACCTATTCGTTGATTGGATAATTTTAGGACCCGAAACAAAATATCTTGTGTTCTTCAGGATTAAAGTATTTTCCAGTGACTCAACATGACTTATATCAACAATTCGCATTTACTGGTCAGTGGACTCCACTGTGCAAATGGACTGTTGCCCGTTTTACATAAAACTATGTGTTTTGAATTCACAACTTGGGAGATGTGATACAATGCCACTTTATTTTGGTCTCTTGCTATCATTTTAAAATTTATTCAGTGCTGGTTATCTTGTCCTGTCCCTGGATGGAAAGAAAGTTGGGGGTAAAGCCCTGGATTTTTCTGCTCATTCTTAGATAACTGACAGTCTTGTTGTAACTAAATCTCAACCACAGCTTCATTTCAAAACTATAATGTTGGGTGCAAGATATAAACAAATGCATCAAACTTCAAAAAGTCTTCCTCCCCCATTCCAGCCTTGGGCTTAAGGTCTCTAGCTGGCCTTCCCTGAAGGGGTGCACTATGCTTAGGCTTGTCCCCCACCCCCACCTGCCCCCCTATTCACTAGAGGTTGTTTAAGGCCCAGCTTGGATCAAACTGGCAGTGAGGAGGAGGAGGAGGAGAAGGAAGGAGATGGAGCATTTCTTCCTGGAGTTGAGCAGCTTCAAGCTTGCTGTGCTGGCCTATGGTTAAAGCAGCTCATGTAGGTCTTTCCTGGTCCTTTGGAATCTCCCACTGATGGGGACCTCCCTCCTAGGGTCTCCTGAAAATCCTAAAAACTCAGGGTTTATTCCAGATTTCAGTGCCCAAGGGAAACCCCACACATCTGTTACCCTAGTGACTCTGAGAGCTCAGGCCTGTCTGGCTGCAGCCCCTTCCAGGCTACCATAGGAAGGAGCTTTAGCTTACCCAAGAGTGAGTCACGCTCCAGTTCTCTAGGCCACCTAACTACAGTCTCTGGCAGTCCCAGGCCCCTGGGGAAGCCCCTCCCGCTGGCTTGAGATGAAGGGCATAGCACCCCACACTCCTTTCTCCAAAGAAGTTTCCCCACACATCTTCCCTTTCCACTCTCTGACCCCTTATTTTTAGCCTCAGCCTGGGTGAGGGGCTGAGGGGGTCTTAGGTTTCTTTGTAACCTGCCCTATGGAGACGCTGCCTCACCTCACTTGGAACTGATGATTACATAATTACCGTCTCAGTGGAAACATCAGCCTAAAAACCTCTGGTACAGCCAATTACTAGCTGTGGTCTTGCACTCTAGGATCTTGGTCTAAAATAGACCATAAGCAAGCTACTGGAACCTGATGCTGCCCAACTCAGCTGGCCAGGAAATATCCGCCGGGCAAATTAGCACAATTGAAAAGAATGACATGGGCAGAATTAGAGGAAGCAGTTATTTGAAGCAATGAAGCTCCCCAGCTTACCTCACTGAAGGACACTATATGAGAAAATACTTAGGCTGTCACAGCAGTGGTGTATTATACTGACCTGGCTGTTTCTCCACGGTTTCCTGATGGCTATTTCACATCGGTTTTGTAAGTGGCATTGCTTTAGAAACAAAACTGTTGACGTGTTTCATATACTTTAGAGAGATTAAAGAGGAAGACAAAGTATTATAAATATCTGACATTTATAAAGCACTTTATAGTTTCCAAATTGCTTTTATTTGGAACACTTCTTTTGTCTAATTTGGAGTTTACAATAAGCCTGGAAAGTAGGTATCTCAATTTGAGACAGAAGAAAACTGAGGTTCAGGGAGGTGAAGTGATCAGCCCACAGGCACATAGCTAGTAAAAGGACCTTGAGATCTGGGGTTCTTGATGCCCAAGTTCAGTATGCCATAATGCTATTATTATACATGCATTTTGCCCGCAGCATGGAAAGGTACTTTCTAGGCTACTGAAGGTGTCAAGCTATGCTCTTTATTTCCTCCTCTCACTTATCCCAGAGTATTTGCTGCATGGGGCTACAGGGATCAAGAGGAACTGAAGAATCTTTGCATTCACTTGAAAATGCCTTCTGAATTTCTGGATTTTGAATTAAAGCAAGAATTATATAGGCAGGAGATTGGGTAATGATACAATCTTATGCAGTCTCAGATGCAAAAATTGTAACAGAATGATGAACTCATAGACGCTTTTTATCCACAGACTCTACTAGTAGATTTTACAGTTTATATCACAGTTTCTATCACATACACCTCTTATTTAATATCTATAGCTCATCCTAATTTACCTATTAGATATACTCTTGAAAAGATACAGGTTAAATAAATACTTCTTTAATGTTCACAATTCCCCCCACTCCCCCCGCCAACCCAGTGATTTTTATGACTACAACTGAGCTGTGACTCACAGGGGGAAAAAATACTTCTGGCATGGAATGAAAATTGCCAATTTAGAATTCTAATATTCACTTCAAGACACTTTCTGCTTTTGTCAATATAGAATCTTGGTGCTTTAATTATATATATCACACAATATAGTGTGAGGAGTTCATCAAATTGACAGCCTATGCAATCTTTGCATACAAATTTAAAGGCACAAATACATTAAAATGCAACTTGCTGGAAATTTACAATTCAATGAAAATTAACTAACTTCATGGAACTGGATAGACATGAGACTGTGGAATTGTCCTAAAACTTAGCAGCTAAAATGTTTATGTAAATCCTGTCTTTTTGGGGCCTCAGCTGTGACCTGCACACCTAAGTATTACTTTACCTTTAAGTACGTTATCCCGTATCACCCCTGCCACCCCAGGCCACGTGCTCCACCAAGCTGCCAAGCTGTTGACAGGAATGCTAATTAATGAGGGTCCACTTAATTACCAGTAGATTACAGAGTCTCTAAGGACCCTGCATTTCACTGGAAGGGAGGAGGTTCTAGTTTTCAGGGAGTATGTCAGTGTCAGTAGGATTGTAACTATGAATTACTTCATCTTGAACACCTCTTGGATGTTAAAACAGACCAACTAAGACAATCAGAAACCCAATATTCTTCGTCCAACTCACCTATAAGACATTACTAAGTGAGCATGCCTGTATCTTTTGGAAGCTTTTGCCTGCAAATAACAGAATATTCCACCAAAAGTAGCTTACACGCCAAGGACATTTACTGTTTTGTTTAACAATCACTGGAACTGGGCTGCTTCAGGATTGGCCCTGCAGCTCAGGGACCAAGGAAGTTCAGTCAAGTCTCCCCAGATGGTCACAAGATGGTGGTGGCCGCACTGAGCTGGAAAGGGGAAGGGCCCTCTCTATGTATATCTCTACACTGAGAAGGAAAACATTTCCCAGAAGCCCCTTGGTCACCTTGTCCTTACATCTCATTGGCCAGGCTGTGTCACATGGCCACATACCAGGCCCTAGCAGAGATGGATGGGGCTACCATTACTGTGACTGATTTCAATCCATCAAGGTTCATCCCTCGGGTTTTGGGGGGAGGAGCCCACTTTGAGCCCTTCGCTGCCACAACCTGAAGCAACCTGGATCTCTGTTCAGCAGGAAGGAGGGGCAGCAGCTGTTGGATAGATCTGGAAGATCGCCACAGTGGTTGGTGACAGGTCTCTCCAGTCTGAATGGGCAACTGTCACAATCTCTTGATTCTCTAATAGAGAGTCGTCCTGAGAATCGAGAGATTGTGGCAGTTGCTTGTCCCACCTGGAGAGAGCTGGAGGTGTAACACAAGGCAGGGTGCTCTATCTTGGTGCTAACTCTCAGGTGAGGCCTTGTCCCTGGTCTCACTGCGGCTCCATCCTGGCTGCACAGTGGAGTCATCTAGAGAGCTTCAGCACCATCTCAGCCCAGAACCCACCTAGATGAACTGATTCGGTGCCTGGGGTAGGTGGGAGTATGGGAGAGTGGAGCCAGCCTTTTAGAGCTGCTGACATGACTGTGGTGTGCACAGCCAGCCTGGAGAACCTCAGCACTGGTGAAGCCAGAGCTCCCCTGCCTGAGAACCTCAGCCACAGCCCAGCAGGAGGCAGAGCTGCCTGAAGAATCCCTGGCTTTCAGAACAGAAGGGATGGAGAGGAACCTAATTTATGCATGACCCAGAGATGAAAAACCCATGACACAGATTCATGGTGCTCTCCAAGACGTGTACCCGCCTATGTCCACCCCCACCAACCCCCATCACCAGGCCATCTTGGGCACTTTTTGCATCTCGTCTCCAACTGGCCCCTCTGACCCCACTCCACTCCCTTCCTGCTCCAAGAATGTTGTTCACTCTACGCTCAACAACCAAAGTGAGTGTCATAAACCACAGTTCTGGATATGCCCTCCCACCCCCTCTGCCCAGGAGCTCTCAATGTCTGCCCACTGACCACCAAGTCAAGTCTCAGATCCTGTGTGATCTGCATGACAGCCTGTAGTTCTCTGTTATTCTAAGAACTAGGAGTTACTTGGGGGTTAGATGTCATAGGCTCTGTGCTAAGTGCTTTGCTCACTTTAAATCAGTTCTCCTCCAACCCTAAAGTACTACTATTATCCTCATTCTACATGCATAGAAATTGAGGTTTTGTTTCTTCGCTTACCCAGGTCGTCATACAGGTGGTGAAAGTGGTGGATCTAGGATTCAAGCCCAGTTTGTTTGGTGTATTAGGGTTCTCTAGAGGGACAGAACTAATGGAATATATATATATATATATATATATAAAGGAGAGTTTATTAAGTGTTAATTCACATGATCACAAGGTCCCACAATAGGCCGTCTGCAGGCTGAGGAGAAAGGAGAGCCAGTCCGGGTTCCAAAACTGAACTTGGAGTCTGATGTTCGAGGGCAGGAAGCATCCAGCACAGGAGAAAGATGTAGGCTGAGAGCCTAGGCCAGTCTCTCCTTTTCACATTTTTCTGCCTGCTTATATTCTAGCCACGCCGGCAGCTGATTAGATTGTTCCCACCCAGATTAATGGTGGGTCTGCCTTTCCCAGCCCACTGACTCAAATGTTAATCTCTTTTGGCAACACCCTCACAGAAACACCCAGGATCAATATTTTGCATCTTTCAATCCAACCAAGTTGACGCTCAGTATTAACCATCACATTGGACTTAGGAGGCCATGTTCCTATAGACACTACATGTTCAGCCAAACCAGACTGCTGCCATTCCCTGATCACCCTCTGTATCTCACCACCTCTGTGCCTTGGCTTTGAATGGTCCCTGCCACAGGATACTCAGCAAGCATGTCTACTCAGCACTGGGCACCCATCGGAAAGGACTGCAAAGAGGAATTCACCTTGAAGTAGTCCACAGGAGAGAGAAAGATCAATTGGTCAAGTTCATGGTGGATCCAGTCAGCACCCACCCTTTATGGCTTTATGTAGCAATGCCCCATGGCCCAGGAGGAGCAGCAGAAATTGTGTTTATGGGGATGACCAGGGCTGGGGATGGCCAGAGAACAAAGTCTGAAGGGGCAGGCGACAGGCCTAGGCTGGATGGGGAAGTAAAGGGAGAAGGAGGAATGGTCTGCAGGGTTAGGGAGAGGCTGGAGGACTGAGGTCACTGACGGGAACAGAGCAGATGAGGCAGTTTGAGGAAGGAAAGTCAGGAGATCTTATTAATTCAAATGCTGCCTCTCACTAAAGTGCTTTGCTCACTTTAAATCAGTTCCTCTTCCAACCCTAAAGTACTACTATTATCCTCATTCTACATGCATAGAAATTGAGGTTTTGTTTCTTTGCTTGCCCAGGTCATACAGGCACACACCCTCAGCTGTGTGTCTGTGGTCACGTCACTTAATAGCTGCAGCTGTCTTTTCTTTGAGATGTGGAAGTTGAACCAAATGACCTTTAAGATACTGCTGAGCTCTGGGATTCCACGGAAGGAGGTTGTTGTCAGGGGGCTGAGGGTTAGAGATTTTGGAGGTGGCTCAGATGGGAGAGCCAGACGATGAGGTCCAAGAAGTAGCCTGGCTGGTTACTGTCCTGGAGAAAGTCGGGGTGGTCAGAGGTCCCAAGAGGCCAGATGAGGCACTGACAGAGAGGGGATAGGAGGAGAGAAAGCCTGAACTGTCAGTAGTTGGTATCTCAAGCCCCTTGTGCTGTGCTAACAACACCTGTGTACAGAATGACCTGTATGTGCCACCCCACAGAGAAGGTGGTGACCCCCAGGGATTGTGGCTCTGGGAGGGACATGCCTCCTGGTTCTCTTGGGTGATGACAGCAGTGAGCTTCCCTTAGAAGGACCCCCTAGGCAGTCTGGGGACCCATGGGCTAAAAGGAGGTCCCCCAGGACACTTATTTTTTTTCTCTCCTTAGTGTGCTCAAATTCAGTTTAAAAAAAAAAAAAAACCAACAACGATGTACTTATGTGCTATTAAGTTACTAGCCCAAGAATGTATTATTTTGGCAATATGACAAGAAGGACAATTTAAATAGAGAAAAAGAAAAGTTTGATTTAACTGTGATCATTCAAGGAAATGTGGAGTCCGGCTTCAGGTTTAAATATTCAAGGAATCCTAGCAGGTTCCAAATCTAGCTGAATGTATCTGGGCTTCTAATAGCAGGAACTTTAAAAGCTAAAGATGTTAAGCACACATCTTCATTGACATGAGAATAGTCACACAAGTCTTTATGTTATTAGATAGAAGATATTACATAAATAGGATCTACAAATTTATCTACCAAGAATGCAGAAGTAGGCCAGGCGTGGTGGCTCATGCCTATAATCCTAGCACTTTGGGAGGCCGAGGTGGGCGGATCACGAGGTCAGGAGATCGAGACCATCCTGGCTAACAGGGTGAAACCCCGTCTCCACTAAAAATACAAAAAATTAGCCGGGTGTGGTGGCGGGCGCCTGTAGTCCCAGCTACTTGGGAGGCTGAGGCAGGAGAATGGTGTGAACTCAGGAGGCAGAGCTTGCAGTGAGCCGAGATTGCACCACTGCACTCTAGCCTGGGCTACAGAGCAAGACTCCGTCTCAAAACAAAAACAAAAATACAGAAGTAATAGCCACAAATAAAATGTCATGATAATCATTGTGTACTTGTAAAGCACTTTTCCTTATCAGAGCACAAAATGTTTCATATTTCATAGAACTAAACACACACACACCCCTATACACACACAGCACATATCAAACAAGGGAAATCTGAATATGGTGATGGATTCTATTGATCAATATCCTGGCTATGATATTGCACTATAGTTCGGCAAGATGTTGCCATTGGAGAAACTGGGCAAATGGTACATAGGACCTCTTAGAATTTCTCTATGTTATTTCTTACAACTGCACGTGCCTCTGCAATTATCTCAAAATAAAAAGTTTAAAATACACCTCTTCAATCTCTTGCTTACTATTTCATCTCTGTAAGGCTTATAGGTGAAAAGTTAAAATGCAGAGGAAATATCATTCTGGAAATAAATAGGATGATTATTCCACAATGCAGTGTGGATAAAACAATTTCCCTCTGAAACTTGAAAACCAATAGCTTGGCTTAACTGCCCAGGAAAAGTGAATTTCAGCGCTGAAAGTCATTCGGTGAAATTATTCTTTCCGGTTTTTTTGTTTTGTTTTGTTTTAAAGTTCACACCCAGAGTGTTAAAATGAAGGGTGGTGTGTCGATCACCATTCTTATTAGGGTATGGAAAGCAACAAATGTTTCTGTTTTCATTTTGATTTTGAGAGCTCAAACTCAAAGGCAGTTCTTGGCCTCGCTGGCAGTATCCACAGCAGCTCGTTTTCTACCGGGAGTGGAGAGCCCTGGCTCCGCTAGGACCCTGCTGCGCTCTGTCCACTGGCTGCCGCTGCTCATGCCTTCCACTGATCCTACCTTCCCCGGCCCTCTAATTAGGCGGCAGGGTCCCACACCCCACCCCCACCACTTCCCCACCACGTGATGCGCCACCTCCCACTGCAGCCTTGCACCCAACCAGGCTTTGCACTAAAAAACATTGTGATTGCATTTTGTACCAGCTGGTCTCCTAGAGCAGCTTCAGACAGAGCCCCCTGTGGGTCTCCCGCCAGGAGCCACCCTGAGGTCATGTCTGCAACGAGGAAAGCCCATCCCAAATGGAACAGCATCATTTCATGTTCGCCAAGCACTTGGTAAAGGAGGTCCTTTGCAGAGATACAGGCCTTGCTTTCAAGAAGCTTACCAAGAAAAAGATTAATGATGCCTCTGCAGGAAGTTTTCAAAGCTATCCCAAACTGTCTCTTTTTCAGTTATTGGTGTGTTTTTTTTTTCCACTATGTATTACACTTCTTGTCCATCTGGGTCACGGAGTGGGGAACTCCAAGAAGAGAATGGAGATGCTAAACTGTATGGAGGTGAGCACCCAGAGAGCAGAGATCTTGTCTGCTCTTGCACACCTTTGGGTGCCCTCCACACAAGAATGGCAGCTGGAACATATGGATGTTCTGTGGAATAAGCGACCAAACGAACGTGAACTTGAGGATATGCTATGCAGGGTGAGAGTGTCCTCAAGTGTAACGCTTATCTGCCGGGATGCAGTTCCACCACCAGTCACCTCCCCAGACCCCTCTCGCCTTCCCCTCCCCAGGCTGCCAGTCATTTCTGGGAGTGCCTGTGGCGGTGCCATCTCACCTGTGCACAGGAACAAGCCGGCTTCTCCCTCCCATTCCCACCTTCTCAAGGGCCCCTCACTACCGCAGCTGCAAGTGCCTTTTCTTGGGCAGGGCGTGGCTCTGCTGTCCTTCCCCTAGGGCACTCTGAGGTGGGAGTGGCGGGGTGGGCTCTCTGGATCCAAGCCTTCCTTGTTTCTGGGCACAGCCGCACTGCGTCCGCCCATACTCTCACAGGGACGGTCACAAACAGAGCGCCCTCAGCCTCCCTCGCACACCTCCCTCACTCAGGCCTGGCCAAGGGACAGACCTCTGCTAGCCCCTTCACTTCTGGTCTCTCCATTTCTTCCTCTGGCACCAAGAAACTCCTTCCTTTTGCAGGCACCTGTAGGGTTCACCAGCCTCCCAGATGTAAAGGCAGCAAGGCCCGGTGTGAACGATTGGGCAGGAGCTCCCGGCTAAGGACCCGGAGTCTGGTGAAGTCTCACACGGCCGCTCACACCAGTGCTCACACGGCTGCTCCTCCTAACCACTTGCGATGGGGGGAGAAATCGTGGGAGCTCGTGGCCCCAGTTTCTGGGTCTGTGAAATAAGTGGATCTATGTGGTACGGAGAGATATTTGAGAGAAGAAAGTGAAGACAAGGGGTGCAGGAAGGAAGCAGAGGGGTGGGGAAATCAGTTTAGCCAAGAAAGGCTTGCAAGGGAGTGATACCCTGGCATGGGGAGGACACAGCCCACCCTCAACACCAAAGAGGGCAGCCTCTGTGTAAGTACAGAGGTAAAAGGCTCCTCTCCTCTCTGCAGCTGGTCACACTCCTAGCCCAGGTTGTAGAGAGAAAAGGTGCTAGCATTACTCATTATCTTCTACTGGCATTAATGCTGTAATAAAATGCAACATGTGGGTTTCTGCGTTTTTTTCAAGCTTTAACCACAGAATTGGGACTTAGATGCACTTGCATTGTGGGGAAATGAAACTGAATTTGGAGTCATCCTTCACAGCAGGACAGATGTCACAGGCAAAGTTGTCAGGGTCTCAAAGTTTGAAAAGGGATCTTGAGTTCTTTTCTTTTGCCTCCTCCTTTTCTCTCTTTTCCTTGTTCCTTCCTGCCTTCCTGTCTGCCTTTCTGTCTCCTTTTTCTGTTTCTCTGTTTCTTCTTTCTTTCTCCCCTCCCCCAGTCCTCTCCTCCCCTCTCCCTGCCCTTCCTTAACCACAAATGTAACCAACCCCAAACCACTGACTTTCTGTTCTGCTCATTCATCCTTACGGGTTTTCTTGGTTAGATAAGCTCTCCAGTTTTGGCATATTTGGGAATGATTTATTTCATTATATAGTAAGACCTCGGTGGCCCAAGGGACATTTTTTTCCCTGCCCCTTCCCAGTTCCATTTACGTGAGGCCCCAGTGAGATTTCTGAAAGAAAATGATAGACGGCCCCGGGACTGATGTTACGGCCTCGGGAGACCTGACACAGAAGGTTTCTGTTCTGGGGAATACACATCAGTGATGGAGGAGACCTTTTAACAAATTGTAAACTTTTCGTCTCTTTATTAAGATGGAATTAACATAACATAAAATTAACCATTTTAAAGTTCACTGTTCTGTGGCATTTAGTACATTCACAATGCTGTAAAACCACTATCCCTATTTAGTTCCGAAACACTTTCATCACCCCTGAAGGACTCATTAAGCAGCCACTTCCAATTTCTCCTTCCCCTCAGCCCCTGGCAACCATTAACCTGCTTTCTGTCTGTCTGGATTTACCTATTCTGAACATTCTGTATAAATGGAATCATATAATACTTGGCCTTTCGGGTCTGGCTTCTGTCGCCCAGGCTGGAGTGCAGTGGCACGATCTCAGCTCACTGCAATCTCCACCTCCCGGGTTCAGGCCATTCTCCTGCCTCAGCCTCCCGAGTAGCTCAGATTACAGGCACCCGCCACCGTGCCCGGCTAATTTTTTGTATTTTTAGTAGAAACGGGGTTTCACCATGTTAGCCAAGATGGTCTCGATCTCCTGACCTCGTGATCCGCCCGCCTCGGCCTCCCAAAGTGCTGGGATTACAGGCGTGAGCCACCGTGCCCGGCTGGCTTCTTTTATTTAGTATAATGCTTTCAAGGCTTATCCATGTTACAGCATGTATCAGTACTCCCTTTGTCTTTTTAGGGCTGAGTAATGCTCTTTTCTACAGATATACCACATTTTGCTTATCCATTCATCAGCTGATGGAGCATTCAGATTGTTTAACCTTTTAGCTATTATCAATAGTGCTGCTATTTGTGTACAGGTTTTTGTGTGGACAAAGTTTTTATTCCATCCAAGAGTTACTGGGTCATATAGTAATTCTGTTTAAAATTTTGAGGAACCATCAAACTGTCTTCCACAGTCACTATACCATTTTACATTCCTATCAGCAATGTATGAAGATTCCAATTTCTCCCAATTCTAGCCAATACTTGCTATTGTCTGTGTTTTTAATTACAGTCCTAGTCCTTCTAGTGAGTGTCAAGTATTTCAATGTGGTTTCAGTTTGCATTTCACTAGTGACTACTAATATTGAGTATGTTTTTTTTTTTTTTTTTTTTTGAGACCAGGTCTCCATATGTTGCTCAGGCTAGAATGCAGTAGTGAGATCATAGCTCACTCCAGGCTTGAACTCCTGGACCCAAGTGATCCTCCTGTCTCAGCTCCTGAGTAACTGGGACTACAGGCACATACCACCATGTCCAGCTCTGGGCATGTTTTCAAGTGTGTGTTGGTCATTTGCATATCTTCTTGGAAAAATATCAATTCAAGTCCTTTGGCCACTTTTAAACTGGGTTGTCTTTTTGTTGGGGAGTCATAGACTTCTTAAATATTCTGGATATTAGACCCTTTCATATATGATTTGTAAACGTTTTCTCCCATTCTGTAGTTTTTATTTTCTTGACAGTGTCCTTTGATGCACAAAAGAGTTTTTAATTTTGACGAAGTCTAATGTATCTCTTTTTTTCCATGTGTTGCTTGTGTTTTTGGTGTCTTATCTAAGAATCCATTGCCAAATCCAAGGTTGTGAAGATTTTCTCCTGTTTGTTCTAAGTTTTAGCTCTTACATTTAAGTCTTTGATTCGTTTTGAGTTAATTCGTATGTATGGTGGGGTTAGTGGCCAAACATCATTGTCTTGCATGTGATTATCCAGTTGTCCCAGCTGTTGAAGAGAGAAGAAACTTTTTTGAGGCAACAGTATGTTATGTCACTTAAATGTCCTTCAATGATGCAGGGCCAGGGTTGCCGGAGTGGAGTTTTTTGGGAAAAGGGGCAGTAAGATCCTGAGGGTGTGAGCTGATAAGACAGTGGTTGCTGTGATGTGCTGAGGAAACAAAGCCCAGAACAGCTTCAGCAGCCACCTGAGGCATAGCAGGACAGTGGGGACAGTGATGAGAGGAGAAGTGGCTCTTGGCAGCAACAAGGTCAAACTGTGCTGAGGCAGCAGCAATGGTGTCTGCAGCCACCAGGGGGCAGAGCAGAGGTGGGTACCAAGCAGGAGTGCATTAAATGGCCACCACGGTGCACCGTGTAGGCAGAGGGCCCTCTGCTAGGACAAGAAAAGGATTTAGAGGACATGGGTTTCAGCATTTCCATTGTTGGGTGCTTGAAGCCAAAAATTATTTTTGTTACTTATTTCTTGTCCTCCCCGGGGATGGCACGGCCTGGAAAAGCAAGAATTACGATTAATTTCCCTTTTCAAAATGCGGTTCAAAAAAGAACATTCTGTTTTTCAGGACCCTGGCTTTCTGTGAGAAAGCCTATCCTAGCATTCGAAATTAAGTTATGTTTGCCAAAATGTAAATTTCTTTCAACCGCTATTTGTTTTAAAGTCACTGCTTACATTTGTAGCAGATAAAATAATAGGGAAAAGGAGGAATAATTTATCTAAAAAATAGCAATTCTATTTTTGGGAAGGGATGTCACAGATAACTGCTATAGTTCTGTAATATTAACCTATTTCAGATTTTTCAAATGTCAAGAACACAGTTTACATTTACTGCCACAAATTTGGTGAACATTCTTCATTATGCACTAAGCAGAAAATTTGAAAGTAAATGTTCAGCAATGTTCAGACAAATGAAGAAATCCCCTCCCCCAGGCCATCTTTTGACATAACTGGGACAATCCAATATAATAACCCTCTAAAAGGATTAATTCTGCCTAAAACCAGCTCCTGAAGAAAACCACATGGCACTTTCTGAAATGTTCTTGATAATGTGCACATCTTTATCACAGTTACAACCCATGAGCCTGGTGCTCACTCTGTGTCGTTGAAGATTCTATGACAATGCTGAATGAGGGCATATTTACAATCACAAGAAAACATCAATAATATTAAAATCTACAGAATAAAACAGCATTAAGTTTCCATTTTGCTTCTATTAAATATTAGAAAATACCCATTGCTGGTGATGGTGTAGTGAAACTCGTCCACACCTACATTGCCAACAGCAATGCAAAAGCCATTAGAAATATTTATATGATTCAGTGATTTGCGTTATCCAAAAGAAGAATAATCTTTTACACCTGTTTAATACAAAGTCAATATAAGAACATTTGCAAGCCAGAAGCCTCTTGACCATCTAGTGAGGGTGGTAGTGGTTAGGTAAAATATATTGTAACTGTTTAATGAATATAAGGGTAAAGTAGAGGCATTGAGATATACAAATGACACAATGTTCAGAGGCACAAATAGTTCTGTTGAGGCGGGGGAGAAGCAGAATTGTAAGTGAAGTTTTTCCTTCTGTTATTTAAAGTATCATTCATGGTGCCACAATGTTTTCTGTTTGATAAAAATGTTAAATTAACTGCAGGGTAGGTACATTACCTTTTGGTTATATGTAAGAGGATACAAAGTTAAGCATACATAGCATTTCATGTTTTTAAAATTTTTTTACTTCAGTAGCTTTTGGAGTACAAGTGGTTTTTGGTTACATGGATGAATTGTATAGTGGTGAAGTCTGAGATTTTGGTGCAACCTTCACCTGAGTAGTGTACGTTCTACCCAATATATCTTTTTTTTTTTTTTTTTTTGAGACAGAGTCTCCTCAGTCGCCCAGGCTGGAGTGTAGTGGCGCAATCTCGGCTCACTGCAAGCTCCGCCTCCTGGGTTCACGCCATTCTCCTGCCTCAGCCTCCCGAGTAGCTGGGACTACAGGCGCCCGCCACCACGCCTGGCTAATTTTTTGTATTTTTAGTAGAGATGGGGTTTCACCATGTTAGCCAGGATGGTCTCGATCTCCTGATCTCGTGATCCACCTGCCTCGGCCTCCGAAAGTGCTGGGATTACAGGCGCGATCCCTCAGCACCCCCCACCCACCCCGTAGCCCATTATATCACTCTGTAGCATTTTGTTTTTAAAAAACGTTTACATTTATGCTTGGGTTGGCTTGGTTGGACTGGTCTATGATTACTTCCACACTGTATTAAGTTATATAACTATCCATTAGGCCGGGGGAGGGAAGAACCCTCAGGATGTCAAGCTATTCGCAGCAAAGCTCAAGGGGAGAGACTGGGCAGACTTCCAGGGAAAGCTTGGTGAGGGGGCATCACAACGAAGACAGTGGCAGAAAGGAAGCCGACTTTGGCATCAGGGTATAACTTCTGGGGCATCTTCATACTTTATCGTCTGTGAGTGCTACACTGTGGTGCTCCACAGAGCGTACAGCCCCTTGGTGTTTTGCAGTGCCAAGTATCTACTGATCCCCTACTGTAGTGGACACAGTTTTGCCTACTTCTTCCTTGCAGAATTCCTGGTAATGAACGACAAAACCCACTCAAGTTAGTTTAGGCCAGAAAGGAATTTTTTCAGAAACATAGGGAGCTCATAGAATTTCCAGGAGGGCTGGAAAATAAAGGCTTGAAGGCTACATAACCTGGAACAATACCCAAATTATCCTACCAAGCTGCTCCAGCGGAGGCCTGCATCTGCTGCCGCCTACAGCGCAGATGCTATGCACAGGATGCTACCACTCAGCTGTCTCCGAAAACTTGACTGTCTTTCTGCAGTGCTCCTCCACCTTCACTGGAACATGGATTCTGCCTGGCACCTGAATCCATACTTTTCTCAGTTCTGAATTCAGGCATTACGCAGGTGTGTCTGATTGGAGGAGTCCAGGTGACATACCTGTACCCAAACACGCCTGCCGACTGGGAAGATGAATTCTGTTTTCCTCTTTGGTGGGCAGGACTCATAAAGTGGGAAATTTCTCAAATATAGTCAGCCACGAATATGACAAATGTCCACAATTTGCTAACAAAATCTTACCTAACTTTGTCCAGCTGTCTGTTTTACTCTTTGTGGCCATGAGCTTTGGGGAAGGTTGCCCCCTTCCCAGCTACTCTGATTAAGCCAGTTGTGGACATTCCATTTCCTTGATGTTACTTCACGGAAGAGGCATGTGACTCAGTGTGACCAATGATTCATGAAGACACATCTGCTGAGGGATTTCCAGGAAAAGTTACTTAGTTCTTAAAAAGGTACACATGTAATCCCAGGTCAGGAGATCGAGACCATCCTGGCTAACATGGTGAAACCCCATCTCTACTAAAAATACAAAAAATTAGCCAGGCGTGGTGGCGGGCGCCTGTAGTCCCAGCTACTCAGGAGGCTGAGGCAGGAGGATGGCGGGAACCCAAGAGGCAGAGCTTGCAGTGAGCCGAGATCGCGCCACTGCACTCCAGCCTGGGTGACAGAGCGAGACTCCATCTCAAAAAAAAAAAAAAAAAAAAACGGACACAAAGACACCGTACTTCCTTTGTTCTGCCTCTGGAGAGTGGTGTTCTGCCTCTGCAGAAGCCCAGAGCTGCTGCAGCCATCCAGTGACTGACACGCTTAGAATGGCAGAGCAGAAAGACGGAATCAATCTGGATCCTTGATAACATTACTTGGCCACTGAATCAACCACCCTGTATTTGTTCCATCTCAGAATTACTTCTTATGTGACATACTCCTCCACCTTCACCGGAACATATATTACATTTCTGTAATGATTAGGCCAGTTAAGTTGAAGTTTTCCTGTTACTTGCTGCCCAAAGCATCGTGATCTACTTCCATGTCCAGCCCTGTAAAAATGACTGTGATAGACAGGAACATAAGGTGTGGCCATCTCCTTGGACCTGAGCAGCCTGTGGATGTGTATCCATGAAAATAAAATGGATGTAAAGCATGGCCATATTCAGAAAGTCCCTTCTGAACAACTGTCCCTCTCAGAAGTGGACTCATCATACATTCTCCCTCTACAATAGCAGCCGATTTCATTTTGTGGAATTTCCTTTCCTCCATTATGTTCAGTAAATGGAAGCAATCTGACCTGCCACCAAGAAGGCTGAAGTGGTTCCTGAAGGTTCTTTCTGGCAGATACTTCCTGTCACCCCGAGCGGCCAGAAGCAGGCTCACACCTAAGCTCAGTCAATCAGACGCTTTCTCTCAAGACTTTTCGTCTCCAACCAAGTGATTCAAGGATAGAAAATAGTGGGGGCTGTTCATTCATCCCAGAAACTCCCGCTCTAGCCCTGGTATCTGGCCAAGACTGCCAAGTTGTTCCAGCTGCCTGGTTGCCCAAAGCTGCCCTGGAGGAATATCTGTTCTGTTTCTAAAACCACCATGTTCTCGGAAAACAGATTACAAAACCTCCCCAATAGCTCAGCTAGAGACATTGCAGCAGAAAAGCGTACATGCTTGAAGAAAATCCAAATCAGAACCTTATGAAAGTCCAGTTTTACAATTCTACCTCTTTCTCTAAAGACTGTTTTAGTGAATTTATACTGAAGTGTTCTTCATACATGTAACCCATCCTATTTATTCTTCTTGTTCCCCTATCAAAATTGGGGTGTTTAAGTTATGAAATAAAAAGGCTGATATAAAGCAAGCTGCTAAAATTAAACTCACGAAGAAGTTTACAGATGAATCAACTGTTCATGGAACATTTATGTTTTAAAATTTAAGGGAATATTGGTATCCCAGATCTTTGCTTCTTGGGAACTTGAGGACAATTATATGAAATATTTTTCAAAGATTTTATTTCTAGGAACTGTAATAGTGAATACTGTGTGACCTCAAAAAGCAAGAAAAATAAATATTGAGGATGTGGAAGAAAAAAATCATTTCATCCTTCATTTGGACTTTTTAAAACTTACATAATTTTTTAAAATTGTGATAAAATACACGTAAAATTTCCATCTTAAACACTTTTTTTTTTTTTTTTTTTTTGAGACAGGGTCTCGCTCCAGTTGCCTAGGCTGGAGTGCAGTGGCACAATTTTGGCTCACTGCAGCCTTGACCTCCTGGGCTCAGGTGATTCTAACACCTCAGCCTCCTGAGTTGCTGGGACTACAGGCGTGTGCCCCCACGTCCAGCTAATTTTTTGTATTTTTAGTAGAGATGGGGTTTCACTATGTTGCCCAGGCTGGTCTCAAATTCCTAGACTCAAGCAATCTGCCCACCTTGGCCTCCCAGAGTGCTGGGATTACAGGCATGAGCCACTGCAACCAGCCATCCATCTTAAACTTTTAAGTATTATATTTAGTAGAACTTTTTTAAGTTAGACAGTTTAATATTTTGAGTTTACTAAACATATTCTCATACAATTTGCTAAAGTGAAGGCTTGTGAATTTTCAAGTAAAACCAAAATTCTTTTGTCTATTCTCTGAAGAAATGTTAGTTGTAAAGCTCAAGACCACATTGCAGTAATGACTTCTATTCTGTTTTTGAACATTGAAACAAATGAAAATGATCAAAGAAGTAAAGAGAGACACATCCATGGTGTAAGCCATTTAATTTCTCATTTTAAACCTCCAGCTAATTAGAAATACTAGATAATGTTCATTGGGTCTTATAGTAGTCAAAAGGAATTATACACAAGATTTTTTTTTTTGAGAGAGAGTCTCACTCTGTCGCCCAGGCTGGAGTACAGTGGCGCGATCTCGGCTCACTGCAGCCTACGCCTCCTGGGTTCAAGTGATTCTCCTGAGTCAGCCTTCTGAGTAGCTGGGACTACAGGCGTGCGTAGAGACAGGGTTTCACCATGTTGGCCAGGATGGTCTCGATCTCCTGACCTTGTGATCTGCCTACCTTGGCCTCCCAAAGTGCTGGGATTACAGGCGTGAGCCACTGCGCCCGGCCTACATCACTATTAAAACAGATTTGTTAGGAAAAATTTTCAGTGCATACAAAGTGGACAAGTGTAGAATAAGCTCCTATTAGCCAACCCTCAGTCTCAACAATTATCAATATTCTGCCATTCTTGTTTGATCTATATCTCTCCCCTTTCCCCTCCCACATTTACATCCAGTTATTATAATTTTTACTTAGACCAGGCACGGTGGCTCACGCCTGTAATCCCAGCACTTTGGGAGGTCGAGGCAGGTGGATCAACTGAGGTCAGGAGTTCAAGACCAGCCTGATCAACATGGTAAAACCTGGTCTCTACTTAAAATACAAAAATTAGCCAGTGTGTTGGCACGCGCCTGTAGTCCCAGCTACTCAGGAGGCTGAGACAGGAGAATTGCTTGAACCCAGGAGGCAGAGGTTGCAGTAAGCTGAGATTGTGCCACTGTACTCCAGCCTGGGTGACTGAGTGAGACTCCATCTCAAAAAACTAAATAGGCTGAGTGCGGTGGCTCATGCCTGTAATCCCAGCATTTTGGGAGGCCGAGGCAGGTGGATCATGAGGTCGGGAGTTGGAGACCAGCCTGGCCAAGATGGTGAAACCCCGTCTCTACTAAAAATACAAAAATTAGCCAGGTGCGGTGGTGGGTGCCTGTAATCCCAGCTACTCGGGAGGCTGAGGCAGGAGAATCACTTGAACCTAGGGGGCAGAGTTTGCAGTGAGCTGAGATAGCGCCACTGAACTCTAGCCTGGGTGACAGAGCAAGACTCCGTCTCAAATAAATAATTTTTACTTATTCCTTTTGGTAAAATTTCTACCCAAGAGGGTGCACAAATCTTAACTGTACAATTCTGACAAATGAATACTGACATGTAATGTACACCCCATTACAAGAGAGTACATTTCTGTTTCCCCAGAAAGTTTCTTCATGTCTCCTCCATGTTGTCCCCCATTCAGAGGAAGTCACTGCTGTCATTTTCTCACCTTGATTATTTTTGCCTGTTCTAGAACTTCAACAAAATGGAACTATCTGTGTACTTTTTTGAATCTAATTTCACTTAGCATAATATTTGTGAGGTTTGTTGGTGCTGTTGAGTAGTTCCTGCTTTATCATTGCTGAGTTGTATTCTGTTATAGAATACAATGGACTAGATAAGCAAATACTGCACTTTGCTTATCTATCCTCTGGTTGATGGATATTGAGTTGCTTCCAGCTTTTGGTTGTTGTGAAGAAAAGCTGCTATGAACATTTCTGTACAAGCCTTTTTGTGGACATGTTTTCATTTCTTTCCAACAAATACTTAGGAATGGAATTTCTAAGTCAAAGTGTAACTCTATGCTCTGCATAAGGCACTGTCAGACCATTTTCCAAAGTGGTTGAACCATTTTATAGTCCAACATATACCTTCCACATGATACATCAACATATGAAAATCCCAGTTACTCCACATCCTTGCTAACATGCTTTATCTGCCTTTTACACTTTAGCCACCCTGGTGGATACATAGTAGCATCTCATTGCTCTTTTCATTTGCATTTCCCTGGGAGTAATGAGGCTGATCGCCTTGTCATATGCTATTAGTTATGCGTGTATATTTCCATTTGTGAAGTGTCTGTTCAAACATTTTTCCCTTTTAAAAAATTGGGCTGTTCCTTTTTTATTATTGCATTTTAGGAGTTCTTTTATATATTCTGATATAAGATCTTTGTCAGATACATGTTTTATGAATATTTTTCAGTCTGTGGTTTGTCTATTTGTTTTCTTAATTGTGTCTTTTGACAGGCAGAATATCTTAATTTTGGTGAAGACTAATTTGTTAATTTTTTTGTGGTTTTCACTTTCTTTATCCTGTCTGAATAATTTTTTGCCAACTCCAAAGATGTAAAGATATTTTCCTGTGTTTCCTTTATACATACTTTGTAGTTTTTGCCTTTATGTTTATATCTATAATTCATCTCAAAATAATTTTTGTGTATTATCTGAGGTCAGAGTTTATTTCTTAAATGTGGATATCCAGTTGTCCCACCATCATTTTGAAAATATTTTTTTCCCCATTAATTTCTTTGGCACCTTTGTGAAATGTCTATTGACATTTTACATTGTGAGGCTCTATTTCTGGATTCTATTATTTTTCATTGATTGATATGACTGTCTCTATGCCAATACCACACTGTCTATATTGCTATTAGAGTATATGTCTTATATGGTAGATGAGTTAGTTTCTCTATTAGTCTGTTCTCACACTGCTATAAAGAAATACCTGAGACTGGATCATTTGTAAAGAGAAGAGGTTTAATTGGCTCACAATTCTCTGGGCTGTACAGGAAGCATGACTGGGGAGGCCTCAGGAAACTTACAATCATGGCAGAAGGGGAAACAAGCACATCTTACATGGCTGGAGCAAGAGGAAGAGAAGAGATGGGGGGAAGGTGCCACACACTTTTAAACAACCAGATCTTGTGAGAACTCTATCATGAGACAGCACTGGGGGATGATGCTAAACCACTGGAAATCCACCCCCATGGTCCAGTCACCAGGCCCCTCCTCCAGCTCTGGGGATTACATTTCAACATGGGATTTGGGTGGGGACACAAATCAAAGCCATAGCAATATTCTAACTTGCTAGTACAAACTACTACAAACTTTGTGACTTAAAACAATACCACATATTCACTTAAGGTTCTGGAGGTCAGAAGTCTGAGGTGAGTGTTAGGGGCAAAAACTAAGGTGTTGGCAGGACTAGTTCCTTCTTGAGGTTCCAGAAGGAATCCATTACTTGCCTCTTTCAGTTTCTAAAGGTTGCCTGCACTCCTTGGCTTGTGACTACATCATTCCAAGCTCTGCTTCTGTCATCTTATTTCCATCTCTGTCTCTAATCTTAGTGCTTCTCTCTTATAAAGACCCTTGAATTTGTCCTACCCAAGTAATCTAGCATGTTCCCAGGGTATTCTCCTATCTTAAGATTCTTAACGCATCTGCAAAATGTCTTTTGCCTATTAATGTGACATATTCACAGGTTGCGGGTATTAGGACATGAACATCTTTAGGGAGCCATTATTCAGCCTGCCACAGTAGGTAAGCCCTTTGATCTTATTCAGTAATGTTTTGGCTATTTTAGGTCTTTTGCATTTTTATGTGCATTTGAGAATGTGGGAGAATTAACATCTTAAAAATATTAAGTCATCCTGTATATAAACATAGTGTAACTCACCATTCATTTAGGAGTTCCTTAATTTCCTTCAGCAATATTTTATAGTTTTCTTTTTTTTTTTTCTGAGACGGAGTCTTGCTCTGTCGCACTATTGTATATTATTTTAAAATATATTCAAAATTTGGAAATTATTTATTGAGAAGCTCAAAATTACCCAAATGCTCAACTCTGAAACCCAACTGTACATAAGAGAAAGTAAAGCATAATTTGGGCCTTAATACACAAAGTATATAGAACCGATTTAAATAATCACAAGGTGTTTCCCCTTGATGAATGCTGCTGACAATTCTGTTCCCATTGGCAAGGTGATGTAGGACAAAGCAGTCTGGAGCAGGTGGCATGTGCCATGTGTTAAGTTGGTGCAAAAGTAATTGCAGTTTTGCCATTACTTTTAATGGCACCAACCTAATAACTCTTGAGCGATGAGCAGTGAGTACCCCACATCTAACTTCTTGGCAAAACCAGCCTACCAGCAGGCTGATAGCCTTAATTATGAGACGACACCCATGGGAAAGATTTGTATGGAAGGTGGACAGTAGAGTAATATTTGAGACAATGCTCTATACTATCTAGAAACAGAGCAACTGCAGGCAGGGTGGGATGAAAAGTGCTTTTAAGGAGGTTAAATTTCTCTTTTTTTTGAGACAGAGTCTCGCTCTGTCACCCAGGCTGGAGTGCAGTGGCGCGATCTCGGCTCACTGCAAGCTCTGCCCCCCGGTTCATGCCATTCTCCTGCCTCAGCCTCCCGAGTAGCTGGGACTACAGGCGCCCATGATCACGCCCGGCTAATTTTTATATTTTTAGTAGAGACAAGGTTTCACCATGTTAGCCAGGATGGTCTCGATCTCCTGACCTTGTGATCCGCCTGCCTCGGCCTCCCAAAGTGCTGGGATTACAGGTGTGAGCCACCGCGCCCAGCCAAGGAGGTTCAATTTCAAGCATGAAACCGGTTGTTACATTTCACAAGAGTGTGAAGGAAGGAGGATGAATGATAGAAAAAGAGGGAAGAGAAAGTATATGCCAATGACTTTCCTATCCAAATTTCCTCAAGTAACTTCTATTGTTATTCCCCTTAATGAATTAAGGTTGAGGTTTAGAGAGGTAACTGGCTTAAGTGACTCCAGTATGTTGCACATACCACTAGGGCAATGGTTGTAAATTTTTAGAAGTTCAATGTCAAATTGCTAGATCCTTGGCCTTTGATGGATGACAAAGTGGTCATTAAAGGCATTCAAGAGACACCAGAAGAAGTGCCATTGTTAAAAAATCTCTGGCTCTGCACTACCCACACCCACAATCTATTACTCAATCAATCCTCTAGTCAGTTAATTAGAGTTTTAAGTGGGTTAAAAAGCTATTCTCAAAAAATAAAATCCATTCCTGGGAGGCTTATATATCGGTCATGCACATCATTGTATTAATGATTTTACTTACATGGGTTTCCTCCTATGTAAGTTTCCTCCTATAGCTATCTGAGAGAGAAAAGTGTCATCTTCTTTGGGAAGGTGTGGGGTGGGGAAGAAGAAAAGCAATGTGGAGCCAGGGCCACTTGGCAGAGGACTCTGGGGGAAGCAGGGTTGGGCTTTCAGTACCAGAGAGTATCATGGTTTCTTATGGGGCAGAAACGAGGAAGATGTCAATTGTCAAGAAGAGGTTAAAGACTGTTTTTCCACTTTTGACTTTTCTAAGGTCATTGTTGGTGGCAACTCTCACTACCATGACCACTGCTGAAGATCTTGCATGTGATGCTGCCCTGGGGAATGAGTTCTTTCTTGAAGCTAGCCTTGCTAGGTTGACTCATGTCAAGAATAGGCATTGTGCTTAAAGACAGATGGACCACAGGCTTAACTGAGGGTTCCCCTGCTACTCTACAGTTTCAAACACATGTGGCCCACCTCGGCAGGCACCAGATAACCGACCCTAAATAAAGAGAACCGCTGAAAGGTGGGGGGGTGCAGTCTCTGGCACAGGTGCTAGGGAACTAGGTTTTGATTTTAAACACTCTGTGAAATGTGTAGCCAATGTGTTCCCTTCTTTGACTTGGTGCCCAGGAGGCTCAGAGCCAAATTTAGAAGCTCAAGAATTACTGGTATACATTTCCATGAACTAACTTCACTGTTGTCTTTATCTTACTATTCCACTTTTATCTTCCCCTTGCCCTATCTCTTTGTCTGTTTTAGTTTGATACATTGTGTGCATTTGTATAAAGTCAACTCAAATCCTTTTGGGAGTAAGGTGGGGGAAATAAATAAGGAAGACCTCCTCAAATGGTCTTTTAACAGCCTGAGTATGCATCTTTATCTGACAAGAAGAACTGAAGCTGTTTGGTAGCCTTTGTCAAATGAGTTGTGGAGTAAACCATGAACTTGCTTTAATTTTTTTATTTTTTATTTTTTCTTTTAGAGATGGAGTTTTGCTCTGTTGCCCAGGCTGGAGTGCAATGGCATGATCTTGGCTCACTGCAACCTCCACCTCCCAGGTTCAAGCAATTCTCCTACCTCAGCCTCCCAAGCTGGGATTACAGGCACCTGCCACCACACCCGGCTAATTTTTATATTTTTAGAAGAGACAGGGATTCACCATGTCGGCCAGGCTGGTCTCCAACTCCTGGCCTCAGGTGATCCACCTGCCTTGGCCTCCCAAAGTCCTGGGATTACAGGCGTGAGCCACCGTGCCCAGCCTACGAGCTTGCTTTTAAGTAGCAAAACAAGGTTGACCCAGGGATGTCCTGCCTGCCCCAAAGCCGAGTCTCCTTTGTTTTCTTTGGATTCTTTCCTATCCAGACCAAATTGTTCTACTAGCCTTTTTTATTCTAATTTAATTGTTCAACTAGCTTCTAACTTTATTAAAGTTAAAATTAGAGAAAAGGAGTAATAAATATTGCAGAAAAATCATACTTTGGTTTGCCAAAATAATGAAAGTTTTGTACTGAAACATGGTTAAATTAAAAAGTAGGCTCACTTGGTTAGACTACAGAATTCCTATCCCTAACAGCTTAAACGATTTGCACAGACAACTTCCATGAATGGTTTGAGCACAAATCTCTTAATAATATCCTTATAAAAATATTTTTTGTGACCTGCCGTCAATCAACATACATTTACTGAGTGTCATTTCTGCTCAAGCACTCAGGGGATTACAAAGATAAGTAAACCCCACCAGGTGTGGTGGCTCATGCCTGTAATTCCAGTGCTTTGGGAGGCCAAGGCAGGCAGATCACTTGAGGCCAGGAGTTCGAGACCAGCCTGGCCAACGTGGCAAAACTCCGTCTCTACTAAAAATACAAAAATTAGCTGGGTGTGGTGGCAGGTGCCTGGAATCCCAGCTATGAGGGAGACTGAGGCAGGAGAATTGCTTGAACCTGGAAGGCAGAGGTTGCAGTGAGCCGAGATGGCGCCACTGCATTCCAGCCTAGGTGACAGAGCAAGATTCTGTCTCAAAAAAAAAAAAAAAAAAAAAAAAGATAGTAACATCAGTTCTCGTGCTCCAAAGGCCTAAACTGTGAGGGTTGGAAGGTGGATTGAAAGATAAGTAAATGCATATATTGCAAGACAAAATGAGAGGGATGCCCGGAAGGCAGACGAACTCTTGTGAATGCGGAAGAGGAGAGGGTCTGGTTTGGGAGCTGGGATTGGTGCAGTCTTCTTGGGAGAAGCAGCATTTGGCAAGGTTGCTATTTTCAAAAGGAGAACAGTGAGACAGAACCAATGAAGCTGTTGAGACCCAACATAGAGATCCCTGAATTTAGGACAAAGGCACTGGTTCTCAATTTTGCAGTAAGGGGAAGCCACTGCAGGATTATCAGCTGGAGAGTGGTGTGTTTAATCTGACAGCAATGGCATTTTTATTTAATTTTATTTAGACATCACGTGGTTTTAGATTAGGATTTGAACTAATCATTACACTCTTTTTAAAAAAAGAAATGAAATGAAAGCCAGGCATGGTGGCTCATACCTGTAATCTCAGCACTTTGGGAAGCTGAAGCGGGAGGATGGCTTGAACCTAGGTGTTCAAGACCAGCCTAAGCAACACAGGGAGACCTCATCTCTGCAAAAAATTTTTTAAATTAGCTGGGTATGGTGGCACATGCCTATAGTTCCAGCTATTCAAAAGGCTGAGCTGAGAGGTTGGCTTGAACCCAGAGGTTGCGGCTTCAGTGGCAGCTACAGTGAGCTACAATCATGCCACCGCACTCCAGCCTGGGCAAAAGAGCAAGACCCTGTCTCAAAAAAGCAAAACAAAACAAAACAAACAAATAAAACAAAAAAAACCCAAAGGAAAAAAAGAAAAGAAAAGAAAGAATTAAAATAAAAATAAGAACTCAAATGAAAAGTCTAAGTCCCAACTTACATTCCTGCAAACTGAAAAAGAGCCAGTCTATTATTGGGCCATCATGGCCTTGTTTTGATTCTACAAGGTACATAAATAACTTGAATTATGGAGAGAAGTAACCAGAAGTCAAATAGCACGTTTGGGAGGGCAGTTCCCTTTAGCGGAGCAATGTGACATTTTAACCTCCCTGCTTTCATCTGGACTTCCTTGGTCCACCTCCAAGAAGTGTGCTGACATTTTAATAGTATTGTTACCCAACAAGCTTCCTTTTATTTTACTGAATTTTCCCTCAGACTTGCAGCTTTTCTGACACTACCAAATTCCCTGACAGAAATAGCCCGTAAATTAAATTGCTTCCTTGACTTCTTCAGAGTTTAAAGTTAAGGAAACAATATGTTTCTAATTCTCTTTCGAGTTCTTATGCTCAAGTCAGACCTTTTGCTCTGGTTATGTTACTGATGCTGCATTTTATGTCTCAAAATGCCTGCCATGGCTTTCCTACAAAGTCAAAAAGGATGATTTCAATGACACATTTCCTTGGCAGATATTTTATTAGTAGAGGTAAAAATAACAGAGGGTGCCGGGCATGGTGCCTCACACCTGTAATACCGGCACTTTGGGAGGCCGAGACAGGTGGATCACTTGAGGTCAGGAGTTTGAACCCAGGCTGGCCAACATGGTGAAACCCCATCTCTACTAAAAATATAAAAATTAGCTGGGCGTGATGGCAGGCACCTGTGATCCCACCTACTTGGGAGGCTGAGACAGGAGAATTGCTTGAACCCAGGAGGCAGAGGCTACAGTGAGCTGAGATCGTGCCACTGCACTCACTCCAGCCTAGGTGACACAGTGAGACCTGGAAAAGAAAGAAAAGAGAAGAGAAGAGAAGAGAAGAGAAGAGAAGAGAAGAGAAGAGAAGAGAAAGGAAAGGAAAGGAAAAGGAAAGAAAAGGAAAGAAAAGAAAAAAAGAAAAGAAAAGGGCAAGGGCAAGGGCAAGGGCAAAGAAAACATAGGGGTGGAGGGGAGGTAAGAGACAGGAAATAGGGCCAGCGTATTAGTCCATTTTGCATTACTATAAAGGAATACCTGAGGCTGGGTAATTTATGAAGAAAAGAGGTTTATTTGGCTCATGGCTCTGCAGGCTGTACAAGCATGCCACCAGCATCTGCTCAGCTTCTGGTGAGACCTCAGGGAGCTTTTACTCATGGCAGAGGGTGAAGGGGGAGCAGATGCATCACATGGTGAGAGAAGAAGCAAGAGAGAGAAGGGTGAGGTCCCAGACTCCTTTTTTTTTTTTTTTTTTTTTGAGACAGAGTTGCTGTGGCACCCAGGATAGAGTGCGGTGGTGGCCCAATCTCAGCTCACTGAAACCTCTGCCTCCAGGGTTCAAATTATTCTCCTGCCTCAGCCTCTCAAGTAGCTGGGATTACAGGCATGCACCACCACGCCCAGCTAATTTTTGTATTTTTAGTAGAGTTGGGGTTTCACCATGTTGACCAGGCTGGTCTCGAACTCCTGACCTCAGGTGATCTGCCCGCCTCAGCCTCCCAAAGTGCTGAGATTGTTTTAACAATCAGATCTCCCATAAACTCGTTACCATTGGGACGGCACCAAGCCATTCATGAGGGATCCACCCGCATGACCCAAACACCTCTCACTAGGCCCCACCTCCCACACTGGGGATCACATTTCAACATGAGATTTGGATGGGACAAATATCCAAACCATATCAGCCAGGAAGTTTGGTACCAAGAAATGATTAAACATGATTTTAAATACTGTGGTATGATAATATATGTAGCTAAGAGTATTGGGGTCAAGGACAGGCAAGGCAAAGACTCATTTAAGGAGATAGGAAGCAGATGGATCTGTCTTCAGGTAGGGAAGTGAATATGAAAGACTGGCAAAAAGAGGCAGGAGTTCCTCCTCCCACAGGCTGTTTTGGTACCAGGCCCAATCCTGCTGGGTTACCCCTGTTGGAAGAAGCAGGGAACCATTAGGCTTCTGGCTCCCCACCCCAGGGTTCCCTAAAAACCCCAAGATCAGCAGATAGGCCTGGGACAATTCCAGGTGCACTCACTGACCCAGAGCCCTTGTCCTGAAAATGGAACATCTCCAGCTCTTCCTACTGAGGCCTGGAACTCCTTTAAGCAGTTGATGATAAAAGACACATTCCAGTTAAAGATAGAAGCCAAAAGATTGGCTAGGTATCACTTTGTGTAAATAAGTTGGTTACCTTATCCTTTCATAGGGCCAAAGACTACATGGCTGGCGGGGACTGGAGGCTCCCTCCTTCAAGAGAGGAAGGAGGGTTTGGAAAGTGGAGAGTCTGTGACAGAAGAGGGACCTGGGAGGCACAGCTTTGGGGAGTTGCTGTGTTCACCTTCAGTGGACCCAAGGCAGAAGAAGCTGTGCCCTGGGGCATCCTGGCCCAAGGAAGGCAGTGCTGGGTCACATGATCCCTTAAAAATAATCACATAAGTTAACCTATTTATTATAGGACAGTAATGTTTGAAATAGAGCCTCTACTGGTCTTCCAATTCCTTCACTCTTCTGATAGCTGACTACTTTGGAGTTGTAGGTCCAGGCACCACTGCTACCATTTTCATGCTGGAGCCACAGTGCCACATCACCCCTTCATCTTGGTTTTGCCACAGAAGGAGCAAAATGTTACTTGCAGGCTGATTCCAGTTTTCTTCATTTTCCTGAGAAAGGCACCATACTGGGTCCCATATTTACTGATGACTCGTACCTTCTTGGTGCATTTAGTCTCTGCCAGCCACCTGATATGGTTTGGCTGTGTCCCCACCCCAATCTCATCTTGAATTGTAACTCCCACAATTCCCACATGTCATGGGAAGAACCTAGTGGGAGGTGATTGAATTATTGGGGCAGGCCTTTACTGCGCTGTTGTTGCAATAGTGAATGAGTCTCATGAGATCTGGTGGTTTTTAAAACAGGCGTTTTTCCACACAAGCTCTCTTTGCCTGCTGCCATCCATGTAAGATGTAACTTGCTCCTTCTTGCCTTCTGCCATGATTGTGAGGCCTCCCCAGCCATGTAGAACTGTGAGTCTGATTAAACCTCTTCTTTTGTAAATTACCCGGTCTCGGGTATGTCTTTATCAGTAACACGAAAACAGATTAATACACCACCTCCGAGCCCAGTGAGGAAGCCACTTCCTTTATTTTAATGTCCACTAATTACTGTATAAATGAACCTCATCACCAGAAGATTTGTTAATTGAGGTAAAATTTGCTGTTTTTCTGCATCAACTAATGGGCAAAATAACAAGCTAGCATCATAATGACAGGATCAAATTCACACGTAACAATATTAACCTTAAATGTAAATGGGCTAAATGCCCCAGTTAAAAGACTGGCAAATTGGATAAAGAGTCAAGACCCATCAGTGTGTTGTATTCAGGAGACCCATCTCATGTGCAAAGATACACATAGGCTCAAAATAAAGGGATGGAGGAATATTTACCAAGGAAATGGAAAGCAAAAAAAAAGCAGGAGTTGCAATCCTACTCTCTGATAAAACAGACTTTAAACCAGTTACATAATGGTAAAGGGATTACATAATGGTAAAGGGATCAATGCAACAAGAAGAGTTAACTATCCTAAATATATATGCACCCAATACAGGAGCACCCAGATTCATAAAGCAAGTCCTTAGAGACCTACAAAGAGACTTAGACTCCCACACAATAATAGTGGGAGACTTTAACACCCCACTGTCAATATTAGACAGATCAACGAGATAGAAAATTAACAAGGATATCCAGGACTTGAACTCAGCTCTGGACCAAGCAGACCTAATAGACATCTACAGAACTCCTCACCCCAAATCAACACAATATACATTCTTCTTAGCACCTCATCACAATTATTCTAAAATCGACCACATAATTGGAAGCAAAACACTCCTCAGCAAATGCAAAAGAACGGAAGTCATAACAAACAGTCTCTCAGACCACAGTGCAATCAAATTAGAAATTAGGATTAAGAAACTCACTCAAAACCACACAACTACATGGAAACTGAACAACCTGCTCCTGAATGACTACTGGGTACATAACGAAATGAAGGCAGAAATAAAGATGTTCTTTGAAACCAATGAGAACAAAGACACAACGTACCAGAATCTCTGGGACACATTTAAAGCATCGTGTAGAAGGAAATTTATAGCACTAAATGCCCACAGGAGAAAACAGGAAAGATCTAAAATCGACACCCTAACATCACAATGAAAAGCGCTAGAGAAGCAAGAGCAAACAAATTCAAAAGCTAGCAGAAGGCAAGAAATAACTAAGATCAGAGCAGAACTGAAAGAGATAGAGACATGAAAAACACTTCAAAAAATCAACGAATCCAGAAGCTGGTTTGTTGAAAAGATCAACAAAATAGATAGACCGCTAGCCAGACTAATAAAGAAGAAAAGAGAGAAGATCAAATAGATGCAATGAAAAATGATAAAGGGAATATCACCACTGACCTCACAGAAATAAAACTACCATAAGAGAAAACTATAAACACCTCTACGCAAATAAACTAGAAAATCTAGAAGAAATGGATAAATTCCTGGACACATACACCCTTCCAAGACTAAACCAGGAAGAAGCCAAATCCCTGAATAGACCAATAACAAGTTCTGAAATTGAGGCAGTAATTAATAGCCTAACAACAAAAACAACAACAAAAACCCAGGACCAGATTCACAACCAAATTCTACAGAGGTACAAAGAGGAGCTGGTACCATTCCTTCTGAAACTACTCCAAACAACAGAAAAAGACAGAATCCTCCCTAACTCATTTTATGAGGCCAGCATCATCCTCATACCAAAACCTGGCAGAGACACAACAAAAAAAGAAAATTTCAGGCCAATATCCCTGATGAACATTGATGGGAAAATTCTCAATAAAATACTGTCAAACCTAATCCAGCAGCACATCAAAAAGCTTATCCACCATGATCCAGTCAGCTTCATCCCTGGGATGCAAGGCTGGTTCAACATACACAAATCAATAAATGTAATCCATCACATAAACAGAACCAATGACAAAAAACACACAATTATCTTAATAGATGCAGAAAAGGCCTGTGACAAAATTCGACAGTGCTTCATGCTAAAAACTCTCAATAAACTAGATATTGATGGAATGTATCTCAAAATAATAAGAGCTATTTATGACAAATCTACAGCCAATATCATACTGAATGGGCAAAAATTGGAAGCATTCACTTTGAAAACCAGCATAAGACAAGGATGCCCTCTCTCACCACTCCTATTCAACATAGTGTTGGAAGTTCTGGCCAGGGCAATCAGGCAAGAGAAAGAAATAAAGGGTATTCAATTAGGAAAAGAAGAAGTCAAATTGTCCCTGTTTGCAGATGACATGATTGTATATTTAGAACACCCCATCATCTCAGCCCAAAATCTCCTTAAGCTGATGAAAAAGTTCAGCAACGTCTCAGGATACAAAAACAGTGCACGAGAATCACAAGCATTCCTAAACACCAATAACAGACAGCCAAATCATGAGTGAACTCCCATTCACAATTGCTACAAAGAGAACAAAATACCTAGGGATACAACTTACAAGGGATGTGAAGGACCTCTTCAAGGAAAACTATAAACCACTGCTCAAGGAAATAAGAGAGGACACAAATAAATGGAAAAGCATTCCATGCTCGTAGATAG
This sequence comes from Nomascus leucogenys, assembly GCF_006542625.1. Taxonomy (NCBI): domain Eukaryota; kingdom Metazoa; phylum Chordata; class Mammalia; order Primates; family Hylobatidae; genus Nomascus; species Nomascus leucogenys. The sequence continues at coordinate 95,203,770 of NC_044383.1, read as the reverse complement.
GAAGAATCAATACCATGAAAATGGCCATACTGCTCAGAGTAATTTATGGACTCAATGCTATCCCCATCAAGCTACCACTGGCTTTCGTCACACAATTGGAAAAAACTATTTTAAACTTCATATGGAACCAAAAAGGAGCCCACATAGCTAAGACAATCCTAAACAAAAAGAACAAAGCTGGAGGCATAATGCTACCTGACTTCAAACTATACTACAAGGCTACAGTAAGAAAAACAGCATGGTACTGGTATCAAAACAGATATATAGACCAATGGAACAGAACAGAGACCTCAGAAATAACACCACACATCTACAACCATCTGATCTTTGACAAACCTGACAAAAACAAGCAATGGGGAAAGGATTCCCTATTTAACAAATGGTGTTGAGAAAACTGGCTAGCCATATGCAGAAAACTGAAACTGGACCCCTTCCTTACACCTTATCCAAAAACTAACTTAAGATGGATTAAAGACTTAAATGTAAGACCTAAAACCATAAAAATCATAGAAGAAAACCTAGGCAATACCATTCAGGACGTAGGCATGAACAAAGACTTCATGTCTAAAACACCAAAAGCAATAGCAACAAAAGCCAAAATTGACAAATGGGATCTAATTAAACTAAAGAGCTTCTGTACAGCAAAAGAAACTATCATCAGAGTGAACAGGCAACCTACAGAATGGGAGAAAATTTTTGCAATCTATCCATCTGACAAAGGGCTAATATCCAGAATCTCCAAATAGCTTAAATAAATTTACAAGAAAAAAACAACCCCATCAAAAAGTGGGTGAAGGATATGAACAGACACTTCTCAAAAGAAGACATTTATGCAGCCAACAAACACATGAAAAATAGCTCATCATCACTGGTCATTAAAGAAATGCAAATCAAAACCACAATGAGATATCATCTCATGCCAATTAGAATGCCAATTATTAAAAAGTCAGAAAACAACAGATGCTGGAGAGGATGTAGAGAAATCGGGATGCTTTTACACTGTTGGTGGGAGTGTAAATTAGTTCAACCATTGTGGAAGACAGTGTAGTGATTCCTCAAGGATCTAGAACTAGAAATACCATTTGACCCAGCGATCTCATTTCTGGGTATATACCCAAAGGACTATAAATCGTTCTGCCATAAAGACACATGCCCACGTATGTTTACTGCAGCACTATTTACAATAGCAAAGACTTGGAACCAACGCAAATGCCCATCAATGATAGACTGGATAAGGAAAATGTGGCATATATACACCATGGAATACTATGCAGCCATGAAAAAGGATAAGTTCGTGTTCTTTGCAGGGACATGGAAACCATCATTCTCAGCAAACTAACACAAGAACAAAAAACCAAACACCGCATGTTCTCACTCTTAAGTGGGAGTTGAACAATAAGAACACATGGACACAGGGTGGGGAACATCACATACCAGACCTGTCTGGGAATGGGGTCTAGGGGAGGGATATCATTAGGATAAATACCTAATGTAGGTGACGGGTTGATGGGTGCAGCAAACCACCATGGCACGTGTATACCTATGTAAAAAAACTGCACGTTCTGCACATATACCCTAGAACTTAAAGTATAATAAAAAACATTTTAGGTATCATAAAAAAAATTTGCTGTTTTTAAAATGACTTATTGAGCTAATCAGAGAGTGGTATTTCAACCATGGAAACATTAATAGACTCAGAAAAAGCAAAACCTTGGCACACCCCAGTGCAGGGAACTGCATAGGGCCAGGGTCTAGGTCAAGATAAGGATTGCTAGGATGCAATCCCACAGACCCTGCTTTGCTAGCCAGAAATAACATTTTCCTCTATGCACTAGCTTTCCTGCCTCAAAACAGGAGCTACTGCTTTACAGAAAATGTCCCATTGACTCTCACTGCATTCGTCCCCGTGAGGGGCATATTATTCTCTCATTGGGCAGCAGTTAAGGCCCGCACTTGAAGCCACAGCATTGGCAAGTCCAAAGCTGGGGTTGAAGGGTGGTCTGGGTGTGGAGCCTGCACTTCTGAGCACAGTGTGCATGGCCTCCAGGGGCTCCCCTGCTCACCCAGGGCCTGGGAGGCAGCCACACAGCCACCTCCACGATGCATAGGGCACAGGCAGAGACCTATCCACAGCGCGGGCACTCTGCAAATATTTCCAAAAGTGCCCCTTAGTTCCCTGGAGATTAGTCAGGATGAAGAAAGGGGCTTTCTGCCCTGTCTTTCCTCCCATCCAAGGGCGACTCAGATTAATAAAGGCTGTAAGAAGAAAATCCTCTCTCGCTGGGCATAGTGGCTCACACCTGTGGTTCCAGTGACTTGGGAGGCTGAGGAAGGAGGATCACTTGAACCTAGGAAGTGGAGGTTGCAGTGAGCTGAGATCGTGCCACTGCACCTCAGCCTGGGCAACAGAGTGAGACCCTGTCTCTAAATTAATTAATTAATTAATTAAAATAAAAAGAAAATCCTTGACCTGGAGCTTTACTCAGACGCTCTAGCATCATGATTTTCCTCCTTTCTAGAGGTGTGGAAATCACCTCCTAGATCCGGTCTTATTTTTCTTTATGATGTGTTTGAATCGAACGACTGCCTAGAATTGTCAGAATAAAATCTTAAAGCAAGTCATACAGTTTGCCGCTGATCCTAGCGGTCATTTGTAGTCTCTATCTTGGTCCCCGTGCCATTTTCTTGGGGACAGTGCCACTCAAACAGTGGTAGAAAGGCCAACATCAATCATCATGGGCACCTGGGAGTTCGTAACAGATGCGGATCCTCAGGTCTCACCCGAGACTTACTGAATCAGAGACTGGGGAGTCAGGCCTGGTCGGTTTCAGCAAGCCTTCCAGGTGATTCTGATGCAGCCAGAAGCTGGGAAGCACTGTTTCAGAAGACTATAAATGGCAAATTAACTAGTGTTCTACTTAAACCCTCATATTGATAGACTCAGATCCTATGCGAGTTTTGGACTCCTAGATGGATAAACCTAAGTCTCTTGTCAGCTGCTAGACCTGCGCCCTCTCCCCGTCACGCCTCTGCCCTGGAATTTTCCCTTGTCAACACTTTGCTATCCTATGTTCCTTAGGGCCCCAATTTATGAGACCGATTTATTAAAATATTGTCCCTCCATCCTCACCTCAGGTAATATGCTTTTCAATGAGGGAGACATTGATTAAATAAGCACACAAAAATTTAATGCAGAATACTATTTTGAAAATTATTACCAGGCATTACTTTTTGTTTGCTTTTTATGAGCTCATGACCTTCTCCCTGGTCTTACTGGAGCAGAGGATTAGGATTACTTCAGAAATAATGCAAACAGAAAAAAAGTTAATATTCAGCTTCTGGTATCTAAAATAAGATTTGAAGCAAAACAGCAACCTTGAAAGTTGGGCCTTCAATTTAAAAAAAAAAGGTTTTCTAAAAAATTAGTTCTTGTGAAACATATTAAGGGCTCTGTGTGGTGAAGTATTAGATCATGGAAATTTTTACAAGATGGAAATTGCATGGCCAAGCACAGTTCAAGCCTGTAATCCCAGAACTTTGGGAGGCCAGGGTAGGAGGATCGCTTGAGCCCAGCCTGGGCAACACAGTGAGACCTTGTCTCTACAAAAATGTTTAAAATCAGCCAGGTGTGGTGGTGCATGCCTATAGTACCAACTATTCAGGAGGCTGAGATGGGAAGATCACTTGAGCCCGGGAGGTTGAGGCTGCAGTGAGCCATGATCATGCCACTGCACTCCAGCCTGGGCAACAGAGAGAGACCCTGTGTCAGAAAAGGAAGGAAGGAAGGCAGGAAGGAAGGCAGGAAGGCATGAAGACAGGAAGGAAGGGAGGGAAATTGCAGGTAGACAGGAATGGGAATTTTTGTTTTCAGTCCCGTCCCTCAGGCCCTAAATAGCGCTGGGCAGTGAAAGGTGCTCTGTCAGTCAGCTCTGGGGCCTGCTCACCACTCTCTGGTCTAGGCCTGAAGGAGGAGACGTTTAGATCAGGTTGAAGGAAACACTGAGAGTGGCAGGGCTGTGCCCCATTTCCCATCTGGGATCTTGATGGGGACTGCTGTGAAGGTCAAGATAGGCAGCCTTGCATTGCTAGGAGGGCAGAGAGGGGTCTAGTGTGTACTCTTGAACACATTTTCTCCCATAAGCCAGGAGATTTGCCAGGGCCCTAATGTGGCTGGGAGCAAAATAACCCTACAGCCCAGACTGTGAGTGGCAGCCTGGGCCAGGACCCAGAGGGACAGTGTGACAGGGACTCAGAAATGTCTGTGATGATAGAGTGAGGCAAGGGTAGGCCATATCCACAGGGAGGGCCAGCGGGCTGAGAAAGACCACAGCAAGAGTTTGCAGACAGCTGAGACCAATAGCACACCAAAGCAGCCCACACACAGCATGGGGGTCACCAGGAGTGTTCTCACACACAGGCCTGCCGTGACATCCTGAAAGCCTGCTCATCACACCCCACACAAATACCTTCTAAGACAGGAGCAGGGGCAGGACAAGAATCTGGAAGACAACAATTCAACCGTGGAGAACAAAGTCACCCTAAAGGCACAGTATTTAAATCATGGCCTCTAAGTCTTGAACTGCGTGGACTCAGTCTAGTTTATTTCTGTTGCTACCCAGTGGGTGGGGGACTCATGAGAACCCCAATAGACATTTTCTTCGCACATGTGAGCATGGTCAGTCAGAAGTCCCGCTATTCCCCTGGTACCACCTGGGCTAAATGGGGCATCCTCATCCTGTTTATTTTCAGTAAACTACGTCCCAGGCCTCTCCGATGGAGCCCAGACGATGCCTGTGATGCTGTGTGGGTTGTCAGGCTTTCCACGGTGCCATCTTCAGGCTCAGGGGAGATGCCAGACACTCCTGGCTCCCTCATGTTCCTCCCTTGCCAAGTTATTAATATATTTTCAACACGTGGTCTCACCCTGAGGCACCAAGACCACCACTTGGGTTTGGAGAGGGCTACGGGTGGGGTGTAAAGCACCCCCAGGTTGTAGGAGGAGACTCAAAGAACCAAGGGGCTCCAGGCAGTTGTAGGAGACGCAAGAAAATGAAAACCGCAGACCTGGAGGGTTGGGGCTCAGAGCGCATCTAGTCCAACCACCTTACTTGACCAAACCAGGAAACTGAGGTTAACCAAGTCGTAATATCAAGATATGAGCCTGTGTTTGGGGGTCTCTGTCCTTTGCAGCCCTCCCCTGGAGAAGGGGGTGGTGCATGGGTAAGGGGGTCCCAGGAAGGCTCCATGTGGGAGACTGGTCCTACATGCCTTTCATTTCCCTGCAAGCCAGCCCTGAGAATGGGACCCACTTCTAGTTCCAATTTGTTCTATTCTTTTTTAAAAATTGTTTTAAAATAATATTACAATTTTAATTAACCGCTTTCACTGGCATCATCCTAGTCCTTGTGCTCTCTATACCCCTAACAACAAATCATGCTGCTTGCCTATTGACTGGCTGTTAATCAAACCTTTTACAGCCTATTAAATCACAGCAGACTGACTAGGTGGTTTTTGCAAAGTCAGCCTTTTAGGCCAACATTGTTGTTTCTTCTTGTCTCCCAACTTGGGAGACGGGGCCCAAGTTCTCTGTGTGGGGGTTGTGGGCATTAGGGCTGACCGTGTTTAAGGCTCCAAGCTAAATTTAGTCCTCCCAGCTGGTTGTTATTCCAGCAACTAAGTGTAGGCTTGCCCAGCTGTATTTTAAGCTGAGCCCCAAATTTCCCTCTGTTTGGTTTTGTTGTGTTCTGCAGGATTTTGCTTTAGCTACCAAAAATATACAGGATTTTCTTGTGGATGTTTAAATAAGTAAGTTCAACGGGAGTGGGCAAGAATATACCATCTAACCATGACGTGGGAATTTGTAATTTGAAGGTACCTGTCCGGCAAGTGGAGGACATTTTTTTTGACCACCGAGCTCACTGTCTGAGACCAAGGGAAAAAGGAAGGCCTTGATTGCTAATTTGCACATTCAGAAAGCTTACCGTTAAGAAGCATTTGCAAAATTTCCAAAACCCTATGCTAAGGTACAAAACAGTATACATCGTATGCCACCATCTGTGTAGGAAAATAGAAAATACATGTTTGTATATGCAAATGATATTTCTGGAAACATTTGCAAGGAACTGGCAATGCTGGTTGCCCCTGGAGAGAAAAACTGAAAGACTGAAGGCCAGGGAGTCGGGTTAGAATTTTTTTTTTTTTTTTTTTTTTTACTGTGTGTGTGCATTTCTTGTAGCTTTTATACTTTAAAAATGTATAATTCGGATTATGCATCTGTACACTGACATGTAAAATCATGGCTTCATTATTCCACTATTGCCATAGCAGTGTGCAATGTAGCACCTCCCAGTGCAGAAACCCTGGGGAAGAGCAAGCAAGAGGTCACAGATGTGTGAGCAGAGACATGTGAGTTCACAGTATACGTATGTATGCACATGCACAGACACACTCATATTTTTCAGCACATAATTGCACTACTAAAGGTTTTATTTATTTTATTTTATTTTTTTTTTTTTGAGACGGAGTCTCGCTCTGTCGCCCAGGCTGGAGTGCAGTGGCGCAATCTCGGCTCACTGCAAGCTCCGCCTCCCGGGTTCACGCCATTCTCCTGCCTCAGCCTCTCCGAGTAGCTGGGACTACAGGCGCCCGCCACTACGCCCGGCTAATTTTTTTGTATTTTTAGTAGAGACGGGGTTTCACCGTGGTCTCGATCTCCTGACCTCGTGATCCGCCTGCCTCGGCCTCCCAAAGTGCTAGGATTATAAGCGTGAGCCATCGCGCCCGGCCTAAAGGTTTTAAAAATAGAATACTGACTAAAAAGGTTGGAAGCAAATATTCCAAAATGTTAATAGTACTTAATTCTGCATGGTGGGAATGTGGGTGATTGCTATTTTCTCTTCTAGATGTATGTGCATTGAAAACATTTCAACCCAAAGCTTTCCTTTAAAAATAGTTCTGGACCTTGTGTTTTTAAAAAGTGTCTTATGCAGGAAGACTAAAGGAGTCCGCATAGGAGTGAGTCTCCAAGTGTTCATATTCAGTATCCTATTAGAAGCACCTGAATTTCTTCTAATTTTCACTTCATATCATTCAGGGATGACTCATTTGCTAATGTCTCACCCTTGGATCCACTCATTTCAGTTCAACAAATGTTTATCCAACAAGTATTATGGACTCACAATGGGCTGGGTCTGAGATGAGTGAGACACGACATAGCTCAATTCGTGTGGGAAATAATTATCCTTTCTCTAAGAATTTTCTAAAGCAAGAAAACATTTGCATTGACTCTAAGCTTTAAACAAAATACTTCTCAGTCATCATAATTCCATGCAGCTAAGGCCTTATGTCTTCCTTCTGAACTCTTCCCACAGGGATTATTATTTCAGGCACCATCCTTGTTTGAAGGCAGGAGGCTGGACAAAGGCCACTGGATTCTTGTCATTTGTTGGTCCTGCCCTATTCAACAGCACAATAACAAGACTGAAGTGGTGACATGGTAAAGAAAACAGTTTATCCTGGAAACTGAGAATCAAATTTCTTAACAAACTCATCACAGTGTGTTCTACTTACTTCAGCATTTTAACCTCCTGGACCAGCTGTGAACTCGAGGTCAGTGTATTGACTGCATCAATAACTCACTCGAAGCTCTTTCTGGAAAGGAGCTAAACACCAGGATGAGCTTGACAAACAGTGTGTCTGAGGCAGAGGAGGAGGGTAATGGGCGTGCAGATGAGGAAGATCTGGTCCTAGGGATAGGGTTGGTGAGAGCCAGTGGAAGTGCCAGGAAGTGCCTGGAGACAGGGAGAGACACCCAGGTCTCCAGTGGGGATCCTCGCTCCACGGAAACAGCTTCTGTTCTGCAAGGTCCACAGTGGGGTCGTCTGGAATTCCTGCCAGAGCCTGAGTCTGCGTCGTGACAGATTGCTACCCTCACAGAGCCAGGCCAGCCTGGGGCTCAAACTTAGTTTAGAATCATTGGTGAAGTAGAAATGAGGAAGTGGGAAGTAGAAAAATGACTCTGAGTCACTTGGTTTTTTTTTTAAACCAGCACTGTAGAGACTCTTGACCTTGACCTTGTGTTTAATCTTTTTTTGTTTGTTTGTTTCACAGACAGGGTCTCCCTCTGTGGCCCAGTGCTGTGCGGTGGTGTGATCCTAGCTCACTACAGCTTTTAACTCCTGGCCTTCAGCAATCTTCTTGCCTCCGCCTCCCAAAGTGCTGGGATGACAGGTGTGAGCCACCACACCTGACCTGACCCTGATCTTTTAACACACCCAGCCTTGAGCCAATCCCTCCATCCATTTGTTCTCTGGCTGAAAACAGGGTGCCATCTATTGTTGGAGCAAATCACTTAACTGCCCACTGGCTCTGCAGCAAATCCGTGCTTTCTATAAGAATCTTTGTGGGCCCTCCTTGTTGCTCAGAAATCTCCTACTTACCCCCTGGGCTCCCTCTCCTCATTGCAAACATTTTTTTTTCCCTACACCCGTCATACATCCCCCATCACGGCCCTTTCTTTCTCAAGGGATGAGTCCGTCCCCTTTTTCATTAGGAGACAGGCTGTCTGCTGTGTTTCAGCTCCCTCAGTTTCCCTTCTCCCTGTGCAAAATCCACCATGTTGTGCATTTCTCCCTGTGGCAGGCAGACTCCAAGATGGCTCCTGATGATCCCTGCCTCCTGGTGTTTGCACCCTTGTGGATCTCCTCCTCTTGGAGTATGAGGGCACCTGTGACTGTCTCCAACAACAGAATAGGGCAAGGTGATGTCGCTCTTGTGATGACATTACGTAAGACTGTAGCTTCCATCTGGCTAGCAGACTGTCTCCATCGACTTTCCCCCTTGCTAGCTTTGTTGAAGTAACCCACCATATGGAGAGGCCCACAGGGCAAGAACTGAGAGCAGCCCTCAGCTAACAGCATCAGGGAATTAAGGCCCTTTGAGAGTCCACAAGAAATTGCAACCTGCCAACAACCACGTAAGCTTGGAAGGGAATCCTTCCCTAGTCAAGCCTCAGATGAGACCCCAGCCCTGGCTGACACCTTGATTGCAGCCTTCTGAGAGACTCTGAAACAGAACTGAGCTAAGCTGTTCCCAGATTCCTGACTCACAGAAACTATCAGATAATTAATGTGTGTTTCAAGTTGCCAAGTTTGTAAAGATTTTGTTACACAGCAGTAGATAAATAACACAGTCCTATTTTCCTCCTTTCTCAAACTAATAGATGCTTCCCCAGTTCCTTTTCAACTCCCTAGCCCATCCGCATCTGCTCTTGATCCCATTCCTTCCTCTCTCTTTCAGGTTATTTCTTCAGCTTCTGAGTTAGTTAAATCCACCTGTCCACCCATGCTGTAACTGCATATCCACAGTGGAAATTAATGCATACCCCTGATGACCATTTCACTTGACTTCGGGGCCACTGAACTTGGAGGTCCTTAAGGGCTGGCCTGATAATCCCTCGACCATCCAGGACCATCTCCCTCCTAGGTCACCAGATTATACCTTTGCCTCCATTCTCAAATCTCCAACACCCCTTTATCTATCTTGTCATTAAGCTGCTGACTTTGCTTGCCATTTCCCAGAGAAAAAAGGAGCAATCAATAGAGAACATGCACCCTTGCCACCCCCACACTGCCACCACTGCATCTGCCAACTTACCTGCACCTGTGTCCAGCCACCCTGCCTCCGCCTTCTGTTTCTCTGAACTGTGAGCTGGAACCTCGCCTAAGGCCAGTCTCTCCATCTGTGCAATAGATCCTACCTCCTTTCACCTATCCAAGTCCATAGCACAAAACGTCCTCTTTATTTCTCCTGCATCAGCAATTTGTCCCTGTCTAATGGAGTCTTTCCATGAGTATACCAACCACTGTGATTTCTCCCATCTTAAGAAAAGAAAAAAAAAGAAGAAAGAAAATACTTTCTTGGGCTCATATCTATCTTTCCCTCTCGCTACCACTCCATTTTCCTACTCTCCTTTGCAGCAAAATTCCTCCAAATAGTTGTTTAAACTTTCTGCTGTCTGATTCCTCTCTTCAAATTCTCTTTCAAACCTCCTTCTGCCAGGCTTCTCCACTCACTCCCCTCCACCCATGCTCTTGCTCTTGCTGGGTCACCAGTGACCTCCATCTGGCTTAACCCAATGGACAATGCTGAGTCCCCATCTCAGCAGGCCTGGCAGTAGCATGCCCACCTCCCTCAAACACTTTCTTCACGTATCTCTGGGACTCTACTCACCTCTGATTCTCCTCTGCCCTCGCTGACTACTCACTCAGGCTTCTTGGCTGGTTGCTTCTTCTCTCCTGCTCTAAATGTGGGGGGACCCAGAGCTTAGTCCGCAGACTGCTTTTCTCCCTGTGCTTACTCCCTAAGGGATCTCACCCTTCTCACAGCGTAAATACTGCCTATACGCCAAGAACGTCAAATGTCCTGAGCCAGCACGGGTCCCTCCCCTGGGCTGAAGGCTCACATGTCCATCCACCTACTTCTCCACTTGGATGTCGAAGGGAATCTCAAAATGAACGTGTCTAAAACCGAACTCCTAACTTCCCACCAATACTGCACCTCTTGAAGTCTTCCCATTTGAGCAACTCCATCTTCCCAATTGCTACTGCCAAAAACCGTGTGCTTATCCTTGATTCCTCTCTTCCTCTCATGTGCCACATTAAATCCGTGAGCATATTACACTGGCTGCGCTTGCAACATGTATCCAGGATCCAACCTCTTCTTATCGCCTCCACTTTAGCCCAAGCCACCCATCACCTATGACTCCTTACTGTTCTCCCAGCTTCTACGCTTCCCCTCCATCAGTGTGTTCTCAATATATTCACCAGGCTGGTTATTTAGAACATAAGTCAGATTATTCCTCTAATGAAACTTTATTAGCTTCCCCTCCATATTGCTTAGGATAAAAGTCAAAGTGCCTTCAGTAGCCTGCGGATAAGGTCTTCCATGATCTATCCGTGGCTCCATCCCTACTCCCACCCCTCACTATTTCTCTGAACTCTTTTACCACTGACCCCTTTACTCATTCTGCTTCAGCCACACCGACCTCCTTGCTATTCCTCTGAGCATGGGCATGTTTCCACCTCAAGGCCTCTGTCCTTTCTGCTCTATCTGGATCATTCTCTCAGGATTCACAGATATCTTGTGCTTTTTTAAAGCTTTATGCTCCAATGTCATGTCTTCAGCAAGGCCTACCTTGACTTACCCTGTTGAAAATGGCAACACTCCCCACCCAGCATTCCCTTTCCCTCTTCCCTGTTTTATCATTCTCTCTATCACTATAGAATACACTCTATGTCTTACTCATTTAGTTATTGGTTATTGTCTGCCCCCACTGTAAAACAGAAACTGGTTGAGGGTAGAGACATTTGATTTTATAGTTCACCTCTGTACCATCAGTGCCTGGAATGTGGTAGGTGCTCAATAAAAATGATAGGCTGAATATTGTTGTTAAAAATTCCTTGGACTTGGTCTTGAGAGGACAATTAGGGTGATGGGGCTAGAGCGAAGCAGAGAGCTCATGCTCCCACTCTACATCCACAGATTCGACTACAGGCTGAGTATCCCTTATCCCAAATGCTTGCAACTGGAAGTGTTTCGGATTTTGGAATATTTGCATTATGCTTGCTGATTGAGCAGCCCAAATCTGAAAACCCAAACCCCAAAAAGGTCCAATGAGCATCTTCTTTGTGCATCATGTCAGTGCTCAGAAAATTTCAGATCTTGGAGCATTTTAGATTTCGGATTTGGGGTGCTCAACCTGTAATTGCCTCTATTTGATAAACCCCACCTTTATATCTCTGATATCCAAATTCCTATTTCTAGCTGCCTGATTACTGTTTCTACGAGAAACTCAGAATGTGGACATTCTGAGTTCGTACCTCATGTAGTACTCTTTTTGTGTTTCTCATCTCAGAGCAGGTCATTACCTGCCATTCACCCAGTAATCCAGATGAGAAGCTGATCAATTACACTTGTGTAAACATCTACTGAGTATATAATCTCTGCCACCCAGCCACTAGCAGCACAGGGCAATGCACACAGCTCCCTCTTTCAAGGAGCTGAGTTTGGTGCAGTAGGCATTGTGATAGAGAAATGTACAGGGTGCTTTTGTTCATTTTTCCAAAGTGAAACTACCTACTTTTTATGATGATTAAAATAGTATATGCCTCTTATAAACAGTTTGATTGCAGAACTAAAATAGAAAATGAAAGTCACCTGTAATCTCACATTCAAGAGGGCACTGCTGTTAATAGGTTGGTATACGATACAGTTTGGATATCTGTCCCCTCCAAATCTCAATGTTGAAATGTGATCCCCAGTGTTGGAAGTGGGGCCTAGCAGGTGTTTGGGTCATAGAGGCAGATCCCTTATGAATGGCTTGGTGCCCTCTCTCTGGTTAGGAGTGAGTTCTTTCTCAGTTAGTTCACATGGAAGCTGGTTATTTAAAACAGCACGGCACCCCTCCGCTATCTTTCTTCCTTCTTTCTTCTCCTATCATGTGATGCCTGTTCCCCTTTCCCGTCTGCCACGAGTGGAAGCTTCCTACGGCCTCAGCAGAAGCAGTTGCTGGTGCTATGCTTCTTGTGCAGCCTGCAGAAACATGAGCCAAATAAATCTCTTTTCTTGTAAATTACCCAGCCTCAAGTGTTCCTTTATAGCAACACAAATGGACTAAGACAGCATATATCCCTCCAGACATTTTTCTATGCGTATTTAAAGATAGCTAATACTTACTGAATTCTTAGTATGGATTACAAACCTTTATGCTGTGCACTTTAACATTAACTCATTTTAACATCACAATGATCCTCTGAGGTAGGTATTTTGTTATCCCCATTTTATAGACAAGGAAACTGAGATTTAATGAGGTCAAATAAGATCCCATAGGTGGTAAAGTGACTGTCAGTCAACTTAGGCTGAGTTATGTTCTGGTAACAAGCATTTTTTTTTTTTTTTTTTGAGACAGTGCAGTGGCACGATCTCGGCTCACTGCAACCTCTGCCCCCCGCCGGTTCAAGCGATTCTCCTGCCTCAGCCTCCCAATAGCTGGGATTACAGGTGTATGCCACCACACCCAGCTAATTTTTGTATTTTTTAAGGAGAGACAGGGTTTCACCATGTTGGCCAGGCTGGTCTCAAATTCCTGACCTCGTGATCCGCCCGCCTCAGACTCCCAAAGGGCTGGGTTTACAGGCATGAGCCACTGTGACCAGCCAACAAGAATCTTCAAAATCTCAGTGGCTGACAATAACAAAGGTTTATTTCTTGCTTATGCTAATGAATCATGTTGACCAGGAGTCAGCTGTGGCTCTGCTCCATGCTGTCTTTGTTCCAGGACCCAGGCTGAAGCTGAAGGAGCACCCTCTATCTGGGACTTAGCTGATCATCATAAAACAGCAGAAGCAAACAGGGGCTCCTAAACCATCTACTTAGAAGGGGCATATATCACTTCTGCTCTCATTTCATTTGCCGAAGCAGGTTCTAGGACCAGCCTGCTATTAATGAACAGGAACGAATAACCTTCCCCCAGGGAGAGACAGTAAATATTTTTCAGCAGTAACGCAATCCACTGAAAGTCCTGAGCTGGGATTTTAACCAGCCTGTCTTTAGAGCTTAAAAGCTTAACTACTCTTCATATACTGTGTATATTTTAACCCTAAAAGTAGGAGTTCTACACATATTGCTGGGTAAACTCCTTTATCATGTAATCTATCTCAGACATCTTGCTATATTTGTTCATATAGACTTTGCATATTCTTTTTTCAAGGATATAGAGTTTCAGATACGGTATCCCCCATTCTGCCTGTTGAGGTCCTCCTCATTCATCCAAGTTCAACTGAGGGGCGTCACCCACCAGAACAAATCATACTTTTTCAGCATGCGTGCAGTGTTGGGTTTACACTTCACTTTGGTCACATGTGTGCCTTGTCTTAGAGTTCTTTGTATACATGTCTGTTTCTCTCACTTGATTTTAAGCACCTGGAAGCAAGAATCATATCTATACCTAGATAAAGATTGCTATCTTCTTATACCTGGCTGTGCTGAACAGAGATGTGATGCTGTCTGTTGGTTTTGCAATACTGTGGAATTATCCTCCGTGCTATCCCTGTCACTTCATTGCCTGCGCTGGTCCTTTTGTATCATTTAAATTTGGTGACCCCTTCAGAACTCACACAGTTTGAATAGTTCTGCTTTCCAGTATTCATCAAAATTACACCAGCAATGACAACATTAAAGAAACAATGGCAAATAGGCATCAATCTCTCCCTTCTGACTCTTTGAAAGAAGAATATAGTGCAGGAGAAACACAAACCTAGTAAAATAATTGATGTAAATCCATATCATCAAGTTTTCCCCTCCGCTCTCTACAGCAAAAGTTACTGGGTGCATGGGAGTTCATCTTTAAGAACACAGCTGTCAGAACGACACCAGGGCTGAAGCCTGAATAAAGCCGCAGAGCCAGGCGCACTTGCTAATGATCTAGGAGAGGGTCCCACCGCATGCACTCAAACACACAGCACACTCTTGGGGTTCAAAAGCTCCCTTTCATGCGCCCAGAATGTTTATTTTTTTTAAGAGTGGCAAATGAAAATGAATTTCTAATCTGCATTACAACCAGAGTGCACCATGCATCGAAAAAAAGCCCTTCCCTGACACAAAGGCCATGGCCATCTGGAAGAAAAGCCACCCTCCTAAGCAGATCAGCTGCAGGTTCCATCGCACTGGGGCGGATTTGCCCGGAAACAGGCATCTTGCCTTTATTAACTTACCCCGTCATTAACAGTAATCAGCATTGTCCGCTCTATCTAATTCTTACTGAGCACCTGTGTATGTGGTGTTGCATGGCCTGTCCCTGAGAGACCCTAAGGACTAATGCATCCTCTCTTGTCCCAAAGCCAGCTTTGTCAACAGGAGGTGCTTTGGAAAAGTAGTGTGAGCAGGGCCAAAACCAACCAAAGCCAACACGATTTTTAAAAGTGCGGTGTGTGTGCAGGTGAATGTCAAGCCCTTACTGATAAGAAGGTGAGGCCGGGCGCGGTGGCTCACGCTTGTAATCCCAGCACTTTGGGAGGCCGAGGCGGGCGGATCACGAGGTCAGGAGATCGAGACCACGGTGAAACCCCGTCTCTACTAAAAATACAAAAAATTAGCCGGGCGTGGTGGCGGGCGCCTGTAGTCCCAGCTACTCGGAGAGGCTGAGGCAGGAGAATGGCGTGAACCCGGGAGGTGGAGCTTGCAGTGAGCCGAGATTGCGCCACTGCACTCCAGCCTGGGCGACAGAGCGAGACTCCGTCTCAAAAAAAAAAAAAAAAAAAGAAGGTGCTCTCAGGGCCCTCTCCCACTTCTTCAGGCCTCCCCCAACCCAGGCCCCTAGGAGCACAGCCAGATTTCCTCCCTCATTCTGCAGTGCAACAAGGCTCTCGCCTCAGTGCACTGAGCCCGCTCCTGCTGCGGGAACCCAGGCTGGAGTGTGAAACCAGCTCTCTGCCTGCCGCAGGGACTGTTATCACCGCTCCCCACGCTGCTTCCTGTCACGTATCCTGTGCCAATGCTGTGTCAAGCCCATCTTACATTTTTCAAAGTGTCTTTAGCATCATTTCCTGAGCCTGAACATTTGCTCGTGCTGCAAAACAAGAACTCATTTTACAAAGTTTCACTCAGGATTATTGGGACCACAGAGGCAAGAGTAAACACTATTCTCTTCTTATCAGCAAGAGAGACAGAGAGCCCAGTTTTGCTGTGACATTCCAGTAATTTGCAAACCAGAGCAGGTCTGTGTGTTTTTATCTAAATAGAGAGACCTGCTCTTCCAGTTAAAAAAAATCATATTAAAAATTAAACCATTCCCTCTCCCCACATAATTTAGCATCAGATAATTTTCTGCAGTGATTCCTCCTTTCTCGAGGGTTGCGAGGAGGCAGCATGGAGGTGCCAGGAGTTTGGCTCAGTGTACAGGTGGCGGGCATGTTAGTCTCAGCCCAGCTCACTGTAAATAATGCAGCCTGACAAGATTTCTCCTTTCCTTTCGCCTTTCGCCTAACTCTTTCAGCCCGCTCGCTTACATCATCCTGGTTGGATTTAAATAGCTAACTGTGCCATGTTCTCCTGGATACAAACCACCGGATTGGCCACCTCCCTAGCTAGCCTCTACCTACTGAGAGGCAGGAGGTAGAGCTCTGGGGCCAATGGCTGCCAGAGCTCAGCGCTTGCTGGAGTCCAGTGAATTTTCTGTCACTAAGGGAGGGAAAAACATAGAGGCACAAGAGGTCTGTTCATGCATGGGAAGACTTGCATGCCTGGGCAATGAGTTGTGTTGTGTGAATCTTACTATGTCCTGGGTATAAAGGGAAAAGATAATGTGCATCCTTTGTTCCTTCCTATTAAACTATAACTAGATGATACATTCAAACTCAGTGGTTAACTTATGAAATGATTTCAGCTCAAAAGATGGGTAGAAAATCTCTGGGAACTGCAACCTTTCCCTTTTCATTTTAAGGATATGTTAGCTACATTCTTGCAGCAGTGCAATGTTACATGAATATCAAGCTGAGTTTAACTCCACTGTGCTCCACAACAAACACTTTTAATTATTTTAACTTTTTTTTAAGTAATGAATTATGAGTTGAGAAGCCTGCTAAGCTGTTGTCTTCAATAAGAACTCTTGCAAAGAAAAAGGCTAGAAGACAAAACTGATTGAAGAAGTTAAGGATGAGACTAATGTAACCCACTGGAATCATATCATTCTAGAATTTTAATTAAGTAAATTTAAAAGCACTAGAGAGCCATTTACACAAATAATAGGCTGAAAGTTACCAAGCTGTGTTTAATACAGCAATCATTGTTCCAAGGAAAACCGGAAATCCTTAACGCTATGTGCAACCCCCAAAGAGAATGAATGCAGTGGGAGCAGGGGTTGAGGCACAGAGAGAACTCCTGGCTTCCCATTCAGAAAAATATTATGAAAATCCTTGCAGAAGGTATGAGGCCTGAGATAAAGCATAATGGAAACAACACATGCGCATAGATACACGGTATGCTTTTACAAATACATTAAACCACAATCCACTTAAATGATAAGAATGAAACTGAAAGCTCATTCCATCTAATAAGGAATAAAACAAATCCCTGTAAAGTCACTTGCATGACAGGATACTTGGGATAGGCTACATGATCTTAGCAGTCACCTTTGAGCTAATTCGGGCCTTTTGCCAGGCCAGGCCTGCGTAACTCATTGATTAGGGTAAAACACACCAAAGAACTAAATTTAGGAACACACATGTGATTGGTTAGAAAAAAAAATCCACTTTGGACACAGCTGAGCCCACTAGATGGAATACATTCACAATCTTAGCAGCATTTGAGTGCAGGCTTCCAGATTTCAAAGCAAAATTAGATAACTCCCTTATTCCAAATAAATTAGCAATAACTCATGACTTCAGTGACCTCACACTTCAGTGCTTCCTAAATGAAATGTGATTTTCCTTGTTGAGATGTAATAATGCTGGGTATGTTGTTAGTTACATTATTTTTTATACTTTTTTGTGTATTTAAACTATTTTATAAAGTCTATATATCATTTGACCTAGTAATTCTACTCACAGGAGTTTATTCTATAGATATGCTTATACATAAGCATTGTTTGTAATAACAAAGGATTTTAAACAGCTTAAAAGTTATCGAAAAGAACTGTTATGGATATTAGGCTATAGCCTTGCTGGGGGGAACTGTGTTGCCCATCAAAAGAATGAAGCAGCACCGACTGTGCTGATAAAGAACCGTCTCCATTATACAATAGTAGGAGACAAAAGCAAGAACTGATTGTACAAAATGCTGCCATGTGCAGGTTGTTAAAAAAGATTATAAATGCGGCCGGGCACGGTGGCTCATGCCTGTAATCCCAGCACTTTGGGAGGCCAAGGCAGGTGGATCACTTGAGGTGAGGAGTTCTAGACCATCCTGGCCAACATGGTGAAACCTCGTCTCTACTAAAAGTACAAAAATTAGCCAGGCATGATGGCAGGCATCTGTAATCCCAGCTACTTGGGAAGCTGAGGCAGGAGAATTGCTTGAACCCGGGAGGCGGAGGTTGCAGTGAGCTGAGATTGTGCCATCACACTCCAGCCTGGGGGACAAGAGCAAGACTTCGTCTCAAACAAAAACAAACAAACAACAAACAACAACAACAACAACAAAGATTATAAATGCATACATGCAGGGAACATCTCTAGAAGTTGATATGCCACCCTCTTCAAAAAATATCACAGCAGTAATCCAGTAATCTCTGGGGAGGGGTAGGTGGCTAGGGGACAGGGAAGTGAAAAAAACTAGGTTTTAATGTCATGACTGGGTTCTTTTTCTCACATTTAAATCAACTTTGTTGACATATATTATTCGATGAGTTTTTGACAAACAAATGTTATGTTCTTTTATGCTCTGACTTTGTGCATGTATTACAAAAAATAATTTTAGGAAAAATATCTGTTTAAGCTAGATTCTTCAGAAGTTTTATAGAATAAATACTTACCTCAGATACCTTCTTTGGTCTATAAATTAGCAGTAGGAGGTGGTCATTTTGGAAAGATCAATTATTCTGATCTTAAAGGTAAATATCGTTTATGGCATTGAGTCACCTGAGATAGGTTGTGGGTGAGAGGAAAGGTGACCAGGAGAAGAACCAGGTGGCTCGTCTTGCTTCTAAGAGCTAAAATCACCTCTCCCTGGACAGAGGATGGACTAGAAATATTTTTATTTTATAATCACCGTATCAAAATATAAGGAGGTCTTTCTGAAACACTTGCTTGTAAGCAAACATTTCCAGACCTCTCAAAATATAGAAGAATTATACTGTGTGCTAAAGCCAATTTAATGTTCTGACTATGCCTTCTGTCAACTTAGGAGGTGGAATTTCATTTCACCTCAAATTTACTCTGTAAACTTGGTCAGAGGACTTTGGCCTCCTGCTCTATCACGAAGGCCCTATGAGGTGGCAGAGTAAGGAGGACTGTGACAGAGTCAGGGCAATGGGCTGGGAAGGCCACAGAGTAGGGACATAGTGAATTAACCCCACCAGGGAGAGGTGAGGCAGAGGCCGAATGTATGGGGAAGAGTCTGGAGATGTTCACCTGGTCCCGCCTGAGCTATCTAAGGAGGGAACGACTTGCTACCAAACCTTGTCATGTCACTCTCCAGTTCTTTCACAGTTATGGAGCCCATTGCCGGAGCTGGAATGCAGACTTCCCAAGCAAAGAGAATTGTTTCTCCTCTGCTTCCTCCTTTTTCTCCTCCTCCTCCTTTTGTCCCCAAAGCACCCAACAAATGTGAAGACAGAGAAAGGAAGGAATGATGAGCAAGAAGAATCCCTAATGCCAGTGGAGTTGGTAAGATAAGTATACAATTTAAAGAGAAGCTAAACGTTCTGAATTGTATGTAGCCTTTTGGACAGTCTATCTAGAGGGGTTACACTCGACTGGGGAGTCGAAGCATGGCTTTCACACATCAGCTGAGTCCAGGTATCTCTGAGCATAGAGAGGGCGGCCCTCTGAACCTTCCAGGCCTCATGTTCATGTGATGAAGGTAAGGCCACTGGGTATGGATCGAGCTCCCCCACTGCTTCGCTGTGCCACCCTGAGCAGAGTAACTTCATGCCTCATGCTTCATTTTCCTCATCTAGAACATGCGGCTAATCACAGCACCCCTCTCACAAGGCTATTGTAAAGACTAACTTTAACACATATAAATATAAACACAGATTAATAGAGGTGTGCACTTAGCATAGTATCAGGCACAGAGAGACCATATGATAACTATTAACTATTGCAATTATTAATATCACTAAATTATTGAAGGTGTTCCCCACCTTAAATAGCCTAGTGACGTTAACAATGACATCACCATTCTCCTAGTGGCTCACGTTTTCTCTGTGCTCTGGGTAATGATGGCATGTGCAATATTACATTGCAGGGTAAGGTTAATCGATGTTGTTTAATAAAAGTGGACATTCAGGAGGCTATACAATCAAGAAGCCCACCCAAGGAAAAGACCTGAATGTACTGCACATGCAGGAATGTTAGTCATTAAAATGTGCTTACAGAAAAATCCCGTTTCCTGTCACAAATCTCACAACAGAAAGAATTCATGAGGAACCTACTGAAGGCAATGCTTGCCATCATACCCCAAGCATGAGGCAGTTTCACCCCAAGCATTAGGCAGTCAGGAAACACTTACCGCCCCCACCAAAGGCAGAGTAATTCTTGCGTCAGTATATTATATTCTTCCAATGGTCTCATCTGTCTCACGTGGATTCAATTTAGAGGATGCTGCCAGACAGAATTAAATATATTAGTTTGAAAAATTACAGGGAAAGCGTATTTATAACAGTTCCATTTTGATTGGATCAATTTTCTAAGCATTTATCTTTTAAGAGTCCTAGAGGTCTTTCTTATAGGGTGTGCCTCTCAGATGGACTTTGCATTACATCATCTGCTGCAAGAAAGAACCCCAGAATGTTTTACTTGGGGCCTTCGATAGCTGTCTAAGTGGACTGCTGCAGAAGAAAAGTGTGGGAAATATCAACACAGACATTTCCATAAGCGACGATTCCATCTCTTACTTGGATTAATTATTAATCTGTGTATCCTAGGAAGGTCAGATCACAGCAAACAGGTTACAATGGGACATGACTAACGAGAAGGTCTCAAATACTAAATGAGGATAACCCACATGATGGCACCAATTCTAATTAAGATTCTTCTACCAGAAATAATGATAATCTTGCATGAAACACCTGCTGTTGGCCAGGCTTTGCACAAGGCACTTTATATCTGCCATGTCATTGGTTCTTCATAACAACATTGATGGGTTTATTTTATAGATGATGAAATTAAGATTCAGAAAAACTCAGTGAGGTTAAAATAAGCTGCCCAAGTCCCATAACTGGCTATTAGCAAAGCTGGCACCTGAACCCAAGCCTGGGTGACCTCAAAGCACATGCTGTTTTGCATCCTTCCATACTGTCAGATTCAACAGGTAAAACCGGGACAGTAAATCATAATCATGAAATATATGGTCCTTTCCCACCACAATTTCAGACATATTTCCTTAGCATGAATCTAATCATCTCACAAATATTTATGTTAAAAAAATACAGCCACCTTAGGGCCATTCGCTATTTTTAAGGAGTGTGATTGGAAGAGGTATAATGTCTTTTATGAAAATTGTTTTCTCCCCTGGATGAAACTCCTGTCCTCCTCCTTTTAAAGTTTGGTTTTTTTGAGGAGAGTTAACTCCCTTACTTTGTATTACAAAGAACTAGAATATAGAACTGAGAAGTACTAAAAATACAGTTCAGAATAAGATATATATAGGTATCCCATATATATATATATTATATATATATATATTTTTTTCATTGCAACCTCGACCTCCTGGGCTCAGATGACCCTCCCACCTCAGCCTCCCAAGTAGCTGGACTATAGGCACACACCACCATGCCTGCCTGGCTAATTTTTGTATTTTTTGGTAGACACAGGGTTTCAGCATGTTACACAGGCTGCTATTGAACTCCTGGGCTCCAGTGATCTGCCCACCTCAGCGTCTCAAAGTATTGGGATTACAGGTGTGAGCCACCACATCCAACCAGAATGAGATATTTTTAATGACAAAAATAGACACTGGGAGAACAAAATGAGAAAGTATATCCCTGAGATTTCTGGAAAGAGATACTAGAGAGAATGCAATATTCAAAAAATTAATCACTGAGAATGTTCTAGAATTAAAACACAAATCCTTAGGTTGAAGATGTACAACAATTGAATAGAATAAATAAAATAAGCTCCATTTTGATATATAAAATAAAACTGTGGAACCTCAAAAATAAACTAAGACAAGTTAAAAACAACCAGGAAAAAAAGGCACTTTGCCTGCAAAGAAACAATTAGACTGAGAGTTGACACCTCAGTAACAAGAAGTAAGGCCAAAATAAAACAGGAAAATATCTTCTAAACTACTGACCTAGAATTCTATACCTAATTAAATTATCATTCAAGAGTCAGGGTGAAATAAAGACATTTTCAGATGGAAAGTAAGAAAACTGTATTTGCAGATTTATTTTATGAATTATTTGAGGATATACTTCAGGGAGTAGGAAATATGAACCCATGAGAAAAGGATCAAGAAGCAATAAATTATCCATGAGCAATCTGAGAAAGAAATTAAGAAAGTAATTCCATTTATAATAGAATTAAAAAGAACAAACTACTTAGGAATAAATTTAACAAAAGAAGTATAAAACTCGTACTCTGCAAACTATGACATTGTTAAAAGAAATTAAAGAATTCCAAAATAAATGGAAAGACATCCCATGTTCATGGATTCAAAGATTTAATATTGTTAAAATGGCCATACTCCCATATTTATCTACAGAGTTAATCTCTATCAAAATCCTAGTTGGCTTTCCTTTGCAGAAAATGATACTAAAATTAATATGTAAATGCAAGTGACCCAAAATAATCAAAACAATTTTTTAAAAGAAGAACCATGTTGGAGGACTCACATTTCCCACTGATTTCAAAATGTATTACAAAGTTACAGTAGTGAAGACACTGTGGTACTTGCTGAAGAATAGACATGGATGAATAAAATAGACTTAGTCTGAAATATTTTATTTTGAAATAATATTTTTATTTAAGAAATATAAAAATACAGGCTAGGTGTGGTGACTCATTCATGCCATCCCAGCACTTTAGGAGACTGAGATGCAAGGATCATTTGAAGCCAGGAGTTCAAAACCAGCCTGGGCAATGTAGGGAGACCCTTTCTCTACAAAAATCTTTTTAAAAATTAGCTGGGTGTGGTGGTGCATTTCTGTGGTCCTAGCTACTTGAGAGGCTGAGGTAGGAGGATTGCTTGGGCCCGGGAAGTCGAGGCTGCAATGAGCTATGATTGAACCACTGCACTTCAGCCTTCAGCCTGAGTGACAGAGTGAGACCTTGTCTCAAAAGGAAAAAAATATATATTCATATATGTAAATGTATGTGTATATATATGTGTATATATGTATATACAAAAAATTGAAATAAAATTTAATTTTAATTTTACTATTTTAATAAAATAAGTTCATTTTTGTTAAGTATATTTTCTTTTATTTGCCCCGCATTCACTCTCAATATAACAAGGGTACAAGACATTAAACGAGGAAAGATGACTCTTTTTCAACAAATGATATTGAGATAACTGGATAGGCATATGCAAAAGAATGAAGTTGCACCCCCTCTTCACTTCATTTATAAAATTAACTAAAAATGGATCACAGACCTAAATGTAAGACCTACAACTACATACTCCTTTTTTTTTTTTTTTTTTTTTGGAGATGGAATCTCGCTCTATTGCCCAGGCTGGAGTGCAATGGTGTCATCTTGGCTCACTGCAACCTCTGCCTCCCAAGTTCAAGTGATTTTCCTGCCTCAGCCTCCAGAGTAGCTGCAACTACAGGTGCATGCCACCATGCTTGGCTAAGTTTTGTATTTTAGTGGAGACATGGTTTCACCATATTGGCCAGGCTGGTCTCGAACTCCTGACCTCATGATCTGCACACCTCGGCCTCCCAAAGTGCTGGGATTACAGGTGTCAGCCACTGCACCCAGCTCCTACAACTATGTACTTCTTAGAAGAAACATGGGCCTAAATCTTCATGGCCTTGGTTAGGTAAAGCCTTCTTAGGTATGACACCAAAAGCATAAGCAACAAAATAAAAATATATGCAAATTGAACTTCATCAAAATTGAAAAATTTTGTGGTTCAAAGAACATCATGAAGAAAATGAAAAGACAACTCACAGTATGGAAAAAAATATTTGCAATCATATATCAGATAAAATACTTGTATTTACTTACCATTATTATTGAGTTCTAATTCTTACAACTCAATAAAAAATAATTATTACAACTCAATAATAAAAAGGCAAATAACAATTTAAAAATGGACAAAGGTGGGCATGGTGGCACATGCCTGTAGTCCCAGCTGTTTGCTGGGCTAAGGCAGGAGGATCGTTTGAGCACAGGAGTTTGAGGCTGCAGTAAGCCATGATTGTGCCACTGCACTCCAGCCTGGGTGACAAAGTGAGACCCTGTCTCAACAAAAAGCAAGGGAGGCAAAGGATATGAATCTCCAAATAAAATCTGCAAATGGCCAATAAACACATGAAAAGTTGCTAAACATCATTAGTCATTAGAGAAATGGAAACCAAAACCTCAGCAAGATACCACTTACACACACTTGAAAGGCTATAATGAAAAAGGCAGGCCGGGCGCGGTGGCTCACGCTTGTAATCCCAGCACTTTGGGAGGCCGAGGCGGGCAGATCACGAGGTCAGGAGATCGAGACCACGGTGAAACCCTGTCTCTACTAAAAATACAAAAAATTAGCCAGGCGTGGTGGCGGGCGCCTGTAATCCCAGCTACTCGGAGAGGCTGAGGCAGGAGAATGGCGTGAACCCGGGAGGCGGAGCTTGCAGTGAGCCGAGATTGCATCACTGCACTCCAGCCTGGGCGACAGAGCGCGACTCCGTCTCAAAAAAAAAAAAAAAAAAAAGAAAAGAAAAAAGAAAAAGGCAGATGGCGTTTTGGCAAGGATATAGAGAAAGTAGAACCCTCATACGTTGCTGGTGGGAATATAAAATGTCACAGCCCCTTTGGAAAACAGTTTGGCAGTTTTTCAAAAAGCTAAATTGAAAGTTACCCTTTGACCCTCTAATTCCACTCCTAGATCTATATCCAAGAGAAATGAAATATATATATGTCCACATAAAAACTTGCACATGAATGTTCACAGTAGCATTATTCATAGTAGCCCAAAAGTAGAAACAATACAAATGTCCATTAATTGATGAATGGATAAATAAAATGTGGTATATCCATACAGTGGAATATTATTTAGCCATAAAAATAATGAAGTATTGATACATACTACAACATGGATGAACTTTGAAAATATGCTATGTGATATTCTCACTCATAGGTGGGAATTGAACAATGAGAACACTTGGACATGGCGCGGGGGGGAACATCACACACCAGGGCCTGTCGTGGGGTTGGGGGAGGGGGGAGGGACAGCATTAGGAGATATACCTAATGTAAATGATGAGTTAACGGGTGCAGCAAACCAACATGGCACATGTATACATATGTAACAAACCTGCACGTTGTGCACATGTACCCTAGAACTTAAAGTATAATAAAAAAAAGAAAATATGCTGTGTGAAAGAAGCCAGTCACAAAAGACCATATAGTGTATGATTCCATTGCTCCAAAATTATCTAGAATAGGCAAATCTATAGAGACAGAAAGCAGATTAGTGGTTGCCTAGGGCTGGTTGGGTTGGGGGGAAAATGGAGAGCGACTACTAATGGGTATGAGGTTTCTTTTGAGGTTCATAAAAATGTACTAAGGTTGATTGTGCTGATAGTTGTACAACTGTCAATATACCAAAAACCATTGAATTGTATACTTTAAATGGAGGAATTATATGTAAATTGTGTCTCAAAAATGTTTTTAGAAAAGCAGTGGAGAATTAAAAAGTTGAAAAATATATAGTCAAATCTAAACAAGCATTGACTGTATGAAACAATAGTAACAAAAGCACTAAGGGAGGTTCCATAAAAAGACGGAATTAAAATACTAGAAACAATGTGTGAGAGGAAAAGAAGAATAAGAGAGAAAACAACCTAAGGTCCTTATTTTGTTTGAAAGGAAACCAAGGGATATTGATTAACCTACAAGATTGTTGAGCAGTATGTTTGTTCAATTTTAAAGTAAATAGGAAAAAACAGAAATATAATCATTTGAAAGATAATATTGATCAGTTCTATAAAAGGCAAAAAAAAAGAAGAAAAAGAAAAAAATGTACAGAAAGCACAAAGCAAGGTTAAAGAATAAATCCACCACAGTATATAATCGCAATAATGTAAATGAACTAACTTTATAGGTTAAAGGGCTGAGACTTAATTTAAATAAATCCAGCTATATGTCATGTTTTTTAAAACTTGCATCTTGTTTGTTCCTGATAATTAGGATGATGTTGCATTCCAGTATTTCCTGTGTCTTATTCCTGAATTTAAATGGGATGTTTTTAGGATTTTACCACTGAGAATAATATTTGCTTTAGGGTTTGGTAGATGCCATTTGCAGGTTAAAGAGTGTTCCTTTTTTGTTGTTGTTTTTTGAGACTGGATCTTGCTCTGTCACCCAGGCTGCAGGGCAGTGGTGTGACCATGGCTCACTGCAGCCTCAACCTCCTGGGCTCAAGCAATCCTCCCATCTCAGTCTCCCAAGTAGCTAGGACTATGGGCACACATCACTATGCTCAGCTAAGTTTTTAAAGTTTTTTTAGAAATGGGATCTCATCATATTGCCCAGGCTTGTCTCGAACTCCTGGGCTCAAGCAATCTTTCGGCTTTGGCCTCCCAAAGTTCTGGAATTACAGGCGTGAGCTGCTGTGCTCAGCAAAGAGTGTTCCTTCTATACCTAGTTATCTGAGAGAAGTTCTATTTAGAGTGTTGAGGGAAAATAGCTAACTTAGAACTCTATACACAGCTAAACTATCATTCAAGAATGAGGATGAAATAAAAAGACATGCCATTTACATTTATAGTTTTTAAAAAACTGTAACTTATCTATAAATAAATCTAACAAATGACATGAAACTTTTACAAAGAAAGCTCTAAAACCTCATTGAAAGATAGAAAACCTCATTGAAGAAATGATGACATACACCCTGCTTGTGTATGGAAAGTCAACAGCTTAACAGTAGCAGCTTTCCTAAATTTATACTATAAATTTAATAAATTCTATTCAAAATCCCTGGAGAATTGTTTTTACTGACCTTGATAAGCAGATCAGAATATCCATCCAGAAAAATAAAGGGGTTAAGAACAGCCAAAACAATTTTTTTTAAGTGACAGGATCTCGCTGTGTCGCCCAGGCTGGAGTGCAGTGGCACAATCATAGCTCACTACAGCCTCTAACTCCTGGGCCCAAGTGATCCTCCTGTCTCAGCCTCCCAAAGTGTTGGGCTTCCAGGTATGAGCCACGGTGCCAGGCCACAATTTTGAGACAGCATAAAGAGAAAGGATTCACCCTAACAGATAGCAAAACTTATTTTTAGTTAATTTTATAAATGAAGTGAAGAGGGGGTGCAACTTCATTCTTTTGCATATGCCTATCCAGTTATCTCAATATCATTTGTTGAAAAAGAGTCATCTTTCCTCGTTTAATGTCTTGCACCCTCGTTATACTGAGAGTAAATGTGGGGTAAATAAAAGAAAATATACTTAACAAAAATGAACTTATTTTATTAAAATAATAAAATTAAAATTAAATTTATTTAAATTTTTTGTATATACAAATATATACATATATATATACACATACACATACATTTACATATATGTATATATATTTTTTTCCTTTTGAGACAAGGTCTTGCTCTGTCATTCAGGCTGAAGGCTGAAGTGCAGTGGTTAAATAATTAAATAAGTAATTAAAATATTTTGGATGCAGGGTGGTGATGGCGGCCACCGGGGCTGTGGAAGTGGGGTCCCCAGGGTCAGCCGTTGCCCCCTCGCCCACCCTGGCCTTGCCGCCCACCCTGGCCTTGCCGCCCACCCTGGGTCATCTGTTCCGGCCCATCAGCGCCGAGGACGAGGAGCAGCAGCCCACCCAGATCAAGTCACTGTGCATGAACTTACCACAATGGCGTGACGTGCCTCCTGCTCACCAAGATTCCCTTCTTCAAAGAAATAACCGTGAGCTCCTTTTCCTGCTACCACTGTGGCTGGAACAACATGGAGATCCAATCGGCAGGCAAGATCCAGGACCAGGGAGTGCGCTACACTTTGACCCTCAGGGCTCTGGAGGACATGAACAGAGAAGTGGTGAAGACTGACTCTGCTACCACAAGGATTCCTGAGCTAGATTTTCAGATTCCTGCCTTTCGCCAGAAAGGAGCTCTGAACACTGTTGAAGGATTGATCACCCATGTTATCTCTGGCCTGGAGCAGGACTAGCCTGCACGAAGGGCAAAAAAGATGCCACAGCTGAAAGAGTTGATGAGTTCATTGTCAAACTGAAGGAGCTAAAGCAAGCAGCCTCCCCTTTCACTCTGATCATTGATGATCCCTCAGGGAACAGCTTTATGGAAAACCCACATGCTGCTCTGAAAGATGATGCCCTGGTGATCACACACTACAACCGGACCCGACAGCAGGAAGAGATGCTGGGGCCCCAAGCAGAAGCACCAACAGAGAAGCCAGAAGAGGAAGATCTCAGAAATGAAGTGCTCCAGTTTAACACAAACGACCCAGAATGCAATGCCCCCACTCAGACCAACATGAAACTAGTACAAATCCCTCACTTTAAGGAGGGACCAACTGCAAGAACTGCGGGCATCAGACCAATGAGGTGAAATCTGGAGAAGCAGTAGAACCCTTGGGCACCAGGATCACCCTCCACATCACAGGTCCCTCAGATATGACCAGAGACCTCCTCAAGTCTGAGACTTGTAGTGTGGAAATCCCAGAGCTAGGATTTGACTGGGAATGGCCATCCTCGGGGGCAAGTTCACCACACTGGAAAGGCTGCTGAAAGATATCTGGGAACTGGTGACCAAAAACCCTTTCACACTGGGCGACATTTCCAATCCTGGCCAGACGGAGAGACTGCAGGAGTTTAGCCAGAAGAGGGACCAGATCATTGAAGGTAACATGAAGACCCACTTTATTATGGATGATCCAGCAGGAAACAGTTACTTGCAGAATGTGTATGCACCTGAAGATGATCCTGAGATGAAGGTGGAGCGTTATAAGCACACCTTTGACCAAAATGAGGAGCTAGAGCTCAATGACATGAAGACAGAGGGCTATGAGGCAGGCCTGGCTCCACCACAGTAGCAGTGGGTGGGTCAAGGGCCAGCTCTCCAGCGCTGCTCATTCTGCAGGTTATTTATTAGTATTGGAAGAAGGCTGGGAGTGTCTTCCCCACCAGACCTTGCCCATGGTGGGGAGGACATCTTGTCTGAGTCAGAGATCTAGGCACATTTTCTAAACAGCTTGTGATGCAAGCACAAGCCTATTGTGTTACTTGACTTTATTTTGGAGGTTTTGAATTGGCCTGGGAAGAAACCCAGAAATGAACCAGTGTATGTCATTATCACTTTTTTCATACCAAGTCTTTACCCTCCCTCCACATAATGCTCTGTCCTGTAAGGTTGGAACTCTGTAGTTGGAGAAGGTGGAATAAAATTACACCTGGAAAATAAAATAAAATATTCTGGTATCAGCATTTGGCTACATAGATCAATGGGGCAAATTTTCTGAAAAAGTTAGAAACACACATAAGTAGGAACTTAGGATATAAGAGGTGACACTGCAAATCAGCCGGGAAAGGATGACTATTCAATAAATGGCACTATGACTATTGGCTAATATTTTCTAAAGGAAAAATTAGATTCATACCTCACTGCGTGAACAAAAATAAATTTCAGATGTGTTAAGGAAAAGCAGTAAACATTTAGACAGAACTATAGGAAAATATTTCTATGACATCCAAGGAGGGCAGGGTTTCTTAAACAATACAAAACCAAAAATTATCATGGAAAAGTGAGAAGCTGAAGTATATAATTTTTTTAAATTTCTTAATGACAAATGGCACTAACAGCAAAGCAAGAAGACAAACACAGACTTGGAGAAAATAGTTACATCCCACATTTCCAACCAAGGATTACTATCCAAAATATACAACTAGCTCCTACAAATAAGCAAGAAAAAGAGAAACAACTGAACATCAAAAAAGCTTAAGGATGTTAACAAGCAATCGGCAAAAGAGGACATTTAATGGTCTATAGACGCATGAAAATGTGCTCGCCTTTATTAGTAGTCAAGGAGATGCAAATTAAAACAAATAGATACTATTTCATGCCTATTAGAGTGGGAATTTCTTGAAAAAACTCTGACAATACCAAAAGTTAATGAGAATGGAGAAATGGACACTTACATCCACTGCTAGTGGGCATGTAAAAATGACAGACCCACTGTAGAGAGCGATTTGGCAACATCTGGTAAAGTTAATGCATAACCTATGACCAAAACTTCTGCCACTATATGTCTAGAAGTTCCCAAGAGACACATAGGTCCAAGGAGATATGAACAAAAGCACATTCTTTCAGCACTCTGGGTAATAGCTTAAAAGTGGAAACAAGCTACCTGACCTTCAGGAACAAAATGGGCAAATCAAATGTGGATTATTCATGCAATGCAATGCTGCACAGCCTTAAAAATGAGTGAACTAGATCCTTATCACCTACATGGATACATCTAAAATGTGTAATGATAAACTAGAAAGATGCAACATAAATATTTATACAATATAATTTACATAAAATGTAAAGTACATGAAACGATAGTATATCTAATTTACTAATATGTTAAAGATACTCAGATCTTCCTGGTTATGGTTCACATATATGAAGGGGGGGAGAGAGAGGCCTCCTAAACCAGGTGTCCGAATATTACAACATCTAGAAAGACTCTTGAACTTACACTTCATAAAAGATAAAAAGAGTGTTTTTTTAAAGAGCAGCTGAGCTACAGAATTTGGCACTATTTATGTTTTTATGTACAAAGAACCCTAAAGGACATTCGATGGGTTCTGGTATCAGTCACCAGTTCTTCTTCACTTAGGAATTGATGCTACTATCCCTCAGTTGATGGGGCTAAGAGAACAGTTCTGGCCTAGCTCCTGTCTCCTACAGGTCCTTCAGGAGCAAAATGGGCAAACAAAATGTGGATTATTCATAGAGTGCAACACTGGGTTATTCTCCCTCACCCAGCCTACTAGTTTGCCCAGAAAATCCCCATCCTGCTTCTGTTGGATTCTTTCCTGTGTTTCCTTTGCCACTTGCTGAAAGTACAGTACCATTCTAGCATCCCAAGTTTTACCTGCTGATTTCTGTTGAAGACTCTACAGCCCAACTCTGCCTTTCTGATGGGTCTGGACCTGTGCCTATTCAATACATGTGCCTTTTCACGGGAGATGCCTCCCTGGACAGGGTTAGCTTTTCTCTAGGTGCCATAATGCCGGGCAGAGGATCTTAAATCCCCTTTGGTTTGGAGTGACAGAACCATAATCCTTCCTGAGCTCCCTTTTTAAACACACATACATACACACATGCTTTCATATACATGCACATGTACAAACACACACTCAGACAAAAAAATGCACACACAAATACCTACACCACTCCCTTCTCTGCAACAGGAGTCGAGACTGCTTGGTTACTCTAAATCCAGTATTGTATGGGTATTGTGTGGCAGATCTGATTTTCTAATGGAAGACAATGGGAATAATAGGATTTGCTATTCACGAACACATAGATCTCAAATATCAAAGGACAACTGTATGAGACCATTGGAACCACTATAACACAATAGCCATCTCCCACTTGCCAAGCTCAAAGCATATGACTTTTCTTTTTCACGTTGGGAGCAGAGTTGATTGAATTATACTCTTCAGTTCTTATCCCATTACCATGACTGTATGTGAGGTCCCTCTCTAGTTTTACAACTGTGTTTCCTTTTATATTCCCCTTTGTGTCTGATTCCACTTTCATTTCCCTCGCCCCCACCCCAGGCATCTGCTGGAATGGGTTTGATATTTGCCCAATTGTTATTTATCCTGTTGCTTTTCTACTGGGATGTCACGGCGAGAGGATGTTTATCTCTGATTCATTATGCTGATTCATTTTTATTAAGCAGCCATACAATTTCAGGTATAGTGCCGGAGTGGATCCCCCTGTGGAATCTCACAGCCAAACAATGTGAACTGAACATCTGTTTAATTTAAATGGTGGGTCCTGGGGTGTCAGTTCCATTATTTTGTTTGTATTACAGAACTTGGCTCACAAGATCACACTCTTGTTAAAAAAAAAAAAGAGTCCTTCAACTTGGGAAAATGCTCATCTGTCCTGAATGAGTTAAGAGTGCTTCTGCCTGCAAGCAGAGTGTGCGGTGACTCACCGTCCCATGAAGACGCCTTCCCTTCTACCTTAAGACTGCGTCTGTCCCACAGAACCCCACGTGCGGGCGTCCCTGGAACCTGGCCCATAGGTGGCAGTCTCCCTTCATCGTTCCCGGACTACGAAACTCGGAAGAGCAGCCTGAGAAAGCAGTTGCTTTCGCTTTTTCTTCGGGTTTCCTAGTATTTAATGTTCCCTCCACTCAACTCCCCACTCCATCCCACAGAGAGTATAGAGATTGCGTCCCTGGAGGCGAGCAAACGACAAAAGAAACTTCGCCTGGAACCAAAGTCGGACCTGGGTTGTGCCGACTCTCCATGCGATTGTTTTGGAATTTTGCTGAAGCTCTCTTGCAGAATTGCTCTGTAAATGGCAAGAAGAAATGCCTTTCACTATAAACAGAAAATAAAGCTTTCACAAGTTGTCATATTTTTAAAAAGCAATCATGCGGATGCAAGTTTTTATCCCCTCTGTTTAGTCTTGCCTCCCCTCCTTGCCAACACACCCCCACAGAATTTGGGATGAATCTTTGCGAGTGAAGTAAAGTAGGCATTCTCTCCAACACGTGCCCCTCCCCCAGCCCCTCACAGAGCCTATTCAACAAGATATTGAACAGTCATAGGCAGAGACGAGTGTGCGTACGCGTATGAGTGTGCATGTGTGTGCGCGCGTGTGTGTGTGTATGCAGAGAATACTAGATGGAGAGTCAAAGAGAAACCAAGAGATCCAGAAAAGGGGCACCACCTTCTCACCTTCCTTCCACCCCACTCCTCCTCACCCAAGGAGGGAAGGCAGGTGGAGCTCTCACCCAGCCCCAGGCCCTTTTGGGCGAGCCTGCCCAATGGGTTTCTAATCAGCCAACACTTTGGGCAGGCCTCCACTGTTTATGCAGCCACAGGGACTTTAAATCATCAGCCGGTGTCAAAATGCTTGAGGAATGTGCTTGCCTAGGAAGCCACATGGAGTGGTTCATCAGCATTTGTAAAAACCGCCTTGGCAAAAAGAGGTTGAACCCAGCACTGGGGGCGGATTGTGTGTATTTCAGTTGAATTAGGAAACAGAATACCTTTTAAATCTTAGCAACACCTGGTTCTGAAAAGGACCCCCACTAAAGAAAGTGTTGCCTTGTCTGTGCTGGAGGAGGCTTGCCCTGCCTCAAAGTGCTTCTCCTCCCCAGATCAGAGACCTCATTAGATGCTTGGTCCCTCTTCCTTCCTAAGATGTGCAGAGGGCTCGGAGATTTTCACCTGGACTTTGGGACAAAGCCAACACAGGATGTCCTGAGTTACAGCAAGCATTTCTGAATGGAGGTAGCCATTGGTCAGCCTGCTCTAAAGAAGGCCAAGTTCATGTTCCCCCCAAAGGACTAGACCCCGGGGTAGGTGGGGGTTTAGGGGCAGGGGTGAAGAGGGTGTGGGAGGTGGTGAAGGGGAGGGGGTAGAGGAGGGGGTGGGTGGAGGGGGCCTGGCAGAAGCCTGGTTCAAGCGCCAGCAGAGCCTCCCTGGCCATGGCAGGTGGGCCGCTGACACGCAGGAAGAACAGATTTACTGCCTTAGCTGTTTGGCCACTCTCCTGCACACACCTGGAATCACTGGGTATGTCTCTGAAGAACTAAAGCTGATCTCTCCTTGGTAGGCTGACTTCAGCAGAAGAGCTGAGGACACGCCACTTTTTCTCTCTTTAGGCCCTTTCCCTTGAAAAGCTCTGTGAATTAGGATTTTCTCTTCTCAAAGGAAAAATAAAGCTGCTTAAAAGCACCATCAAGTCCTCAAAATCCTTTTTTTTTTTTTTTTTTTTTAAATATTCTTGCTCTGTCACCCAGGCTGGAGTGCAGTGGTGCAATCTCGGCTCACTGCAACCTCCACCTCCTGGGCTCAAGGGATTCTCCTGCTTCAGCCTCCCAAGTTGCTGGGATTACAGGTGTGCACCACCAAGCCCAGCTAATTTTGCATTTTTAGTAGACACAGGGTTTCACCGTGTTGGCCAGGCTGGTCTCGAACTCCTGACCTCAAGTGTCCCACCCACCTCAGCTTCCCAAAGTGCTGAGATTAGAGGCATGAGCCACCACGCCCAGCCAGGTTCTCAAAATCTATAAAATAAAGCCTCAGGGGGGTATTTAAATTCTGCTGGAACAGGGGCCCAGCAGACCTTCCTGCTTTGTCTCCCACATCTGCTATTAGACACCACTACTGTTTCAGCCCAGCCTTGGGCTCCTCTCATCCCACCCTACTCGTGGAGATCCTTCTCCCCCAGGTCTGTTTCAAGTCTCACTGCTTCCATGAACGCTATCCCTCCAGAGTCGGCTACCCAGCCCCACTCTTGCTCTCGTGGGCGCCCAGATGTCCCATAGTACCTGAGTGTGCACAGCCTCGTGGTTCAGCTGCTGTGCCCGGCCTGCCGCTTTCCTCTAGGACTCGTATGCTTCCTGTGAGCACCCTCCAGCTCTCAGTGTATTTCCCTGATACTCAGCACCACATCTCCCAGTCGGCAAAGCTTAACCATTGTTGGTGAGATTTGAAATCAAACCATGTTACCATATGAAAATAAATACAAGTATCAGGCCTCATCCGACTCCATTCAGTGTAAGAGGCACCATTCATTCACTTCTAAAAGAAGAAAATTAGTAATGTAAAACTAGAAATGAATTAGCTAATGAGCAGAGGGACAAAGAATGTTCAGCCTCTCTAGAATGCAAAGACTTCAGAATTGTTTGTGAAAATAAGGAAATGCCAAATTTGACAAATCAAATTAACAAATTTAGAGGAAATTACATTGGTCACCACTGCCAGAGTCACAGTGAGACATGCACTCTGAGGACTGCCAGCAATGCAAATGAGAACAGCACTTCTCCAAAAATTTTATAAAATGTCTCAAGAGTCTCAAAAATTTTTAATTACACATGTGGCTCACATTCTGTTCTATTGAACAGTGCTGTATTAGACAACTGCATTTTTTGTAAAAGACAAAGAAAGCTGCTAGGTGAGGTTATTTCTGGTTCTAGAATTATGAGTGATTTTAGTTTTGTTCTCTTTTTTAGTTTTTATTTTTTTGATACATGGTCTCATTCTGTCACCCTGGCTGGAGTGCTGTGGCACAATCTCAGCTCACTGCACCCTTGACCTTCTGGTTCAAGAGATCCTCCCACCAAAGCCTCCTGAGTAGCTGGGACTATGGGAGGCACATGCCACCACACCTGGCTCATTTTTTGATTTTTTGTGGAAACAGGATCTTGTTATGTTGCCCAGGCTGGTCTTGAACTCCTGAGCTCAAGCAATTCTCCTGCCTCAGCCTCCCAAAGTGCTGGGATTACAGGCGTGAGCCACCACCTGGCCTAGTTTTGTAGTTTACACTCTTCTGCACACTGTTTTCTCAATGAGCATTTATTTCTAATATTTCACGTCTTTTGTGGAGCCTTCCCCAAACTCCAACTGGTGTCAGATGCATCATGACTTTCTACACTTTTTCTGTGCAGCATTCATTAGAGTTGGAAGTTATATGCTGGCTGATCGTTTGATTCATTTCTGCCTGCTCAGCAGATCCTCAAGTCCATGAATCTGGGATCCAGGTCTGTTTTGTCCACTTTTGTGTCCCTAGCACTTAGCTCAGTACGTAACATGTGGTAAGCATTTAATAAAGACTAGTTAAATGAATGGATGAATAAATGATTAAAGAAAAAAGTTACTTCCTAGAATCAGAAGAATCCAAGTCACTATAACTATAAAATCAAGGAAGTCATCACATAAGAGCAATATTTGCAAACTTCAGTGAAGAGGTGATCAGCACAGATTTTGGAGGGGTCACAGCCATGAGATCTGCTGCAGGGAGTGCAGCTGATCAAGGGCCCCAGCTGCTGTGCTCTGAATCCATCAACACATCTGAGGCTGCGCTTCCCAGGGGCTGCCCCCAGCCAACCTCTCAGTGTAGCAGGAATAGGAAGGCACGCCTTCTCCTGGGAGAGGTGGGACTTCTTCTGATGGGCAATTTTGGCTCAAGGACGTTCATTGACCTTGTCAAAATTTCCTTCCCTCTCTCCTGTCTTCTCCAGGGTCAGACCTTCATCACACTCTGAGCATTCTCCCCGTTGCCTCTGGCTCCATCCCCATTTTCCATTACAGGTGTTCCCCAATAAATTACTTGCATCTCAGAGAACACAAATAACACAAAGAAGGACATTGCTTCCAAAATTTAAATATATATTATCTACTTTTAAAAATGGCCAATACATGCACATTGTAGAAAATTTGAACAGCAAAAAGTTTTTGAAGTGGATATATTATAAAAGGAAAGTTGCTTTTTTTTTTTTTTTTTGAGACAGAGTCTTGCTCTGTCACTCAGTCTGGAGTGCAGTGGCACAATCTTGGCTCACTGCAACCTCCACCTCCTGGGTTCAAGTGATTCTTCTGCCTCAGCCCCCCGAGTAGCTTGGACTACAGGCACGTGCCACCATGGCCAGCTAATTTTTGTACTTTTATTAGAGACAGGGTTTCACCATGTTGGCCAAGCTGGTCTCGAACTCCTAACCTCAGGTGATCCGCTCACCTCGGCCTCCCAAAGTGCTGGGATTACAGGTGTGAGCCACCATGCCCGGCTGGAAAGTTGCTCTCTCATCTCTTTCCTCCGGCCCCTGATTACCTTCTAAATACTCTCCTTCCTCTCTCTGAAGTCAATCTCTGTCTACCCTTCCACACTACGCACTATTCTTACGTTGCTTTTGTGACTAAGAGTAGAGTATGGAATACTAGTCATGACCATACATACCACACATATATATTAGGCCTCATTCTTTATATGGCTCCACAGTATTCCATTGCATTTAACTGTTTCCACATTGACAAACATTTAGGTATTTCAAATCTTCACCATGACTACTGTATTGTTGTACATTGTCTTTTCATTATGTACATCTGCAAGATAAACTGCTAGAAGTGGGTTTACTGGATCAAAGAGCAAGAATATGCTGAATTTAACTGTCAAATTGCTTTCCACAGAGGTTAGAGCAATTTATACCCCATCAACCTGACTTCACACCGTCACCAACACAACGTGTTACCCATCTTTTAATCTTTGCCAGTTTGACAGGTTAAACATATAGCTTTGTGTTTGTCTAGTTATAGGTGAAGTCAAGAATCATTCTTTCATACTTTTAGAAACTGTTTTTATTCCTTTTCAGTGAATTATTTCTTTATGTGTTCTGCTCACTACTCTATAGGGTTTTATTGCTCTTTTAAAATTGATTTGTAAGAGGTCTTTATACTTTAGGAAATTTATACTTTGGTTGAGATATCAATGTGTCAGATTTTTCCCTGTTAGAATTTGACTTGTTTTTACTTTGTTTGTGGTGTTCTCTTTTGTCAGGTAGATTTTTTTTTGAATTTCAAGATTGTTTAAATTGATCTTTTCTTTTTTCTTTTATAGATCTACATTCTGAGGCATATTTGGACCTTTTATATTCTGAGATTTTGTAAAAAAATAATTATAAAAATATTTCTAAAAATTATTTTTAAAATTAAAATTTTTCCCATTTCTTCTGGCTCCCTCCCTTCCTCTCTTTTTTCCTTCCTTCCTCTTTACCACATTTTAATCTCATTCCTTTACTGTTTGTTTTGGTGCAAGGTGTGAGTGAGGGATCTGTGGAAGAGATGCCTAGTTGTTCATCAAATCCATCTCCCCTTCCTCTTGGCACACAGCTGGACAACATTTTCTCCCCTTCCTGTGCAGTTGCGTATGACCATGTGACTGAGTTCTGGCCAGTGGAATGTGAGGGACAGTCATGGGACCCTCCCATTTTCAAGTCACCATGGGGAAGGCTCTGGAGAAAATTCCAGAGCAGTGGTGTTCAATAGAAATAAGTGTGAGCCATACATGCGAGACATAAATGGAATTTTACATTTTCTAGTAGCCATATTAAGAAAAATTAGGCCAGGTGTGGTGGCTCACGCCTGTAATCCCAGCACTTTGGGAGGCTGAGGCGAGCAGATCACCTGAGGTCAGGAGTTCAAGACCAGCCTGGCCAACATGGTGAAACTCCTTCTTTACAAAAATACAAAAATTAGCCGAGCCTGATGGCAGGTGCCTATAATCCCATCTACTTGGGAAGCTGAGGTGGGAGAATTGCTTGAACCTGGGACGCGGGTGTTGCAGTGAGCCAAGATCGTACCACTGCACTCCAGCCTGGGTGACAGAGCAAGACTCCATTTCAAAAAAAAACAAAAAAGCAAAAAGTGGAATTGTCAAAATATATTTTATTAAGCCCAATATATCAAAAATATTATCATTTCAACAAGTAATCAGTACAAAATGTATCAATGGGATATTTTACATTCTTTTCTTCATATTATATCTTCAAAATCTGATGTGTATTTTATACTCACAGCACATCTCACTTTGGACTGGGGCTAGTAACCAACACAATGAACAGCACAGCTCTAGAGAGTGTCCAGATGAATAGAGCTTGGCTCCCTGAATGACCATGAGAGAGACTACACAACCTGGTAACAGCCAACCATACGTGACATACATAAGGATGAACTTTAATTACGTGAGACCATTGAGAACCTGGGGTTTGTTATAGCAGTTATGTGATTTTATATAATTCATATGAGATCATACTCTACTTTTTCCAGATGGCTGTCACTTATGAAATAATTGATCTTTTTCACTAATAATTTGAAAATCATCTTTCTCATGTTCTATCTCTATATGCTTTTGGATTTATTCATTGACTTTCAATTTAGACCTACTATCTATAGAAACTATGATTATTATTATTATTTTGAGACAGGGTCTCACTCTGTTGCCCAGGCAGGAGTGTAGTGGTGTGATCTTGGCTCACTACAACCTCCGCCTCCCGGGTTCAAGCGATTCTGCTGCCTCAGTCTCCCAAGTATCTGGGACTACAGGCACGTACCACCATGTGCAGCTAATTTTTTTGTTCTATTTTTAGTAGAGACAGGGATTCAACATGTTGGCCAGGCTGGTCTCGAACTCCTATAGATGTGAGCCACTGTGCCCAGCCCTGAATCTATTATTTATTGA
This sequence comes from Nomascus leucogenys, assembly GCF_006542625.1. Taxonomy (NCBI): domain Eukaryota; kingdom Metazoa; phylum Chordata; class Mammalia; order Primates; family Hylobatidae; genus Nomascus; species Nomascus leucogenys. The sequence goes on along the minus strand of NC_044383.1, from coordinate 95,164,671 downwards.
TCAATAAATATTGACCTATTTGTTCATCAGTGTCATACTGGTTTTGTTTTGTTTTTTTGAGACAGGGTCTCACTCTGACACCCAGGTTGGAGTGCAGTGGCATGATCAGAGCTCACTGTAGCCTCAACTTCCCTGGGTTCAAGTGATCCTCCTGCCTCGGCCTCACAAGTAGCTGAGACTATGGGCACGCACCACCATGCCCAGCTAACTTTTTATTTTTTTATTTTTAGTAGAGACAGGGTTTCGCCGTGTCGCCCAGACTGGTCTCGAACTCCTGGGCTCAAGCGATCCGCCCACCTTGGAGTGTCATACTGTTTTAACTGTTATCTTCTAGTAACTTTTTATTACTTTAGTAATAGTAATAGTAAGGTTATTACCCCCTGTGGTAGGCAGAATTCTAAGTTGATCCCCAAGATTCCTGCTCCCAGGTATAAACATCTTTTATAACCCCTGGAATTTGTGAATGATGAGATAGTTACTCTATTGATTAAGTTATGTTATTTAGCACAGCTGACTTTAAAAAAGAGCGATTATGCTGAGTAGACCTGACCCAGGTGAGACCTTAAAATAGAATGGGCTTTTCCTGGAGACTAGATTCAAAACATGAAAGGAAATCAGTATGAGGGAGATTCTCCCTGGCTGGCTTTAAAAATGGAGGGGGTTTGTGTGGCCAGGAATGAGGGAGGCCTCTGGGGAGCTGAGGGCCCCTGGCTGACAGTCAGCAAGGAAACTGGGTCCTCAATCCTAGAACCACAAGGAATTAAATTTGGCCAACATGCTCAATGAAATGGGAGGCTGATTCTCCCACAGTCCCTCCTCCAGATCAGAATGCAGCCTGGCTGACACCTGGATTTCAGCCTCATTAGACCTTGAGCTGAGAACCTGTTCTTGCTGTGCTGGGACTTCTTACCTACAGAACTGAGAGCTAATACATAGGTATTTTGTTCATACACTAAATCTATGATAATTTGTTATGCAGTAATAGAAAACTAATACACCTCCTTGTATCCTTTTTCAGATTTGTTTCTGGTTAGTAATTATTTATTTTTAGAATGGACTGTACAATCAGCTTATTTAATTCCAAAAGAATATTCTGGTAGTATTTTTATTGTCATTGTTTTACACTTATATATTACTTTAGGGAGAATTGACATATTTACAGTGTTGAATATTCCTACCCAAGAACATCATGTCTTTCTATTTTTTAAAGTCTTCATTTGCATTTTCAAGTTTTCTCTACATAGTCCTTGCACAATTTCCTTTTAAATTTATTCTGGCTGTGGGCAGTAGTAGCACCTGCCTGTAGTCTCAGCTACTCCTGAGGCTGAAGTGAGAGGAGCACTTGAAGCCAAGAGCTTGAATCCAACCTGGGCAACATAACGAGACTCTGTCTCAAAACAAATACACAAAACAATTTGTTCTGGACAACTTACTTTTTTGTTCCTATTATACATGAGTTTTTTCTTCTGTCACATTTTAACTGGCTATTGTTTCTACGTAATTAGATTATTGATTTCCTAATGTTAACTCTGTAACATGCTTCTTAAATATTCTTATTGTTTATAACATATTTTTAGTTGATTGTCTTGAATTCTAAAGTAAATATTATCTACACAAAATGGTAATTTTACTTCCTACTTTCAAGTTTTCATACCTCTATTTTTCTCTTGTTTAATTATGTTGACTAGCGTTTCCAGTTCATTGTTAAATAATAATACATATTTTCATCTATTTTCTGACTTTAATGGGTCTGTTTCTTTTATTCTAGATTTTTACAGCAATATTCATTAGGTAAGATTGGGCTATAATTTTATTTATTTTTGTTGCCATTTTGTTGGGTTTTAATATCAATGTTATACTGGCTTCATAAGAAGAATTTACACCTTTGATTCTCCTCCTTTGTTCTGAAACATCTTAAATAGCATTGAAATTACCAGTTCCTTAAAAGTTTTATACAATTTGCTTAATAAACTATACGAGCCTATTGCTATTTAGTTATTAATATTATTAATAACATTTTTTAATTTCTCCATGTTAATTTGTCTGTTTAGCTTTCTGTTCTGACCAATTTTGGAAATTTATGTTTCCTAGAAAAACATACATTTAGCCATTTATTTACATATAGTTAAGCAAAGTAGCCTTTTATGATTTCTTCACTTCATTTGTTAAAATTTTATATATTTGTGCTTTCTCCCTGTTTTCTTGATTCGATTAACATCTATATAGTTTTTTATTTTTCCCCTAAAGAATCAGTTATTGGATTGATTTTTTTTTTTAGTTAGTATTCTTTCCATCTGTTTGCCTTAGTGTTATTGTTCTTTTAAACTTCTAGAACTGGATACTTCATTTATTTTCTTTCTTGTTTATTGATTTAGCAATATCCCATAGATTCTGATTATATATGTGTTGCTGTTACTTTGTAGATTTCCTATACTTTTAAATTTCCTATTTGATCCAAAAGCTAATGAAGAGTTTAAATGCTCTAAATGATAAGGTTTTTAGATTTAAAATTATTTAAAAACTAATTTTCATTTTGTGGAAATTCTGTCTGAGAATTTTACCTGCACTATTTCTCCATTTTGCAAATTAGTGAAGTATTATTTCAATCTAAGAGTAACATTTTGTGATTATTGCATGAGTACTTTAAAGAAGATATATTCTGATACAGCATTTGAATTATATGTTCATAAAGTCTATCTTTTAAATTACATTATTTTAGTCTTCAATATTCTTATTTTTTTGTACCTGTCAAAGTCTCAGGTAAAAGAATTAAAATCTTCTACCATTAGTATTTTTCTATTTCTCTTGAATTTCTGTAGTTTATGTCTTATGAATTTATCACTATTATAACTTACTATTTATCTATTTGTAACTGCTAGGGTTTCATTGTGGTTTACACTTTTATCATTACAAAACATCATGCTTTGTCTTGCTTAAAACTTCTAATAATTTAATAATACTTCTCTAAATTCAAACTTGTCTGATTTTAGAGGTGCCAATCCCTATTTTTTATTTGCCTTTGCTTTGTATGATTTTGTCAATCCTTTGTTTTTAGGCTTTCAATAACACATAGTTTTACATGGAGTCTTATGTATAGCCCATGAGGCATTTTTACTTTGAAGTCTAGTTTGAATTTTTTCTTTTATCTAAACAGAAAGACTGGCCACTTCCAACCAGATTACCAGGACGTTCTCCTCCCTGCCTCCAACACCAGCTCCCCATCGTTATTTCTGTTCTGCCTTCAGGTGAACTAGAGTGACAGCCTCCCTCACCAGGCTTCCTACCAGACCGTGAGAAACACCTTCTGAGCCCAAGTCAAAATGCAGGACACTTACTCGAGAATTGAGTATAAAAGTGCTATGTATTTACTCCTCCCTCAGTCTCATGAGCATGTTACATAAACCACACAATATCAACATGTTCACACATCTGTTTTGGGTGGAGGGACATTGTATTTCGGGCTTTTAATTTGTAGAAGCCACTGAAATTGACATTATTGACTATTAGAGTAAATAGAAACTGTTAGATACTATATAGATGTATATTTGAAACATAAGACACAAGCACCTGTTTTTTCATAACAGCAGTTACTGCAAACTGTGTGTTCTGATGAAAGTACATCATGACTGATAGTCCAAATATCTGCTGCTGTGTATAACAAACTATTCCAGAACTTAGCAGTAAAAGATAATCATTGTATTACGTTCACAGATTCTGTGGGTTGGAAATTTGGCAAAGGCAAGGTGGGGACATCTTGCCATGGCTTTATAATGTCTAGAGTCTTGATTGGCAAGACTTGGAGGCTGGGAGCAACTCAGTCATGAGGGACAGGAGTCATCTGGAGGCAGCCTTACTCATGTGTCTGGTAATTGACGGCATCTGTTGGCTGGGATTTCAATTGGGCCCATTATCCAGAAAACTCTCATCTGGCCTTCAATGTAGCTGAAACTTGCTCAAAGCTTGGCAACCTTGGACTTCTTACATGACAGCTTGGGGCTGCAAAGGCAAGTATCCCAAGAGAACCAGCTACAGCAGTGTTGCTTTTTATAACCTAACATTGTAGACATTTAGGATAATTTTTGCCTTATTCCATTGGCCAACCAGTCACTAAAGTGGGTCAACAAATAACTAAGGCTCAGATTGAAGCGGAAGGATACATAAACCTACCTCTCAATGGCAGAAGCATCAAAGAATTTGCAGACATGTTTTATTTTTTATTTTATTTTTGAGACAGGGTCTCACTCTGTCACCCAGGCTGGAGTGCAGTGGTGTAACCACAGCCCACTACAGCCTCGACCTCCGAAGCTTAAGGGATCCTCCCACCTTAGCCTCCCGAGTAGCTGGGACTACAGGCATGCACCACCACACCTGACTAATTTTTTTAAAACTTTTTTTTTTTTAAGAGACAGGGTCTCACAATGTTGCCCAGGCTTGTCTCAAACTCTTGGGATCAAGCAATCCTCCTACCTCAGCCTCCCAAAGTGTTGAGATTATAGGCATCAGCCACCAGACCTGGGCAGTTGTGGCACTTTGTAAGCAGCAACACCAAAATTTAACAAGTGAAATATGTAAGTTATTAACTAGTAATATATAGTTATTCCAATTCTTAAAACAACTACAAAATACAAGGACAGAAATTTTGAATGAAGTCCCACAAGCTAAAAGCCTGGAGTCCTCAGGAGAGTACAAATGTTTGACTTTCTGTGGGCCTGGCTGGCTTAGAGCCTTCCTGTCCTGCTCCTCCAACCTGCCATGGCTTCCACCTTCCTTGATGGAGGGATTATATATCTTTTGCTAAAAATTACTGCAGAATGATGAAGTGTGTCCTTTCTCCCTGATCCCATGACTTCTACCTTTGCTGCTGTCACACCAACCTCCCATCCATTGCTCTCACTTTATTTCCCCTACTCCATAATTCATGTAATGGACAATTATCAAACACTGACCACGTACCAAACTCTTGAGGAAATACCAGAATGAACAAGGCCATGAAGATATTCTTTAATGCTATCTTTGAGAAGCTTTACTGTTTATCTTTCATGTTTAGGTCTATAATCAATCTGAAAGTGATTTTTGTGTATAGTGTAAGGGGTCAAGTTCATTTTTTCTCAAGTATATATCCAATTGACTCAGCACATTGTTTATTGAAAAGCTCATCTTTTCTTCACTGCATTGCAGTGGCACCTTTGCTGAAAATAAAAGACTGTATATTTCTGGGTCTGGATTTTTTATTTTGTTCCAATAATCTATTTGTCTATACTTGAGGTCATATCATTCTGTTTTAGTTACCGTAACCAGATAATAAGTTTTCATATTTAGTCATGTTAAGAAAATGTTTTTTCTTTTTCCTGAGAGTCTTTGCTATTCTTGGACTTTTACCTTTCCATATAAATTTTGAAATTAGCTTGTCATTTTCCACAAAATCTGGGCTTTCTTTTCTATTGGAACTGTACTTCATTCTGTCAGGGATCCTATCTACTCCTTCCAATCCCAGCTGCCTTGACATTTCTCCATGCTATCGAAAAGCTGGGTGAAGTGTAGCTTTTATGGTTGTTCTTGACAAGAGGGCCATCTGATACCAGTCACTCCATCATAGTCAGAAGCAGAAGCCCTTTGCAAGCTTTCCACAATTCTATAAAAAAGAAGTTCCATGATAAGAAATCTGTATGACAAACTTTTATTCTGCATACTGTTTGTTTAAAATCCTACTTTATGAAACAAGATTCATTCACCTGCAGTTGAGAGAAGACATGACCCATATTGGGTTAAACAAACAAAATGTATTGGTTCATATAACTGAAAAAATTCAGGAGAAAAATCAACATATACAGGATTCCAAACAAATTTTACCAGGATCCAATTTATCTCCATCTGTTCCACTTCCTGTTTGTTGAAGCCAATCTCAAATCAGCTCATGACCATAAGATGGTTGTCAGCAACTCCCAGAACTATACCGTCTCAGGTCCATATCCAGGAGAAAAAGAGTGTCTGTTTCAGGATACCTGGGAAAAGTCCTGTTGGCTCTAGTTGGGTCACTGCCCATTCCTGAGGCAATCACTTTGCCAAGGTAAATTTGATGGATTCATTAGCTTAGGCCCAGGTCAGGTTCCTGTTCCTGAGCCAGCGGTAGATTCAGCTCCTCTAGAAGTCCATGGACTGACAGTGTTAGTGGAAGTTCCCAAGCAGGAAGCTGGGGCGTGATTAAATGGATGCCGGACAACCAAAAAAGCAAAATTCCGCTTCACGGCCACATCCAGTGTCTAAATCCACATCACCTAAAAGTACCTGGAAGATCATAGGCTTGCTCGTCAGGTCCTCCAAGGCCACTTCCATGATCCTGCTTCTAGGACTGGGACCCCAGCCCCTTCACACGGCCATGGGCTCCACACTCGTGGTCTGCAGGACATGCACAGCTCTTCCGGGCCTAGCATGTGCCCATCCATGTGTTCTCTTCTTTCTGTTACCTGAAGTCTTGGCAAGGGTTGGGCATGAGGGACAGGGGGATGAGCTGGGTTTTATTCCTTCATTGTTGCCACTTTCCTTTGCTCTCACTATCTCCTCAACAGGACAAGAACAGGATGATCAGGCTTAGCTTCCTAATGCTACCATTTACTGCTATGATTCTGAAAAAGTCACTTTGCCACTCTGGGTCTCATTTCCTCAGCTGCAAATGGGGCTGACCATGTCTATGCATACTTTACCTCTTTCCAGGCAATCTCTCTAAGAGTTCTATAATCTAATGGAGGGAGGATAAGAGGTAACAAGCCTGGAGATGATATCTTTTTGAATGGCTGTTGAAGCTGCTGGTGATGCTTCTGCTATGGAAATCTCAAATGTGGAGTTTTTTTTCCCCCCAAGCATTTCAATAATTGTGAAGGTTAAGTGAAATAGTCTGAAAATGTTTGATAGACTGAAGCTCTAAAGAGATGCTGAATTGTATTATGGGTTCCAGACAGATCATTGTAAAGCTCTTGTTCCACCCCAAGTGTTTTGTGTGTAACACGTGTCAAGGGTTTCCACTCTAGGGAAAAAAAGCACAAAAGTTTCACTGAAGTCCTTTGGCCTAATCCTCTTAAGAGCTGTTGAAGCCTCCCTGAATTGATCAGAGGCAGTCAAGTGCCTTCTTAAGACAGGAGGCTCTTTCAAGTTTTCTTACTGCTCCTAGTTCTGACAAACCCACTCAAGTTTCCTTGCTACCCCTTCACCAACAGCCATACAACACTTGGAGCCAGAGATTTTGCTCAAGGTCACAGTGGGCAGGAAGTGGCTGGGCAGGGATCTTTCTAGAATCCACTCTCCTTCCACAAGGCCAAAAGGAGCTAAGACTGCACAATCACAATGGGTGCAGGCTGCAGAGGCCTCTGAAAACGCAGGTTTTGACTGTACCTTACAGGAAGAACAGGACAGTGTCTGAGCAAGAGTTGTGTGTATGAGAAGGAGTGGCAGGTCTGGAAGCGTAATCAGGAAAATCAGCTGCACCTCCTGGCACAGGTGCATAACCCAGGACTGAAGTAATAAGACCAAATGCCCTAATGATCTTTGCAATTCAGAGCCTAGCACAGTGCCTCATTTAGTGGCTATTCAGCTGAGTTGATAGTTGGGGTGGAAAGGAACAGACAGATTTAAGAGAAGTCTGGACAGCAGGCACATAAGGTGTAGGGCTGGTTGAAGGATGAGGATAAAAAAGAGTAAACTATGGCTTTAGACACAGATACATCGGCAGACGCTAGGGGTGGGGAGGGAGTCCAGATGAAACCCAACTGTGGGTTATGAGGAACAACCATGTGGCTGTGTTGTCACAGGTCTTTTCCTCCCCAAATGCAAATACGCCCATTAGTAAGGTACCCTTGGCCAGAAGCCAATCTGGTTCCACCCCTGAAACTTTGAGCATCATTTCCACAGTGTTGTCAGCCTAAGAGGTGAGCTTCATTTTGCCAATAGCTTCTACTGAGATAGAGTTTGTTACTCAGGCATCTAAATAGCTCTATTTTAAAGATATATTGATTTTCTGCAGATTAGTTCAGCTGATGTATTAGGTAGCCAAAAAACCTCTAAAAAGAGTAAGAAAGAAAAACCTCAACCCTTAATTCTACAGCTCCCTTTAAAAAAGGAAAAAAAAAGATACCAAATAAATCCAAGCTCACCGATCTTCCAGCTCACTTGATTTACTTGGAACAGACTCACACTCAAGGGTGACCCCTTTCAGGAGCAGCCTCTGGATTTCTTCCCCACCCTGGAAGTCTCTGGTACTTCAGTGTTGTCAATTGTGTAGTGGAAACAGAACACATTCAAAAGTCTCAGCAGGCTGGGCGCGGTGGCTCATGCCTGTAATTCCAACATTTCGGGAGGCTGAGGTGGGAGGACTGCTCGAGCCCAGGAGACCCAGACCAGCCTAGACAACATGGCGAAACTCCATCTCTACAAAAAAATTTAAAAATTAGCTGGGCGTGGTGGCACGTGCCTGTAGTCCCAGCTGCTTAGGAACACTCCAGCCTGGGCAACAGAGTGATACCTCGTCTAAATCAAACGAACAAACACTTCTTAGCAAACTGTGTGACTGTGTGCAGGCATATGCAGAGGGACGGGCAGCGCTTAGAGACTGGCTGTAGATAGTGAGTGAGTATAGACAGACACTTCTCGCCCTACCTGGGAATGGCGGAAAGTCTGAGTTGAGGGAATGCTCAGGGCCTTCCCCCTCAGCGCCTAACAGTACAGCCTCACATTTACGGAGCATTTCCACTTTTCATCTCACTCATTCTCCCGTTTCCTAGATTGCTGCTGTCAGTCAAGAGCCCTTCCTTAGCTCCAATCCCACATGGTGCTGGAACCTCCACGCCAGTCCCCACAAGGTGGTCAGGCTGCCACTGCCTGCACATCTGACAAGAAGCTCACCACCTGGCAAGGCCTCCTGCTTCCATTTTTACAGCTAAACTCTGCCTCCCTTTAGTTTCATTTGCTGGATTAGCTTTGGCCCTGCAGATATCCACCTGGATTATGCACTTCCTCATCCTCCTCGCCATTTATTTCTGTGCAAACCACCATCATGTCAGCCCATTAAGTGTTCTCCTTACAGGCCTTAAAACCCCTGACATAGACCATGATTTCCCAACCATTTACGCTAGTTCCAGTTTGTCAATAACCTTATTAAGCGCATGCTTACAGAACCCAGTGCTCACCTGGCCGCGCATGCAAGCCCAATGTTGTTCCTTGTCCTAGATTCTACACTTGTGTTGGGAGTGCCCATGGTTGTGCTAACTTCTTTGTCAATCCCCATTCATATTGAGACTTGAGTCAATTAAACCTCCTAAATCTTCTCCAGCCCAAACCTGTGTATTCCGTTTCCCAAATCCTTTCAACAAGTAAACAAGATGTGCATCAAGAACAAATGCTGTCACTGGTGCAATTTTTGTTAAACCTAAATACAATCCTGTGCATTTACCTTAGACGTTTCATCTAAATGTTCCTACAAGTCTCAAGGTCTTCAAGAAAACTTATCTGTCATTTGTCATTATTAGCTACACTGTAGCTTCATGGCATTCACAAACCTGATGGGCGAGCTTTTTATTTCTTTATTCCAGCCACTGGTACATTGCAGTAAAACTTGGCTGTGTGTACCAGGGGGGTGAACAGATGTGATCAAATCTGTTTTTACAGATTATAGACCTTGTTTGCTCAAAGTCACATGATGGACCTGTGTACTGTGGAGCCGGCACTAGAACTCTGATCTCTTAAAAACCAGAGTAGAGATTTTCCCACAGTGCCACAGGCTGCTGCATGGGATGTTTGCCTCCCCGAGGCCTGGCCACACTTGAGTGGATACTCATCATCCACTCAGCAGGTAGGGGCTTCACACCATTTTCGAGGTGAGCAACTGTATTTATTACCATGTTTTGGCTGACAGAGGGCTATAGCTAGTAACAAAATTCTTCTTCACTCACATTCACTTCGACACTTCAAGCATCTCTGTCCAAACCCAGCTAGATCCTCCCCCTCTACACCTGCCCGGCTCACCAAGATGGGATGGACACAGTCAAACCTGGGCATTAAGAGACTTGGGTCACAATGCTGGTTCCACTGTGTTAATTCTTTGACCTTGTTTGACAAAAGCCATTTAATTTCCCTGAGCCTCAGTTTTCCCACCTAAAATAGGGGACCACACCACCCTACCTTACAGGATTGATTTGAGCATCAAAGGAGACAATAAATACAAGGGTTTGTTGTTGTTGGCAAACTCCCCAGTACTTTGCAAAGGTAGGTATATTGTGATTATCAGATGGGTATGGAGAACTCTAAAATGAGTCAGTACCACTTAAAATTCCTTTTTAAAGCAGTTCATTGCAACCTAACCTATTTATTCATTTCTCTTTTTTTTTTCTAAAGTCCCAGCAAAAACTTAATATGAAGACTGCATGCAGGGATAGCACTGAATACAAATTAACCATTCAATGTTCTTTAGTCCCTCTGGCAGGGAAATGATCCACCTATTAAAACACCCAGTCAGAGCTGGCACACACAGTGCTGATAACCCCAGCAGGCAATGACCTTGGCACCATTACAAGGGCAATATTTTCAAATGGATGAACTATTCCTGAACAAAGTGTCCAGTGTACTAGGAATAAACAGGCTTTTCATCAACCAAGGCTGTGTGTTTTCTGGTTCCAACAACCTTTCCCAGAGACAGTGCTGGAGAGGACGGGGCACCAGGAAGCAGCACCTCCTCAGCAGCCTGCCCAGCCCGCTCATCCCTCCTCCAGAATCCTATGACTGGACAGGCCTCCACACCTCCATCCTCTCCTCTGATGGTTACATGATTGCTTTTCTGCACTTTTGCAAAAGGAGAACCCGGTGCTGCCCTTGGTGACCCTGGTCAGACCTCAGCAGGTGGAGGATCAGCCCTCCCCGTGGTGTAAAACGGAGTCCTGGAGCCTCATGAACAAGAACCTGTGGTAGAGAGTCACGTACAATGTCACCAGGTATCTGCAAGGCCAATTCTTTGAGAAGATGGGTGAATCATCCAGGACAGTCCAAAAGAGGTCACACAAGAGGCAGACAAAATCCTTGAGACAAAATTCACAAGGAGAGGAAGGATGGACTCTGGATCCACCAGAATGGAAGCACATGTGCAAAATGCAACTGGAAAAACTTGCTTCTTCACCTAAGCCAAGGAGGCTGTAGCTGGCCCTTTCAGCTGTTTGTTCTTTCATTCATTCTACAAATGTTTATTGAGCACCTAGTGTGCACCCAACACTGTTCTATGTTCTGGAGACACAGAATAAACAAGACAAAGTCCCTGCCGACCTTACATTCTGGTGGCAGTAGACAATAAAGTAACTGTCTAGGTAGTGGTAAGTACTAAGAGGCACAGGGAGTGTAGAGCACGAGCTGACATCAGGGAAGGCCCCTCTATTAAGGTAAATTTGACCAAAGGTTTGAAGGCAGTGAGGGAGCAAGCAGTGATTTTCTGGGCCAGCATATTCCAGGCAAGAGCGGGATTCAAACAGCAAAGAAGAGGGTGTTACAGGAATGGATTGAGCCAAGGAGAGTCCAGAGAGATGAAGGCAGAGGGGCAACAGGGAGCCTGCGAGCCATCTTCAGCACTTTTAATTGAGTGATCAGGGAAAATACTGGCGGAGGGGGAGGGTTGATACAGAAAAGTGAGACAATCTGATTTTTGTGTATGAAGCTCATGCTGGGTGCTCGATTAAGACTATAAAGAAGGCAGAAAAGAATGTGAACAGTGAGACTGTGAGGAGGAGAGCAGGACAACCCAAACAGGAGATGGTGGCAGTGGCTCAGACCACGACAGCAGCGTAAGAATGAGCTGAGAGTCTGGATGTTGTTAGGGTGAGACCTGCAGAATTTAATAATAATAGGATATGGGAAATCAGTGAGACTCAAAGATTAGTCCACAGTTTCTTTTACTGAAGCAACTGGAAGGAGAGAGTTAACATTTACTGGGAAGAGGAAGGTTATGGGTGAAGTAGGGTGAAAGACATCAGGATATGGTTTTGGGTATGGTTTGGGATACATTAAGTTTGAGGTAGCTATTAGACACCAAGGGGAGATGTCTAGTAGCCTGTGGATCAAGCAAGTCTTGGGTTCAGGCTAGAGACGTAAGCTTGGAAATCATCACTGTAGAGGAGGTATTCAAAGCCAAAAATGAGATTGATGTTAACAAAGGAGTGAGTACTGAGTGAGAAGAGATCCAAGGACTAAGTCCTGGGGCAATCTTACACAAAGAGGACTTAGCAAAGGATACTAAAGTGAGTTAAATAATTTTTCTTAAAAAAACAACCTAGAGAATATATAAAGAAAGTTTCTCAAAAAGTAACCATTGATCAACTTTGCCAAATGCTGCTATTTTCTCACAAGTGACAATAACTAAGAATTGACTATTGGATTTAGAAATTTGGAGGTCCCTGGTGACTTTATTAGGGCAGTCTTATTTCTCCAATGAATAACCCCTGAATCAGTAACTTAGTACAATAAAAAGCTTCTAGCTCACTCATCTCACAGGCCAGTCAAGTATTTGGCAGGTGGCCTTCTTTGTGATTTGGGTACCAGGCTCTTTCCATCTTCAGTGCGCACCTGCCATGGTTCCCTCGGAAAGGGAAGGAGTGGTCCATATAGAAGCACACTTGAGCTCTGGTGCTTCAGCCTGAAGCTGGCACGTTGACCCCACTGGAGTTCCCATGACAAGAACTAGTCACACAGCCTCATTTAGAGGCAAAGTAACTGGGAAACCTCATTTGGTTGTGTGCCCTGGAAGAGGAAGTGGTTTGGTGACCATCTAGCCAGTTTATCTCACAATGACCTTGGCAAGAGCACTTTTGGAGGAGGGTGGAAACCAAAGGCTGACTGAAGGGAGTTCAAGAGAAAAAAGGGAAGTAGAGAAATAGGCTGGTAGCTAAGGCAGGTTTGGGGTCTAGAGAGGTGTTTTGTTTCTGGTTTTGTTTGTATGATATTGGAAATGATCCTGTAGAGAAGAGACAACTGCTAGAGTGATGTCCTTGAGTAGGTGACAGAGAAAGGGACCTAGCTCAGTGCCATGCATAAGAATGCCTTGGAGAGCCCACTGAAACAGATTCTAGGGCCCCAGCTCAGACATTCTTTTTTTTTTTTTTTTTGACAGAGTCTTGCTCTGTTGCCCAGACTGGAATGCAGTGGCAAAATCTTGGCTCACTGCAACTTCCGCCTCCCAGATTCAAGCGATTCTCATGCCTCAGCCTCCCAAGCAGATGGGACTATAGGTGCGTACCACCACACCTGGCTAATCTTTGCATTTGTAGTAGAGATGGGGTTTCACGTGTTAATCTCTAACTCCTGGCCTCAAATGATTCACCTGCCTCAGCCTCCCAAAGTGCTGGGATTACAGGCATGAGCCACTGCGCCTGGCCCCGCCCCAGACATTCTGATTCAGTAGGTCTGGACTGGGGGTGGACAAGCTGCATTTTCTGACCATCCCCCAGGTGATACTGATGCAGTCAAGATTCAGGCCCACACTGACTATTGCTGACAGGCGCTTGGGAAATTCATTCCTTGTCCAAGGCGGGAAGGCAGAGCGGGTAGGCACAGATGGAGGTGGGAGTGCAGGCAAGGGTGGGATGATGGGAACTTGGTAGCCAGTTATTTTACTATCTCAGTGAATTTGGAAGCAAGGTCATCAGGTGAGGGTGAAGCTAGGGGAGGACGTGTTGTGAGTTTGAGTGGAGAGAAAATATGAAATCACTGTCTTTGAGATTATGAGAATGAGTGGTGCAGGGAAATGAAATAGGAGGGCCAGCAAAACACCAGGACCCACCTGCAGCTAGTGAGGCTGAACTTAGAGTGAGACCAGGCAGCTGCACACACCCAGGCAGGTGCACACAGTGGGCAGACAGTAGGATTCAGCCAGGACTCTGGTCTTGCCAGGCAGGTACAACAAAAGAGAGGGGGTCAAGGGAGTTGACTGTACTGATGGGAGGGATGAGGGCCCCAGATCGCAGCATCTAAGTGGGTACAGAGGGCAGGGAGGACTTGCAGGTAGCAGTGAGGAACAGTGAAAAGATGGCAGATCCGTCATTTGTGGGTCCCAGGAAAGCTGAAGAATCACTGGAGAGGGAATACTGAGTGGGACGGGAACTGTGTTAGGAGAGTGGGATGTTTGAAGACAAGATGGTACAGACAGCACAACTGGGAGTAACGACAGAGTCAAGGGAACGGCCATAGGGGTGAGTGGCCGCGATGCCATAAAGGACAAGATTGGTGGAGAAGAGCAAGGAGAGGAACCGGGAGGCTGAGTATTGGAATGATTGTGTCTGTGGATAATGAAATTGCCAAGGATCATTATCAAGAGTATTATTGGAAAGAACGCTGAGAGCTGTTGTTTCCAAACCCTCCTTCCAGAACCTAGTGCTCTAAGGAAGGGAAGAAGTTCTGAAATATCAGCTCTCAGTCCCCAAGCAAAAATATCCCCAGAGTCTCCTTCAAGTGCTAATTGCAAAATAAACAGAAAGCCAGCAGCGGCTGCCTGGGGAGAAGTGGAAACAGCAGAGAAGAATCCCCTAGTTGGCCAGTGTTTGCCTCCGAAGAGTCCGGCTTCCCCAGCTGCTCTCCCTGCTTAATGCGAAGAATTAAGAGTGGTGGCAAGTGGCTGGGGGCCCTAAGGTGACTCATCACAGCCAGCCAGGCCTCAGTACGTTTCTGCATGCATTTTAGGTGGAATCCTAGGCTGCTGGTTGATGACATCTTAGATTTCATATTTAACTGCCGTGCGTGTTCTAGTGCAGAAAAGACTAAATATAGACTTGGAACTGGGAAATCTCAAAGGAATAGCAAAGCAGCCTCAGTGGCCAGTGCTGGAGGGGGTGTGAGGAGCTAAGGACGTGGACGCGTGGCCAAGAGGACATTATCTCTGTCCACTCCTGCAGAGGACCCTGCCCCAGGACAGGGGTGCCAGGAGAGAAAATAGCAGCCCCAGCGCACTATTGAAGATAAACAGCTTCCCTCCCTTCACTTACCAGAGTGGGGCTGCGGTTCCCCGGGTCCTCCCTGTGTGGGAGCGGCAGTGGATTCTGCCCACAGCTGTGGAGCCAGTTCCTCTTTGCCAGGTCAGACCCAGCCTTGAGACAGAGAGAGGGCCAGGCTCCCTGTTAGCCTCTCCCTTTACCCTCCAGGCCCAAGAAGCCCAACAGAAAAACTGGCCCCTTCCCCTGTCAGTCATGGCTGCAGATCAGTGTCTGAGAGGTGGGGGCAGTGCAATGCTTGGATCACACGTGAATCCCATCAGCAGCATATATAGTGAGAGTTAGAGGCGGGAAGGACCGGCAGGAGGGACTTACATCCAAAGTCACCTGTGGTTATCTCTGGGTGATAGGATTATGACGACTTTTCCATTTTCTTATCTGTATTTTCTAAATTTTCTATAATTAGTATGCGTTACTAACATATGTACAAAAACAACTAATAAGCTTGTTTTGTTTTTTGTTTTTGTTTTTGAGACAGAGTCTTGTTCTGTCGCCCAGGCTGGAGTGCAGTGGCGTGATCTTGGCTCACTGCAACCTCCGCCTCCTGAGTTTAAGCAATTCTCCTGCCTCAGCCTCCTGAGTAGCTGAGACTACAGGCACCTGCCACCACACCTGGCTAATTTTTGTATTTTTAGTAGAGATGGGGTTTTACCATGTTGGCCAGGCTGGTCTCAAACTCCTGACCTCAGGTGATCCACCTGCCTTGGCTTCCCAAAATGCTGGGATTGCAGATGTGAGCCACTGTGCCCAGACTGTTTTGTTGTTTAGAAAACACTTAAGTGGACAAGGGGCACACCAGCCTTAAAAGATCATTCAGCCAAACACACAAAGACTCACCTAGCACACAGCTGGAACTGAAATTCAGCATATGGTGCATAACACAGGCACCAAGGATTCGGGGTTAGCATCACCTGGCGGTCACATCCTCTTCACTTCCCAATTACAGACAGCTGGAGCCCCCAACCCTGTGAAGACAGAACAAAGAAGCATGGGAGATAGTGGGGTTCTCAGGGAAGAGGACCCTTAGCATCCCCCCCAGTCTGTAATTCTCTCTCTCGCCTCAGTGGTGTTGACTGCAGCATCTTGTGTGGTTTACGTGCCTTGTGAGCCAAGGCCAGTCTACCTTGCTGCTGGCCAGTGTAACAAGGGGGACCTTCACCCAGCCTGAACTAGATTTCATTTTCCCCACCTGATCTGGGTTGTCATATTCAGGTGCAGGGCTGCAGATGCTGCATTAGCCTTGACATGAGGTTTGAAATCAGGTTCAAAGACCTGCAGTCTAATATAAACACAAAATGACCTCGGATAAGGGCAGGCCCTAGATAAGACTGTTAAAGAGGCCAGGTGCAGTGCCTCATGCCTTAATCCCAGCACTTTGGGAGGCAGAGGCTGATGGATTGCTTGAAGTCAGGAGTTTAAGACCAGACTGCCCAACATGGTGAAACCCCATTTCCACTTTAATACAAAAAAATTAGCCGGGCGTGGTGGCGCACGTCTGTAGTCCCAGCTACTTGGGAGGCTAAGGCAGGAGAATCGCTTGAACCTAGGAGGCGGAGGTTGCAGTGATCGGAGATCACACCACTGCACTCCAGCCTGGGTGACAGAGCAAGACTCTGTCTCAAAAAAAAAAAAAAAGCAAACCTGTTAAAGAAATAAAACATATCTTTGGACATCTCCCTAAAAAGGAAAGAGTGACTTCTTAGCAGGGCACCTCACTTTCTAGGGCTGCATGCAAGTGCCCACTGCAGTACTTTCCCATCTTGGGTCCCTGTCCTTAGGGGGTCTCTTCCTGGATGAGTGCCCTAATCTGAGAGACACATTCCAATGTGGCAGTAGCCACGCGTATTCACACCTAGCCGCATAATGAAACGATATCTTAACCCAAGGCCTCTTTCTAGAAAGACATGGCCTTACCCCAATAAACAAAACACTAATGACAGAAAGTTTAGGTTGACCTGTAGGATGATAATAGGGAATTTTTAGGATAGAGTGACGGGTTAGGAGTCCCCCTAAAATAATGACCCTTTACTTAAATATGTCTCTGTCAACAGGAACATTGACTCACTGGAAGATTAAACTACCTTAAATCTTTATGGAGCAACAAGAGATTTTTAAATGAAAAAAAAAAGGAGGAAAGAGAATAAAAAAGGAAAAAAGAAAAAGCTAGTAGGATAGGGGACTGATTTTTATTATTTTTATTTTTTATTTATATGGACATAGAGTGTGAAATGAAACAGGACTGTTTTCAAAACACACATCCACATTCTTTCATTCGCTTTTCTCCTTCATCCTACACATGTGGCAGTATGATGTGGTATTTAGCCTTCCTTGAAGATAAGCTTCAAGTCTTATATTTTGAATAGTATTTTCTAGACAGCCGTTGTCAAAGTGTGGACCAAGGGACCCTGGGGGTGCTTGAATTCATCTTTTTTTTTTTTCATTTTTTTAAAAAGCTTTTTAAAAAATATAGAGATGGGGGGGGTCTTCCTATGTTGGCCAGGCTGGTGTTGAACTCCTGGGCTCAAGGGATCCTTCTGCCTCAGCCTCCCAAAGTGTTGGGATTACAGGTGTGCACCACCATGCCTGGCTCTCAAATCCATCTTAGGACATTCTTGAGGTCAAAACTCTTTTTATAATAATACACAATTTGCCTTTTTTCTCAATTGAGCTTTCCACAGGGCACATGATATGTCATGACATCATTGCATCAAAAAGGCTTCTATGGTCCCAAAAGTTGGGGAAATGTTTTAGACTCTTTAGAGAATTTATAATGTCTATTAGCATATTAAAGGCTGTGAGAAGTTCTGTAATATAAAACCTGTTTAACTTGGTTTAATGTAACTGCAAATTTATTTGGCCATAGCATTTATTTTTGTTTTGGTTAGTTTGTTCAACACCTGTTGCTATCATATTTTGGGAAATGCTCTTCCAGGGGTAAGATATTAAGCCAGTATTCCTCTGACCAAGGAGTTTTATTAGAGACCTCTCATCTGGACCTGATGTAAACAAGTCAAAGAATGGGTATTAGTGTATCGGCATAGTGGAGTGGTCAAGGACAGAGCCGGACTGCCTGGGATCAAATCCCAACTCTGCCACTTACTGAGACTGTGGGCAAGTTATTCAACCTTTCTTTGCCTTACATTCTTCATGCATAACATGGGAAGATTTTATATATACATTAGAATGGTGTCCTGCACATAGTGAATGCTATTTTAGAATCAGCTCGGCCAGGCACGGTGGCTCACACCTGTAATCCCAGCACTTTGGGAGGCCGAGGCGGGCGGGTCATGAGGTCAGGAGATCGAGACCATCCTGGCTAATACGGTGAAACCCTGTCTCTACTAAAAATATAAAAAATTAGCCAGGCACGGTGGCGGGGGCCTGTAGTCCCAGCTACTCTGGAGGCTGAGGCAGGAGAATGGCGTGAACCCAGCAGGTGAGCTTGCAGTGAGCTGAGAACGCACCACTGCACTCCAGCCTGGGCGACAGAGAGAGACTCTGTCTGGAAAAAAAAAAAAAAAAAAAATCAGCTTTAATCTATTACTAATCCATTATTGTAACAGGCATGCTGGTTTAGGATCAGGACTAAAAGCTGGGCCACTAACTAGCGATATGACCTGAGGCAGGTCTCCAACCTGCCGTCGACGTCAGTTTGCCCATGCTTTGAACCAGAAGGTAAGACAGGGCCGGGCGTGGTGGCTCACACCTGTAATTCCAGCACTTTGGAAGGCTGAGGCAGGCAGATTACTTGAGGTCAGGAGTTTGAGAGCAGCCTGGCCAACATGGTGAAACCCTGTCTCTACTAAAAATACAAAAATTAGCTGGGCGTGATGGCAGGCACCTGTAGTCCCAGTTACTCAGGAGGCTGAGGCAGGAGAATCACTTAAACTTGGGAGCTGTAGGTTGCAGTGAGCCGAGATCACGCCACTGCTCTCCAGCCTCTGTCTCAAAAAAAAAAAAAAAAAAAAAAAAAAGTGAGATGACACAAGCTTGAAGCCCCTTAGTGCCGATATTCCCTGACTGCACAGGCTCCCTACAGAAGGCAGCACTAAACTGCGGCATGACAGGAGGAAAAACAGAGAGAGGGATCAGGCAGCCTAGGAGCCCTCAGGTCCTGCACAGCATCAGCAAGAGATGAAGGGGCTCACAAAATGGAATGCTTAGCCTTTGAGAATGGAGTTTATTGACTCCAGAGTTCAACCTCCCACCAACCAGCTTCTCAAACTGCCCAGATGTGAAGGAGAAAAAAGGCGGGGTTAGCTTTCCCCACCAACACCATACCACCCCCTCATGGCACAAGTTAAACTGGCTGCTTGCAATGAGGGCCTGGCTACAGAGAGAAACTGGCTTTTCAAGAGGGCCACCTTTTGAGGACACTCCCACCTCCACCTCAGCCCCAGAGAAACCTTTTGGACACCTAACCTTGGTAAGACACAAGAGGGGCTGCCTCTAGAAAAATTCTTCCAGTGTGACTTCATCACAGTTGGGGATGAAGGGAATGCATGCAGGGAAAGAAAACTGAACATATCTGTATAAGAGAGAGCTTTGAATTGCTTGCAGCTGTGGGCCAAGGTAGACGAGCCCAACATAATGCTTACGAGGCTAAATTGGGAACACTTGAATGCTTGGTTTTGTGCTTAAAAAAGCAAGTAGCAGCTCAACTGCCAGATGTTGGAGAACTTGGACATGTCGCTCGTGGGCTTTGGTATCAGCAACACTTTGGCAGGTGACCACACGTCAAAGAGAGATGATGACTTGCTTTCCTAAAACTGCTTCTAGGGAGGGAGCCTGGTGGCTTTCGTGTTTCACTTTCACTGAAGAAGTTATATTTGGGAACACCAAAAAGAATCTCCTAACTCAGAGAAGATTGGCTCTAGGGCTTGTCAGCAAAGGAAGAACTCCTGAGAACTGGCTTCATAAGAGCTCAGCTCCCTGTTACTCAAGCCTGTGAATAATCACTGAACTACTCTCTCTCTAACACAGTATATCAATTAGCAATTGCTTTCAGTTGCTAGCAACAGAGAACTGACTATAGCGGCGTAAATGCATGAAGGTGTTATTTTTGTCATGTCATGAGAAATGCAGACATGGGTAATTACTGGCATTGGTTTGGTGGCTTGAGAAAATCAGGGACAGGTATCTGTAATTTTTTTATTTTTATATTTTGATACGGCGTCTCACTCTGTCACCAGGCTGGAGTGCAGTGGCACAATCTCGGCTCACTACAACCTCCGCCTCCCGAGTTCAAGTGATTCTCCTGCCTCAGCCTCCCAGGTAGCTGGGAATACAGAGGTGTGCCACCACGCCCAGCTAATTTTTGTATTTTTAGTAGAGACGGGGTTTCACTATGTTAGCCAGGATGGTCTCGATCTCTTGAACTCATGATCCACCCGCCTCAGCCTCCCAAAGTGTTGGGATTACAGGCATAAACAACCACATCTGGCCTGTGATTCTTTTAGTCTTTTCTTCATAGCCTCAATATGTGTGTTGCAGCTCCAGCCATCACATCCACATTTCAAACAACGGGAATCAGGAAGGATGGAATGGCAAACAAGGCTTTCCTAGAAGTCCCACCCAACAACTTCTGCTTTTATCTTCTGCAAGAGAACTCATCTTTTCACTGGATACGTGCTAACCAGGATAACACTGGGGCTCTCTAACTAAGAGAGAAGGTGAGGGTGGATATCAGGTAGGAAGCTGGCACTCTCTGCATGGGGCTTTCCAAAGAGATGTGTTTAGAAAAGAAGTTGCTGTCTGAACTGGTCCTTCTGGGAGAGCTTGTTATGTGAAAGAGCAGGTATCTGAGGGAGCCTCAGTTTACCCATGAAACTGACCTCTAGGTCTCTCTCACTCTGAGAGAGGTGAACTGGCTTCTGTTCTATGAGTGCCCCTAGTTCCCAAGTCAACTTGATTAGGAAAGGAGAGCATTGGGAAATGGAAATATCTGTAAAGCAGTGGATTCATTCCTTGAGCAAAGGCATGGTGGTTGGCAGCAAGCATAAAAATATGAATGTGTATATTGACAGAGGAGGTACCCAGCTACTACTTGTCAATGTAGTGAGACAGGGGATGGATAAAGAAAACATGCTTCTGAACCCTCAGAATCTTGCAAATTAGAAGAGAGCAACACAAAACATGAAAACTAGAAAGTGGGCCGGGCGCGGTGGCTCACGCCTGTAATCTCAGCACTTTGGGAGGCCGAGGCAGGTGGATAATGAGGTCAGGAGTTCGAGACCAGCCTGGCCAACATGGTGAAACTCCATCTCTACTAAAAAAAAAAAATACAAAAATTAGCTGGGCATGGTGGTAGGTGCCTAAAATCTCAGCTGCTTGGGAGGCTGAGACAGGAGAATCGCTTGAAACCAGAAGGTGGAGGTTGTGGTGAGCCGAGATCATGTCACTGCACTCCAGCCTAGGCAACAAGAGTGAAACTCCGTCTCAAAAAAAAAAGAAAACTAGAAAGTTATACAGGCTAAGTGGAAGTCAGCCCCTGGCACAGAGAAGGGGGCAGTCGTTGCCACCAGGATGCTCCCAAGGGATTTCAAGAGGAAGGGGAAGATGTGAGGCTTGCTGGATGACCAGGGGGATTACTGGGGGGCCGGGGAGTGGTGGTATCTCCTAGCCACACAGCAGGGCTCCCTCAACTGGCAACAGAAGCAGCCGTTGGCCTGAATTTCCAAGGACCACCATGGATTCCCAAACAAAATGTCATCCCAATGTTTCCAGCTCTCTATCCAGCCTTGTAAAACAAAGATGTGGAATTTAACAAGATCCAACAAAAACTGTGGAAGGGCACAATATATAAAAATACCATAGCCAAGAATCAAAACACTAACTTCTGTCACAGGAGGGGGAAAAGCTCTTGCAGATGCATGGGGGGATGGGCTGAAGAAAAGGGGACATTTGTTCCTGGGCTTTCTTCATTTTTGGGAGCGAAAAAGGCTAGCAAGACAACAGCATTCTACAGAGAAGCCAAGTGGGGAGGTATAAGGGTGGCTGGTTTTTCCTTAAGTCTACACGTTTCCAACTGCTATTTCATGCTTCCAGCCGTTACCATATGTTCTCAGATTTTAAAGTCACAATAAACGTCAGGGTGAGCAGCTGTGGAATAATTCACACTTTTGTTCATTTTCCAGCACCCCCCATCAGATCGCATTGCTTAAATAATGCCCCGCCCTCCCACCACCTGTACATCAAGGTCACGGTCCTCCTCCATTAACAGCAGTGAGAACAGCCAGCTTTACTCTTGCAGGAAGTTGGCAGAATTGCAAACTTGACTGCTGAGCTTCGGATGGGTCAAGAAATTCTTAGTCTCTAAATCTTGCTTTTCCAGGGGTTAGATATTTAAAACATTTCTTCTTCCTAATGGTATCTTTCAATCATGCAAATTACCACAAGTACACAAGAGCAAAGACGATCGCATTCTGTGTCAGTGTTTTGTTTGCATTGTGAGAGGCTGATAATGTGGGTGGAAGTTTGTGTAGTGACTGTCTGGGTTCAGATCCTGGCTCTGTCACTTATTTGCTGTGTGAATTGACAAATGTAAACTGATTAGTATGGTGCCAGGAACAGATGCTATTATTATTCAGCAACTAGCCTGAATGTAATCATGTACTTGTTTACCTTTGTAGCTTCTTAAGGACTAATCCTTAAGGTTTAAATCCTGCAGGGATCTGCTATGTGTTTGCCCAGTTAAGTTCGGGGCAAGGAAAAGGCCTGGGTCTTCTGTGTGGCTCCCTTCACTCTTCCACCTATACATCCCATAACCAGCATCTTCTATAGTG
Source organism: Nomascus leucogenys (assembly GCF_006542625.1). Classification (NCBI taxonomy): domain Eukaryota; kingdom Metazoa; phylum Chordata; class Mammalia; order Primates; family Hylobatidae; genus Nomascus; species Nomascus leucogenys. The sequence continues at coordinate 95,141,882 of NC_044383.1, read as the reverse complement.
CAGGGGACAGGCCTACTGGCCCATGGTTAGTTGCTGGCCCACCTGTGAGAACGCAGGAAAGTCTGAAAGATGGCAGAATTGAGAGGCCTCAGTTTGGAGCTTTTCTTTTCACTTTTCTGCAAGGTTGGTAGGATTGCAACCTTACAAAACTGCAGTCTATCAGAGGCATCCAATTGTTCGTACATCTGCTCAAAAAGCAGCTTGCTCTTGGGGAAAGAGATGAGCAGGCCTGGTCCGGCCCTTTGTGACACCAAAGAGGCTAGCACTGCTCTTGGGAGCCCTGCCCAGTGGTCTGGCCTTGGGAGCTGCCAGCTACACGGAGAGAGTTGGATCCTCTCCATGTAATGAAATTGACTCAAAAAGAACAAACTTGCTCTCAACACCTGCTCACCCTCGCACAGCTCTGAAGGCCAAGAGGGGAATGGGTAATTGCAGACCGCAGACAATGACAGAAAAAGAAGGGGGAAAAATCAGCAGCCACTAGTTTAGCATATTCCCCTTCATCTCATGGGGGGAGATCAATGCAGACCTCACCATGACTGTCTCCAGAGAGCTGGAAACAGTGGGATGGCTCAAAGGGCAGCAGGAGAGAAAGGACTGAGGGATCTGGAAAAGCAGCCCCAGAATGGTCTCCTTTTTATGTAAGCTAGCTTGGAATGGGTTTCTATGACTTGTACCCACTCTTATTTGCAATACATTTTGTGAGAAAGGCAACATGGACACCTTGGCACAAGAAGAACAGCAGCCCACTCACCATTTCAGAAGAGCTGCAAGGTGGCTTCAGGGCTCCTGGGGCACCACGGCCAGCCTAGCCCCAGTCACCCATGGAGCCCTCCAGACTACTTTTGCTCACTTTGTTTGGCTGCATTGCCCAGCAGTGGCCAACCTCCATGGAGTCCACATGATCAAACTCATGGAAGGCAGCAAAGATGGGGACACTAGAAAAGGAGGTCCTCAAAATTGAATCTTCCTCTTTGGCTGACTATTGTAATCACACCACTAGATGTTGCCAAATGTTTGTAGAAGGCACTTCTCCTGGTACCTGCCCAGCTCACACCCACAGGGATGGACAAAGAATGGTCAAGTTTATTCTATGTGACCCCTATCCATATTCATGACTCACTGGACAACACGTGTCCACACCCAGCCCAGTTGAACCAACTGAATTAGGACCTGGCGTAGATGTCTGGGCTCATGGCTTGAATGAAGGCTATGTAGTCACAGGAGCCATGCGGTATCCCTGCTTGGCCCTGCAAGCCAGAACAACGGAAGCCACTCTGGAGAGACAGACAGAGATGAAAACAGATGGAAAAGCAGCGAGAAGCCACAGGAGTGAGCTGCCTGCATTCCCCGCTCTCCAGACCCTGGTTCTGGATCCAGCCTCACCTCCTGCCATAGTTTCTGAGAGGTATCCCAGTCTCCTTTCAACTCAGTGTCTTCCTTTTTGCTTACTTGATTGGGTTTCTATTACGTGCATCCAGAATAGTTTCCACTAAGGCAGTGATTCACAGTTTACTGAACGCTTTCACATGTTATCCTGTTTGGATTTTGCTTCGCACGCTACTCCAGGGAGAAGGCAAGGGAGGCATCATCATCATCTGCATTTTATGGTCAAAGACGTCCAGGCAATGACTGCTCAAGGTCTCCTAGGCAGGGAGGCAGGTCTTTGACCCAGACGCAGCATCATCTCCACTGCACCACACCCTCTTGACATTGGAGGTGTACTTCCAGGAAAAGGGACTCTGGCGCCAAGGTATAATTGGAAGAGATATGCTGCATTCCTAAGCACAAGCGCATATTTCAAGGGGAAAATAGGAGCTTCAACTTGATCATTCATGCCACAGCCTTCATGAGCCTGACTCTGTAAACAAAGTGCATTGAGAACGGGAAACCAGGCGTGGAATTTGTGGTGGAGAATACTCCCCCTTATAAAAATATGTGAAGCTTATGATACTGATATCGTATTATTTTAGCATTTGTCATACTTCTTTCTCTCTTCCTCGAGGGACCAGTGAACAACGGACAGGTAGGTTACATTTCTCTTCTCCACCTTTACCTAGTCCTCACTGACAGTTTCCACCCAAAGTAGATTAGCTAGGAAACTGACACTCTTGCCACACACACACGTGCGTGCGGAAGTACTCCAACACACGTGCACACACACATGCTTCCTTGTGGATACCACCTTCTAAAAACAGCTCTATTGAGATATAAATTCAGATACCATATAATTCTTTCATTTAAAATGCACACTGTGATTTTTGGCATATTACATAATTTAAAATGGTTACATAACATACAACTTGCCATTTTAACTATTTTTAGTGGTATTAATTACATTCACAATGTCATGCATGACATTGCAATACAATTATTAAAACCATCTATTTCAAAAGGATACTATTTTTTTGATCCCTCTCTTTTTCCCTTTCTCTCTTCCTCCTTCCTTTTTCTTATGTTTATTTTTCACTTTTTTAGGAGACAGGGAAAGTCCATCTCACCTCCAGCCCTGGCCTTCCCCATGCATGCAAATTCCCACTGCTCTTCTTGACACTCCTCTACTTATCCAACCTAGGCTCAAACTGGAAGGCAAGACCTGACCATATGACCTGATCATATGTGAGTTTCTGTCTGCACCCAAGTCTCTAGGACACAGAGGGAACATCTTGCTTCTGGGACATTCCCCGGGTGCTAAGCTCCCCTGCCTGAAGGGAGCTGCTTGAGGACTGAGCTGTGCATCCTCATTCTGGACCCTGGTCTTTGCTATAGGGGCTCAGTGATGTCTGCACAGTGGCCTTGGGGGCCCCTACATTGTCTGGCCCAGATGCAAGCACCTGCTGATGTTCCACAAGGAATCTCTCCCCAGCCCAGTGTTAGGTTTGGATGTTTTCTTCTTTCTCGTCATCTCCTTTGCTTCCTGTTACTTTTTACCCATCCTAACAAGTGTGAGAAAAGAACCTTCTGAAAATTCCATCTGATTGGGTCTAATAAGAGCTCAGCATTTGATGCTTTCCCCCATGGCTGGTGGGGGAAAGTTCGCTCCTGAACAGTGTTAAGTGCTGGACCCTTATTTCTGTGTTCTAGGAGGGCAACCCCCTGCCCCATCCACGCAGTAATCCACTCACAGGGAAGAGAAGGAAGGATGAATGGCTTTCCAGAAGAGAAAGCACAGTTCTCAAGTGGAGCCTTGGGTCTCTCTACACAGGACTGACTGACGAGCCTATCTAGAGAGCTCCTACTAAGCCCAGTCTCCTCCACCACCAAAAGGCATCCTTTGGTGATGTCATTACTGTCATTCACCATGAATATGGACAATCAACAGCCAAGGATCTTTTGTGTAATTAAATGTACTAGCTTGACAGCTCCCAAATGAGGGGGTAATAGTTCCTGGATGTAAAGTGGCTTTTCTCTAACCCTGAGTGATGGCATGCTGTTGCTAGGTGCCTGTTTTTCTGTCTTTCAAATATAAAGTGACTAATGGGGTATATTTCATAACACATCTGCAAGTATGTAGTTCTTCTTATACTTTGATGCCCTTTAAAATATTATCTGCCAACACTTGGACTATGTGCTTGTATGCAAATTAGACATAATAAAGGAAGAAGGGAGAAGTTCTTTGCTCTTGAAAAATCATATTTATAAGGTTAACAAGATTTATATATTACATCAGGGAACTGGGGTTAGAATGCAACACTTTATCAATGTAACTTGGCAACAATAAAGATCCTCTGGTGTTTTCCCCTGTATGAGATCAAAACTTTTTGTCTACACTGAGGTTTAATTAATTTTTTAAATTCTCACAAAATCAAAATACATAGAATCCAACTTCAGGAACAAATCAGATATTCTAAGTTGAATGTTTTTGATTGGCAGTGCCAAGAACAGGAATAGTGTTTTAAAAACACATCACTTTGCATTTAAAAAATCAAGTTAAACCTTTCAATGAATTATCCATTTAAGCCAGGAAAGTGGGTACTCCTATTTTCTGGATAAAAAGGAAAATACCAGGAGAATTCAATCTAATAAAAGGAAATTCACTAAGAAAGGAAGGATTTACAAACACACACACAAATGTACACATGAACTACTTTATAAACAAACAAGAAAATATTCTGGATTCAGTTTGCTCAAATAATGGGATATGATCTAGCAAATATTCTGTTTATAGGGAATTCTGTCTTCATCCTAGAGCATGTATCTAGTATTAAAATAGAAGCTTCATTAAGTTTGTACTTGCTGAACAATCAGATATCAGCAAAATCTACTCAACACGAAAGCAATTCTGATGAGTAAGTTATTGGTGATGACTCAAAGGCACTTTAGGATCTTGCAGCATTGGGGATCGTTATTATAAACATGAAGTCATAACTATCTTTGTAGTCATGCACCAGTGATAGAGTAACAGAGTTCCAGTTGACAGGATGTTGGGTTCATCAAATTTAGATGTTCTTGAAAGGTTTCAAGCAGCCAGCAGTCGGTGGATTCACCCAGCATATCTAGGAAAGGGCAGAGTCCGTGTCAGTTTTGCTTCTTACTGGGTGCACCTTGGCACAGTCCTGGGCATATAGTACACATTGGATAAATGTTTGCTGCATAATATGAATGAATGAATGAATGAGTGAATAGCAGAAAGTTAAGCTGAAATTTTTCTGTCTGAGAATTTCTCCTCATGACCAAAGCTGAGATGTGGAACAAGTGGCCCCATATTCTAAAGACAGATGCAGCTTACCAACCATGCAAGACTGGTTAAGAGTTGGCCAAAACAATAGATAGATACAGATAGAAGTATAGAGATGTGGTTTTGGATTGATTGTAAGGGATTTCTAGTAAAAAGCACTGTGCATTTATTTTCCTTTTCCTCTCATTGAGTGAGCTGGTAGAGGTGGGCTGCTTCTCCGCCCCTTGAGCCAAGTAAAGATAGCTTCAGGAGAGTGTGGGAGTCAGAGCAGAGTTTAAAATCTCCCTTTCTGGTAGATGTCTGCTGAGTTGCAGGGTCTTGGCCTGCCCTGGTTGCCACCATCTTGGGGAGCAAAAAGCTCTCAGCAAGGCTTGCTTCTCAGAGTTTAATAGGGGGAACATATTTTCATGGGTCACGTGAACTCTGAAGATGGGAGTTGAGCTTGAGTCCTCTTATAGGTCCCCAGCCATGGGCCCTGACTGCCAGGGCCAGGTGAACCTGACATGAGATGGCCATGTGGGGTGTCCCAATGACCCTTGGGTTGAAGGGGAATCCTAAGAATCTGCCAGGGAGGGTACTCTTCCAAGTCCAGGCACTGCAAGGCACAGGACCTGGGGCAGGGGGATGGGGTCGCTCCAAAGTACCTGACTAAAGTACCTTATAAAAACCAGTATTTCAGCATCTGTATTCAAAGAATGCCAATGGCTAGGCAACAGCAGCTGGGAGCAAAGGAAAAAGACATTTTTGCTTCTTTCCCTCTCCCCCCACTCTCTGCCCTACCCTGGGAGCAAAAATCAGCTAGTGAGTGACAAGAGACAGAGCAATAATAAAAGACAGACTATGCAATCTTTATGAGCTTGGGTCAGGCCTGAGCTCGGGGGAAGGGAAAGAGCATGAAACTTGATGGGAAACAGTTTTAAACTGTTTTAATACTAGGCTTTTTAAAACACTCTAACATGAAAACAGCTCAACATAAAAGGGACTGAATTGTGTGGGATCTGCCTGAGATGTTTACTAGTGGAAGAAGATCTGACAGGGAAGGTTGGAAGGGCAGTGATGGGAGTTGAGGGAGGAGAAGCTGCTAATTCCTGGTTATGCCATATCGAGTTCAGCCCATGCGATATATTCGATTCCATTCAATAAGTGAATGAAAGAATGAATAAATGAATGACTTTCTGTATAATTTGGTGCTATGGCCACCTGTCCAGTGGCCCCTGCCCACCCTACATATGACAAGAGTCCAGATGATGTCTTCACCTCAGCACAGGCAGAGGGCAGGATAAGGCCTGTCCACCAGCTTTGGAGGTGAAGCTGTGAAGTCACCAAGTCAGTGAGTCAGGGGAGGCTGACCTCAGGGCACTCTGGACTTCTCCCAGGTGTGCTGTGGGTTGATGATTCACTCTCACCTTATCAAATCTCGCAACTGCTGAGTATTACATCGGCCCCAATAAGAAATGACTTTCAGGGGCAAATTAGCAAAGTATCCAGGTGTGATATCACCCTCTGTTTGGTACTGAGGTAAGGACATCTCCACTTTGGACACTCTCTGGACAATAAGCCTGAGATTACTGTAAGAAGTATAGACACTTTTCCCCCGTGGCTCTCTGTGTTATGGGGGACCAACCCTGTGCAAGATGGGTGAATGTTCCCAATTTAACCATTTCTCCCTAGATGAGCACAGCACAGGTTCTTTCCTGGAGACATCAGTGAAATTAAGTTGGCAAGAAGGTCTCTTCTAATCCTGCTGTTTTAGCACAAGGCTTCTGGTGGGCCCCATGGCATCATCCTTGTTTTTCTTTTGTAACCTGATTGTATTGTCTTGGAACTGACTGATCACTTGTCTGTCTCTTCTTCTAGGGCAGGATCTTTACTTTATTCATTATTCTACCCTAAGGGTGCCAGGCACAGAGTAGACCCTTGATAAATGCTGGTTAAGTGAATGAACTTGATTTGCTTTGATGGGTCTTCCTGAGACAAATGGAGCTACATACCAGACCCATTTTCCAGAAGGAGTCACTGAGGCACAGACAGGTGCGGTGGTTTGGCCAACATCCCATGGTGAAGTAGTTGGATAGATGAGACTAGAGTAGGCTGACTGCAAAAAATAACTATGAAGCCAAATGTCTCAGTCAACACAAGCCAAAGCTAGTTGCCTAGAGGCCAGAATACACTCTCCAAGCATAGACTCTTAGCACAGAGCCCAGACAGTCATAATGCCACCATCGCTGGCATTTTGCAGGTTACTGAATGGTTTCATAGCCATTAACTTGCTTACTCTTCACAGGGACATGGACAGAACCATGACAGACATTACTGTCCACATTGTACAGGTCCAGAGAGGTTAGAGGATGTGCCGGAGGATGCACAGCTATTAAAGGAGGAAGGCATCATGAACTCCAATGATGTGATCTCAAATCTGTGAGCTTCCCACCAAACCTGGTCAAACCCAACCAAACAAGAGCACATGGAGCGTCTTCAGGATCCGCCCAGATGTCCCCTGTTAGTTACGGATCAATGTCAGGAGCGACGTCTTTCGATTTTCATGTATGTTTTTGAGGTCCTTCCACTTTGCCCCATATGAGTTCACCTTGGCTAGGCAGCACTCTTGTTCCCAGGAAGGGTGATGACACAGTCCCTCCTCCTGGGTCCCTGGTTGTATCCTGGGAGCCTGTCTGCAGAATCCAGTTCTAAGTTGGGCCGCCACAGCAGTGCTGCGCCTGGGCAGGGAAGATTGCTGGGATGCAGAAGTGGCTCTGGAGTGAACACACTTGCCTCTGGGAGAGGCTACTGTGCCAGCTGTCATTTACCACTCAATATGTCAGGCAAGAAGTGAGGCCGACAGCATTCTTCCCTTTGTGTCTCAAATACACATGCTTTTGTTTCTACTGGCAACATTCTATATAGTTAGTTCTCTTTGGAGGAGTATCTCGGCATTAAGATAAAGGAGCTCCTAAAATTTGGCAGATTCAAGGGTCTAATTTACGAAGTTGGGACCAGAAGATGAAATGGCTTTCGAGGTTTTGTTCAAATTGTTAAAAGAGATGCCAAAAGATGTCTTTTTACGTACAGCTGGCTTCATTTTTTAATGTCAATACCAGCTTACTGTTGAAGGTAACAAATGACACATTGTAATATCTTGCCCAGTTAATTTTTAAAAGGAAATTCAGGAGGAGAGCCTAAAACTACTTTTTTTGTTTTTTAATGACAAAGCATATTTAGACAGACTAAATTTGGCAAAATAAATAAGCAAATATAAGCTCAGCGACTTCAATTTACCAAAACTTATTTTAAAAGCAAGAGGAGACATGAAAGGCAAAAATTCTACTCAAATCCAAACAGCTTCCAAGGAAAATTCCTGTAACCTTGAAGAATAATAAAGGCTCACGGATATATTTGGAATTTCTGAATGGGAGAACTGTTTCCCGAGAGCATTTTTAACATCCCAAGTGAAAAATGAGAACAAGGCTTAAATTGTTTGGTAAAGAGCAAAGAACCCTTTGGTTTCAGAAAAAAGAGAGGGAGACGGCAAGAGTCAAAATGCTGTGAGGGGCTGGAGTTCTCTATGAAACCGGAACACTGGTAGCTATTGCCAGAAAACTTTCTCATGCAAAGAGTGTACTTTACCACATGCAAAGAGTGTACATTACAATCATCTTTCCTTTCTTCCTTTCTTTCTTCCTTCCTTCCCTTGCTTCCCTTGCTTTCTGCCCTCCCTCCCGCCCTCTCTCTCTCCCTCTCTCTTTCTTTTTTTGACGGAGTCTTGCTTTGGCTCAGGATGGAGTTTTGTGCCCCAGTCTCAGCTCACTGCAACTTCCATCTCCTGGGTTCAAGCGATTCTCCTGCCTCAGCCTTCTGAGTAGCTGGGATTACAGGCATGCGCCACCATGCCCAGCTAATTTTTGTATTTTTAGTACAGATGGGGTTTTGCTATGTTGGCCAGGCTGGTCTTGAACTCCTGACCTCAGGCGATCCGCCCATCTCGGTCTCCCAAACTGCTGGGATTACAGGCGTGAGCCATGGTGCCCAGCCTACACCACACTTTAATGTCAAATAAATGAAGGGAGAAGTGCCAAATAACTTCTACAATAGGTTCAGATTTTGAACTTTTCCCCTTTGGCAACGTCATCTCAGCTGTTTAAAACAAAGCAGTGACCTCTACCAGCGATTTCTGGCTCCTCTTGTGACTTCAAAACAGACCCTAGCCTTGTATCCATCTTCTCTCTCCCTTGCCACCACTGCCAGCAAGCAGCAATCAATAGAACTTGGTTGGGCCTTTTCAGATTTTATTTAGTGAGAGTAAATGTGGCCTCCTCCCCTTCGCCCTACCCCACTGGAGTTTTTCCTCAGTGGCCAGGCTGCAAATCTTGCCCCCAATCCCTTTGTTCCACCGACCTGAGGTTGCCTGAGCAAAACCGATACTTCACCAGAGACTAATTTTAGGTGTTTTACTACGACCACTAACTAACTAACCAGCATCACAAATGGGATCAGTTTGCTAATCAGAAGCCCTTGGCTTCTAGAGCCCTGGGCTGCAATCATCCCCCATGGCCTCAAGAAATGGGAAAGAGGTGCCACAGACCCTGGATGAGGGTGAGGGGACCATTTGTTGGACCCCATTCAAGGCTCCTTCAAAGACTGGAAAGAGAAAGGCTGCACCAAAGTACAGCTTCAAGAGCGGGCTGGAGGCTGGAAACCTGAAACACCACTCAGAAATAGTATGTCTTGGGGCCGGGTGCGGTGGCTCACGCCTGTAATCCCAGCACTTTGGGAGGCCAGGGCGGGCGGATCATGAAGTCAGGAGATCGAGACCATCCTGGCTAACATGGTGAAACCCTGTGTCTACTAAAAAATACAAAAAAATTAGCTGGGCGTGATGGCAGGCACCTGTAGTTCCAGCTACTCAGGAGGCTGAGGCAGGAGAATGGCGTGAACCCGGGAGGCGGAGCTTGCAGTGAGTCGAGATCGCGCCACTGTACTCCAGCCTGGGCGACGACAGAGTGAAAGAGCGAGACTCTGTCTGAAAAAAAAAAAAAAAAAAAAGAAATAGTATGTCTTGGATTTAAAATATTTAAACTTAGTATTTCTTGGATTTAGAACATTTAAACATAACCAACAAGCATGTGTTACTATGTGCTAAGCACCGGGTTCAATTTAGAGACTCGATAATGTGTGTATGTGTGCCCCTCCTAGCGGGCCCTGAGTGTTGTTTCTGCCTGGCACCACAGTAGATTCTGTCCTCTCCCTTCCCTGGTTAGATCTTGCAAACTGCAGGTGCCTGAGTCAACTTTGGAATCCCATGACCCCAACACACACAGACACATACTCAAGTGCTGGAATATGGGTCTCACACCTAGATGTCATTCAGATGTTTGTAGAACTCTTAATTATATGCCAGCCCTGAAGAGAGACTTAGATAAATGAAGTCTAGCCCCTACACTCCAGAAGGCTGTATAATAATGGTGGACATGAAGAGAAGAGCTAACATTTAGGTAATAGGACCTACGACCTAAGCAAAGGAGGAAGTAAACAAATGCACAGTCATGCAATGGGTTTGGCAAAACTTTGCTTTGATGGGCAGGGCAAAACTGCTCACAGGACCCTAGCCTGAGGGCAAGGACTTCTTTTCCATACTTCCTCCCCTTCTGGCAAACTGGAAGAGAAAGGAGAACCCCCCTCTTAGCCTGCAGCAGAAGTAGATGCACTTGGACACTAGCTCTTTCCTCTCTCCCGCCCCATCTCTGTGGCTCTGGCAACAGGGACATCCACCCTCATAGTTTTGCTTAGAAACATGGAAAAAGTCAGGACACTGGAGTGTCCTGGGGACAGGTACACTGGGAAGAATATGACAGGAGGAGATTGATTTTCAGGGAAAGTTCAGAGGTAAAACTGCAAGTTTTCAGAACTTGCCCAACATTACACACATATACACACACACACACACATGCACACACACACAATCTATCCATCCATCTATTGCCCTTTCCACTTTGATTTTAGAAGTAAAAATTTAAAAAACAAACAGAGGCCAGAGTATTGTGGGATGGAAGAGGGCTTCCTGTTTGAATACAAACTGTCAACCCAGGATCACAGTTCTCTCCTCACACTGCCTAGAACACATCCCCCCTCCCCTCCTCAATGTTCAAAAGACCCTGGTTTCATGGAAAACAAAGCACACATTACATACGATAATGCCATCTAATTTGAGTTTTTGAGTAAGTACAGTCAGTCCTACACTCCTCGTCCCTACTCGACTCCCCCACCCAAGACTTTCTAATTTTAGAGCTAAGAGCAGAGAACTTGACACTGAGTATGTTTCCATTTACCATGAAAGGCATGTTCCTCCACAAACAACTGGAGGGCAGGCTTGGAAAACAGGTTTACAGACCAGACTTGTAGAACTTTGGCACAGCAATTCTCTGGAAATATCTACTATCCCATCGAGAGGCAGGAAGTATTGAGAATGAATGTGTGTTCTGGCTTCTTTCAAACAAAATGATTTAATTTTAAGAGTCTCAATTCATAAAATAGCCCAGCTAATCTTCCAAGGAAAATGGGCATATTTTGTTTTTCTTCATTCTTCAAAGAGTATTTGGGCCATGAAAAGAATTTGTACTGAATTTCTTTAGAAGACTTAATTGGGCAATGTGCCTTATGAGGGAATATAGAATGGTTACAAAAGGAAAAAGTTTAATGGGAATATAAATTCTTTATGGTTTAGAAATTAGAACCAGTTTAACTTCTATGATAGCCACAAATAAAACACACACACACACACACACACACCAGTTTCTTCCAGTTCCTTTAGCAAGCTATAGTCCATTTCTATAAGTTTGTAGATTTATAGATTTAGGAGCTACTTCTGCAGAAGGAAAAGCAAAGTCTTCATTTGTGAAGCTGACATTTTTGGGGGTTGTTTGTTTGTTTGGTTGGTTTTTGTTTTGTTTTTGAGATGGAGTCTCGCACTGTCACACAGGCTGGAGTGCAGTGGTGTGATCTCCGCTCACTGCAACTTCCGCCTCCTGGGTTCAAGCGATTCACCGGCCTCAGCCTCCCAAGTAGCTGGGATTACAGGCGTCTGCCGCCATGCCCAGCTAATTTTTTGTATTTTTAGTAGAGATGGGTTTCACTATGTTGGCCAGGCTTGTCCTGAACTCCTGACCTCATGATCCGCCTGCCTCAGCCTCCCAAAGTGCTGGAATTACAGGCGTGAGCCACTGTGCCTGGCCTAAAGCTGACATTTTCAAACCTACATGTAGATCCTCTTTGCCCAAACTATAGGTCAGGTCCTTTTATTGCCACATATATAACCAAGTTATCAATATTTCCCTTGAATCATCATCTTATAACAAGAAAAGCCAGAAAGCATTCTTGACGTTTTAAAAAAATCACACAGGACTCCCACCTGTTCATTCTCCCCATGGCCTTCCTCTTACCTGCCCACCCCTCTCTCACTTGTCCTCTAGGTGCACCTCATGTCTCCTGGTACACAGACACTGGGCACTTGACCTGCTTTTCTTTCCATTCTAATACTCCTACCCCCAACAAAGAGCATTTTTTTTTCCCTCATGACCTGTTCTTGGGCAAGACCCAGTCTCCCCAACTCCACATTCCTCAAAACAAGCAAATGAGCAATTGGTTTCCCTGTAATTCAAAAGACTTACTGCCAATTCCTTTGTGAAAATCAATGGCGGGTGCCAAAAATAACAAGTACAAGGAAGCTATGAAAGTTCAAGGAATCTCCCCAAGGTCTCCAAGGTATACCCTAGATTGGACCCTGATGTTTTCTTTCTTATGTGACCTCAAGGAGCTTCTCCCAGTTGGTGTTGGATTTTGGGCCAACCTGTAGAAACTGGAGGCCATGTTACATCTGATGTGGGTTCCGTGCTGGAAGAATTGATCTCTGAATTCTTGTCTAAGGTACACAGACCTATGATGCCAGGCACTGCTGCTCCTCCATCCTGTGCCTGCTGCAGACTTGGCTGAACAATCACAGATCTGTCTCCTAGAGCCTGGATGCTGCCCCAGGATCCTTCTCAGCAAGGTGCTATCAGTAGCCACGAACAGCTCTTTGGATTTGGCAGGTGAGACGGACTTGTCATTCCTGTTCTCCCTGTCCCGTATCCTACGGTCTGAGTGAGATACATGCATCAGCCAGTGGCAAAGGCTGTATCCAGCTTCCAGCAAACACTGGCTGCTTTGCCTCTTGCTTCAGGATCAGCCAACAGATAGGCATTTGGCCAACTTGCCCCAACTCCTACCAGGTGCGTCAGGACTGAGGCTTTTTGTTTGATTTTAGCAAAATTTAACCTTTACCCAATTAGTGCATATAAATTAGGCAGGGGCTAACTACTTCCCTATGAGGAATTTGAGACATTTGGTCTCAGCATGGAAAAGTGAGTTTACCTGATGCAGATGGAACAGTTTATTCAAGTTAATAGGGAAGGTAGATGTGCCCACTTTCTATGGAATCCTCTTCAGAAGACTTGGTGGACTTGGCGAGTCAGGCTCCTGGCAGGTATGAAGTGGTGGAGGAAGTGACTGAGGTGGTGAGTTTCCTTCACGCTCACGCCCTGTGCTGTGGCCAGTTTATGGGGCACTTGGAAGAAATTAAAGCAGAGTGCGCACATCCAGTTTATTTTCATGCAGGCAAAGGGCTGGGCTGTCAAAACCTGGAGAGATACACTAAGCAGCGTCCTCAGACCCAGGTCTTGTCAGAATTTATTCTGACGTGGCTCACAGAGCTGTGATACAGGAGTAAAGAGGCAATTACTTAGGCAGATAGTGAAGGTATGGAAGTCCTTGGTAAGGTTTTCCTTTTAATGAAAAGCAGCCCCAAATCATTTTCCTTTCCAGCAAAGAGCAGCCTATAAAATCGAGCTGCAGACATACATGCAGGCAGTTGTGCCAGCCATGTTCAAAATGGCGGCTCCATCTTCCCTTCTCTGCCAGCCACCTGTACAGTAAGGAGCAGAGAAGATGACACCAGCTAAGGGGAAAGTTGATTTGCCTTATAAGATTAGGGTGGGGCGGCCATCCTTCCCTGCGCGCTATGTAAACATCGTACCTGATCGAACCAATCTGTGAGCCCTATATAAATTAGACACCACCTCCTCAAGCCTGACTATAAAATCCGGCACATCCATGACCAACTGGCTCTTCTCTGGTTCTTTTTCCTCTCCGAAGCCCTCTCTCTCTAACTAGAGAGAGCGGTTTTCCTTTCTCTTTCTCTTTCTTTTGCCTATTAAACCTCCATTCCTAAACTCCTCATGTGTGTCCGTGTGTCTGTCTCCTAAATTTTCTTGGTGCCAGACTGGGAACCTCGGTTATTTACCCCAGACAACTTAGAGGCTTCAGTTGTACCTTCTTGCTATGATACAAATTGTCTGAATGTGTCAAATTGAGGCTGCTAGGGAGAGGAGAGCCTTTCTAATGTGAACACAGAAGTGGAGGTGTCCAGATTCACATGGGCATGGGGTTTGAAAATGAACCTAAGAGAGCCTTCCTGTCCCATTCCTGAACTGCCCTGGGTGCCACAGAGTCACAGATTTGAAACACTGCAGAGCCATTTGGAGAAAATGAAGTCACAATTTAAGAAGGAGTCACAGATGAGGCAATATGAATCACGCATAAGTTTCTCTAGCTGCCTCTGGAGTTTGAGTGCGGGGGTGTGGCTGTGTTATCAAGCATCTGTCCCATGAAGGTGACTCAGTTTCAGTGGATTGACCACCTAGAAGACACGGTACTTCCGGAATTAGAGATACGTTTCAGAATCAGTACTGAATTGTCTGCTACGAGCCCGACTCCATGCCTCACTCATCACAAATCAGCTGGAATGAAGTTAAGTCATCTCCAGTAAAGCTAAAAAGCCAAAAATGAGGCATGTTTTTGATTTACTTAAATCCAATAATTGAGGATAGTTCCGACTTCCAAATATCAATAATTTTATTTTTGTTTTTTCTTTTTTTTTTGAGACAGAGTTTTTTGCTCTTGTTGCCCAGGCTGGAGTGCAAATGGCGCGATCTCAGCTCACCACAACCTCTGCCTCCCGGGTTCAAGCAATTCTCCTGCCTCAGCCTCCCGAGTAGCTGGAATTACAGGCATGTGCCACAACAGTGGCTAATTTTTGTATTTTTAGTAGAGATGGGGTTTCTCCATGTTGGTCAGGCTGGTCTCGAACTCCCGACCTCAGGTGATCCACCTGCCTCGGCCTCCCAAAGTGCTGGGATTACAGGCCTGAGCCACCGCGTCTGGCCCAATATCAATAATTTTCTCGGCCTGACCACAACTGATTATAAACTAATTCTAGGCCAGTAAACTGTATACTATGATCTGAAAAAAATTATTTGGACTGCTTTTGTGTTACAGATACACATCTACATGTCTGAATAGCGAAACCTTTGCCATAGAAAATGCCATGCATGTCTTGCCACTGAGCTTAAAAAAATTAATAAATAAAAAATAAAAATATCATGCAGCAGCATGCACAGATAAGGATTTCTGATAGAATGGCTCACAGATGAAAAAGAAACACTCCTCTCTTAGACCCTTGCCTGGCCCTAACCTCTCTGGAGTCTACATATTCCTGAAGTTAATGTATTTCTTTCTAACTTACCTTTCTTTTAATTTCCAGTCAAATAATTTTTATTTAAATTCATTATGTCCTCAGGCTCAGGGTCCTGATTCCAGTGGGAAAAGTCCCTCTGGGTTCCCTGCTATTTGCCAAGCTGGAATGATTGACACATCCTATGAGTAACAGAGGGCCCAGCCTTTCCCGTTTCAGATCCTGAACCCCTTCCCTGCCCCGCTCAAGTTTTCTGCAATGACTCACTCCACTTCTCTCAGCCTTCCCAGCCCCCACCCCCTCTCCCTGCAAGTGATCTTTTGAAATTACCATCATAATGGGTAAAAAGAGAAGGAAAAAAAAATAGAACTTCTCTAGCACCAAGGAGAGTCTTCTGAGAATATTCTCTTTTTTTGAGACAGAGTCTCTCTTTGTTACCCAGGCTGGAGTGCAGTGGCGCGATCTCGGCTCACTGCAAGCTCCACCTCCTGGATTCACGCCATTCTCCTGCCTCAGCCTCCCCGAGTAGCTGGAACTACAGGCGCCCGCCACCGCGCCCAGCTAATTTTTTTTTTTTTTTTTTTTTGTATTTTTAGTAAAGAAGGGATTTCAGCGTATTAGCCAGGATGGTCTCAATCTCCTGACCTCGTGATCCGCCCGCCTCGGCCTCCCAAAGTGCTGGGATTACAGGCGTGAGCCACGGCACCGGGCCGAGAATATTCCTAACAGGAATACCTCAGCTTTCCTTCCGAATCCTCCCCGGGACTGGAACCCTCCAGTAGCTCTTTCCTTTTGTGCCCTGCCACCATGCCCTCCGTTCCCAGGCATTTGAGTCCTGACCTGCTTCTCCCACCCAGACGGGGTTCTCTGGCTTTTCTCTGTGTGACACTCTCTCTGCCAAATGGGCCTCAAGCCTCCAGAAAATCGGGCCCCTTTTCCATCCTTGTATATAAGAGGAAGAATGGGGAAAAGAGAGAACTTATTGAAAAAGAATCCCAGAGAGTACATTCCTCGATCTTTGTCCTGGTGATGCATTAAGAAGGTCACATCCACCGTGTCTGGTTTCACTTCCTTATCTCTCCAAGAGGGGTGGGACCAGAAGACTTCCAGGGCCCGCCCAGGTTTAGAAAGATTAGAATCGACCCTCCCTCGGCATGCCCTGGAAGTTGGCCTCCGTGGAGCCTACCCCTCCTGGCGATGGGGACTGAGAGGCTGGTACTGCCCTGAGGATGGGGTAGGAGGAGCAGTGAGATAGAAGAGCAGAGTTACAGAACTGGTGGGGGAGACAACCAGCACTTGGAAAAAGGACAGATGAAACAATAAGGGCAAACGTGTCTGGAGCTCCCCAGTGTAGACAGGCTACCGCTGACATGATCTCCTTTAAAAGCAGGAAGCACTCTGAGCACAGTCCCCATTTTACAGACAGTAAAAATGAGGCTCAGAAGCTAAATAAGCTGTCGAAAGTCACATGACTTGGAAATTCTAGAGCAGAGCCTACAGTCTGCCTTTATTTTTATTTTGTAATTTTTTTTTTTTTTTTTTAGAGACAGAGTCTTGCTCTGTTACCTAAGCTGGAATGCAGTGGAGTGATCATAGCTCACTGCATCCTCCATCCTCCCACTCCTGGGCTCAAGCGATCCTCCTGTTTCAGCCTCCAGAGTAGCTGGGACTACAAGCTTGTACAACATCACCTGTACAGACTGCCTTTAAATCCAATGCCCTTTCCACTGCACCAGGATGACTAAGTTCCTCCTGACTACTTGGCTGTAAAACTCCTGACACTGATTGCCCTGGGGCAATGGTGTGACCAGGTCCCAGTGACCCTTACCCTGCCACACTACCATTCAGGCCACAGAATGCTTTGTGGGGACATCTCTCTCTCTTCGTTTTTTTTTTAATACCTTTTTACTTTAATTTGCTGTTATGTTCTTTAGTTCCATTTATCAAAACTTTTCATCATATTCTTATAACTCAATTTCACTTTTGTAAGAAAAGTCACAGCAGCACTTGGGGCTTGGAGAAGGAGAGGCATCACATACGGTGGGATTTGCCCTCTGCATCCCTGAGTATCCCAAGGTGAAGTATGTGTTTATTAGGATCTTAAGCCGGGGCAACATAGATACAGCAGCATTTCTTAAACTTGGCTCTCTGTTTAAAAAAACAAACAACAGGCCGGGCGCGATGGCTCACGCTTGTAATCCCAGCACTTTGGGAGGCCGAGGCGGGCGGATCACGAGGTCAGGAGATCGAGACCATGGTGAAACCCCGTCTCTAATAAAATACAAAAAAATTAGCCAGGCGTGTTGGCTGGCGCCTGTAGTCCCAGCTACTGGGAGAGGCTGAGGCGGGAGAATGGCATGAACCCCGGAGGTGGAGCTTGCAGTGAGCCGAGATTGCGCCACTGCACTCCAGCCTGGGCGACAGAGCGAGACTCCGTCTCAAAAAAAACAAACAAACAAACAAACAAACAACAAAACCCCTCAAACCTCTTAGTATGGATTTAAATTATTTTCACCATGTTTGTTTCTTGAATATGTCCAAATTAAATATAAACTAGATATGACATTTAATAAAAACTCCTTAATCCTATGGCTCTTAGGTAAGTGTCTGGTTTTGCTGAAACTAAATTGCCAACACTGAATTAAGTGGTCAATTTAGCATGAGTCTGCATCTGTTTCTGCACTGGACTTTAATAATGCCGTTAGCAGAGGATGCCTATGCACCCAGGTACATTGTGGAAGTTAGTAACTTCAGGGCTATTTTTCCCACTTCAGGGATGTCATACTCATACTTAACCAACGCTCTGCTAGGAGCAATCCTTGAGAGCCAGCTCTGGCTGCAGCCTTTGGAGACCTCTGCCTTTTCCACTTGAAGACATAATTTGGGTCCTGTTGGCCAATTCTCGCTGCAAACTGTTAGATGAAAGTAAAGTAAAACGGGTCTGTGTGCGACATGTCTGCATACACGTGAATGAGGCCTTTGAGTCTGGCAGGCTTCCCTGTCACATGCTTCTACTTCACTGGGGTAATGCCTTTGCATACACAAATGCAGCCATGTGCCCTGAAGAGCAGGCAGCATTCAGGTCTCCATAGCCACCTGGGTGATCTAGTAGAGGCTCATATAATTTTTTTGAATCATCTTTGCAGTAATCCCAGTATTGCACAGACCTGTTGAGAAATAATGGTATAGAAGAGTCCTATCTTGGGTCAAAGTCCTTCTCCTGCTTTTTGATAACTCCTTCACTCAACCACAAGTCATCTAATGTCCCTGCACTTCAATTTCTTTGTCTAAAAAATGGAAACAATAATGCTTGCTATTCTAATCTTATTGGATTGCTACAATGCAATAGTTCCCAAAATGTAGTTCCCAGGCCAGCATTACCAGCATCACCGGGAACTTGTTGAAAAGGCAAATTCTCAGGCCCTTCCAAACCTGCAGAATCAGAAACTCTGGGTGAGGCCCAGTAATCTGTGATTTCACAAGTCCTCCAGGTCATTCCAATGCCCTCAAAAGTTTGAGAAGCACTGCTATAAAAGAATGGGATAATGAATGCAAACAGTGTCTACAAACTGTAATGCCTACATCATCACTTTGAGAGCCACTGCTCTACACAAGTGTTGGTTACTATCTTGTCACCCAGGCTCCCATTAAAACGCAAATACCCCCAGGGTGGGTGACACCTTAAGCTTTAACAGGTGTTGGTTATTCTCAACAAGCAAAGCAGGTGGTTAGCTAAAAATAAACCCTTTCTAGAATAGAAAATTAGGAAGGTTAAGAGTATCTGTAGGGTGAACAAGGGACCGAGAGAGAAAAAGGAAAGGAGCATGGAGTCACACAGACTTGCGTTCATGTTCTAGTTCTGTGTTTACTAGCTACTTGACCTTAAGCAAGTTACTTAGAGGACATCGTAACCCTATGATGATGACCTCCATAGAGTTATTGGGAGGATTAAACGGCACAGCACATACAAAGGGCATAGTGCAACCCATGGTTCATATAGGTATTCAATAAGTGAGGCCTATCATTAGCAGCAAGGTGTCCAGACTACTTAAGACTACCACCTGGGACTCGTCCTCACTCCCACACCGCTCACCGTCCCTCCAGCCACCCTATCTATTATTATTATCATTATCACCATCAACATCATTACCTCTTCTGCCAGAGCTTCCTGACCTTAGGCTTAAAACTGCCACCCTAAGATTAACCACTGAGGAAGGAAAGGGGAAAATTCCCAGAATGGCACAGCTGCCTCAAGGTGCAGGCTGGCTCATGCTCTGGTCCCCAGAGGTGTCACTAGAGTGTGCCACATTTTGACACCTGAGAGATGGCAGGCAACCAAAGGGACAGGTTCTTCCTCTCCATCCCTCCTTGGACTGAAAACCCCCAGAGGGTGGGCCCAAGGGAAGTGCTGGAGCAGAGAAGCCTCTGGAAGGCAGAGAGAGGAGGCACGCAGGGCCAGGACCAAGCCCTCACAGAGGCACAACAGGGCAACCCCTGCAGGGGCAAGGAGGGTAGCCTTTCCTCTAGGGACAGGTGACGTGGGCAGAATGGAAACCTGGGTCCCAGTGAGAAGCTCCATTTTGTTAGAATCGCAAGCTCTAGAAGAGGGAGTGGGGCCAGAAGTCTTTCCTGAGAGGAGAAGCAGGTTCCACAGTGTAGACCTTTGGAGGCTGATCTGGAGGCCTCCCTGGGTACTGCTGCCTGCCTGCTAACTTCCTGGATCTGGAGGTGTGGCAGGCACGGCCTTAGGTGGGCAGAGTGGACAGGTGGATCCAGCCCCAGGCCCGCCCAGATGTTATCTCTCGGGTGGCTCCAGGTCCCTTTCTGTCCAGGGCAAGGCCTCTGAGATGGGTCATGCAGGCTTGGCCTTTCTTCCCTCGATGACTCAGTGCCGGCTGGCCGAGAGTCACCCTCAGCTCCCCTCCCACTAATGAGAGGAGGCTGGATTCCTTTGGATTTAGTAAGGTCACTCCTTGAGGGTTGCCTTTTGTTACCCATCCACAGTGGGAATGCTTCCTTAATGAGCAGAGAGCCACACCCTTTCCCAGCGGGCGGGCAGGTGGGTGTAGGGTAGCCTTTTCAGGTGGCACGTGAACAGGGCTGATTTCACAATGGCCAGCTCACAGGTGAGGCACCAAGGACAGGCCTGCTTGGTCAGTCCTCCCCAGCTCTCCTATCCAGGTGGCTACTCCTCCAGACCCCACCTGCCCAAACAGCTGGAGGGCGAAGCTGCTGCAGGCGTGGGAGGCAGAGGAATGGTGGAGGAGCTGGGGTGCTGGGCGTGCAGTAGTGCTTGACTGGAAACCAGACGAAGCTACGGATGGGAGAGGCACTGCTCGAACACTCCTGCCGCATCCATCACTCCGCGCACCTCCTGCAGCGCACACGGTCTCACTTTGATTTTAATCCCACCAATAGCAGGAAGGTAGTATTAGCCTCATTTGCAGCTCAGGATGATTAGGGGACAAGTCTGGGGTCATGTGCTGGTGAGGGAAAAAATGTGGACTCAATCTCACGTGGCCTGGCTCCAAAACCCGTCCATTTGCTAATTTAGTTTAAACCACCGGTTTTTTAACTTAAAAAATTTTTTTCTGAACATTGAAAATGAATATAAAATTCGATGTGCTTCTCTGTACTCTCTTAGCAACTTCCTGTGAATCTACAATTATTTCAAAATAAAAAGTTTAAAACAATCCTATGTGGAGCCTGAATGTATAAAATGTATCACTGAGATGCTGTGACAGGTCAGGGCAGTGGTTTCTTTCTGGGGCGGTGTTGAAAGGCAGCAGTGAGGGGCACCCCTATTTCTGGATCTGGGTTGGTTCTGCAGGTGTGTTCTGTTTGTAAAAGTTCATCGAGCTGTGCATTTGTGATTGGTGCACTTGTCCGTATAAATGTGAAACTTTAAAAGTTGAAAATATATCAAAATGGAGATGCTCTAGTTGAACAGGAAGAGGGGTTCGATGTGCTCAGCTTCTTCCCCCACGCCCCTCCACTTAACCCTCTCAGGACCCCAGGGTTCTGGGAGCATGCTCTGGAGTCTGGGTTCTGATTTCTCTTATATAATACAGGTGGCTGGGTCAGAGGACCTCAGCTCTCCAGTCCCTGCCCCAAGTGTTCTATTGCCATTTCCCATTATTCACTTACAAACCATAGCCCATTGATGGTGAAAACCACCATTCAAATGCCCAAAAAGAAGAACATTAATCCTGGGTGTGGAGGACCCCACACAGGCCGCTGTGTGTAAAAGAGACAGCAGGCTCTTGGTCTCCCACTTGGGCAGGGCAGCCTTATACTGAAAGAATAAACTTCAAGTGAAGAATTCCCAAAGACAGCTCAGCAAGAAAAGGCTTTTATGCCTTGAAAGGAATTGGATCAGAATTAAAATCACAGAGAGCTGGAAATCACATCCATTCAGCATGTTCTGCAAATGAAAGGCAACTGACAATGTAAAACAAACAAACAAAACTCACTCGCATTCTCAGTTGACATGTCCTGTTTTCACCTCATTTGGCTTCTTGGAAGATTTCTGGGTTGAATGTGCACTTTGGAGCAGCATGCCTGAGCCACGTCGTTTTTCCCCTCCTGCTTGGAGGATGTGGCGAACATATTTTCCTTTCATTCGCCGAGTTAGTTTCTGATGTTACCTGCCCACTACTGTACCTGGAGTCAGCAGTAGCTGCCAACCCATAGCTAAGGGCAGAAGTTAGCCCAGTGTGAGGATAATTGGACCAAATTAAAGCCATTACAGTTTAACAGGCTCTCTATTGGAGGAATGCTTAAGTGGGCTCCCCCAGGACTTGGGAAAGTTTGGAAGTGAAGTGGTTTTTGCTATTTGCAGTAGCTGCATCTCCCGTTTTATTTGTCAAATTGCTACTCTGCAGACTGCTGTGGGGTGAAGTTGTTAGACAAAGGAGAATCTTTTCTTTTCTTTTTATTTTTTGAGACGGAGTCCGGTTCTGTCACTCAGGCTGGAGTGCAATGGCACGATCTCAGCTCACTGCAACCTCCGCCTCCCGGGATCAAGTGATTCCCCTGTCTCAGCCTCCCAAGTGCCTGGGATTACAGGTGCACACCATCACGCCTTGCTAATTTTTGTATTTGTTTTTTAGTAGAGACAGGGTTTTGCCATATTGACCAGGCTGGTCTCGAACTTCTGACCTCAGGTGATCCACCCGCCTTGGTCTCCCAAAATGCTGGGATTACAGGCGTGAGCCACCGCGCTCGGCCAGGAGAATCTTTCATATAATCCTGTTTCTAGAAGAGGCTATTCTCTGAGGAATTTAGGAAATGATAGAGTGAATCAGACTAATAACCCCACTGAGAAGATGAGGCGAGAGAGGAATAAGGCATGCAAGGGTCAGGGTCTCCTGCTTGGTGACATACCTTTTCTGGGAGGATCTTTTCAGTTCATTGCCACCCTACCTAATCCCAAGGAAAGCAGAATTTTAGTTCACTGAATTTTCAGGCTGAGTAGAAAATTCCTTTTTGATACAGCACTTGTTGCTGGAGAGCCACATACTCCGCGATGCCCTCTCAGGACCCTTTCCACCCTGGGACTCCTCCTCTGCTGAAGCAGGCCTGGCGGTTTCCAATTGATCAAAGTATAAGTAGCCAATGGCAGCATACAACCCTCACGACGAATGCCAACCCCATCTTAGGTAACATTCACCAGAGGGTTGCATCGGGTTAGGAAGGTGATAGCGTGGTGGTCCCTCTGTGCTTTCAGGACACTGGGCTTGTGGGGTACAATCTAGGGTGGCTTTTTTTGTTTTTGTTTTGTTTTCTGAGACAGAGTCTCACTCTATTGCCAGGCTGGAGTACAGTGGTGCAATCTCGGCTCAGTGCAACCTCCACCTCCCGGGTTCAAGCAATTCTCCTGCCTGAGCCTCCTGAGTAGCTGGGACTATAGATGCCCGCCACCACGCCCAGCTAATTTTTGTATTTTTAGTAGAGACGGGGTTTCACCATGTTGGCCAGGATGGTCTCAATCTCTTGACCTTGTGATTAGGGTGGCTTTTTAAAAAAGTAACTCTGACAGAATCCTTCCAGAAAATAGAACAGCATGGTAAAGCCTCTGGGCGCTGTGTCAGCTGAAAAGAATGGGGATGTGCAGCCCAGGGAAGAGAGGAATTCTCTAGGAGGGAGGCAAGGATGTGGCCCCTGGGGGAAGAGCTATGACCCCAGGTGGCATCTCCAATGGGAGATGGTTCAATTCCCAGCTCCTACATAGGGTTTTCCTATGTCCTAGTCAGTAATTTAAACACAATCCCTACTATAAACTCATTGGATGCTCACAACCACCTTATGAGGGTATTGTGATTATTATCTTCATTTTACAGATGTAGAAACCAGCGCAGAGAAGTTAAATACATCCCCAAAGTAACAATGCTATTAATGAGAGAGTTGGAATTTGGACCCAGCTTTCTTACTAGCCCGGAGTTTCTCAGCCTCAGTACTATTGACACTGGAGGCTGAAGAATTCTTTATTGTAGAGGGTCCCTGTCCTCCCTTTCCTTGCATTATAGGATGTTCAGTGGCATCCCTGGCCTCCACCCACCAGATGCCAGTAGCACTCCCCTGTTGTAACAATCAGATGTCTCCGGACGTTGCCAATGCTCCCTGGAGGGCAGAATCGCCTTTAGTTGGCAAGCACTAAGTGTCTCTCGAGATGGGCCAGCCTGTCTCTTGTAGGAGAGGGAATGCCTGCTGCTGCCTTCCTAGTGCAGGGGCCACTGAGGCCCCCTACACTCTCAACACTTTCTGACATGCCTCCTAACTGAATGGGGGAGGGGAGATTTTACTGGACCCTGCTTCTGCCTAGAGACATTCTGGCCCCTAGAGATTGTTTGATTTTTAACATTTCCAACATTTCCTAATGTTATTGTCATTTGCCTCTGTGCCCCCAAATTAAAGGCCAAAGAATCATTCTGATTTTGTGGGGCAAAACCTGAGGGAAAGCCTAAAGTTTATCTAGCACTTTACATATTTATTCAGTTTAATCCTCACAGTCATCCTACTTAGGGAGATAACCCCATTGTAGAGATGAGAAAACTGAGGCTCAGAAAGCTTAGTAACTTGCCCAAGGTCATAGCTATAAGTAATGGAGTCAAGGTTTGCAGCCAGATCTGTCCACACCAAAATTGTTATGCTTTTATGAGGGGCGAGGATTAGGGCAGACACTCAGAGATGAGCTCAGAAACACGATGCTCACAGTGACACACCAAGACAAGAAGAGCCTGAGCTGGAGGAGCAGGGATAGGGGACAAGAGGTGCGAGACAGCTTAGGGTCACAGCGCCTGACAAGGGAGGCCAGGGTTGAGGAGTGCATTTGGGGGCCATGTACGCAGGCCACTCCCTTGTGCCCCTCAGGCCCTGCCTTCCCTCCCCTGGGCTGCCATCCCCTTCTGCCTCCAAGTCCCCCTCCAGCTCCCAGAGCAATCTAGTAAAACCACAAATCTGACCACAATCCCCTGCTCTAAATCCTCCATCGCTGCCCTTCTCTCAGACCAAACGCCCAAATCGCGCAAGGCCAGACTCACCCAGCCCTCTGGGCTCCCTGGCCATGTGCTCGCCTGTCCCTGTACACACTCCTCCTCCTTGCAGTCCTTGGAACCCCACACTCCTTCTCTAAGCACAGCTCTGTGTGTCAAATCAAGACTTTGAACGGGATATTTTTGAGTGTATAAGTCTCACAGCCTTTCTTTATTGTTTAAGCTCCAGGTGGCCAAGTCATCTCCCCCCATCATCTATCCCTTGTGGGACCGCCATGGTGCCTGTCACATTGTAGGACTCAATCGATATTTGCTGAATGTGTATTTAACAAGCGTGTAATTTATGTTGTCATCTAAGTCACAGTTGAAAATGCCAAGCAGAAGTAGGCCAAAGCAGAAGTAGGCCAAAGCGGAAGGGTGGCTGCCAGCAGAGAGCACCCTCTGGGTGATGTCAGGCCCCTCATCTGTACCACCTGGGTCATTCAACCCCCAGCGCCATCCTCCTAAATCTTCACGTGGCCCATGCACATTGGCACCTCCAAGTCTTGTTCACCAGGGCACCACACAAGTGCCCCAAATGCCTACTAACCTCCCTTCAGCCTATGACTACACACCCCTTTTCTTTCCCAAGCCAAGAAGCTTTAGGAGAGGAGAATGCACCTAGTCTTGATGGCCCCTCTTAGATTTTAGTAGTTCCTCTTCCTTAGATTCTCAAAAGCCTCTCATGATTTTACTGCTTGATGATTTGGCCCTTAGGAAACCAGGAGCAGGCTCTGAACAAATGGGCCCAGGACAGGTGGAGTTTTTTTAATGTTATTAAGGCATGATTGGCATTCAACGAGCTGCAAAAACTAAAATTGTACATTTTGATGAGTTTTAGCAAATCACCATGATCAATATAGTGAAAATTTCCATCACCTCCAAAAGTTTCCCTGTGCCTTGTGTAATCTATCCCTGTCTGCACCCCATCCTCAGCAGCCACTCATCTGCTTTCTATCACTACAGAATTGTGTAGATTTAAAAAAACTGTAAATAAATGGAAACATACTGTGTGTGTACTTGGGGGTAGTGTCTCCCATCTTTGACTCAACATGATGCTTTTAGGATTTATCCACGCTGTTGCATGCAGTGATAGTTTGTTTCTTTTTTATCAC
Organism: Nomascus leucogenys; assembly: GCF_006542625.1. NCBI lineage: Eukaryota > Metazoa > Chordata > Mammalia > Primates > Hylobatidae > Nomascus > Nomascus leucogenys. The sequence continues at coordinate 95,115,995 of NC_044383.1, read as the reverse complement.
TAGTCACATTCGGTTATAGGTTATATTGATACACAGCTGTCCCCTCTTATCCACGGTCTCACCTTCCCTGGTTTCAGTTACCAGCTACTTTGAGAGAGAGAGAGAGAGAAGAGGCCACATTCATATAATTTTATTTATTTATTTGTTTATTTGAGACAGAGTTTCACTCCTGTTGCCCAGGCTGGAGTGCAATGGTGGGATCTTGGCTCACTGCAACCTCTGCTTCCATGGTTCAAGCGATTCTCCTGTCTTAGCCTCCCGAGTAGCTGGGATTACAGGTACCCACCACCATGCCCGGCTTTTTTTTTTTTTTTTTTTTGTATTTTTAGTAGAAACGGGGTTTCCCGATGTTGGCCAGGTTGGTCTCAAACTCCCGACCTCAGTTGATCTGCCTGCCTTGGCCTCCCAAAGTGCTGGGATTACAGGTGTGAGCCACTACGCCCGGCCCATATAACTTTTTTTATGATGTATTATCATTGTTCTATTTTATTAGTAGTTATTGTTGTTCATGTCTTACTGTGCCTAATTTATAAATTAAACTTTATCATAGGTATGTGTGTATAGGAAAAAACACGGTAATACACAGGGTTCAGTACTATCTGTGGTTTCAGGCATCCGCTGGGGGTCTTGGAATGTAGTTCCTGAGAGAGCGACTGTGGCACAATTTGGCATCCATTCACCTACTGATGGGCATTTTGGGTTGTTTCCCATTTGGGACTATTTCAAATAAGGCTGCTATGAGCATTTATGAACAGTTCTTCTGTGGACATGTTTTCATTTTTCTTAGGTAAATATCCATCTACCAAGTGACCCAGTAGAATGGCTGGGTCACTTGGTAGATGAATATTTAACTTTTTAAGAAACTACCAAACTGTTTTTCAAAGTAGTTGTACCATTTGGTTTTCCCAACAAGGTACAACAACTCCATTTGCCTCATATTCTTACCAATAATTAGCATGACATGCTTTAATTTTAGCCATTCCAGTAGGGTAATAGTGGTATCTTCCTGTGGTTTTTTATTTTTTTATTTTTTTTTTTTTGAGACGGAGTCTCACTCTGTCGCCCAGGCTGGAGTGCAGTGGCGCGATCTCGGCTCACTGCAAGCTCTGCCTCCCGGGTTCACGCCATTCTCCTGCCTCAGCCTCCCGAGTAGCTGGGACTACAGCCACCACGCCCAGCTAATTTTCTGTATTTTTAGTAGAAACGGGGCTTCACCGTGTTAGCCAGGATGGTCTCAATCTCCTGACCTCGTGATCCGCCCGCCTTGGCCTCCCAAAGTGCTGGGATTACAGGCGTCAGTCACTGCGCCTGGCCTCTTCCTGTGGTTTTAATTGCATTTCTGTGATGACTAATGATGTTCAATATCTTTTCATGTGTTTATTGGCTATTTTTATGTCTTCATGAAGTGTCTGTTCAAATATTTCGACAAGTTTTAATCGTTTTTTCATTTCGTTGTAAGCATTCTTTATATAGTATAGAAACAAATTCTTTATCTGATATATGTGTAATAAATAGTTTTTTTTTTCCAGTTTGTGGTTTGCTTTTACATTTCTTATCAGTGTCTTTTGAAGATAAAAGTTTTAAACATTAACCTGGGCAACATAGAGAGACCCCATCTCTCCAAAAAATACAAAACTTAGCTGGGTGTGGTGGCATACACCTGTGGTCCCAACTACCCGGAAGGCTGGAGAAGAAGAATCATTTGAGTCTAGGAGGTCAAGGCTGCAGTGAGCTGTGACCACACCACTGCACTCCAGGCGGGGTGACAGAGCAAGACCCTGTCTCAAAAAAATGGTTTTTTTAATTTTGATGAAGCCACTTTATTTTGTCATTTATGTGACATATCTAAAAAATCTTTGGCTACTCCAAGGTTACAAATATTTTCTTCTATAGATATTTTTAGCTTTAGGTGTTACTAAATCTAGGAAGGTCTATAGGCCATTTCAAGTTAATTTTTGTGTGTGGTGGGAAGTAAGAATTGATGTTCATTATTCTTCTGTATAGTATTCAGTTATTTTATACCACTTGTTGAAAACTTCTTTCTCTGATGAATTGCTTTGGCACCTTTATCAAACATCTCCTATCACTATGTATGGGTATATTTCCAGACTCCATTTTGTTCCATTGATCTGAACATTAATCTTTTTGCCAATACTAAAACTGTCTTGATTACTCTAACTTTTCAGTAAAAGTATTGAAATCAGGTAGGAAAAGTTCTTCTACATTGTTCTCTTTAAAGTTAGCTTTGGTTAGCCTATGTCTTTTGCATGGCCATACATTTTAGAATCAGCTTCTCACTTTCTACAAAAGATCTTCTTGAGATTTTGATGGAGAATATGTTGAACTTATAGGCCAATTTGGGAAGAACTGTCATTTAAACAATATTGAGTCTTTCAATCAATGAACACAGTATAGCTTTCCAGTTAAGTATGTCTTTTACATTTTTATCTGCAATAATGTATAGTTCTCAGTGTAGAAGCTTTGGACATCTTTTGTTAGACCTATTTTTAACTATTTTGTGTTTTGTGGTACTATTATAAATGGAATTGCTTTTTTAAAACTTTATTTTTGACCAGGCACAGTGGCTCACACTTGTAGTCCCAGCATTTTGGGAGACTGAGGTAAGCAGATCACTTGAGATCAGGAGTTCCAGACCAGCCTGGCCAACATGGTGAAACCCCGACTCTACTAAAAAAAAAACAAAAAACAAAAAAAAAAGTACTAAAATGAGCCAGCCATGGTGGCTGGTGCCTGTAGTCCCAGCTACTCGAGAGGCTGAGGCAGGAGAATTGCTTGAACCTGGGAGGTGGAGGTTGCAGTGAGCTGAGATCGTGCCACTGCACTCCAGCCTGGGTGACAGAGTGAGACTCTGTCTCAAAAAAAAAAAAAAAAAGCAAAAGACAACTTTATTTTCCAATTGTTGCTGCTGGCATATAAGAATACAATTGATTTTCTTATAATAACCGTGTATCCTGCAACCTTACTAAATTCATTTATTAGTTTTATTATTTATTTTGTAGATTCTCTGGGATTTTATGTATAAACAGTTATAATACCTGCAAACAGGAACAGTTTTATTTGCTCCTCCTTGATCTTTATGCCTTTCATTTCTTTCTCCTGCCTTATGGCAATGGCCAGGCCCTCCAGTACAATGTTGAATAGAAGTGAAAGCAGGCATCCTTGCTTTGTTCCTGATTTTAGGGAGAAAGCTTTCAATCTTTCACCAGTAAGTATGATGTTAGATGTTGGTTTTTTAAAGATGTCCTTTATCAGCTAAGGAAGTTTTTAGTTGCTGAGAGTTTTCATCATATGGGTACTGAATTTCGTCATGTTTTTTCTGCATTGATTGAAATGATCAGATGGTTTTCCTCTTTTACTAAAACAGGTGTAATTTTACAAAGATAAGAGAAGGTGTGGAATATGAGATCCTGCCAGGATGGGAAGCCCCAAACATCTTAGGGAATAGGAGTGAAGGTGCTGTGAAGATTAGAAAGAGCACCAGCTTTGCAGCCAGTCGACCTTGCCTTGGAGTCCTAGTTCTACATCTTATTATAAGCAAGTTAACTTAACCACTGTGAGCCTCCATCTTCTTCTCCTCTGTAAGATGAAGGAAAAAATACCTAACATAAAAAGTTGTGACAAAGATTAAATTAGAAAAATACATGCACAGTGCATAGCACATACATACATAGCACATGTAAATAACAGACACCATTGCATCTGGCGCTGAATGTGAAACTCTGGAGGCATTGGTCCTTGAGGATGAAGATAAAGTGGTAGGTACAACTGTGATGGCAAAGCCAAACATCCCAACCCACTGCCAGCAGAAAGTGGTGAAAGTTACTTATGGGAATATGTGGATAAAACCTTTGTTTCCACTTCTTTCCTGGATGTCTTCATGATCCTAAGTACCAGACAGATACTAGGTAAAAAGCCTTATACATCCAAAAATTTTTTTTTTTTTGTAAAACAAAATGCTCAAATGATGAATCCAGAAGATATAAAATTCATCTTTTGCAAGAAGAGTTTAGGCCATGAATCTAAAAACTATTCAATCATAGTTAAAAAAGACTTCCTGATGACTAAATGCAGTCATGGAACACCCCATTTTGGATTTCTAATTCAATTTTAAAACAATCTTTAAAATTATCACAGCAAGTGGGTCATCCAATCCTTGGAATAGCCTACACTGAGAGTAGGGTAGTTTAGCATAACTGAAAGTGTGTTATGTCAAATCAGGGATATTAACAGTGTGACATGAATAAAAGTTTTCCAAGGTCAAACAAATGTGCAAACACTGGTTTAGTTATAGTTAAACTTTTTTTAAAGTCACAGGACTTGAAGATACTAATGTGCAATGTGAATCTACAAGGAGAATATATATATATATATATATATAATCATCTTAAAACTCAGGAGGGCTAGGGCTAGTGAAGAATATTCATGTGAACAGCCAATGAAGGATTTCTGCCTACTTCCTTCCTAAATACACTAGTCATATGTGAGCAGTAAGGTCAACAAGGACTGGGTAAAAAGCTTTACAAATATGAAAGCTGTCAGGTTTGTGATCCAAGAATTTCAGTTCTGAGGACTGGGGAAAAATATATATATACACACATATACATATATATATATACACATATACATATATACATATACATATATATGTATATATATATATACACATATATATATATAAAGAGACAGCAGAATTTCCCAAACATATCTGATTTCAGAATTCTTTCATAATTCACTGTCTCTTGGTTCCAAAAGGACACATTCTAGGAAAGCCTGATGTAGTTCTTACTCGTGTTTTGGTGACATCATCTTTCAGAAGTTTTAACCTCCAAATCAGACATTTTTAGAAGAATTCAGGTACATTCAATCCTTGCAGCCTTCCACAGAGCCCTTAGTAGGCTATGGATAAGTTGGATTATATTATTGTCAGGTATTATTACCCCATTCTACAGATAAGGAAGAAATCGAACATGGAATGCTAACCACTTTATGTATTTCATCTAAATTAATCTTCTTAACATCCCCGATATGTAGGCATCATTATCTCCATTTGACGGCAGTAGAAGGAACTTAAGTAACTTGTTCAGGGTCGGTCACACAGCTTGTGGAGGAATAAGAAGAGTGTCTTGCCCTCGGGCACCAGGGCAGGAGTTCATCATAGCTGCCTCCATCCACCTGAGGTGAGCTGGTCACTGGGGCAAAAATGGACAGAGATGCAGGTGCAAGTTCCTCCTGGAGGACACCAGCGTGCAGGTGCAGATGGCTCACCCCCACCTAACCTTCCTCACAGGTGGGGCTTCGGAAGAGGGAATGAATGCATGGATGTTTAAAAACTTTGAGCTCCCTGAACAAAAGGGCTTTGTTTTCTGGAGACGCCAGATATTTTCCAGAGCCAGTCATCACTCAGAACTGAAATTCTGGGCTCACAAACATGACAGCTTTCATATTTGTGAGGCTTTTTACCCAGCCCTTGTTGACCTTATTGCTTATTTAGGAAGGAAGTAGGCAGAAGTCCATCGGATATTCATGCGCATATTCTTCACTAGCCCTAGCCTTGCAGAGTTTTAAGATGATCAAGAGGGGGGATGGGGGAAAGCTCAAGCCTTGAAAATTCAGGAAATTGTGGGTGGAGGAGAGTGAAGAAAAATGTTAACCTGACATTCAAAGTTAAAAGTTGTTCAAAGTGGTTACTTGATTGTATTAATTGGCAAGTAATTGGCAGGGTGTGGAGAGGAAAAGATCTCATCGGAGGAAGGTAGGTGTAATTTAGCAATCCTACTGAGACATGAAACAGACGCTGTCCTCAGATGTTTGGAAATCTGACTTTGAAGGGAGAACTCAGGCTTGCCTTTATTTTGAAGTCACTGAACCTTGCCACGCTATTCCCAGGTTTAGAATGGAATGTTTTAACACTGGGCAGGGGTGGGGAATGGGGAGGAATGGGCAGTGAGGTGTTAGATTCCCAAATAAATGATGCCATCTCTTTCTTACTGCAAAAACAGTTTGATAAATCATCCAGCAGTTTTCTTGGGTTCAGTGGTCCATATATTAATACAAAGGCCACCTAGAGGAAGCGGATAAAAAGAGAAATCAGCTGGGCGCAGTGCCTCACACCTGTAATCCCAGCACTTTGGGAGGCCAAGATGGGTGGATCACCTGAGGTCAGGAGTTCGAGACCAGCCTGGTCAACATGGTGAAAACCTGTCTCTACTAAAAATACAAAAATCAGCCTGGTGTGGGGTGGTGCACACCTGTAATCCCAGCTACTTGGGAGGCTGAGGAACAAGAATCAGTTGAACCCAAGAGGCGGAGATTGCAGTGAGAGATTGCCCCGCTGCACTCCAGCCTGGGCGACAGAGTGAGACTCTGTCTCAGAAAAAAAAAAAAAGAAAGACATATCAAAATGAAAAATTAACCAGATTGTAGAAATAGACCAGTAAAATAAATGGCATCAATAATCCAAGTCAGTAGTTTTTCTTCTGTAGTCACAGGTTCACCTGGGAATCTGATGAAAATGGATAAAAACGCACATAACTTTATACACACCTAAGGTGCTCACTGTCCCTCCGTCACCCCACCTTGGACTTTCTGGGCATGTAGAGCCTAAATTAAGAAGCCCTACTCTTGTCAGAAACCAGATTTAAACTGGCAAGTGGCATTGCAATTTTCCTGTTTAGTTCTGAGATAATTAGCTGAGACAACTTTTAGAGCCATCTCTGGGACTGCTCCAAGAAATCATTTCACTTAATCATCTGAGGTAGTCTATTAAATATTGGCTGTTCTGAAAAATTGGCCTGCAAGCTGCCAATTCTTGTGACTTATTAGAATTTATAAAAGACTCTCACCTCCAGGATGAATCTGGATCCCATTAACTCCCCACTGGCTGTGGTGCAAATATTGAATAAAATGGCCTGGTTTAACAAGATGGGGTTTGGGATGAGATCTTCAAACGCCACCAACCATTGATTCCTGGAAAATTATTTTCGTCCTTGGCAAAACACACAGAGACAGGCTGGGTCTTTGCTATGCTCTATTTGACAAGAGTCTTCTTTTCCAGCAAACAGTTAGGGATTGGGGAGGGGAGGGAGGAAGTGAGGTCCTGGGGGCTGGAGGACTGAGGACCTCAGGATCCAGGGGAAATGTTTAGGGGAGTGTCCACCCTGAACTGGAGCTGCTGTTCTCCCTGCACTCCCAAGCTGGGAAGGTCAAACTGATGGCTTTCACAATCCACCTGTAGGTCTTGGCTGTCTTTGAGATAGTCCAAGTTCAAGGAGTGATGGTCACCAAGTCTCTTTCTCCTTCAACCAGAGCAGAGAAGGCACCTCCTAAACCTTCTAGATGCTGCCGGGTCACTCCAGAACAACACTGTCTGAGAAGTGTGCAGCTCATCCTAACTCCAAGGGGTTCAAAACAACAATGTTTTCTTAACCAAAATGGGGCTGGGGCACTTGTGGTCTGGAGTGCCATTGTGTATGCAGAGGATGAGAAGAGCTGGGGCTGGGTGAGTTCAGGAAGCTGAGGGCTAACATCACCACGCCTAGAATGGATTCTGGGATGGGATCCACACAGCATGCACAGGAGGGCATCCTGGCATACACAGGCGGCAGTTCCCAAGTTTGTTTTCAGGGTAGAGCCACTGGAGTCCTGCCATTCTGTGGCACACCTTCAATTATTAATAAGAAAACTTATGATAAGTCAGATGCATCTTATACTATAGATGCTAGTCCACGCAAATGTTTCAGGTGATATTTAAGAAAAACAAAACAAAAAATTTTAAAATTAAGGAAAATTATACCATTAACCTAATTTCCTTCCCTCTTCTTCCTCTCTTACTTCCCCCTCAACACCCCTCTCTAGCCCCTACCTTGAACTGAGACAAGACCAAGTTCTTTGCCTTGGGAACAACTCACTCCAATCTAAGATGTGATGCAAGGGTATTCACTAGGAGCCACTGGTTTAAGGTTTTAAAAGAGAAATGAAAGAAATACACACACACATACACACACACACACACACACACACACACACACGAGACAGAGAGAGAGAAGGGAAGAATTGTTTGCATTGGTATTTACTGGATTAAATCTTAATTTTCTCTAATTATAGCAGGCATTTCCTTTCAGCCTGACTTCATGTTTTTCAAAAAAATCATAGTATCTTACCCAGCTTTCCATTAAGCCTAACAATTTCAATCTATTTCCAGCAGTCTAAATAACAGTCTACTGTGGACACAGTGAGATTTCTTTCTATTCAGATTTTCTGAAAATATTTAAAATGAGAATTTAAAAATGGTATTTGTTCCTGGCTTCCTAGCAATGAGAGTGCTGGGGTGATTTTAGAAGGCCATAGCCATCCTCAGCCCATCAGCTCTCCTTCCTCTGGCTTCTCACACTGCGTCACATATTCCCTAATACAGTTGACCAAGATGTATTCCCAGAGGCAGTAAGGCCTATTGGAAAGAGAATAGGCTAGGAAGTGAAGCAAACTTAGATTCAAATCTTGTTTGCTCTATCATTTATTAGCTGGTAACCTTAAAAAATTATTTAGCGTCTCTAAAACCCAGTTTCCTCACTATATAAATGAGTGTAACAATATGCATTGGTTTTGATCTAAATCCTAAAATTGCCCATAAGTGTAACAGAAGATATAAAACAGGAGGAATTTAACGTGGGGAATTGATTACACAGGTGATTGAAAAAAAAAAAAAAAAAGGTCAGGAAATCAACCAGGGGTCAGTAAGGCAACCCAGGGACCAGCAACAGCAGGAAGCCACCACTGCCTGAGGCTGAGGGACAAGGGAAGAGGCCGCTGACCAAGGCCACGCATCAAGGTCACTGCAAAGAAACTGTAGCCACAGTGGGAGCGGGGTCATGAGAGAAATGCAGCTGCTGCCAGAGAAGGCACCCAAGGCGGAGAAGGAGCGGGGAGAAGGTGCCTCCTCCTACCCCATCCAGCCTCCAATCTCTGATCAAAGCCTCCGTCCATGGTTCACACCCAGCCGGCAGCCCGCAGGCCCGGCATCCTGGGAGGAGCATTCTTTAGGTAGGGCCCGCTCCCTGCCATACAGAGCAGAGGGGCGGCTAGGAACGGATCTGAGGCAGGTCCAGGGTCCGCACCGAAGACCTGAAGTCCAGCAGCTGCCCCGGCCTCCGCACACCGAAGCCTCGGGCACCCTCTTCGGGTCAGGGCAGCCTTCTCCCTGCTGCCTGCAGATCTCAGACACCGCCCCTGCTCTCCCTCGCTTTACCCTGTCACCACCCTCGGTCTCTCTATCAACCGGCCCTGGGGTAAACAGACCTGCCACTCTCTTCCTATGCAGTCTTCCTCGAGGGTGAACACACGGCCCCCACTCCAAGCACACGCGTCAGGCAGGGTGGCCCGGGCCACAGCCAGAGCAGAGACCTGCAGGCTTTCGAGGGTTACCAGGAATAGAGTTGCCCGTGGGCCCGGGCCGAGGAGCCCCTGCTCTCAGCCCCACCTTTAAACGGCCAGGATTCCAAGAACCAAAGAGAACTGGCCGCTACCCCTTCCTCTGAGTGTCCCTGCCCTAGCCCTGAATCTGTTCACAGCCCCGGCTGGCCTTTTCCCCCTTGCCGGACCTTCCGAGCGCGCACCACTCCACACAGGGCGCATCCTTAGACCTGAGGGCTGACCTCTGCCGGGGGTACGGAGGGAAGAGAAGGTTATGGTTGCAAATTTAGCTCACTCAGCACACGGGCTGGAGTGTGCGCATAACTGCATGTGAACCCCCTCATGGCAAGGGATGTCTCTAGGGGTGTAAAAAAAGAAGAGGGCAGCTCTCCCCACGCTAGGATATTACGAAGGAGTAACTGTCGACATGTTCTATTTATCGGTTGTTAGCTTGATTTGTTTTCCCGCCCCAGCCCCCACAACTCTGCCTGGGTCACAGTGGGCTGGTTCTTTTAAAAGCTGAGGTTGGAAAATGTATATTTCAAAATTGCTAAAAGAATAGATTTTAAACATTCTCACCACACACACAAAAACAGTAAGTTGGTAAAGTGATTGATATATTAATTAGCTTGATTTAATCTTTCTACGATGTGTACATATATCAAAACATCACATTGTACCCTATAAACATATACAATTATTACTTGTAAAATTAAAAATAAATAAAATTTTTATAAAGTAGAGTTGGGCCCTGAGAGGATGAGGCTCAGGCAGAGACGGAAGACACGCGGCTGCGAACTACAGATGCTCAAGGATCGGGGATGTGTGGGAATCTGGAAAAGCACCGAAAAGTTGAGTCCCGGGGTTCTGAATCTGGTATCTGCAGCCTCCGAAGGGAACTCCTTTAGGCTTTGAGGGATGACACACTCTCTGATTTTTTAAGCTAACATTTATTGAATATGGTCAGCTTTGTTCTAAACATATTTCATGTATTACCACATTTGATCTCTTTATGAAGTGGGTAGTACGTTTATCTCAATTGCACAGATAAGGGAACAGTCAAGGAGGTTACAAAACATGCCCAAGGCCACTCAGCTAGTGCGCGGCTCAGCCGGTGTCAGATGCATGAGCCTGCGTCTCAAGCCAGGCTGTTACTCACCACTTTATCCTGCCTCCCACTCTGTGACAATTGTGTGTGTGTGTAGTTGTGTGTCCAGGGCTCCATCCTGTTCTCGAAGTCCCTGAGCCTTAGACGGTGAGGGAACACAGGACATTCTCCCAGACGTTTGAAGACAGCTCTCGTATCCTCACCTAAGCCTTCTTTTTTCCTGTTCCTCTTGTGATAGAGTGCCTAAATCCTTTAGCACCCAGCTTGCCCTGGAGTGGGATCACTCTGCCCTGCATCATTTGAAGTATAAGACCCAGAACTAAAACTCACATTCAAGTTGTCTGACCTACCCCATGTGAGCAGAATTAGGAAATCATTTCTGCCCATTGTTCCAATGCAAATACAGCAAAAGATAGAATCAGCTTTGGGGCAGCGAAACCCATTCCACAGACATGTGTTGAACCTCCACATGAATGAGACAGCCCCTGCCCTCAAGCAGCACACAGCCCTGTCGAGGGGGATTGGTCATTTTAACAAAATGTGGTGAGTACCACAAGGGAGCACAGACAAGTGTTCTGTGGCATCTCTAGAAGCTCAGGGGTACAGCAGAGCTGGATTGTAAAGAGTGAATAGGAATTCTGAGGCAGGCAGACCGCTTGAGCCCAGGAATTCAAGACCAGCCTGGGCAACATGGCAAAACCCTGTCTCTTCAAAAAATAAAAAAATTAGCTGGATGTGGTGGCACAAGTCTCTGGTTTCGACTGCTCTGGAGGCTGATGTGGGAGGATCACTTGAGCCTGGAAGTTTGAGGCCACAGTGAACCATGATCATGGCACTGCACTGCAGCCTGGGGGACAGGGACTCTGACTCAGAAAGAAAGAAAGTGTGAATAGGACCTCAGCTGGCGAGCTACAGGAGAAAGAGGTGAGACCATGTGCAGAGGTGCAAAGGTGTTCAAGGACATGGCAAGTCCGCAGCCTGACACAGGATTGGTAGCCAGCTCACATCTGGAGGACCCCCCGCTGGACACTAAGGAGGGATCTGGCATCCTGAAGGCAGAGGGGAAACATGAACTGCTTAATGTGGCTTGATTCCTATGAACTCATATTGAGCATTTAGTCAGCTAAAATCCTTCAGCTGTGTCACGGGTTTGTTAAACCAAAGTCCAGAACTTCCCATTTATTCCACTTAAATTTCTGGATCCTATTTCTGGCATCCAAGCTGTTAATTATCCCCCTCCCCTCCAATGCTGTGTCATCTGCCCTTTAAGTTATTGATTAAAAATATCCAAAACACAGGGCTCAGAGCTGAGCCTTGTTGCCTACCATTAGAGACTTCCTCCGAGTTACTCTCTATCTGCATGTCTCAGGTTTATGCATTCAATGGGTTGTGAGTTCTACTTAAAAGCACCTCTAGCTCACAATTTTCCAATTTTGTCTACAAGGAAGTCACAAGAGACCTTCTCAGCTGTCTTGCAGAAATCCAGATGTACCACATCCTCAACGTCTCCCTGATCTACCAGCCCTGCCACGCCATTAGAAGAAGAAATGAGGTGACACTGACATGACTTGTTTCCAGCAGTCCCATGAAGCTCTTCAAAGATCTGTGCTCCTATTTGTAAGGGGCACAAACTGTTTAATAGCATGCACTACAATTTTATTGGGGCTCCCCTTCCCATTTAGTGGTTTGTAGTTTGCAGTATCTGAAGTTTTCTCCCTTTTAAAAACTGGGACTTTTGCCCACTCCATCCTTGGGGACTATCTCACATTTGTTATGGTTTGTGAAAGATTAACAACAGCTGTTGAGCAATCTTGACATGCCCCAGCTGAGGCTGGGCAGTCACTGGTCAGGGTGAGGAGACCTGGACTCCCTTCAAACTCTGTCATGTTTCTTGGGCGCCTTCTCACCAATCTTGGACCCCAATTCCAACTCAGTAGGGTTATTTTTCCCTTCCCAGACTGGACATCATTCTTGAAAGAGAAAAGGGGAACATGAGTTTGGCATTTGGTCGTAGTCTCTTTAGTGTTTTGTCTTGTACGCTAAAGAGTTTGAACTTGATCTGGCGAGTAGAGAAGTCAATAAAGATTTTTTGAAAAAGGAAGTGATGTGATTGTATTTTAGGTGGAGAGGATTAAGGTTTTGACTGGTTCACATCATTACTACATTGCTGTTTATCAACATCTAACACTTGCAATTACCTATAAGCAGGAGAAGCAGTGCAAGATAGACTAGCTCAGGTTGATCATTTTATCAACCTGAAAGGGGAAGCAGCTACGTGCAGGATTTGGAGTCTGAGAGACCTGGTTTTAAATGCCAGTTCAATTGCTCAAAGGCAGGAGAGCTTAAACAAGCACCTTACCACCTCTGAGCCACAGTTTCCACGTCGAAAAAAATGGAAATAATAATTGTATGACAGGGTGGTTGTGAGGCTGGAAACAATGAATGTAACGGGCCTAGTACCACAGACAAAGTGCTCAATAAATGCTCCTTTGTCCAAATCCTTCATCTTTAGGTGTTATGATTACACAGCAATCACGGCGCAGGATTCCCCAGCACCCCTGGACTGGGGTCTTATTCCTGAAGCAGCCCGAAGAGAGTGGGGCCCTGATTAGACAGATGTGGGCTCTCAGCTGTCTGCAGCAGGCCCACCAAGGCCCCACTCCTGAGTCACCTGCGGGGGAGGCTGGCACTGAATTCCTAGAGTCCCGATCTCTCATCCCACCCTAATTAGCTCCACCTGGGTGTGTGTTGTCTCAGGAGCTGCAGGGTTAATAGCTGGAAGAACCAGTTTTAAAATGCACCCTCAGGAGTTGGTCTGGAGCCTGGATGGGAGGCACCAGCCCCAGAAATGGAATGTGTCCCAGGGCCCCAGCCCAGGGCACCTGTAACTTCCTGCAGATGTGGCTGGTCAACTCCCACACACTTGAGCGCCTCCTCCCATCCAGCTGTGAGCGTGCAGAGAAGGAAAATGCAGCATGCCTAGGGGAGCGTGGTTAGGAAGGCACTGGCCATCCCATCATCCTCCTGTCATGCCACCTGCTCTTAGGTTGGACTTCCATAGGCTGAGCAAAATGCCCTCTGGCCAGAGAAAGGCCAGTTCAGGCTGTCAGCTTCTCCTGGCCAGAAGAAGCCACATTTTCGCTGAACACATTGCCACCCAGATGCCCAGTCCTTTTTTGTTGGGGGGGAGGACAGGGTCTTGCCCTGTTGTCCAGGCTAGAGTGCAGTGGTACAACCATGGCTCACTGCAGCCCCCATCTCCTGAATTCAAGCAATCCTCTTGTCTCAGCTTCCCAAGTAGCTAGGACTACAGATGTGCATTACCACACCCAGCTAATTTTTGTATTTTTAGTAGAGATGGAGTTTCACCTTTGGCGAGGCTGGTCTTGAACTCCTGACCTCAGGTGATCTGCCCACCTCAGCCTCCCAAAGTGTTGGGATTACAGGTGTGAGCCACCATGCCTGGCCAGATTCTCACTTCTTAAATGTGACATGAATTCTCCCACACATACATGCTTCAATGCTATCAAGAATCCCTGAACTCCCTAAACACAAACATAGCATGGGGCAAAATGCTAAGGGCTTTCATAGGATGGCTATGTGCCTATGGTACTATTACTACCCCTCCCTCCCCCATTTTACAGATGAGGAGGCTGAGGCACTTGAGAAATCAGTACCTCACCCGAGGTCACATAGCTAAGTCAGTGGCACAGACGGGATTTGAACTCTTGTAAGCTTGCTCTGCACTATGTTCTAGTTCCTCTCTTGTAATAGAAAGTCAGGGACTTGGAGACCTGGCAGAGACAACTGCCAACCACTGAGCCTCAATTCACTTTCTCTGGAGGCCCAGTGGTGGGGCCTATTATTCTCCAAGAAAAAATAACTGCAGACTCTCTAGTGACTGTTTAATCTGGGCTTCTAGGACCTCTGAAATGGAGGAGAGGCAGAGCAGAACTTCTCCCATCCCCCACCCTGCCCCATACATGCACAGACACCCAGACACACACACCTCCCACTCCTCCCTTTGGGTCTGGGCAGCAGCCACAGCCTTTGGACACTGCATCCTTAACTATGTTTATTTTTTTCATTATTTTTTATTGTGGTAAAAAATGTGAGTAGCATAAAATTTATAATCCTAACCATTTTAAAGTGTACAGTTCCATAGTGTTTATTGTGCATCCAATATCTAGAACTTTCTCATCTTGCAAAACTGAAACTCAACACCCACTGAACAACTCCGCATTCTCCCTCCCCACTGCACTTGGCAAACACTGTTGTACTTTCTGTGTCTTAAATTTGATTTGAACCTGGGTTTAAGGGTTTCATTCAGAGAAACCCTTCCTACGTGAGTCGTGTTTTCAGTGGGTGGTGAGTGGAGATGTTAGTGATGGCAGAATGTAAGCATCCTGTGGGCAGAGACTTTTGTCTTGGTCACCTTTTCCCCAACACTTGGCACACAGTAAGTGCTCAATAAAAACGTGTTGCCTCAACAAATGAGGAATTGAACAGCTTGCTAAGCCCGTGGAAAGCAGCCCCTCCAGGTAAACTGATCTGTAACTAAAGCCATTTGCAGACTTCAGGGTCCTAGATTTGGGGGTGAGCAGGCTTTTCCACTAGAGCCCCAGCCGTCCCTCCCTCCCTGCTAATGCTCTCAGCCACCCCTCCATTTCTGTCACCCCTCTCTCTTGAGAATGACTCTGGATTTTGTCATTCTGACTGGGCTGACAGGGAGAGTGCTTTAAAAGTTTGAGAAGTGATGCCTTAGAGGAAGGTTTTGGCAGTTGGTGATAAATTGTCGACCTTGCTTCCAGGAAAAAAAAAAAAAGCGTATCTCTTTTCGCTCCTCACAAGGGAGATTTTTAAGAATATCAGCACTTTTTTGGTGTGCAAACAGTGAGATCCAGCAGTTTGCAAACCACACCTCCAGGTAAAAAGCCCTTCGAGATAGGAATGAGAATGAAGGGCTCTCACACAAATACAGACACAACAAAGGTCGTTTCTTCCAGTGTTGAATTAGCAGAAGGAAGCAACTTTGAGGAGACAGCGTGTTAGCCCAGTGCCACACTTTGATGTCCCAGTCAGTAAAGACTCAGGGAGGCAGCATGTGCTGTGTGCCCAAGCTCTGAGTATTTTGTACATACTAACTCAGTTCATCCTCCCATCAGTCTCGAGGGAGGTAGTGTCACACCCATTGTATGGAGGGGAAAACCAAGCTACTGAGAAGTTAAGTCGCCTGCCTGTGGTCACATGCCTGGCTGGGATTTGAATCCAAGTGTCTGGTTCCAGAGGCTGGGCTCTTAATAGCAAACGATGCTGACGGTCTTTACTCATTTACCAAATCGTTTATTAATTGGTAACAACCATACACAGAGAGCCCACTGCGTGGCAGGCCTTACTGCCAGCAGTAAACAAAACACAGTCCTCACTCGCCCGGAGCTTGCAGTCTGGGACGTTAATTCCATGAGGGGACGTGTCTTGTCTCTGAGGGCGGCCCAGGGAAAGGGGCAACCTAGACCCACAAATCACCAAGCCAAATTCAACTTCACCTCATGATGAAGACAGTCCTGACAAACAACTTCTTGGAGCCAAAATGTAATCTTCTTATTTGAGAAAAACAGCTCTAAGTGAAGGTGTGTTTTAATGGTGGCTCTGGCCTCGGGAGGAGGTTTGGAACACCAACCTGCTGTGCGACTGTTGACCCTGTATACAGTATACAGTGTGCTTCCTGGCACTGGCCCCACCTGCCAGCCTGGGAACCAAGTAAAGCCAAGATTTCCTCATGAAAATGTCAAATGAAACCATCGTAATATCGAATATTAATATCAGCTGGATTCCTGCATTGGCGGAGGATCAAAGGAGCTTTGGGTCTTGTTCCTGGCCTCTTTGAGGAGCCTAGCCAAGTAGCAGTTTCTCGTCAGCTTAAATACACCATGGGCTCTGTGTGTGCAAGCTTAAAAATCCGAATGGCAAATGCCCTGCCTGCCACAGACATCCCACTTCCTCAGCTAGGGAAGGAGATAGACCACTTCTGTCTCCCCGCTGGAGGTGCAGCGGGCAGCTGAGAGCACAGGCCTGCGTTTCATCCTGGCTCTGCAGCTCACATGGGTGGATCACTTTCTATCCTTCAGTTTCCACATTTGTAAAATGGGATGACGGACTAATAGTCGTACCTTCTGCATAAGGTAGCTGTAAGAAGGAAAGGAGAGAACCATGTAGGGTACTTCGTAGAGGTCATGGCCAGAGGGATGAATGGGGAGTGTTAGCTATTGTCATATGCAGTGGCGTTATAATATTATGTGACACACTATTTGCAAGTAACTTCATTGTTTTTAAAATTCATCACATTTAGGTAAATGTGCAAGAAGCACTTTGGGACAGTATTTCTCCTATTCTGTCAGAGTTTAAAGCATTATCCTTATCAGATACTTGGGAAGGCAGAGGCCCATTT
Source organism: Nomascus leucogenys (assembly GCF_006542625.1). Taxonomy (NCBI): domain Eukaryota; kingdom Metazoa; phylum Chordata; class Mammalia; order Primates; family Hylobatidae; genus Nomascus; species Nomascus leucogenys. Next base: position 95,099,010 of record NC_044383.1, on the reverse strand, counting down.
TTTTTGGTTTTCAGTGAGGTAGAAACAGGGGCAGCATCCTCGGTTTCCAGTTCAAGGTCTAGTCAGTAGCTCTGACTTCCTCCCTTCAGCCCCGGCCCTGGTCAATGTCTTATGTTCAAAGCTGGAGTGCTTGGCCCGCCCGACGCCTCATGGCTTCCAGCTCTGTCTTAGGTTGGCTTCTCCAGAAAGCAGACTTTGGGTACAAGTAACTGATTAAGGAAGGGATCCCAGGGGTAACCAGTAAGGGAGCGGGTGGAGCAGCACAGAGAAGGGGACAAAGCCAAGCAAGGGCAAAGTCACAGCAGAGGCTCTGAGAGTAGCTTTAGGTTGATCCTGCAAAGGACCCCTGAATGGACACACCTGAGTCGTCCCCAAGAGAGGGGGAGGAAGCAATGGGATGAGGGTGGTCCTGCTCCCCACCATTCCCAGGGACCTACTTGGAGGAAGTTGTGCTTCCTGCTGCCACAACTCTAGGTTCTGTGGGTCTAGAAGTCCTAATTCCCAGAAGGGAAGGGAGACACTTCGACCAGGGACAGAGTCCCAGGAAACCGAAATCGATGGTAACCACTTTGTCATTTGAGGATGGTCCCCTCATCCTGGCAGACCATCAGGCAAAGAAAGGAGTTACCATACTGGCAGGCATGATTGGCCCCGGTCAGTAGGAGGAGGCTCTGTCCCTGTTACAATGGAGCTGGGGGGAAGATGTGTGGAACGCAGGGCATCTCCAGGTTACTCCCATGCCCAGTGTTAACTGTGACCAGGTCATTATAGCAACCACAGCCACGGTGAGCAGGAGATTAGACTCCTCAAGGATGAAGGGCTGGGTCACCCCATTAGGAAACAACTAGCAGAAGTGCCAGCCAGCTGAGGATGGGGGGCCCAGGAGGGTTGTAATGAATATCCGTTTTGCCTCCAGACAAGCTATAAAAGGTGAGAATGGTGGATCATCCAACTAACTCTCCTCTTGCAAGCCTCCCCCCATAAATTGTGGCCCATCACCAAGATGAAGACTCTGTGATAGGAAGGTGTGAACTTGAATGCGAGATGTAAGTGGACAGTGTCTGTGCTCCACCCAGGTGCTCTTGGACCCCTTCTTGTGGTTCTTGTTCACCCTGGCTTCAGTGTGCTTTTGCTTCCCAGCCCCACTCCTGATGTCTAGTGTCTCAGGTTAGGATCCTGCTAAACAGGCCCCTAGCTGAGGCTTTGTGTGGATGTGATGTAAGGACACTAGGAGAGGAGTGGAGGGGGCAGGGCAGAGCAGGATCTCAGGCCAACATTCTCAGGGCCTAATCCAGGGAACTGGGGAGTAAGTCAGTTTCCAGACTCTTCATCCACGCACACAAAGTGACTCCAGAGCCCCTGAGGGCTGTCTGCCAAAAAGCCACAGTGCTGGCTTTGGAAGAGAATGCACACCAAAACCCAGGGTACACAGAAAACGGTAAACTGGGGGGAATATGGGTGGACCACTAACATTTTCTGCTGCAAGTTTTATTGCAAAAATGGCTTTGGCATTGCATTGCTCCAAGTGAGAATGAATTCAGGTAAAAAACATGGAACCAAGAAGGCACAGGACATCTGTTTCAGCAGAACCAAAAGACCACATGTACCCGAGCTTGGGCACCGAAAGCCCAGCCTTCCCTCTGAGGACTGGCGGGGCGAGGGGAGGGGGTGCAGAAAAGGAGAGACACACAGTCCTGCCCTCCCTTTCCAGCCAGCCTAGCTGGAGAGAGGAGAAGCCACCTGCAGACTTTTTAAACCATAGCCCCAGGCAGCCTATTATTACAGGTCAGAAGAAAGTATGTGCCCCAGGAGACTAAGGCCTGGCAAGGTTGCTCTGAACCCAAGGGGTGAAAAAACAAATCAAAATACACAGAGAATTGGCATTGACAAGTTCAAGACACAAATTATTTCTTCAAATTACACTTCCTTAAGTTTTGCTTGGGCTTAGAGTTGTTTTCAAGCCAGGCGGATTTCCAAAGGTCAAATGGTGTTTCAAGAGCAAGCACATTCATTGGTCCATTCATTGCTTCTTCCTTGCGGTACACATTGACGGAGTGCCTGCTGTGTAAACAGGCATTGTGCTGCACGTGGGATTGGTGAAAAAATAGCCACCAGCCCTACCCTTATGTAGTTTATGGTTTAGTAGAGAGAAAATCATTAAGCAAATAAGTACACACATAAATACAGAAATACAAATTGCAATGGATGTCTAGATGGACAAGCATGAAATGAGAGAGAAGAGCAGGGTAACCTAAACTTGTCAGGAGAGATTCCTTTGCAGAAGTGGCACCTAAACTGAGGCCTGAAGGATGAGTAGGATTAAACCAAGCAGGGGAAGGAGGTGGGATGTGGAGTAGCCTTCCTGGGCAGAGAGAACAGCCTGTCCTAAGCCCTAGAATTGTGAAAGGTAGGGGCTGACTTGGGACCCAAGTGAAACCAGAACAAGCAAGCAAACTAAGGCACTCATTTCGCCCCAAGGATCGAAGCAAAAGTATCAGCATGTTTGTGTGTGTGGGCAGGGGGCTTGGGGTTTCAGCAGGGGAACAGGGACCTGGAATAGTGGTACGAATTAGCCTCCAAAACTGCTTTGGGTCAGATACTTAAATCAGAGAGAAATTGCCCTTTTGATTAAAGATGAGGCAGAGTGGCCTCAGGCTGTAGCTCCGCACAGTGCAGGGGTGCTGTGTACAGTGTGATGGATGTGGATGGAGCCCTGCAGCAGGCAGTGGGCAGCCTGGGTGGCAGCCGGAATGTGAACTTGGAAACAGACGAGCAGGAAAGAGGCTCTTTGGAGAAGTCAGTAAGATGGCTTAATCTTTGGAGAGAAAAGTGGAGCTTAGCCTAACAGTTGAGTTTTTGTTTTCTGAAAAAGCTGGTGACCAGAGAGGCAAGAGAGCAGAAACGGAGGTGTGGAATGTGTGGTGAAAAAGAGGAGATTTTTTGTCTACAGCAAAAATTATTTGTGGGGGCTTTCTGATAGAAAATATTGAGTTAAATAGGCAAGGTCCTACCCTGATGAGGTGCATTACAATCTAGTCTGGGAGAAAAGACACTAATTTAAATAGTATAAAAGCAAATGTGGCCCGTTGCCGTGGCTCAGGCCTGTAATCCCAGCACTTTGGGAGGCCGAGGCAGGCAGATCACATGAGGTCAGGAGCTCGAGACCAGGCTGACCAACATGGTGAAACCCTGTCTCTACTAAAAACATAAAATTTTATTAATGCCCAGCATGGTGGCGGGCACCTCAGGAGCTCGAGACCAGGCTGGCCAACATGGTAAAACCCCATCTCTACTAAAAACACAAAATTTTATTAATGCCTGGCATGGTGGTAGGCACCTGTAATTTCCAGCTACTTGGGAGGCCGAGGCAGAATTGCTTGAACCCGGGAGGCAGAAGTTGCAGTGTGCAGAGATTGCATCACTACACTCCAGCCTAGGAGACAGAGTGAGACTCTGTCTCAAAAAAAAAAGCAAAATGTGCAGCTGTAACTTGAGAAGCAACTTACAAATGAAGCAGAGGCCCATGGTGGGGTGGGCGACCAGGGTCCTCACTAAGTCTGGGGACAGCTTCCCTGAGGAAGTTGTATTTGGGTTGAGAGCTACAGGAGGGAGCAAGTTAATTAGGAAAGGGACTGAACTGGGGCACTGAGAGTGTCCTAGCATCAGGAAGGGCATAAGCAAAGGCCCTGACTTGGGGACATCTGAAGAAATAGAAAAATCCTGGCGAGGCCGGGCGCGGTGGCTCATGCTTGTAATCCCAGCACTTTAGGAGGCCGAGGCGGGCGGATCACGAGGTCAGGAGATTGAGACCACGGTGAAACCCCGTCTCTACTAAAAATACAAAAAATTAGCCGGGCGTGGTGGCGGGCGCCTGTAGTCCCAGCTACTCGGAGAGGCTGAGGCAGGAGAATGGCGTGAACCCGGGAGGCGGAGCTTGCAGTGAGCCGGGATCGCGCCACTGCACTCCAACCTGGGTGAAAGAGCGAGACTCCGTCTCAAAAAAAAAAAAAAAAGGAAAAAAGAAAAATCCTGGTGATTGGTACACAGAGAACCTAAGAGCAAGAAGAAATTGTTAGAAGGTTTAAGACGGATTAGACAGGGATTTTGAAGCCTTATCCTACTCCTTCGTAGAAGATAGTTTAGGGGGATGAGATAGTGGGGAGACTAGTTGGAAAGCTCTGGTACTGGTCCCGGGGATAGCTCTGGGTAGACTGGACCAGGATGGTGGCAATGGGGCTGGAGAGAAGAGGATAGGTATGAAACATGTGTAGAACATAAGTTGGGTAGGAAATTGTGATAGAATATATGTGTGGGATGTGAGGGAAGAGGGGAAGAGGTGTGGCAAGGTTTTGGGCTTTGCTGAGCTGGAAGGATGCTGGGGCCAATCATTGAGCTGGGGAATCCTGGAAGAGATCCAGGTGTGGGATGGAGGGTACTGATTCTGATTTTAGACATTTGGATAGATTGAATTTGAGTTGTCCTGAGACAACCAAGTGGAAGCAATTGGGTGAAACGGCCTGAACTTCACAGGAGCAGTCCAGACTAGAAATATCAGCTGGGCAGACACTGGTGTATGAGTATGGGTATGGATGAGGCCACAGAGGGAGAGAATGAAAGTATGAATGTATATAGAGATGTGGTGAGATGTTACACAAGGAAGCTTCATTGGTCAAATTATGTTGGAAGACACTGGATAAAACATGCTTCAACTGATGTCTTTGCTGCAGGACTTCTCAGGGCCTTTCAAAGGCTAATGAGAGTTTGTATTTCTGGAGGAGAAAAAGGGGTTGTGAGCACTGGGGATCTCCGAAGGCAGAAAGGCATTTGGGGATTCCTAGGCTTCTTTGACCGTGAAATCCTTCTATCACAGGGCATCTTACTGCACTAAACGAATATTTCTGACCATAAAATATGGTAACCAGAGCACTATTTTTTTTTTCCTTTGAGGGTAAAATAGCAATACCTCACATTCGAACAGCGCATCATATTTAACCAAGTGCTTTCATGTCACTTCTCATTCAACTCCCAAAACAACCTTGCAGAAGTAGACTTTGTATCCCTGTTCATGAATGAGACCCAGATACACTGAGTGGCATGCCTAATGCCCAATATCTCCCAGCTGGTTAGGCACAGACCTTGAGCTAAAGCCATGGACAATCAGGTCACCAACTCCAAAATCATATTAAGTTGTATGATCTTGACTGCTTCCATATGCAAACACACAGTTGTTAATGTCATTTATTTATTTATTTATTTTTGAGACCGAGTCTCGCTCTGTCGCCCAGGCTGGAGTGCAGTGGCGCGATCTCGGCTCACTGCAAGCTCCGCCTCCTGGGTTCACGCCATTCTCCTGCCTCAGCCTCTCCGAGTAGCTGGGACTACAGGCACCCGCCACCATGCCCGGCTAATTTTTTTTGTATTTTTAGTAGAGACGGGGTTTCACCATGGTCTCGATCTCCTGACCTCGTGATCCGCCCGCCTCGGCCTCCCAAAGTGCTGGGATTACAAGCGTGAGCCACCGCGCCTGGCCTAACGTTATTATAATAATAATAATTATTATTAGAGACAGGGTCTCTCTCTGTCACCCAGGCTAGAGCACAGTGGCACAATGATGGCCCACTGAAGCCTTGACTTCCTGAGCTCCATTGATCCTCGCACCTCAGCTTCCCAAGTAGCTGGGAATACAGATGTGTGCCACCAAGCTTGGCTAATTTTTGTATTTTTTGTAGAGATGGGGTTTTGCCATGTTCCTAGGCTGGTCTCAAACTCCTGGGCTCAAGTGATTCTCCCGCCTCAGCCTCCCAAAATGCTGGGATTACAGGCATGAGCCACATTCAATATTAATAATTTACTAGTAGTGAGGCCAATGCTTGAATCCTCAGAGTCTTCATCCTGGTAGCTAAAAAAGCCTATGTTTCTGAACCAAGCTGCTGGCCTGCTTATTCTTCTTTTCTTTTTTTTTTGGAGACAGAGTCTCGCTGTGTCACTCAGGCTGGAGTGCAGTGGTGCGATCTCGCTGCAACCTCCGCCCCTCCGGGTTCAAGTGATTCTCCTGCATCATCCTCCTGAGTAGCTGGGACTACAAGTGCACAGCACCACCATGCCTGGCGAATTTTTGCATTTTAGTAGAGACAGGTTTTCACCGTGTTAGCCAGGATGGTCTCAATCTCCTGACCTCATGATCTGCCCACCTCGGCCTCCCACAGTGTTGGGATTACAGGCGTGAGCCACCGCGCCCGGCCCTGGCCTGTTTATTCTTAATAAGATGGCTGCACTGAGTCAAACCCAAAGTCCATCCACAGAGGAAGCACATGGTTTTCCTCAGGGAAGTCAACTTTACAGGTTGGAGCTACACTCAAGCAGCATCCAGTTTCTCTTTCAGAGTCAATTATGGATCTCACATCCAGGAATTTATCCAAAACTTAAAAAAAACTCTATTTATTATTTTAATCTTGTATCATTACTTGGGATAATGAGATCTATGGGTTAATTCTTTCTGCTACAAAATCTTTCATTAATCATTTTTTAGCATTGATTGACAATTAGGCTGTTGGAAGAGATAAATTTCTCAAAGAGGAAGGTAGACAAATCAAGACTACCTTCTAACATGAGCACAAGACTTCTCTTTCTGTGGAATTAAATATATGCTTCTAGACTTAAAGATGACAATATGCATCCTTGACTTACGAAAGTTCAATATAAATTAGTACTTTGTTCAATTCCTGTACTACGTTAAGGACGTCAGAATGTGTCAACTCCATTTTCCTCCTTCTTATTTTTTGTGCATTATTTTAATTCTACATATATTCTAACTCTCTCAAGATATTATTTTATACAGTCTGTATTAATTTTGATTTTCCCATGTGTTTACCCTTTACAATGCTCTTCATTCCTTTCTGCAACTCCTTGCTTCCATCTGAAATTCTTTTCCTTTTACCTGAAAAGCTATTTAGTTTTTCCTTTAGTGTCTGTCAGCTACTTACAAATCATCTCAGCTTTTGTCTGTCTGGAAATCTCTTTATTTCACTTTCATTTCTGAGTGATATTTTTTCTGGGTATAGAATTTTAGGTTAGTTAGCTGTCTTTTTGTTTGGGTTTTTTTGTTTCCTTTTTTGCCTTTACAGACATAATTTTGTTGTTCTTTGGCTTCCGTTGTTTTTGCTGAAAAAAATAGCTGAATATTGTGTCTGCGTATAATGTATTTTTTGTTTCATTTTCTTTTACACTAGCTACTTTTGCAATTTTTTTCTTTGTCTTTCAGCTGTTTTACTATGATGTATATCGTAGTTTCATTTGTTTCTGGAGTTATTTCCCTGCTTGGAGTTTGTAGCACTTCTTGAATCTGTGGCTTTATGTTTTTGTCAGTTTTTAAATCCTCGGTCATTTTCTTTTCAAATATTGTTTATGCTACATTGTTTCTCTCCTTCTAGATCTCTAATTACACAAATGTTTACATTGAGTCCTGTATATCTCTTGGACTCTTTGCTGTATTTCGTAAATTTTTTATCTTGTTATAACTATAGTCATCTGAATATTTTCTTCTGACCTATATTCAAGTTCATGAATATTCTCTTCACTTGTGTCTAATCTGCTTTTAAGCCCTTCTGCCAAGTTCTTAATTTCAGTCCTACAGTTTTCCTAGAATTTGGTTCTTCTTAAGGCAGGTTCTAAAATCATAACTTTTTTTTTCTCTTGGTATTCAGTCATTTGGTCCTATCTCCTGGTATGCCTGGTAGTTTTTGAAAAGTTCATGCCAGAAACTATGCATGAAAAACTGTAGTGATAATTTAAGGTTCTAGCAGGTATCTTCCTCTAGAGTGAATTTACTTTTGTTTCTAGCAGGCAGTTTGCTAGAAGAATATCTCTTTAATCTAATCTGAAATCAAAATGATTCAGATCTGGGTTTCAGTCTTTGTTAGTCCTAGTCTATTACCAGACTAGCTTTATTACCAGCATATAGCCTTTCAAGGCTCCCATCTGAAAGACTGGGATGTTTATTAGGACCCCTCCCCTTGAAAATTCTTGAATCCCAACTTTTGTCCCCTCAGGCCTGTAAGGCTGCCAAGAGTTCTGCTCAGCTTCTCAGCAACTGTTAGTGCTTCAAAATCAGAAAATGCCTCATGGGAAAGTAGTTGCAGTTGTCAAACCATTCACCTCTCTGTTTCCCTTTTCTATAGCTCATTAGACATTATCTGGGATCTCAGATTACGGGGAATGCAGAGGCAAAAACGTAATCTCCAAGCCTCAAACTACTTCCCCACTAGTCTTTTTCTAGTGGCACTATTAGCAAAATTAGTTACCAGCATAAGGCTAACAATAAACATGGTTTCCTTCCACTGTGTGCTTCCTAGTGGTGGTGATGAAATATCTAAATTAAATAACAGAGAAGTAACAGGAGAGGGAAGAGGAGGAGGATTTGAAATCAACAACAACAACGAAGAGCTTGTGTCAACTGTTCCTCAGTGTCAAGAACAGCTTTATTTGCAGTCAGTAGACATCAAAAAATTGCAGGTTTAAGCCACTGAAATGAGCTAAGTGACAGATTTGAGGCAAGAATGGAATGGGGGTGATACGGCATTTTTGGCCTAAGACCCTATCCAAGAGAAGTAAAGAGGAGATTTAGGCTATTTGCCCAGAAAAGCAGAAATATATGCCAAACACCAGCCATGGAACATGGAAATCCCACCCCAACTTCAGCTCTCAGCCAAACACTCTCCAAGGCCTGACACTCCTCACACTCTGACTCCTCTAGCCCAGGCAATAAACAGTGTGTTCCTCATTCTTGCTACTGGACAAAATTCTATTAGTTCCCTCTATACTGCCCAAAACTTCATTTCTGCCAGTGGAGGCAGTATGAGGTATGTGAAGCATAGTCTCTAGAATAAGCCTACCTTGGTTCAAATCTTGGCCCTGACACCTGGGTGACCTTAGGCAAATCATTTAACCTTTCTGAGCTTCAGTCTCCTCATTGTGAAATGGGGATGATGATAATAATAGTTTTCAAGATGACATAAGATAATGCTAGTATAGTGCTTGAAAAAAAAATAAAAGCAAATAAATATGGGCTACAGCTATTACTTAATTTAGGGTTCAGGAGTATATATGAAGATCTTACATGGTTCTCACCTATTGGTTCCTACATTTGAGAGGCAGCCTCAGGAGTGTTATAGGAGGGGAAAGGAGGGATAAAAAAACAGGAGAGGTTCCTTGGCTTATAGATGCATGGGTAGGCATAAGTTCAATCCAACAATAATGAGGCTCCCCTAAGGCTGGTATCTAGACCTTTCTGGAGAAATGCTGTAAATTGATGAATATGAGATGTCATTAGTCAGGTGTCCTGTTTTCACTCTTCCCTGGGAGGAAGCAGCTTCTGTTTCAGGTACATCACAGGTCTCAACTTCCCCCACCTGCCCCCTCCAGAAACCCTGAGGCCAGATGGCCTTAGGTTGATTATGAAGTCAATGATGCCTCACCATCTTTATGGTCAGAAGGACACCTCCACGGAGCACAGGGGCCTCCTGCTCGTCAAAATCTCTACTCAGTAACCGTGCTAAATATCAATTATTTAGCTCTTAGTGTGAATTGACTGTATGTCATTTTACTTACATACATCTGCATTTTATATCTTACCTTCACTCTGGAATGAAAAGTTTGTGCCCCCAAGAAAGCCAAGAGACAGCAATAAGAAGGGGAGAGAGCCAGTGCACAGCCATCGTGTCCTAGGTCAAAAGTCTCATCCCCACTTCCAGTTCTCATAAGGTATGTGGCTTTGGGTAATTTATTTTCCCTCTCTTGTCCTCAAAACCCTAATTACAGGGTCTCTGAAGTCCCTTCCAGCCCTAAAATCTGTTCCACTGATGGTGGTTTTAGTTGGAGGATCTGAAGGTGCCCAGAAATAACAGGAGGGCAGATACAGTCAGCCCATACCCCAGCTGACCCAGACAATTTTGAACACCCACCAGTGTGCCTCACCCCCAGACCCAAGTGAGGCCCCCTTCACCCCACCTTCAGGGCAAGGCCTCACCTGAGCCAGGCTGCGAGGGTGATGGTATCCCAGGCTCCAGTCCAGCCTCACTGTACAGCCCCCTCCTCTACCCTCCCAATCCCATTTCCTGTCTAGCAGATTTATGGTGCAGTTCAAAGAAGGAAGGACGATATAACAGCTTTCCTGCTCCCTCCCTCTCCCAACTGACTTAGACTAACTGGCTCAGTGCCAAGCATTTTGCTCTCCACAGCCTCTCATATGTAAAAATACTCCAGGCCCCAGCCCTCCTGCCTGGAACATGGCGTCAGCTTCCAAACCCACCGGTCAGGCCTTCACTGGTGGGCGGGAAGGAGGCTGCCCTGTGAGGCGCTGGAGTCTAATTAAGTGCTGAGAAAGCAAACCATGGGCTTTAATTTTAGCTCTGAAAATAGCAAGGGCCTAGGACTCCTCTCTCTGGCCTGAGCTGTGATGAGAGTTGTCTCCCTCTGCCTGCTCGGTGGGGAGGAGAAGAAAGGATTCAGAGGGTGACGACAGCGGGAGGCCAAGGAGCCAGGAAGCAAGTGGGAGGAACGGGCTTCAGGGAGAAGGGGACGCAAGGCCAAGCCTGGGTCAATGGGATATGCCACACCCGCCACGTCTGCTTTATCCCTACTTCGCATCCTAGCCCGACTCTAGAGTGCATGGACACTCAGAAGTTCCGAGTTGCGCCAAAAATACCTCCAGAGCCCCGCGTGGCCAAGAATGCTAAGCTCTGGCCAACGCTGAGGTAATTCCCTGGGAAGATAATAGAATACGCATCACGGTTCCATGCACCAACAACCTCGGAGGCAATGAGTGTAAGGAAAAGCATTGACAAATGGGCAGGTGATCATCAAAACTGCTGCGAACCCACCGAATGGCTCACTGGCCCAGCTGGATGTCACACGGGCTCCTGGGCATCCTCCTGCCCACCTCCCTGTGTGGAAGGATAAAAGTCAGCCTGCCGAAGGCGACAGGCAAGGACACAACAAATCAAGCGGCAAGACGGGAGAGAGTGCGCATGCCAGGGGGTGGAACGTGGAGGGGGCCATCGGCTTTGCCCGTTGGGTCACTTGTCAGTCACTCACCCTGTCCTAGCTCTTCTCACACTATATTATCATTACCGTCCCCCTCCCACATTAGACCAGAGGGCATAAGCTGCATCCTTGGGACAGGGGCTCCATGTTATCCCCTCCCTTCCCCACTCCCCAGCACATTCTGGGCATTTACTTGGCTGAAATGCTTTTGTTTCTTTGTCGCCTCCCCTTTGTAACAGCCGGCACCAAATTTGCTTTATATGGTCATGAGCCCTCTTACCTGCAGCATCAAATGGGAGGGCATGAAGCCATGATAAAGAACAAGCAAAGTGAGTTCCGTGAATGGGCTTTCCCAGGCCGCCTTCTGCACACATGAGCCTCCCCAGAGGGGGCACAGAACAGGGATGAGGCTCCTCGCATCTGTGGGGGCTATGAAGACAAATGTTGTGTGTACCTAAAACTAAACCAGCACTCACTGCTTCCAGGAAGAGTTGGAATAAAAAGGAAGGAGAAAGTCACCGGAAATGAAACTCAAAGGCCAGGAGTGAGGGCGGTTACCTGCCACACTCCTGTGACAGCCTACCCATCACGGCAAAGCTGGAGAGTGGGCAGATCCTTTCCCAGAGCCCCTCCAAGTCATCTTGGAGAAACCATCGGACTTCCCTCTTTTCTTCAGATTTCTTCAACCACTCCACAGACATATTTAAAGTACCTGCCACAGCTGTCTGGTAGGCACAATGTGGGCACAGCCAACCACCTGGGGTGCTGGAGGGGAGACCACCGAGGGCTGAGGGGGACAGGGCTGACCCTGGGGGTCACGGAAGCCTCTGCCTCTAGAGGGGGTGGAGGTTACTGGGGCCTGCTCCAGGCGGAGCTGCCTCTCCCTCTCCCTCTTCTCAGCCTGACATCTCTACCCACCATGGGTGCTGTCACTCCGAGCACCTCTCACTCTCCAGAGCACCCCTGGCACCCTGGTCTCCCTGCTTTTTGGCTCTCAGGAGTCTGCTCAGGGCCCAGCTGGCCCTAACACAGCGCGTTTCTCTCAGCAGAGTCTGAAGCCAGAATACAGGCGACATGTAAGAATAATGCCAAGGACGGAAGAGGATGGGGCAGCCGAGGAGAAGCTCCACGTTACCCTCAAGCCCTACCCAGCAGGCAGCTGTCCCCACCCCGGCTGTGCTTGTGGAGACATCTCTGTGTGGCCAAACCACAAGGCCCCCATTTGGAGGATCCCATTTTCTAACCACCTTGGCCTAACATCAATAACAACATTGCCCCATAAGAAGCCGCGAGGCATTTCCTCAGGGAACCACCAGCGCCAGGGCTCAAAGACCAAGTTCAGACACTAGGAACTCCCCTCAGGAGTGTAAAACTGAGTTCAGAAATAAGAAAAACAAAGTTTCCAGCCCAAGTCTCCTCCACGGGAGACACCCTCAGCGCCCCTCCTCACAGCTGCTAGGCCTCCTTCCCGGGCTGGCCCCTCATTAGGAACTGACAGTCCCAGCCATGCCAGCCTCCAGGCCTCCTTGTTAACTCCTTGGTTTCCCTTACTGCTGCCAGGAAAAAATTAGGCCTCCGAAATCCTGAGCAGTGCTGAGAGGCAGAGAGCACCTACCACAGATAGTTAATGGTGTGTACATTCTATGGTTTCCCTTAATAAACCAAATTAATAATAATTGCTGCCATTTAAGGAGTGCCTCTTATGCTTTACCCACTTGCATTATGAACTCTTCTGCAGCCTCTCATGTTCGCAACAACACTAGAAGGTAGGAATTGCTTCGCCTATCCTATAAATGACAGCATGGAGGCTGTGTAGCTGGCAAGCAGATGTGTGGTTTAAACTCAGCTCTGTTCTCTTTTTCGCCCACCTTCTTACTTACTTTGAGCAAAACTGGATTCTAAAATGTGCAGATTAAAGAGCTGACCACTACCCTTGCATCGTCCATCTGCAGAAATTTTATGTCTTTTTCTTTTTCTTTTCTTTTTTTTTTTTTTTGAGACGGAGTCTCGCTCTGTCTTCCAGGCTGGAGTGCAGTGGTGTGATCTCAGCTCACTGCAACCTCCACCTTCTAGTTTCAAGTGATTCTCCTGCCTCAGCCTCCCGAGTAGCTGGGACTACAGGTGCTTGCCACCACGCCCAGCTGATTTTTGTATTTTTAGTAGAGACGGGGTTTCACCATGTTGCCAGGCTGGTCTCAAACTCCTGACCTCAGGTGATCCGCCCACCTTGGCCTCCCAAAGTGCTGGGATTACAGGCATGAGCCACCGTGCCCGGCCAGAAGTTTTACATCTTTAAAACCAGAAAACACTGGGTTGGGAATGGGAAGAGTCAAGGGGTCTCCCCAGCCAAAGAGGCTTGTTGACTTTGAATAAGTACCAGCTGCCTTGAGCTTTTGAGCTTTGGCAACCTGATTTCAAAATGGTGCAAGTAAAAATAAAAATGTCTGTCTTTCTTCCTTCTTGGGCCTGTTGAAAGATCAAATAGATCTAGTCGGGCAAAAACATTGTAAGCTGAAGAGAGCTGTGAAGAAGGATGATGCCACCGGATGACTCCCCTGTGGGGGACGCCACAGTGGAAGGCGTGGGGGACGCCACAATGGAAGGCTGAGGCGCTCACTCAGATGGCTTCCCAGTGAGTTTTGGGGCCTGGTGTTCCAAGGGCCCTTTGTTTTATTTGTAAAAGACAGGCGCTGCAGCATTGTGAAGACCTGGTTATTTTATGATTTTGGAAGACCAGCAAGTTTGTCATAAGGACAAATATGGGTCCTCCATGGCTGACTTTGGACTGTTAAACAGATGGCCCATGGCAGAAACCATGTGTAGGCCATTTTCTTTGACCCACCACCTACTCCTTTTATCACATGGCCAATATATGAGATTCTCCTCTCCCAGAGAAAGGAATCAGTTCATTAAATTTGGATCATTGAGTTTATCACCGAAACCCAGAAACACCACAAATGTCCCTCGGTTGGGGAATGGATAAACAACCATGGTACATTTATGCAACAGAATATCAACAATAAAAAGGAATTAAATACTCCTACATGCAGTAACGTGGATGAATCTCGAATGCCTTATGCTAAGTGAAAGGAGTCAGATTCAAAAGGCTATGGACTGTGTGATTCCATTTTATAAGACATTCTGGAAGCCTCAAAACTCCAGGGTCGGAGAACAGATCAGTGGTTACCAGAGGTAAATGTGCAGGAAGGGAGTGACCAGAACGGAGGAGCACAAAGGAATCTGGAAGACGAGATGGAACTGTTCTGTATCTTGGCTGTGGTGGCAGTTACACAACTGAGGACAATTGAGGAGGAAGTCCAGTTGTATCACATAGTGTGGTAGGGGATAGCATGACACTGTGTAGCACAGTGAGCTGTGGTGTAGTGTAAAGTGTTATGTGCAGCGTAGTATATTACAGTAATGTGGTGTGTAGTGTAGTGTAGTGCACATGTGTCATGTTGTGTCATGTGTATTAGTACAGGAATTTGGCCACTAGTCCTCTACCTAGAGTTGGCAATGATTACCTGGGGAAGGTGTTAAGAGTCCAGGGCCCCATGCCCCAGTGATCTGATTCACTGGATCTGGGGTAAACCCAGGAGTCTGCATTTTAAACAAGCTTTCCAGGTTATTTTGATGCAGGTGGTTAATGGCCCACATTTTGAGGCCCACCATGAAGCCTTTCTTCATTATTTTGGGATTTATGCTTCATGAGCAGACTTCTTTTATTCCTTGGTGTTTCTCCAAAGGCCCCTTAGACTCTCATGCTTCATAGTGATCCCAGATGGGAGACATTCAGGTACGTGCTGGGAGCCCCGAGGGGTTGCCTGCATTCTAGCGGCAGTAGGCTTGGCGGCTTTAACCATCTGTTCCTCTGGGCCTGTATCCTGAACATCTTTCTCCACTAACCTGTAATCTTGGAATTCACCCAGCTTCTTGGGAAGTGGCAGCTTTGGCCTCAGGGGATATTGCTGAAAGGAAATTTTGTTTCTCTGAAATGCTTTCAGTTTTCTCGAAGAAAAAAAAATCCCAAGCTAGAAGCAACGCCACTCTGGGATACCCCTAATTCTGAGCTCTAGAACCACTTTACAGAAGGCAGGATAACAACCTGGGTTCAAATCTCAGTTCCATCACTTACCACTTGTGTGATGCTGGGCGAGTAATGTCATTTCTTAGAATCTCAAATATTTACATTCAAATTCTTACATTCAAATTTTTGATGTGTAAAATGGGACTGATATCTATACTCGTTTTGCAGGGATCCCATGGGGCTTGAGGGATGCATGCTGAGGTCTTGGGAGGGGACTTGTTATAATGGCTGAACTTTCTAAAGATTCAGCAAAACAAAAACATATGTACATATACATACATCAATCTATAAAGTAAATATGGCAACATGTTAAGAGCTGTTGAATCTGGCCGGGTGCAGTGGCTCATACCTGTAATCCCAGCACTTTGGGAGGCCGAGGCGGGTGGATCACGAGGTCAGGAGTTCAAGATCAGCTTGGCCAACATGGTGAAACCCGGTCTCTACTAAAAATACAAAAATTAGCCAGGCGCGGTGGCAGGTGCCTGTAATCCCAGCTACTTGGGAGGCTGAGGCAGGAGAATCACTTGAGCCTGGGGGGCAGAGGTTGCAGTGAGCAGAGGTTGCAGTGAGCCGAGATCACACCACTGCACTCCAACCTGGGCAAACAGGGCAAGACTCCGTCTCAAAAAAAAAAAAAAAAAAAAAAAGAGTTGTTGAATCTAGGTGATGGGTGTATGGCTAGTCATTCTTTCAACTTTCCTATATGTTTGAAATTTTTCATAATAAAATCAGAATAAAGAGATGATGAATATAAGGCCATCAGCCCAGTGCCTGTCACTTGATAGGTCTCAGTTGGCTGGGGAGCAGGGGAGGTAAGGATGGGAAGGCAGGGAATGGAAGGGGACAGAGAGGAGAGGAGGAGGAGGAAGGGCTGCAGGCTGGCCCAGAGCTGGAGGAGCACTGAGGAGACAAGGAAGGGACCCAGGAGCCCCAGCAATGCCCACCTTTGGGAGAGTGTGGGTGTGAGAGTTGCCCTTCCTGTTCCCATCTTAAGGGGATCCAGGGTTGAGGGAGGGAGAGCCCCACTCTGGTTAGGAGGCTCTTGGGATGGTTCTTTCCTTTTCCTCAGGATTCTGGGAAGAGCAATTAGGCCATCTTCAGGTGTTCCAGGCCCTCTTGGTTGAGATGAGAACATGATAGAGATGACAGAGATCCTTTGGGCCTGGGACTGTTTACAATTTACAGACACTCTGAGCCCCCTGACGCATGAGAGTCTTGCTCAACAGCTGTCTAAGCACTGGAGTGTAAATGAACAAGGAACAAATGGCAGAGGGAGGTCAGCAAAGCTGTGAGGACAATGCATGAGCTGTGCACCTGCCCCAACCCTCCCCCAACTCTGAGAGGGCCCCTCAGCCAAGGGCTCCCACCCAAGCCCAGGCCTGGATCTCAGGGCATCTTCCACATCTAGTGCATGAATCCAGCCTGGTTTGAAAGGACAAAGTAGGCCGGGCGTGGTGGCTCACGCCTGTAATCCCAGCACTTTGGGAGGCCAAGGTGGGTGGATCACCTGAGGTCAGGAGTTTGAGACCAGCCTGGCCAACATGGTGAAACCCTGTCTCTACTAAAAATACAAAAATTAGCCAGGCGTGGTGGCGGGCACCTATAGTCCCAGCTACTCGGGAGACTGAGGCAGGAGAATCGCTTGAAGCTGGGAGGTGTAGGCTGCACTGAGCCGAGATTGCGCCACTGCACTCCAGCCTGGGGGACAAGAGTGAGACTCCGTCTCAAAAAAAAAATAAAGAGAAACGACAGAGTAGTTTCCTTTTGCTGCTGTAACACATCACCACAAACTTAGAGGCTTAAAACCAGCAAACATTTATAATCTTACAACTCTAGAGGTCAGAAGCCCAGAATGGGTCTTGTTGGGCTAAAATTAGGTATCTGATGTTGGTGGGCTGTGTTCCTTCTGGAGGCTCACCTAGAGGATCACACGGGAGCATGCCCTTGAAGTATCTACTAGTGTCTGTGCCACAGATACTTCCGGGGCATGCTCCCGTGTGATCCCCTAGGTGAGCAGCTGTTTCCTTGCATTTTCCCTCTTCTAGAGGCTGCCCTCCTTCCATGACTTGTGGCCCTCCCTCTGTCTTCAAGGCTGGCAGTGGCTGTTTGAGCTTCTGTGACCATGCCATCTCTCTGGTTCTGACTCTTCTGCCTCCCTCTTCCCCATTTAAGGACCTTTGTGATTACACTGGGCCCACCTACATAATCTCCTTATTTTTAACAAGTGTCTGTTGATTAGCAATTTTAACTCCTCCTTGCTATGCAACCCAACACATTCACAGGCTCCGGGGATTAGGATATGGACATCCTTGCAGGGTGGGGGCATTATTCTGCCTACACAGGGGATATTCTCAAATGGATGGGCATTTTTACCTTTGACCCTCAGGGATTCCAAAACTTGAGTGTACTTCAGAATCATGGGAGACAGTGTTTGAAAAGGCAGAATTTTAGGCCCTGTCAGATTCAGACTCAGTACTTCTAGGATGGGCCCAAGGAATCTGAATTTTTAACAAGCTCCCTCAGGCTTTCCTGATACACATGATTTAAAGACCACATTTAGAAAAATCTGCTTTCCTTTGGCTTCGGATAGGGCATAGTGGCTACATTTTAGAAACCTAATTACAAAATCTATGGTCTGTAATTTATTGAGCAATTCTAGTGTACTAATAAATATAGCTAAGCTTATCAAGCACTTGCTATGTGCCAGATTCTGCTTCAAGGGCTGTCCATGCATCATCTCACTTAATCCTCTCAATCACACAACAAGGTAGGGTTATTATTGTCCCTATTTTGCAGATAAGAAAACAGAAACTCAAGGGGTTAGGTAACTTACCTGCGGTTGCACAGGCAAAGCCAGAAAGAAGCCTATCCATCACCTTCCTTTTCTTTTTCTAAAGCTTGAGTTTAACCATGAACTAGCACAGTGCTGGCACACAGTAGACCCTCAATAAATATATGTTGAATTACAGGGTGAATAAACAGATAGGGGCTTTGCATGCGCTAACTCTAATCCTCAAGGGAGACATTATCATTATCCTCTATGAAACATCAAGGACCCCGAAACTCAGAGAGATAAGACCCTATAACTATGTCTGAGCATATGTCTCAAGTCCATATGCTTCTTACCACATCAGGGGGGCTAAAAGCCACAATC
This sequence comes from Nomascus leucogenys, assembly GCF_006542625.1. Classification (NCBI taxonomy): domain Eukaryota; kingdom Metazoa; phylum Chordata; class Mammalia; order Primates; family Hylobatidae; genus Nomascus; species Nomascus leucogenys. The sequence continues at coordinate 95,080,729 of NC_044383.1, read as the reverse complement.
CACATGCTCTCTCAAAAGATTGCTTTTTCACTGTGCATTTATACCATACAAAAAACTTCATTTGCTTTGAGTTCTGCAGTTAACAACGGGCTTCCATCAAAAAGAACTTAATTGTACTACATCAGGCCAAGTGGTGGCTCCACCACTCAGGGAAGATGTTTTTACCCCCCCCAGAGGTGGAGCAAGCCCTGGGCGTGGCCAAGCTGAGGAGGGGGTGGCTTGAACCTTTACACTCAGGGAGGCACAAGCATAGCAATTAAAGCTTCAGACCACCCTGGTAGGTTCTTTTTAATTAAACTCTTATTGAAACACCTGGGAGGGCCACAACAGTGCCCTGGGCAGGAGGGGTGTGCTGTGGAAATGCCATCTGCACTGATCAAGAGACGGCAACATCAGAGGCCTCCTCTCTCTCTCTCTCCTCTCTCTCGTGCGCGCGCGCGCACACACACACACACACACACACACACACACACACACACACTCCAGAGGACAGTTTCCCTGCCTCACACAGGTGGATTCCAGGCTGTCACTACTTCCTTCCCCCTTCGAACTAGCAGTAAATCACTCTGGCCTCCTGTCTTCATCAGAAAGACCTTCCAGCTGGGCCACCACAGGCCCCTATATCATTTCACTTCTTTAGGACAGAAACTGGAGAGACTCAGTGTAACACAAGCGGGTTCTAGCGCAAACATCTGTGTAGGGTGCACCACCTACCTCCTCTGAAATGCTGTTCTCTCTCCACTCCCTTGCCACACCCATCATCCCCACTCCTCCTCCATCTCCAAGTCCTCTTCCTCTCTTCCATCCTTTCCCCTTTCTCCATTTCTTTCCCTATCCTATCAGATGCATCCTCTACCCTAACTCTCCCAACAGGGTTCCATGGCCGTAAGTGTCAGCTTTGGAGGCCTGGGGCAGGCAGAAGGGCAGGTTACAGCAAGTAACAATGAACCTTTGAGTCCACTTTGGATCTGAGTTTCCCTTCTGGAAAATGAATATATTCACATTTGCCAATTTACTGACTCAAAGCAGTGTCTGTGGTTCTGTTTCTTGCTTTGTAGTTCATAAAATGTGTGCTCCCTTTCTGGGCTCACGCATCATGACCCCTTAAAAAGTATGGAATGTTTGTGAAGTGGACCAGGGAGAGGGAAATGACTCACTCAAGGACACATAGCTTTCAGTGGTAGAGTCAGGACTAGAAACAAGTCTTCCCACCCTCTCTTGCCATTTGAGTTCTTGGTGTTCATGACAGTGATTCTACGGGACATAGAATGGAAGCAGCTGACCATGAGCACGGCTGCTGTCAACAGGTCCTGAAGAACATCAAGGAAAATAATAAGGGCAGAAAAACCTTACAAGTTGGTTACCTTTCATTTTTTTAATTGCTTTGCAATCTAATTATACTGATGAGGTTCATTAATGTCAGATTAATTTTGTATGTTTTACAAGATTAAAAAAAAAAAACAACCCATGGAGTGTGGGCCAATGAGACGTGTTTAAAGAGAAGAGGATGTTGATGAAGGGCTTGCTCCTGACCTGCTTGAAGTATGCTACAGATACTTCCGGGGCGTGCTCTCATGGGAGCCTCCCAACCCTGCAAGACAGACAGCCCTGTTTCCATTTCATAAACGAGAAGACAGAGGCCCAGAGAAGATAACTGACTCACGTCACCATTCGACTAATGCACTGCAGGGCTGGGTTCAAATTGAGGTCTGTCCCATTCCCAAGTTGAGTTTCCTTTCCCCGCTCCATGGCACTGCTCCCCACAGAGATGTCAAGAGTGTCTTCTGTGACTCAGCTTCCTCTTCTGTAAAAGCCTGCCTCCTGGCTTCTGTGTGCACTGAGAGTGAGCCCTCCGCCCAGGTGCCAACCTGCACAGTGGGGCAGTGGGCAGGTGGCGTAAGCGCTTCTCCTTTGGAGAAGCAAGTTCTCCCACTTGGGAGGAGGAGCCAATCAGACCCTTGAGTACCCCTGCTATGGGGACAGCTCTGCTCTGAAAGCTGGCACAGGCTCACCCAGGGGCACCCGAGGGCCAGGGCCTGGCAAAGGAGGAGGGCTGCTCTCCCATGCCCGGCTGGGCTGTCCTCCAGCAGGTTGTGCAATCTCGCTATGAATAGGTCTGGGTGTGTAGTTTGGGGCCAAGAAGACCAGACTTGTTTCCTTCAGGGTGACAGCTCCCCTCTGGAATTGTGGGAGGTGAGGGAGTGCAGCTGTGAGGTCAGGCTTCTGACCCTGAAGCTGGGCGGTCCGAGCTGGTGGTGTGAGGGGTGGAGTCTGTGGCCAGACTGGATGGACAAGTTGTCTGCATGACTCTTCTGTGTGTGGAAATCACCTGAGGCCTTCTGCCTCCCCAGACCTCCTGAGCCTCCCTCCCATCCTCCACCCCTCCTTCTCAGCAGTCCAGGCCCTCCTTACCTTAGGAACAGGCTTAAAACAAAAAAGTTTGGAGGGAGAGGGGAAAAACAGATTTGCAATTTTATTTCATTTGCAAGGAAAAAGCCTGGTCTGATTCCTAAGCCTGGGCTCTTTATATAAAAAAAATTTTTTTAGACACAGGGTCTTGCTCTGTTGTCCAGGCTGGAGTGCAGCGGCATGATCATAGCTCACTGTAAGTCCTGGCCTCAAGTTATCCTCCCACTGGGCCTCCCAAAGAGCTGGGATTACAAAGATGAGCCACTGTGCTACAACTGCATTTTTAAAATATCAAAAATATGAGATTTTCCTACAAGACTGGTGTGAGTGGTGTGAACTGGCACACTGGAGGACAATTTGGTCAACCTTGATCAAGTGTATACACCCTTTGTGACAGGTGCACCAAAATCTCAGAAATCACCACTGAAGAACTTCATGTAACCAAAAACCACCTGTTCCCCAAAAACGACTGAAATAAAAGTTTTAAAAATGTATATATCCTTTGACCCAGCAATTCCATGTTTGGGCATTAATTCTACAAAGATTCTTGCACATGTATGAAATACCAAATGTATAAGGTTACTAGTTGTAGTGTGGCTGGTAATAGCAAACATCTGCAAACAATCCAATGTCCAGTATCTATCAACAGGGGACTACTGGTTAAATCAATTATGACACATTAATACAATGGAATACTATGTAACTATAAAAAGAATGAGGAAGCTATGTATTAAAATCTCCTCCATCTTGGGAGAAAATCATTTAAAAAGCAAGATGCCTGTGTATATACAGCATGTATGATGTACATTTTGTGTAATAAGAGGGGAAAATAAGAATCTGTGTTTTTATTACTTGTAGGTACATAAGACATTCTGGAAGGAAACGTTAAGGAATTCTGGGGTGGGAGGAACTAAGCAGATAGAGGACAAAGATGGGAGGAAAACATTCCCAGTGTGTGTCTTTTCATGCTTTCTGGCTTTTGAATCATGTGAATGCACTACCTTTCAAGATATTAATTTTAAAACAAAGTGCAACAAAATGAAGACAATTTTGTGAAAAAATGCCATGACTCAATTGTCCTCCTACAATGGACATGTGTCATTTTGAGGGCATGTCCCAGCATGAGAACTCCCTTCCTACTTGGAGTTACCCACTGGGTGCACCTTAGCGGGAGGAAGAGTCCCTCCCTCCTCCCCTATTGAGGGGGCCATGCCTTCCTGATCCCTCGCTGCTGCCTACTGGGGCTCAGGTGCAGCTCACATGCTATCCAACTCTGGTGGCAATACCAAGGGCCTGAGTCCAGTGATGAGGACCACAGAGTCCAGGACACAAGAATTATTTTTACATTTTACCTTTTAGCACTTCTCCCAGCCAGTTTTATACTACTAGGTATTACTTATATTTTGCTTTTCTTATATCAACATATAAGGTTACAATATAAGAGCAATAATTACCCTTCTAAACATGTGTCCAAAATGAGTGTTTTTTTACATATATGCATAGTTTTCACGATTACTGTTTTGATAGATGCATAATATTCCTTTCTTCTGATTAGGTACTTCCTATACTATGATATCCAAGATGTTGATAGGAGGAAGTTAAGGAAACCCAAAGTGATGGAGATACAAATTTGTAACAATACTATTCCTTTGTCAGTGAGATTCCTTCAACAGTATAGTCACCTCATCACTTCTACTTCTACTCCCCAATACCCTTCTCCCATCTTACTCCTTACTCCCTCCAGTCTGAGTCAAAGCCAGCCTCTCTCAATCGGTTTTTAGAAGCTATATTTATCTAAGTATATTACACTCCCACTTTGATAAAATGGTACACCAGGTGAAGAGTTGAAATCCAAACGCCCTTGCCTCCCTCCTCTAGACTCAACCCATTACCAAATTTATCATGATTTCTTCCAGATCAGAGCTTCCCAACTTGGTTGGAAAGTTGCAGGGGTGTGAGCTATGGCTCCCTTAGCCCTTAGGGTGATCTCCAGGGCCTGTGGCTGGGAGAGCTGAGTTGGTCACCTGAAACCCAAAGCAGTTTTCTCCGCCTTTCCAGTGGGGCACATAAACATCACTCTCTGCGGGTGCCTGGTTGAGAGAACAGTTCTAGAATTACCATGCTTTCTCATTTCTTCATCTTCCTTCTAGAATCCACTCCTACAGTATGCCCTGGGGCCCTTCCCAAAGGTCAGCTCTGACTAGGCCACCACCCTGCTGGTTTCCCATGCTCAATCGCAAACTCCAAGCTCCTTGGTCTTGAGGTTTCTGGCAGCCTTGTTTTCTTACCTGACTTCTCGCCTTCTTTGAGCTCTTTAAATCCCAAACAAGCTCACCTCTCAGTTTCCTGAGCATGTTCCAATCCTTCCTGTCTTTGGAATTCATCACTTCAGCCAGAAAGCCTGATTCATTTCTGCCTTTTAGCTCAAATGTTAGCTTCCTCTGTCCCTCTATCTTATCCTTAGCAGCATTCACGGGACTCAGGTGCTGAAGTACATGCCAGCAGGCCTACACACTTTAGCTCAGCCCCTTCAACTGGTCTCACCAACACAAGCACAGCGCCTGGCACACGCGGGTGCTGGTGGAGGAATGATCATAGGATGCACAGAAGAGATCCTGAGCCAATACTAGCAGGGCATTGGGATTTCTCCTCCCAAAGTGAGTGGAGATGAGCAAGTCCTCAGAGAAGGTAGGCAAACCCCAACAGCTCTGAGCCATTACTACGTGATGGTTGGTAGGCAGAACTACACACGCACATGCGTGCACACACATAATCTAATTTTCTTCCAGTCTTAAATATTGCTGACAGTCTTCCTCTTTCGGCTTTTGAATTAGGAAAATCCGGGGGAAAGGACTCTTCCTCCTGCTCCAAATGTGTCTGTTCCTCTGGGCCCAGCGCCACTGCTTTTCTTTGATGGAAAGGAAAGCAGAGCTGGAGTGGGCCCCTTTTCTGAGTGCTTCTCTCTCACTTCCACCCCTCAAATACTCTCCCCTGCTGGCTCCCACCACAGGGCTGCAAGCAGCTCAGGGCACCGCAGACTGCACCCCACCACCAACCCATAGCCATCTACTTCCCATGTCACAGGGTTGGGGTTGTGGGTGTTGTGGGTGTGTGTGTGCCGGTGTCTGGAAGAATGGTGGCTATGAATTCTCTGCCTGGGACCCCTGTATCCCAGCTGTGGTATGGGTGACTTGGCTGATACACATCAAAGTAACATCTGCTGGCCTAAAGCTTTGCCCTCATTATTGAATAAACTGCAAAATCAAATCCCTAATATGTTTGAGATTAACTAGTCCAAACTCTTCCTCTTTTAAACAAGAAGCTGAAGCAGGAGAGTAAGCAGCTGGCCCTTTATCCCTGCAGGTGGAGTAGACAGATCACTCCTGGACTACACGCTCTTACGGGGCAGGCACAGATCCTCGTTCTCCTGGTGCCCATCACAAAGGCTGGCCCACTGCCACACTGGAGACTGGCTTCGTAACTGTGGATCATTAAATTAACTTACTAGTTTTTGGTTGCATTTTTACCTGGTTGTGGAGAACTCTCTACTAAGAATCTTGTCGTAACTGGTATTAGAGCTCCATCTTGAATCCTCTGGAAGACAGAATAAAAATTGGGAAGTAATCTCAAGTAGGCTTTGGCATCCCCAGTAGGCTTTGGCATTAGGAGACGGTGAAGTTTTACCTTTGTAAGTAATTAAAACAATGGTGAAGAAAAACTTATCCACCACCAATACAGAATTTATCCCAAATTCCCAACTTTAAAACCTTTCACCTCCTTGATCTGAAGTAAGAACCTATCATGTGGGACCTTAAAATAGATCCTGCTTATTCTATATCATCTGAATAATTTCATATGGCTATTAAAATGAGAAAACACAATCCAGACTACTAAGAATAGTTTTACAATAGGTGGTTCCCTCTCACTTAACTGAGGAGGCCCTAAAGGTACACACAGAGGAAATGTTTACGCTGTTGCCACCAGAAGCCTGAAGTGTCGTGTCTGACTTTCAGTATGCGGGTCGGGCAGGAGGGCACTGTTGCCAACCAACGTTCATGTGTTGGACTCACGTGAGGAAGACCTCATCCAGGTCAAGCAACTGACAAGTTAAGACCTCAGACACTCAGTGAGGGCCGTCTCTAAGTCCCAACTCCCTACTTATTCAAAGCTCCCTGGGCAACATGACTCAGAACACACCAAAAGTGGCCATCAGCCACCATGAACTACGCCATAAATCTGCCTTTATTAAGTTGTCTGTTGTCTGTGGAGGTCAGAAGTGGGCCAGAGAAAAAGTTTACTAGGTTCATTTAAAGATTTTGCAATAGAGTCTCTCAGCTCTGTGGCTCTCCCAGCCTGTGGGGGAGTTCCACAGGGAGACCTTGAGATAAACTGCCATTTTATTCCTAGGGTTCAAGAAAGGGGGAGGGAGAACAAAGAGACTTCTTGGAGTAAGATAGAGTGTCACTGATGCTTTATTTACATGCGTCACCATCTCTTTTACAAACTAGATTACGGTTTTAAGTGGAATACACAAGGCAATATCTACAAACACCAAGGAAAGTTAAGTACTGCATCTCTATTTCATTTGGAAAGGGGAAGATTCCCAAATCAAACTGGTTTTGATCCTTAAGAAAGGCGGCAGAGTTAATTCATGGCAACATATGGTTAGACAAAATCTGCAGGAAGAATGCCATATGATAGTGTTCGCACTGAAAGAAGGATGAGGTGCTTCAAATCAAAGTCTGAACTGCTTGACTCTCAGGTGTTTAAATATGGCCACACACCATATTTAGTTCTAGATTATATGGGATATGAGCAAGGAATTGAAACAGATAAGACAGTTTTTACAGATACTGTATACAGATTTTTTTTCCATTCATGCAACTTTTTTCTTAAAAAAAGTTAAACATGTGAAGCCAAAATGCACAATACATTTTTTTAAATATTAACTAATTTTTCTGGTCCTCCTTCACATTTGTTTACATTTCCCATGTACATAATGTGCTAGGACAAGTATACAGGAGAAGACTGATTGCCAGGCAATGAGATAATTTTAGAGAAATAAGTGACCAGACACATAGTTCTTAAAAGCAGCTGCACACGTATTTCTGGAGTGTGGCAAGAGGCCTCATGATCAATCATTCATCAAAGAAAAATATAAACAGATACAACTAAACAAGAGGAAAATATTCCATTCATTTAAACTGCATAAAATGTTACCCACTTAAGATTTAGATAAAATATAATATACTCTTTTATTTGGGCATCTGCTTCAAGACCTCATTTGACAGGCATGATTCCATCAGAACTTCACTTCCTCTAGTAGTACTCTGCCTCCCCGGTCTCCGAGAGAGGCTGGCTTTTTCGTACCTCTTTACTGGTGATTGCATTTCTACCAAAAAAAAAATTTTTTTTTAACATTATGCCTAATCATACAATGTTCACCCAAATACAGCAAGAAAAATAAAACCAGAGTTCGGAGCTATTAGGGTTTCCTTTTTGCTTTGAGAGAGGATGAGTAACTTTTTTTTTTTTTTGACATGGGGTTTCACTCTTGTTCCCCAGGCTGGAGTGCACTGGCGTGATCTCGGCTCACTGCAACCTCCGCCTCCTGGGTTCAAGCGATTCTCCTGCCTCAGCCTCCAGAGTAGCTGGGATTACAGGCATGCGCCACCATGCCAGGCTAATTTTGTATTTTTAATAGAGATGGAGTTTCTCCACGTTGGTCAGGCTGGATAACATTTTTATTTCCCCTCGCAAGCCCTTGGCACCAACATGGAGGACTTCTTTTTGACTGCTTTATTCTTCACAGCCTTTTCCAAGAGATTCAAATCCTCCTTACTCTTTAAGTGGGGTCCACCAGGTAGAGGCGAAGTCTGTCCCCACCATCTTTAAACTGCGTACAAGTTTGGAAGCCACCTGAAATCACACCCTGAGCGGGGCATACTTGTCCTGAGTAGTAAGCCATGGTGTCCTCTCCTCAGGGTGGGGAAGCCACACACACAATGCTAAAAATCAACACCAAAAACAAACACAAAGTCCGCCTTGTACTACACGTGTGAATGATCCTCCCACTAACAGGAGAGACAAACTTCTGAATTTTTAAAATGTGTTTCAGCAATCATATTGCAGAGGATGCAATAAAGGAAACCAAGCTCAGATTCATTCACAGTTAATTGGGTACACTGAGCCTGGCAGCCAGTTCTCATGCCAGGACAGTGAAGGCTTGTGATAAAGCTCTTTCCTAGCTTTGGTAACAGGTATCAGGTTCTGGAGCCCTGGAGAGAACAGCAGATCCCAAGAGCGCATGTCATGTTTTCAACATTAGGTACTCTTCTAATTTCTCATCAAAAAGTAGGCGGCTCCCTAGAGCAGCTTATTTAGAGGCCAAGGGTGGCCTCGGATAGTTCTCATCATAAATCAAACATTACAGCTGCCAGGCCCCTTGAGGCTAAGCATTCTGCTGATATGCTCCAGATCAGAAAATTATTGTTAGGGACCCGTGACACTCACTCAGAATGTGACATGGTGGCCAACGGTTGGCCTGTCCTGGAAGCAGGATCTCAATATAAGGGGCAGAGGGCTCTGGCAGCACCCCTGCCCACTTTAGAACCGGGCTAGTCTCTGGGGCCCTGGCCTCTCTGCAGGTGGCTGAGGGTGAGGGTGCCAGGACCCTAGACAGGCTTCACTACCAGATTCTTGGCTGACCCTCTCCAGGGGCTGGCAGGTCTCTCAGTACTGTTGCTGCACTTGACTTTACCCTGGTCTCAGCTCTCCACAACACTCTACATGTAGATGCTGTTTTAGTTACTTGAAAAAGAAAAAACAAAACAAAACAAAAAACCAAAGCATTCCCTCTTAATTCTCCTGATCTGTTTTGTGCTGCCTTGCCCTTGTACCTTCTCTGTCCCTTCCTCAGCTGTTTCAGAGTAAATGATAATCTGGTTCTAGGACATTCAGTAAGACATTCTGCCTGAAATTCAACAAACGCTAGAAAAGGAGAATAAATGAGATACCACATGTCTGAAAAGAATTCAACGTTTTAAAGTTGAAACTTTCTCACTCCCAAAGCGGCTCCCAGGGTCTGTAAAACTGCAAAGGCAAGTAGCTATTTTGTTAGTTACTTTGCATGTTTCTCTGAACTCAGGACAGTTCTCAGGACCCTCATGCTGGAAGCACTCTGGAATTCTCCTATCCCCCAACCCTTTTCCATCTCACTCCCCACTGCAGCCCCCATGCTACTACTGCCTCTGCAATGCATCCCCACCCAGGGCAGCATCCCTTAGGAAGCTTGGAGAGGCAATCCTCCTTCACTGCCACTGGAAAGTTCTTGCATACAGCACATTACTAAAGAATCCAGGAAGTGGCTAGCATTATTATAAAGGAATATAGTAAGCAAGTCTGGCTCACTGACAAGCAGACCATATGAATAGAATACATAAAAAAATTATACATACTTTAAAAATGAAGATTATAAACGTGTAGCAGTTTAGAAAAGGCAATGTGCTACAGCTCTACTATAACCACAATTGCACAACAATTTACAGATTCAGTAAAAGGCAGGGTGAAATCAACAGGGCCATCGCTCAAACATGGCAACCCAAGCGAGGCAGGAGACGTGTGACAATACCAAATGGAACTCTCATTATGCTAGGAGCTGTGATCACCACCAATATCACCCCCAGAGGAGTTATAAAGCCAAGGCGCACAAGGGGGCCCCTGGTGGCCGGTGGTGTGTGCAGGGGGTTGGGTGGCACGTCTGTGTTGGTGCCCACTGTCACGGTGCAAGCATCAGCAAGAACTCAAGCAGGGAAGTCTGTGCTGAAATACTAGCCTGTATTCCTAAGGCCCATGCATAAGGTTCCATTTTTGTACTGTACATGATAAAATATATTTATACATTTATATGCCTAATGCTTTTTATGCAAAGAAAAGAGTCTTCATATATCACTTTGGAGAAGTATGCATATGCTGTGCTAATCAGAGCATCATTACACCAATTTCATATGTACCAAAGGTGGTCCCAACTATTCCGTCTACCAAAGAAGGTAACGAATATAATCACACTTTCCAGGTTAAACAGAAAGCACCTATACAGCACCATAACTTTTTGAAAACACAACAAAATGAAATCCATAGAAGCAGAAAAAAAAAGTTAAAACTGCCCTATTTTGTACTTCCATTGAGTCACTTGTACAATTACAACCTAAGCTTATATTTAAAAAATCAGTTTGTATGCTATTGCCTCTCACTCATACACTTCTAGCAGATCAGATTATACAGCAAGGCTGAAAATAATCAAGGATGTGTATTTAGGAAAACAGTGAAGTCAGAACTGCCTCAGCAATGACTTGGGTTTTTACTCTTCACACATTTCTCACTGCAAGCTTAATGCTCACCTGTAAGTTCATTTGTTCTGCAAAGCAAAACGGACTTTTTTTTTTTCCTTTTCTTTCTCCTTAAAACTAAACCCTTTAGTGGCATTTGGCAATGAGTGGAGAGCTGAGCTGATTTCTTTCCTGAAAATATCAATATCCTAGTTTCTAACCAGCAGACCAACACTGTTCACATTAGCTGAGGACACTGACAGGAGATCACAGGCCCTACTGATCTGGCACCCGTAGACCTGGTGCTGGGGTCCCGTCCACAGATCACCCTGACTCAGAACTGGAAACACACTGGGCCGGACGCTGTGCTCCACTCATTTTGCCTATGCATGGTTCAGTCCTGGACGGGTGTGCATAGCAAACAATTGTGCCATTGTTCAGTTTTTAGAAAAGGATAATTTTCTACCAAACAAAAGAAGAAAGAAAATCCCCCTTTAGTTTATGTAATTTGTTAGTTTATGGAGTTCCATGCGCTCAAAAGCTTGTGATGCTTGAACCCGGAATGGTAACTGGTACAACATTTTCTTTCTGTTTTTAAATTTGCTAGGGGAAGGACGGTTAACATTTTAACAGAAAAATACCGCAAGTTAATGCATGTGAAAAACTCAGAAAGTCAAAGGAAAACAAACACAAGAACAACACTTAAAACATCCCATAAACCATCGCAATATTAAAACACCACAGAATGGCCGACGGGGGCTCACGGTGTGCTCTGAACGAGGGTGGGTGGTGCTGAGGGGTGCTGTCCTCCACTGGCAGGCGGCTCACCACCCCGTACAAGGAAGATTTTGCATACTTTTTAGAGTTCTGTTCCAAGGGTAAGTGCTTCACCCAGGGTAAGGGGCCATTAACAGTCTCTGCTGGGTTAGGAAAATGGCGTGGGATTCACAAAGGTGTTAAGCTGTAAACGGTATCACTGTCCACTTGCTGAGAGCAGATTTGGCAAAGGGTTTTCTCTGTAGGTCTTGTGTCAGTTTGAGGGTCTAAAGGAGGAGAAAAGAAAACCAGAGATCATTAAGGGCATTGCAACAGCAATAGTGGGCACCTGAGGGCCACCTGTCAAGGCCTCCCATCTCCCTCACCCACCTCAGAGCCCAGGGCTGGCACAGCAAAGCTGCTCTGCTACACCACTTTCAAAGGTCTGAAAGCCTAAGGACAAAGCACAAAGATTACTTACCTTATTTCTCATGTTGTCCTTATTACAAAATGCTCTGAAGTTGAAAAGCCCAAAGGGAATGGGATCATTCACTTTGGGAGATAAACAAACAAAGCCATATTAGGGGTGTTTTGGTGGGTCCTTTTTAGTTAGACGTTCAAGGTGCAGGTAAGATTCTGTTCTAGACTTCTGGACTGAGGGATTTCCTAGGACATGGGACTTTCCATGCTAAAACAAGGAGAGCCGGTCATCCTAAGTAGATGAGTGATATTTTTCTGGTTCTTCTCTACTGGCTATGTGGACTAACTGAATTGCTTACCACCCCTTTCCATGAATACCCCAACACCAGTGGAGATGAAATGGCCACTTTCTATAAAGGCCTTAATAAGTCTGCACTGCTGGGTGTGGGTAATCTTGACTCCCCTACTCCCCACCATAAAAAGAGTAAGTAATTACTAAGTGGGCCATCTTAAGAATTTAAGAAATGGGGTCTTGCTATGTTGCCCAGGCTGGACTTGAACTCCTGGGCTCAAGAGATCCTCCCATCTCAGCCTCCCGAGTAGTTGGGACTACAGGCATGCCAATGCACCTGGCTTAGGAATTTGATTTTTGTATTACAAATTTGGAGAAAAAAATTATATAACACATATATGGCCAAGAAATCCCCCATAAAACACCCCATTAACAATCAACAACATTATTATTCTGCCTCCAATTATTATTTTGTCTTCAATGGAAAGGCACAAAAAAGGTGCTCTTAGAGCATCTGAATTTATACAAGTCTTATTAGATGTCATGTGACCACTGGGCCCAGAAAAGTTAAAGGATGAAAAAAAAGAGTATATTCATAGAGATGTCTTAATAGCAAAAGGACGTGACATGACAGACCTCCAGACATAAGATTCTTTGTTTATGGAGACAGTGTTGACGGTTATGGTGGTAAAGAAACGGCTCTAGGCCAAGAAATGGATAGAAAAGTGGTAGTGAAACAACATGAACTCATGCTTTTCTCACCAGACAAGGTAAATAAGTAATGAAAAAAGCATCAATAAACTCACACACAAAATCACACTATATACATCTGCTTCTCCCACCTTTAGAGGTTGTACTACCGTAGGGTCATCAGGAATTCTCATGAGTGTACTGTAACTTCAATCTCTTCTGTGACTCTGCACTTGCTGGCAATCTTACCTTTCACTCTCAATGTTTGCAAACACAGCAGGACTTAGCATTTACAATGTTACATGCCCACGGTCATATTTACTTATCCTTGTTAAAGCTCCAAATTGAAGCATTTAGGTTGTTTTACTGGAGGCAGGGACAATAAAGTTTAAAAAGAAGCCCCTTTCTTCTTCCTGCCTATCCCTAGGTTTTAGTTTCCCTGGCTGATGGTTTTTTGGGGGCATTCTTTGCTTTGTAAAGCTACTAGATAATATTATCTTGGACTATAAAATAATGGCTTGTTGATTCTAGAGGGAGTAAAAGCTAAAGTAAATACTAGATCTCAGCATCTGTGAAGACCGTAGCTTGCTAAAGTCAGTGCTATTCTAACTACTCTACCTTGCCCCGCAAAGAATGAATGATTAGATAGCGTTTCACAGACACAGTCCTCTGGAAGAGGATTTGGTTTTTTCCCTCACAATAACACTTAATAAACCACCATCCAACATCACTATGTGATCAGTCAGCAGGGGACTCCCATCCCCAAGTCCCCATCCTGACTTACTGTAAGCGCCGAGGGAGAAGCTGTAAAGTACTGCCTAATTCAGATCTCTCTCCAGTTCCCTTGGGTATTAATTATGCAGCCACAGAAGCCAGTGCATAATGGGAAGGTGACACACTTCATTCCCCAAGTACAGAGACAGGGAGTGTGGCTTGCTCCAATGTAGGCTGGGCCAACACAGAAGGAAAGAGGACAGAGGACACCCATGAGCCCCTAACAGAGCACAATTTTGAGCAGAACAGGCTATCACCCCAAAGCCAGGGGTAGGAGGCCCACGTGGGACAGTCTAAAGCACCAACCAACCACAGTCCCCAGGCTTAATATCCATTCCTTCATCAAAAGGCCCCAAATCTTCAGAGAACTCCATTATCAAAAAGGAGATGTGCGAAGCACCACTTTCCCTTTCTGCAGATCGGGGTTGGGGTCACCTGTGAAGCTATGTTCTACAGCTTCCACTGAGGTCTCCCAGGCAATGCCCTCCCAGGGAGGCCTGCTCGGGAAACCACCTTGGTGCTTATAGGCTGAATTGGTAGAGGATTTGGTCCAGGTATAGAGGCAACTCTTGCAGAGGATAAATTTAATACAGAAACTCCCACTCCAGAGAACAGAAAGGCCTTTGGTTTCCTCTGTGACAGAAGGAAAACAGATTGTAAAACACTGAAAATATAGAAGATAAATGTTGAACAGAAATACAATTATCCTTCTCAGAGGAACACCAGAATCACCATTCACAATGAAAACTGGGGTAATAAAAATAATCAAAAGGAAAGCAGCAGCTCATCTGTCTTAGATTTTTAATGGCTCTTCTGTGGCTCAATGTTTGTACATGCTTATCTGATTCAATCAAGGACAGAAAGAGTAGAGGGAGCATATTAAGTGATGAAACCTAGCTACTGAGCTGGGAAAGTCAATGATACTTAGCTTGGGTACAAGTTTCATGGGTTTTAAGAAAGCTCATGTCATTCTTAAATAGTTTAAAGTATGATATTTTAGTTACAAGGTTATTTAGTTAACTGTGAGATTTATGTGTATGTGTTGATGCTCTTCTAGTTTAAAAACACATCGGATTAAGGGGCCAGGCATGGCGGCTTACGCCTGTAGTCCCAGCACTTTGGGAGGCTGAGGCAGGTCCCTTGAGCCCAGGAGTTGGAGACCACCCCGGGCAACATGGCGAAACTCCGTCCCTACCAAAAATACAAAAATTAGTCTCATAACCTGGTCTCAAAATAAATAAATAAAATTTTAAAATGCTGTAAGAAAACACATCAGATTAAGCAAAACTTTTGAAAAGAAAATGAAGCTACAGCTGATGGAACTGTAGTTTACTCTGCAAGTACTAGGCAGTATGCCAATTAACAATAAATACAAAGATGTTGTTCTGTCCCATCAGTGACTTTCAGTAATAAGGGAAGACGCCCTCCCTCCCCTCCCTGCCCAATAAACAAGTGTGAAATCAATTGTTGATACAAAGAAAATGAAATGGGGAGACCAAATAAATGATGAGGTCCATTCTAAAAATATCTACGGATGCTGTCATCTGGTCTCTGGTGAGAGCAAGTCCCTCTATAATCTTGGCATCTGTAGGGAAGACAAGTTTCTGCCTAATTATCACCATAAATCACATGATACTCTAAGAAAGAGAAATGCCTCCAAAAACTACACAAAACATAACAACCCCAATCAACTTTAATCTGGGAATGAAACATAAATGTTCCTACTGCTGTCCTCCCACAACTTAATCCACTGTGAAACATTTTTCAGTAGTGTTTTTATCTTCTTGGCAGAGAAGAACTGAACAGGACCCCAGTACTAAATAGGACATGGAAGGAAAAAGAGATCATAAGTTGAAACCTTAACATCCACAAATCCATGAAGGTTATCAACTGTTTTCCTAGCTAGACAGAACTAGATGATTTGAGGAAAGTTTGCCCCACAAGCAAAAATAAAGTGAAACACCACTTTCCTCACTCTTTAAAAAGAAAGATAATTTTAGCCAAACTTTCAACCCCTAGAGCAAGCTGGGGGACTAAATATGGAACACTTAGGAGAGAAAAGGAATTGATATTCATGCAATCTGACAAGGAAGTCTTACATGGACTCCAGAAGACAGGGGTGGGTTTCAGAGTTTGAATATTTCCATTCAAATACTCAAAGAAATGTCTGCCTGACGCCATCTCTGCTTCATTCCCAGAAGGACTTAAGGGACATGCAATCCACATGAGCCACAGTCATCTGCCAGCATCCACTAAGGCTTGTGTAGCTGGTGTCACCCCAGGAAAACAATGCTTTTGCAGGTTTTGGGTTAGGCAGCCACATCTAATTTTGGAGCATCAAAATGGCACAGTTCCCTTGGAGTTCATCCTCCAGGCAAAACTAATACAGCTCAGGAAAACATGCTAATGCACATCACACTTTGGCTTAATTTGGTCACTTTTCAATATCTTCTAGATGGAAATGGGTGATGAAAAAGAGTCAGAGAGGTTCACGGGAACCAGCCTGATGGTCACTGATGGCAGGGGCCTGGCCAATGAGAATCCAGCCCTCTGCCTGCGACGCACGCCAAACAGAGACATCTTGCATGCCTGCCAAAGAGGAAGATTTAGGAGGTGCAGCTCTGTTAAAATCCATTTTGGCAAAGGCTGTCAAGTTGCCATTTTAGGCACTGAACAGTCTATGAGGGAAACAACAGGTATAGAAGTTTAAGACAGGATGGCAGTAAGGTTTGTATTCAGTTGAGGAGCCTCCCTAAAGGAAAGTCAAATTTCCAGGAAACCCACCTCATTGACTCTGGCAATTTCTAACAGGCAAGTAAAGCACCTGTGGAGAAAGTGAGGATGTTACAGGGAAGCTTAGAATAAGCTTTTCATGGCAAAGACACTCAGGATGTTACCAGAAAGGTACTCAACTACACACATTATTAACAAAACCCCTCCATTTGTGTAAAACACAAGCTTGACTTGTGTAAAGGCTGCCTTGCACTGCCTCCCAGTAGTTCCTGGGCTTGGTCAAGGCAGCAGGTGAACCAGTCTGGGAAGGCTGGTGACAAGGCCCTCCAGAGCCTTCGCCTCCAGGACACCTCAGGGCCTGGACCTGCAGTGGACTGCCCTTCCAGCCAGCCTTTGTGCTGTGCTGATAAAACCCAAGGGAGACACAGGGAGAGAGGTAGCCATCCTCATACTTCATAGCTGAGGGACAAAAAGCTGGGGGCCACCTGCTGGGAGGCACCAGCTTTTCTGTTGCTTAAATTTAGTGATTATTAATGGCTAAAATAAGTTTAAGAATGCCCTATCTCTGACTTTATGTTGAAGCAGGGATTATGTTAACCAATATTCTTCACATATCCAGAGTCGACTATGAATACTAATGTGGCAGAAATATGATAGGTATTGATTTACTGTCAATAGCAAAGTTGCAGAGATTTAGTATTGTCTTAAGATTCTTAGATTTGCAAACCACGTATAATAAATAGTATGTAAACTTTTAGATTACGTTCTTTTTAAAGGCCCAGTTTTTAGGCAAAAAGCCTTTAAAGGGTGTCTGGATCCTCTCTGAATTCATGGTTATTTAACTTTATTATAATATCCAAAACCCTTAGCTGGTAAAGGCCTGTCCTCATCCATGCTTTAAGGCCCACTACTGCTTCTGGGAACAAACCCTCCGCTTGTCCGATGGGTCAGGTTCAAAGACACTTTGCCTGGACGGCTCTTCTTACCAGCCAGCCAATCACCTACATGTTCAGATGGCTCCTCCAGCCCCACCTTCCCTAAGCTATCCTTGACTCAATTCTTATGTCACTCACCTAGTACCTAATCATAATGTGCCTGAAATGGCAACTTTTTCAGGGACTTTGAGCTCCCAACATGTTGAACTCCTTGAAAGCTGAGCAAAGTCTTCAAATCAAATCAAACACTTACGGAGCACCTATTACTTTAAGAGCACTGTCTGGTATCTGCCCTCGTGCAGCACATATTCCAGTGAAAGAAACAGTTTTCTTGATGTCCCAAGTAACCTGGTAAGTTGAAAGTACTAAATGGATGCACTATAAATGTTGGCTGAATCAATGAAAGAACCACCCTCCTGGAAGAACCCTCTCTTCCTCTTTGCCAACTCAAACACTCAGCATCCTTTCATTGCAACTGCTTCCATGACCTACTCATATTTGCCAAGAGTTAGTCTGAGTCCAGGCAGAACCTACTGCCTGGTGGGATATGACCTAGGATTTGCAGTACTTTTTGTGAAAAGGATGGTTTCCAATCATTAAATTGCTAAAACTCCTATTTCTTACAGATGAAAATCAATACAAGGCACAATTTTAACATCCAATTAATTCTCAAGTATTTAATAAAAAGTTTATCTTCTCCCATCCTTTCTGTACATCCCACCATATATATCCTTATCACCAGCCCCCAAATTAAGAGTCTTGCTACTCTAAGTTTCAAGTTGCTGTCGAAGTGATTCACCTTTTAAAAACAATAGGGAATTGTAGTACAGGAGGAAATGTTCAGAGTCATCAACCATGACCTGCATATCACAATGTTTATGTTCGCTGGGTGTGACCCTATCCTGTATGACTCTTCACTGCATTTACTGGGGTGTGTGTATGTGGGGGGCGGGGCAGGGATGAATGATAGGAGTGTGCAGGCTGGGATGCCCTAGATCCCTGGAGGGTGGGTGGAAGTGCAGGTGTAATTGCCAGCCCATCTCAGGGTTTAGCTACCAAATACTGAAGGGAGGGTCTCTAAAGTGCTCTTTTCCTGCTTTAGATACACAGGATTTTGAGAGACAATCTACTTTTTCCAAGTGATTCTGAAACTGAAAACACAGAATCAGCTAGTTGAGTTCTACAAATAGTCCAAACCACCTGTAAGGTATGACCAGGACAGACAGGAGACACAGATGGTGGCCATGTAACAACCATCACACCAGTGCCACAGAGGAACTGAGAGGAACTCCAGGGTGGCTCCACGATTGAGAGAGACAAAGGAACACCCTGAGGCCAGCGGTCTGGCCAGGTGTGCAGATTCTGGTACTGAGGGGAATCTCTGTGTGTGGCCCCGGTGGTCCTCTTCTTACAGGTTGGCCTGCACCTGCACCTCCGTGTAAGTGCCGGCCAGGGCTGCCTCCCACGGGGCACCCCACCCCAGCCAGCAGGGCAGTCTGAGTAGAATCTGACGGGTGGGACAGGGAGTGCTTTGGCTTGTGTTACTCGATGGGCAGGCAGCATTTTCAGGTAAACATTAGACCTTCTAACAGGTCTATTAGTCAAGACGTTTTCTGATTACTTATAACTATGTTGGGCGGTATTGCTGTCTGATCTTTTTTGAACATACAAATGACCAATGAAAGCTCCAATTAATTATAGTGGCATATACAGAAATGAAGGCCTAGTGGAAATTAACTGAAAATTTCGACCTCAGAACTCTTGGACTCCTACCTCTGGCCTTCTCTTCTTAGTCACTGATTTCCCCTGAAGAATCAAGTCAAACACTCCACACAAACATAAGCACATTAAAAAAAAAAAAGAAAACAAAAAAACCCCACAACCTTATGGCTCAGACTTCTTTCATCAGAGACAAAGCAGGAAAAGAAGAGGGAAGGGAGACGGAGAGAAAGAAGAAGAAAGAGGACGAGAGAGGAAGAGACAGGGAGAGGGAGAGGGAGGGAGAGAGAGGAGACATACTGACATCCAAACCTTCAATCAAATCAAGACTGTCAATTACAGTTTTAGCCTTCAGAAACACTGGAATTACCCTCTGAGACTTCGTGACTAAGTGATCCTATTCTTTAATAAACGAATGCCATGGATTTTAGCAAAAAATAGGTTATTAAAAACAAAGTCGACCTAAAATTACAAACTAAGGTCCACATCTATTACTGAGCAGGAAAGACACAAAAGACCTGCATCCCAGTGTCCAGTGGCTCTACAGGGCAGTGTATTTTAGTCCCTGGCCTGGCTGCTGCTTATTTAGAAGCGCCTAGAGAAGAACAGCCTATTTTTTTTCTGGGTTTTCACTCAACTTAGAATTGGAAGAGATGTTAAGGGTACAATGACTGTCTTTTCTGAACTTCAAATTGTATCACAGTAACTAATAAGCGATAAACCACCAGCTCTGGTGAGACCCAAGGCCAGACTACTGCCAACACCATGCTATCATGTGCCAGTCTTTCTGCTCCAAGACAGCCTAGGAGGGACTGCAATGGCTCTTAATCTCTCTGAGTGGCTTGGGATGACCAGCATTGGGAAGACAAAGATGGCATTGCCAGGTTCCTCCCAACAGCAGGAGAGGCTCAGGCTTGAGGCTCTGAGGCAGCTGAAAAGAGCAGGGTGGGGCGTCTCCTTCAGCGGGACTTGCTGCTAGCCCCTGTGGACACTGATGGGTACCCATGCTAAGCAGAGCTGAAGCCAGACAGCTGGGACTTCTCAGGCGATCCTTTAAAGATGCTAATGGAGCACTCTGGATACCACATACAGCTCTCCTCACACCATCTGTAGCATTAGTTTCGTTTAACAGCCCCTTTAATGAGTACCCCCAAACTGGTAGGCAGAACTTCTAAGGGACGTTGATTCTGGAAATAAAAGTTCTCACACCAACAGGTAATTTTTTTTTGAAAAAAATTTTTTTTTAATGAAAAACCCAGTGGAATCTAGACTGAGGAAAACAGCCACTCTTTCTGCCCATAGTTTAAGACTGGCGTGGCTGCTTCTGGCTTCCACTATTAACCTCTGGAGCTGTTTTAAATGACAATAAACATTAAATAACATTTTTAAAAAGGTGCCAGAAGACATTAGCCCATATCAGAGGTAGTCCTTCTAGGAGCTGTGTGAGGCAAGTTTTAATTTTAACCTCATTTTATAAATAAGCAAACTGAAACTGAGAGATGAGGGACTTGACTGCAGGACACACAGCCATGAAAAAGGCAGCCTTCTGCTGCAAGTCCCACAGCTCCTCTGCCATCCCACAGGATCTCACTTAACTTGGAGTGGGCTGCAGGGGAGGCTTTTTTAATCCACAGCTCCCTCAGAGCTGAGCCCCAGGGACAGTGTGCTGAAGTGGGCGGCTCATGTCCAACCGTGATGAACTCACCAGCTCTAGAAATCAAACATAAAGTGCTCTGCAGAGCTTTTAAAAGAAACCAGCATCTGGATTCAGCCTGAACTCTGACCTGTTAGTACAGAGCTCCTCAAGTCTTAGGGTCTGTGTTTTTGTGGAATAGACCATGTGATAATGGAACAGAACCCCTGAATGCAGGGTTGTCCCAGAAAACCAGGCACATCAGGCTGCCACACCACATGCACCTCTGCTCCAACCTTGTGAGGAAGGCAGTCTTTGGCTCTATGACAAACTGTCATTGCCACTGCCACCACTTTCCCCACTAGGCCACGCATTCTTTAAGGGAGGGACCCTTTTCATCCACTTCTATCCCCTGTGCCCAGCAGGTACTCAACAGATGAACTGTGCTTAATGATTTCAGGACTTTCTTGAGCACTTCTACCAACACGGGCCTACCACTTTGCTGGGCAGCTAGCCCATGCATGGATATGGCTGAGAAACACTAGATATATGACAAGGTCATACAAAACACTCAGCAAGAAAGGGAGGAGAAGGGCAAAGAAGCCCTAGTCTCCAAGGGGGTGCTGACTCCTTTCAGCAAAACTCTAGGACAGCATTTCTTAAGGGCATTCCTTAGAACACTGGTGCTATGGTTTCTTGAAGAAAAAGGATTTGATTCAAGATATCAAACACCTTTAGGAAACACTGCATAACATATCCCACCCTAGAAGGTTCATAATGTGTATTAACCTTTAAGGCTCTGAGAAGTTCTCTTGGAAACAATGCAATTTGTCTTTGTTTAACATGGTATTTCTTAAACTTATTTGACCACAGAATCCATTTTCCATTTCACTATCTTGAGGATCTATGACTGTCTTGAGGATCTAGTATTCCGAGAAACATTTTGAGAAACATTGACTTATAGGACCTCTAAATACTAATTTGCAAAAACACATTTTAAATTCATTTTAGTTTCTGAAACTTTAAACTTCAAAACAATTTGGAGGATTGGGGAAAGCAATACTTTGAAATTCAATGAACACATCAACAAAATCAGGGTGAAGCAGGTGGTGTCTCTTGCAAGGTGGAGAATCTCCATCTTGGGATCAAAGTCCAGTAAATATGTGTCTCCAAGTCAGGGAAGAGAAAGCAGTCCGCAAACATTCTCCCACTTGGCCCAAGGCCAAGGAGGACCTCTAGGAGGCAATCTCTCCAGCAACGGCAAAGCGGATCCCAGAAAGCCCCCTTCTCCCATCTCCATATAGAAAGGTAAGCCTGTGAGAAGCACAGGTGGCCCCTGGGGGAAGACTCTACTGATAGAAAATGTTGTTTACAAGATGCTGCTAAGCATTATGAACACTCTAAGTTATAAATAGTAATTCTGGTGATTTTCACCCTGTTTATTTATGTTCTACATGAGCTCTCTGGACAGAAGAGACCTTCAACAAAGCTGTTTATAAATGCAACTGCTTGAAGGAGGAGCCACTCAGGCTCTGTCTCCATGCTTAGCAGGCTGGCCAGAGGTGAAAACAGGTGAATTTTATAAAACCAACAGGCCCAGGAGGAGCAGCCTTCATGCTAAATGTCACTGCTTTTCAGGAAAAAATAGCGTATGTAGCGAGTGTACCAGCCTCTACAAAGAAAACCCCTTTTTATGGCCATATCAATTTTCTCTTGTGCTCATCGACACTAAAAAGATCCCAACATTCTCTCCCTGAACGACAGTTCAGACTTTTGGCTTTTTTTAAAAGGTAAGAATAAAGATCCCCGAAGACGCAGAATTCTTCAGGCTAGCATACTATAACCAAAGACTATAGTCATAGGTACAAATAGCAGAATATATTCTCCAGGTAATTAATAACAGATTCATATTTATCAGATGTTACATTCCCTAAAACAGAAATATCCACATCAATAAAAAACACGATATAGTCTATATTACCTGTATTTGGTTAAAATTAGTCTTATCCCCAACATAAATTTTAAAGACATACTAGAATCACAGCATTCAAACATCAGTCAAACAGGCATCAAAGATTTACTCCTTTTGGGAAGTAGCCTACATGTAAATTCTAAATGGCTTCCAATACTGCAGCCTGCTGATGCCACACTAGTACACAACTATTTCTTTCTAGCTCCATATCATAACACAGACTTCACCAGGTCCATTTCACAGACAAAATGTTAGGGTTCAAGTTTAAAATTATACATACTATGCACCTTTAAAACTTGATGAGGCTGTCTTCTTTTGACAAATGAGAAACCTAATGTTCTATGAGATTGAGTGATGTGGCAGAGACAAGAAGAGAACCACCCCTCCCCTCTCCATCTGGGCTTTTGCTGGTGGATGTTTCCCAGTCTTTATGTAAAGTGCTTTAAACTAAATATTGGGCTGCTCCCTAATGGTGTCTCCAAATGTCAAAAGATGAAGATGAATGAAAGCTTGTGAATGCAGGCATCTTTGATATCAAATTAAGGTGAGACTGAAGCTGGTTCCCTCAGAGAGGACACATGTCGAACTCAAGAGGGCTGACCGGAAGCTCGAGCTTGCAGCACTACATCAGCTCATGACCATCTCTGCTACCAACTGTAAGCACGTGCACCAAGCTTTATGAACACCTGAGAGAACACAGTGCCCTTCAAAACCCAGCAGCCAGCCCTCCAAAAAAGTACGGCTATTTTTTCTTTTCCAGTTAGACCTAAGGGTCAAAGGATTCTACACGTGGTCTAAAATGAATGACATGTGTGAAACACCCAGCCCTCCAGAGAAGTATCTTGCCACAGCTCCCCAGCAAGACTGCCTGTCAACTGAGCAGACCACTCCATTAACACAAGAAGGCTCAGATTCAGCATCACATGACCTTCTTCTGTGAGCAAGCCAGGAATTCAGTCTGGAGAAACACTAAGAAGAAGTTAAACCAAGAAAGTTATTAGAGAGTGACTCTTGGGAAGCTGGGACACTTAATTTGAGAGAAGTGGGGTGTCAGAGTCTGACCTCAGCCCCGTTCTGTGAATTTAGGAGAGTCTTCAATGAAGTGACAGTCACAGTTAAGTTTTAAAGTAAAAAATACACTTCAGGTTGCATGTGCTCCTGGCTGCTGAAAGGAACAATGGATTCCAAGCAAAAATGGAAATCCTGAACCAGAAACTAGATCCCCTCACAGCCCCCACTGTCCTTTGGATGGTTCTTTAAATGCTCTGTGGTCATACTGAGCTAGTCTACTTTCAGGAAAATTTGGTGACTTTTCATTTTTAGCTGAAGAAGTATCTTTTCAAAACAACCTCCCCCAAAATATTCTGAGGCGAAGATGACCCTAAGGCTCCATTAGGATATAACAATGAAATGCATTATCCTCAATGCAATCATTTATTATCATCATCAAAATCAGAGTTCACCAGATAAACTTTAAAAATCTAAGTATTTAAATCTCCCTTAATTTTTTGTACAATCCTTTAGAATTACACATATACGAGAAAGATCTGCTGTTCAACCAAAAGGGAAACCAACACTTGAAAAATTAGACAAAAACTGACACTACATTTTCTTCTGAACACATTTTTTCCAACGAACTAGAAAGTGGCCTCCTTACAATTACACTCAAATTAAAACTTGTGTCTTTAAAAGCCTATTTTTAAAGGAAGACAAACCACTTATTCTTTTAAAAGCCAAACATCTACATTTCTAAAGACAAATCTTCCACATTCTTCTCCTTAAAGGAAGACAAACTAGTCTTCTAAAAGGCCAATTATCTACATTTCTAAAGTCAAATCTCCAGTAGCCCAAGTTCTGGTATGGCACTGAACTGGCTGGCATGGAAGTACTATCACCCTACTTAGCTTCCATTACAGTCTTTGCACCATCTCAAGGGCTACTAAATGACTGAAATCAGATATCTGAGTTCCATTAGGGGTCTCTTATGCCTGAGAAAGTTGAGAGGCTTTAGCATCACAACACTCTTTTAACATTCCCCTTTCTGCAACTACCCATGAGCTGGAGTGAGCTCACCATAGGAGACCCCTGTAAGTCCTTCATCATGGCAGAGGGTTAAACAAGGCTCAAGTTTTTACGGCTTTGAATTCCCTTGCCTTTTACACCACTTAAAGAAGCCTGTAAGTAGCTTGCTGAGACTAAAACAAAACAAAGCAAAAGGGCTGGGGCACAGAACAGAACCCGTTGACATCGGGGCGGCTAGGGGTGCAAACCTGTTGGTAGAAGATCCCAGTGTTCATCTTACTTATTGAGGACAGTTTTTAGGGAAAGCAAATCTGCTACTTTGACCCCAGTTCAGAGCACTTCCCTCCCCCAACCTTTTTTTTTAACCAGTTAGAGAGAATAAGGGAAGAACTACTACAGGGGTTCAAGCCATGTAAGAAACAAATCTAGCTCTGTAACCTTGGGAAAACTACTTAACCTCTCTGGGCTACCTGCTTGCCCATTTGTCAGTATACCTAGTTGCATGGTACATATTTCAGCCCACTGCAGTTTCACATGCTTTAGTGCATTTGATTCTTGTAATAACCCTGTGAAGTAATGGGGGCTATTATCCTCATTTTATAGAACTGGAAATTGAGACTCAGAGACCTAAGACACAACCATAGTGGTAGCAAGAAAGTGGTAGAAGTGGGCCTGAACCTCAATTCCTGATTTTAATCAAATGCTTTTCTTACCACATCACACTGTGAATCTTTGTGGTTCCAAGAACATTAAAATGCCACAATTGAAAAAATCTCCATCACCATTCACAACCTGTGTCACTCTATGTTTGGAAACTGCTGACATCATTTATAGTTTGGGGAACAAGCAGAAGCACATGAGTAAGTACTCCCTCATACAAACACTTGTGTTTTCAAATTAATTTTTTGGCTTTTTTTTTTTTCTAAGAGATAGGTTCTTGCTCTATGGCCCAGGATGGAGTGCAGTGGCACGATCATGACTCACTGCAGCCTCAAACTCCTGGGCTCAAGGGATTCTCCTGAGAAGCAGGGGCTACAGGTGTGTGTCACCATACCCAGGTAATTTTTTAAGTTTTCTGTAGAGACGGAGTCTTGCTATGTTGCCCATGCTGGTCTATGACTCCTGGCCTCAAGCAATTCCTGCTTCAGTCTCCCATAGTTGTAGGATTATAGGCAGGAGACACTGTGCCTGGCCTCTTACTTTTTTAAAGGCTTAGCTCTTGAGTGCTAGCTAATAAAGATGGTTAGTACTAAGATAATTAACAGATTTTGCTGCTGTTAGAAATATTCATATATGAAAGAGTCTAGAATACATATTCTGCAGGTAAATTAAAAGTACCTGCCAATCATTACTTTACAAGGAAAAAAAGATGAAGAACTTGTAACACTGAAGATTGACAAAAGCAGTGATGGACCAGAGAGTCTTTCTAGGAAAGCCCTTTGGCTGGGATCCTTAACCCTGAAGTATGACCCAAGCTTCCCATTCCTCTCCTTCTCTTCTCATCCATCCATCAAATAGGGCAACCTGCGTCACAGGCCAGTGAGGATAACTGGATGCAAAAAAGAATGCGATCTCTGAATGCGTACGTGTTCTCTTCACGAGCAGTAAATTTCTGAACTATGAGCAAACTGTGGGGGGCGGGAGGCACCTGACAGCCCTATTTGGTTTGCAGGTAAAACCCTGAGATGGAACTGGCTGGGAGGCATATTATGTGCACTGCTCATAATAATAAAGTTCAAAGTAAAGAGAAGACAGGCTCCCCCAGAGATCCCCCCTCATCCCCATATTGTTATTTTTATGCCATAGCATTGGGCACTGACCTGCTTTGCCCACTTCCCCTTCCTCAGTGATCCTTCAGCCTGGCACCCAGCTCTGAGATGAGGCCTGCTTAGCACCAGTGAAGTTCCCCACGTTCAAACCAACAACATTCTGTGTGGAGATGAGGGAATCAAAGTTAAAATCCAACCCATCAGCATCCATGAGTTCACTACGGATAATGGACTCCATGTCACATTCCAAGCTCCCATTGAACATGTCCAGGTCCAAGTCGCTGGGGAACTTCTCATGGCCCATGACGGGCAGGTTTGCACTAGTTGAGTACAAGGAGGAGCCTGAGAGAGAGTCCGAGAGGGTTTGCATAGACTGGCTGACAGGAGACTGCTGCTGGTGTTTGGCTGACCCAAGGCTGCTGGACTCACTCAAGCCCATGTTGCTGACAGAATTCGACAAGGCACGGCTGCCACCAAGAGCGCCCTGGGTTTGGTGCTGGTGGTGGAGCAAGTTCTGATTGACCAAACTTCCCTGGTTAGGCTGGGCAGCAAAGGACATCATCGGATCATTGCGAAGCATCACGTTCCGGCGGGAATTCTGGGCAGACACAGCGGTGCTGGCCTGAGACATCAAGGGGTCTGACTGTGTCATCATAACATCGCTGTGGCTAAGTGAGTCCGAAGTGAGCAGGTCCTGGAGTGTCTGGTTACCATAGTGTGACATGGAAGAGAAGGTAGCTGGCTTGTTCTCTTGGATGGTCTGCATGGGAGACTGGCGTAGGGAGTTCAGAGATGAAGGTCCAAACACCGTGCTATTAAAGGAGCTGGCTGGGGAGCCCAGGCCCGAGCCCTTGGTGGTGTACGGGAAGCTAGAGCTCCGCTGCATGAGTCCCCCAGTGGGCGATGGCTGGGATGGCGGCAGCGTGATGTTATCTAGCAGGTCGTCCATGAGGTTTTCAGTCAGCCCATCATTCAGATTCATGGTGCCCGCCATATCAGTCAGCCGCGGCAGTTCCACCGTGCACGGCTTGCTTACTGAAGGTGACAGGCTGGCTGAGCTGCTGTAGAGCATGGGCGAGAGAGGCGCATCGTCGTCCTGGACTTCATCCAACTCTGTGCTTGCCATGATGGGCGACAGGCGGCCACTGACTGTGCTGGCGTTAGAATTGGTGCGTGAACGGAAGTCCGTCCACGCATCCAGCTCATCACTGCTGCGTGACGTGGGGCTGCCAGGCCACTTGGAGAGCTGGGAGGGACTGTCGTCAGCTGATTCGGGGGCTGTCTGCAGGGCTGCCTTCTTCTTGGCTGCGCGGCCACGGCTCTTGGTATACTTGTTGCTGTTGTCCATGGAGACAGCCCGCCGCCGGGGGGCTTTTCCGCTCTTCCCCCCATCAGGGTTGATGATCCACCAAGAGCTCTTGCCAGTTCCCTCATTCTGGACCCGCATGAATCGACTATGCAGTGACAGGTTGTGCCGGATAGAGTTCTGCAGGGAGAAAAGAAAATACAGAGTATGAACCAGAATGGTCCAAAACCGAGCATCCAGATGATAGAGTAAACCAGACTCCTCATTCATTTTTTATTTTATTTTTTTGAGACAAGGTCTCACTCTGCTGCCCATGCTGGAATGCAGTGGTGCAGCCTCAACCTCCTGGGCTGAAGCGATCCTGAAGCACCTGTAACTGGGACTACAGGTGCGTGCCACTAAGCCCGGTTAATTGTTGTATTTTTTGTACAGATGGGGTTTTCCATGTTACCCAGGCTGGTCTCAAACTGCTGGACTCAAGAGATCCTCCCACCTTGGCCTCCCAAAGTGCTAGGATTATAGGCATGAGCCACCACGCTGGCCAACTCCTCATTTTTTAAAGCTGCCTCAAAGGTTAAAAAAAATCCATCCTAATTCAAAAAGACACATATCTGCATGACCCTCTTTGAGAATAAAATGACATGTTAAATGGCAGTTTTCATATCTAGGGGGAAGGGAGATGATTTCATGTCCAAGAGATGCTGGGAATAGATAAGCTCACCGATAGTAGTTTTCCCCAAATTCCTGGCCTTTCTGAAATTATATTGCCCATATTGAAAGGCCCAAATTCCTGGCCTTTCTGTAATTATATTGCCCATATTAAAGTTCACACTTGGAATTTACTACCACACTCCTCTGTCCCCTGCACTTTGCAACAAACTTCCCCGGCTCTCTAAGGGTAATTAATCACCTGGTGGAGGGCTATTTTATTTTCACATGGTCCCCTCCTCCACTAGTATAGAGGCACAACATCTACCTTTTCTTAACTACTTCTGTGAATTAAGAACTGATGAGAATTTTTACCTAACCTTTCTATGACTCCATCTCTTCCTGCCAGATTTTACACCTTACCATGTAACTCTTGCAGACATAAGAAGTGTGGAGCAGGATTTGCCAGGTTGATTAGAGAAGTAGGCAAGTCTCCCATTCAGAAGAATTCAACTAATTAATATAGACACTTGCCTGTCAAGTGTGGGCTGAGCATAGTAACTTCCTTAGAAAGACTACAGTATGAAAAGGAGGGAAAAGAGCAACTTTAGAGTGGAGAAACTGACAAACACTATTTCAGTCCGGTGATCGGGGTCAATATCTACAAGGATAAGATGAGCTGATAATATGTACCCTTGATATGACATGATGAGAATGGCACCTTCTGTGGTCTGCCTTCCAAAGCCCATAACCTCAGTCTAAGCATGAGAAAGACATCAGACACATTTCAATTAAGGGACATTTACAAAATGCCTATTCAGTACTTCTCAAAACGGTCACAGCCGAGAACAGCCTAAGGAGATATGATGGCTAAAGGTAATATGGTATGCTGGATGGAATCCTGGAACAAAAAAAGAACATTAAGTAAAAATGAAAGAAATCTGAAGCAAGTACGAACTTAAGTTAATAATAATATATCCATATTGATTTATCAGTTGTGACAAATGTCACATACTATAAGATGTTAACCACAGGGGAAACTTGATATTGGGTGTATGGGAACTCTCTACTATGTCTGCAACTTTTCTGTAAATTTAAAAGTATCCTAAAATAAAATATTTACTTAAAAAGTAGGGCAAAATACCCTCAGAACTCTAGTGACTGCACCCATCTTGCAAGAATTCTCCTCCTGGCTTGGCAGATACACCCAGTTGACAGTGATGACCCAGATTCAGTCCTATCTCTGCCACTGACCAACCATGTGACCCTGAACAAATCTAATTTGTCTGCAACAACTGCAGTTCCCCACCTTCATTATGGCTATAATCATATCCAAACCATCTCTGTACAGGGATGACGTAAGGATGACAAAAATATATTTCAGAAGCCAGTCATGCTATGAAGTCAGGGTGTTCTTACTGCTATTATAAAACACAGAGTCCATGGTGAAAGGAGTTCATGGCCTGCAGCAGGCTCATTCTAATCTGTAAAATGCCTCATGTGCAGTAAAAGGGAGGAGCTGATGGATCTGCATGCTCCACATCCGGAACAGTACCTGCAGGCCAGATGAGTTTTTATTTGCAAGTTAAAGACAAAAGATATTGCCTGATGCTACTGTCCATATATTCAATATGGACAATCCTAAAAGTTATATATACATATATATATTTGTTTAAATTGGCAATCACCAACTGTATTTATGTAGAAGATACAAATACATGTTTCTACCAGAATGTTCCCCCCGCCGCCCGAGACAGAGTCTCACTCTGTCACCCAGGCTGGAGTGCAATGGCTTGATCTCGGCTCACTGCAATCTCCGCCTCCAGGGTTCAAGTGATTCTCCCACCTCAGCCTCCCGAGTAGCTGGGATTACAGGTGCGTGCCACCACACCCGGCTAATTTTTGTATTTTTGTATTTTTTTATTTTTATTTGAGATGGAGTCTCACTCTGTCGCCCAGGCTGGAGTGCAGTGGTGCAATCTCGGCTCACTGCAAGCTCCGCCTCCCAGGTTCACGCCATTCTCCTGGCTCAGCCTCCCGGACTACAGGCACCTGCCACCATGCCCAGCTAATTTTTTGTATTTTTAGTAGAGACAGGGTTTCTACTTGTTGCAAAGTGCAGGGGACAGAGGAGTGTGGTAGTAACCCTGTCTCTACATCGTGTTAGCCAGGATGGTCTCGATCTCCTGATCTTGTGACCCGCCTGCCTCTGCCTCCCAAAGTGCTGGGATTACAGGCGTGAGCCACCACGCCTGGCCTAATTCTTGTATTTTAACTAGAGACAGGGTTTCACTATGTTGGCCAGGCTGATCTCAAACTCCTGACCTCAAGTGATCTGCCCGCCTTGGCCTCCCCAAGTGCTGGGATTACAGGCATGAGCCACCACGCCCAGCCCAGAATGTTTTAAAAACACAGAACGTCAGCAGGATTTTACCATAAGTAAATAATCCAAAATACTCTGCTTCACATGTAGGAAGGGCCTGTAGTTTAGGATAGGCAATAAGCATTAGCAATCATGGGTCATAAGCTAGCATTTCTACAACTGCATTTGAGAGAAGAACATAAGCAACATGCTGAGTATCTGATAAAGTAAATGTTGCCCAGGAGACTATATATCCTGATTCCTTTTACTTTTATGGTTTTTAAAAAGAATAATGGCATCTCTAATAATGGTCCAGATTGTACACTTCTTTAAAAAGTAAAACAATTTCTCTATGCAATAGGTATGAAGCATGCTCTCAACATGTACTCTGCAGGGTTCAGAAAGCAGGCAAGTACAGGTGGATCTACAATTCAGGTCACTAGATACATTAAATAAAAACAAACTCAAGCTTCTAAGTGAAAAAACAGGGAGGTCCCGAGGCTATGTGGAAATGTGGACACCTACCCTAAGTACTCCCACTCTGTCCAGCCCCCTCTGCGTTAGATTCTGGAAGGAGATCACACCAACACACAGAATTAACTAGAATGACCAATCAAGTATTCAGCTATCCCCCCCTTTAAAAAGCATTTAGGGAACAGTATTTTAAAATGTATTTTAGCTTCACCAATTCCAACCCAACTGAGAAAAAGTGTGAAACATCTTATAGAACTGCAAAATGCCCCACATAAATTTTCTGATGGCCATCTATCACTACAATTCTAATCTCCAACAATGTTATGAGTACAGTTTTATAAAATTAAAAGCTACACAGGGTTAAAATCTGGACACAGATATTAAGCTTCTATATGGGCATGTGGTAAAAAGGGGCTGGAACACCCACATCCAGGGCCATAACCACAGGGTGTTCGGGTGGGAAAGGACCATGGAGACTGCCCACCCACCCAGGTCCCCTAATTGCAAGGATGAAGAAATGAGAGCCCGCCAGATTACAGCACTGTCAGTTACTAAGCCAGAGTGTTTTAGATTCATTGTCTCTAATCCTCATTATAAACCTGCAAGAATTAGTATATCAGTGCCCTAATTTTATATACAAAGACCCAGGCTGAGAGATATTAAATAACTTAACGCAAGGTCCCACAGCTAGTGTTCACACGAGCCAAAACTGACACTGGGTTTCCTAAACTTCAATCCACTGCTTTTTCTACAACCTTTCATATAGGCCTCTTACCAAATTATGCAGAAGTCACCATTTAATCTACTCGGGCTAACAGTTAAACAGATTATCTAAAGAATCATTTAACATTTAAGAAAGAAGAGGAATATAAAAGCACAATCTTATTATTTTAATTTGTTTATGAAATAGTTATGGGTATTTGGTGGGCCCTTCCTAAAAAAAAATTTTTTTTAAGATTTTTAAAAACAAAGTCTGAGCCAGGCACAGTGCCTGACGCCTATAATTCCAGTACTTTGGGACGCTGAGGCGGACGGATTGCTTGAGCTTAGGAGTTTCAAGACTAGCTTGGGCAACATGGCAAAACCCTGTCTCTACAAAAAATACAAAAATTAGCTAGGTGTGGTGGCATGTACCTGTAGTCACAGCTACTGGGGAGGCTGAGGTGGGAGGATCACTTGTGCCTGGGAGGCTGAGGCTGCAGTGAGCTGTGATTGCACCACTGCACTCCAGCCTGGGCGACAGAGCACGGCCCTATCTCAAAAAACAAAACAAAACAAAACAAAAAACCCAAAAAACAAACAAACAAAAAGTCTTTCAGAAGAGGAAACCTCAAAGTATGAGCTTATTCTATAGGACTTACTTGTCTTTCTTTGGTGAAGTGGCCATGATCACATTCATTCTGAAGAGGACAGTGGTTACCACACAAACCAATGTTGGCCAGGCATGGTGGCTCACACCTGTAATCCTAGCACTTTGGGAGGCCAAGGGGGGATGGATCACCTGAGGTCAGGAGTTTGAGACCAGGCTGGCCAACGTGGCGAAACCTCATCTCCACTGCACTCCAGCCTGGGTGACAGAGCGAGACTCCGTCTCAAAAAAACACACAAAAAACCACAACCCTCCCACCCCCAATATTAACTACTCTTAGATTCTGAAACAAAGCCCAACTTATTAAATAGATGATTAGCTTCAATGGCCAATCTTTGCTTGACTAGAGGTTCTTAGTGGCATTCCCTGGAGCCTATTACCTACAGAAAGTTCAGACAGGTTTTTCCAGTTACATTACTAAGTCAACACAAACAAAAACTGTGCCACCATCATTCTCACAGTCCCCAATCTCAGCAGCCTTCTATTCATACAGGGTGGCCAGCCTTCCATTGACAAAATCCATAATCTGAAGGTAGGGCATTGACAAAGGCCAACAAATATGGCTCATCTGTCCATTTCTAGTTCAAATGCCCAGTTACCCCTCAAAATCAGATGCCAGAAATACATTCTGTTTTCCTCACAGGTCATGATTCCAATTATAGTTAATCCTTGTTATATGCAGGGGACTGGTTCCAGGACCATCTGCATATAACTAAACCTGTGCATACTCCATTCCACAGTCAGCCCCGCAGAAGAAACTCACATATAAGAGCCAACTCCCCCAGGCCCAGAGGGGGGTTTCATATCCCGGGAATGCTGTGTTTGGTTGAAAAAGAGCTCTGTGTAAGTGGACCTGTGCAATTCAAACCTACATTGTTCAAGGCTCAACTGTACTAACTTCTCTACTTAAATGTTGGTAAAGCAGGAAAGGTAAATAAATGGACGCCAGATAAAACACCAGAACTCCAATGTTTCCCCACTTCTTCCCTGATATCAAAAATTAATGGTGATACAATTTCTGTAAGATTTCAAATGTCCCTCCTGTCACCTCAATCCCAGGAAAACTATCATTACAAATAGTCTATGATTTTTCACTAATTCGTATGTCACCTTACCAAACAGTCTAAATTTCTAACATTTTACATTAGTTTTGGGATTGGGAGCTGACGATAAAAAAGGAGTGGCTTGACAGAACGAGAATGATTTTTCTAATCACATCTAAATACATATTTTGCTATACCCTTTGAGGCAGGCCAATGGTAACTGGCTGAAGAACTAGGGATGTGCCTTCCTTAAGGCTAAGATAGTAAGGTACATAATAACCAAGACACCTACTGCTAGAGCTCAGGCCATTGTCACAGTTACTCACTAAAGAGGCTAAGACGCTACTGTGACCCCCAAACCCAAAATCATGTGATTTAAATTCAGTACTTAGAAATCAAGATTTTGATGAAATTACAAGGAACATCTCTAGGAAAAAACTTCAGCTTCAGGGACAAATGTACCAGCTTGTCCCCAACATGGGCCTAAAGGTTTAAAGAACCCTTAAAACACCTCTATCACAATGTGTCTAAAGAGAGTGCAGTGGTAAGAATACTCTTCATTTCATTTTTATGTCCATCTTCTCTTCTACAAAACAATTTACACTGAAGGAAGCCCTGCGCTGGGGCAGAAACCCATTAGGTATAGTTAATCAGTTACAGAATTGGCAATGAGTGGCATAACCCTTCCAGGAGGCAGGTGCAATAGGTGTGTGAAGGAAGCAGCATGATGGAATTCACATTTCACAGTCCTGCTGCCTAGAGATTCCTTTGTTTGATCCACCTTGAAGAAATCAGCATAAAGATGACTGCACCTAGTGGAATCTGGCAATTATTTTTCTTGTTATAATGAAGACCGTTTTCTATTGCAAGATACAATTATTGCTAATACTAAAGTATCCATGATCTCTACATACATGCTAACTGGTTGTGAAGACACATGGACCCCAAACAGATTAGATGAGGTGTGAGAGAGAAGCTTCCTGAAATGAAAAGTATTCCACCAATAATTTACAAAGAGGATAAATCCCACAGGCAGGATAAAAACATTCTTTGACTATCTCTTGGCTCTTCGGGAAGATTAAATAAAGCTCTGCATGCAAACTACTCAGTGAAGTGCCAAGTACAAAAGCAGTTCCCAAAAACTGTTAGATCCCACACGGAAGCAGTGACATCATAAATGTTAACTTACTGTTTTCCGAGCATCATATACTTTAAGCCAAAAGGTTCCAGGGCGGCCCCTTCCAGGAAAGGATTTCAAACTTTTAAAAAGTATTTCAGAGGTGCCGTGCCAGTCAGAAATAACTGGTAATTTCTTAAGTGTTGTACCCTACGTCCGCTTCAGCCCTTCCAAACCATGTTTACCTTGTGGAGACTGTCCACTCACCCAGACACCAGCTGCATGTGCTTCCCCTGGAACACAGAGAGGTTTTTGTCTGGAAGCAACATGTGGTATCAATTTATCTTTCTCAGCAACGGCAACAAGAAATCTGCTCACTTTAAAAATAAAAAGGGAGTTGTGTAATTTAACTCTTAAAAGCCCCTGCTTTTTTTTTTTTTCTTTAAAGACAACCCCCTCCTCTTTTTTCTTTTTTTGAGGTGGGGTGGGGTGGGGTGGGAGGAGGACTGTCTAGAGCAGCAAAATGAGTTATGGTTAACTCCAAAGCCAGGCCCACTACTTCCCACCAGGCCGACTGCAGGTGTCTCCTGGTCCTTACAAGGAATTTCAGGGGAAAGCACTGGAAAGGACTGTCTTTCAATACAGTGCTCGCCCACTTTGTGTACAGGACCAGCATTTCAAGTGGGTCTCACTGCTTGACTTGTGGGCACTGACGATTCAGAATGAGGTTGCCAAATGCCTGAATTCTAACATACACATCTGCTGAACCACAGATGACAAAGGTTTTGTGAACAGCCCAATGGAACCACAATTCATGGGGAGACCCAGAGGTCTGTGTGTCACAGGAGAGAGCACTGCAAACAGCTTCAGGAGCAGGCCCAGGTGGGCGCCTTCAGTGTATAATGACAGGATCTTTCAAAGGCAATTCTCTGGAAGAGGCCCTCAATTTCCCTTCAGTAGTAGTTCTTCACCCCGCCTATTAGAATCACCTGGGGAGACTTTAAACACGCACATCCCAGTCTCAGAGGTTTTGATTCAATAGATGGGGTAAGGCCTGGATACAGGTACATTTTTACAGCTCCCCAGATTATTCTAATGTGCAATTAGGGCCAAGAACCAATGGTCTTTCCCCCTTATATTTCCATTGACTGAGGATCTGATTCCAATCGAATGATTCCCTGTCTCCTTAGATCTGGTAACATAGCACAGTAATGTCCTTTAAGTCCAAGTTTCCACTATTGAGAAGATAAAGGTGAGAATTGGGTAAGAGATTAAAGTTGTGATTTTATGTGCAGAATAAGAGCTAGGGCAATTTTATTTTATTTTAGGCAACTGAGGTCCAGATCTGCTTTTCTTTTGAAAATCATGAGGTGAGGGGAAAGATCCTTGACCTTACCCTGCCTTGGGGACAGTCACCTCATTCTGCTCTGTGATGCTTCTCCACCCAGTATGCACAGGCATGGACAGAAAGAAGGCATGTGGACTTTCACAAAACCAGGAATTGACATAGCTGAAGAAGGAAGGAATGGAACTCTAACTGATCCTTGTAATTTCCTTAGATATTGCTAGAATCTAGTTTTTAGCTGCCTACTCCCTTCGGCTAGATTTTATCTACTTTGGGACTAGGATGTTGTTCAAAAGCAGGTACAGAAAGTATGACAGCATAAAAATGTATCTGAGATCAGAGAGAGTTATTATGTCATATATAATACCAGCTATAACGGCCAAAACCAAATCTTTCAGATTGAGAAGAAAACATAAACTTTCATGTAAAAGATTGCACAAACAACCTGATATGTAAATCTAGCTCCACTCTACTCTTGCCTAAAACTTAAAAGTTTAAACCATTAAGGGACTTAAAAAAAAAAAAAGACGATGCTCTAAAGTAAACATTTTTGGGAACTTGGCTGAATAATTAAATTTCCAGTTAGAAACAAGATTTCCCGTTAAACTGCTGACGATAACCCTCTACCCACAGAGATGGCCTTTGGAAACTAACATTTAAGTTTTCAAGCAGCAAGCAAGTGACAGGTTCTGGTCCCTCATAAGAAAGAATAAAATCATCATCTGGTGATCAGAATAATGAATCAATTTTCTATCCAAACAAAATGAGACATATGAGGCTTTCCCAAGGGGAGAAAGGGCTGGGTACGCAATTTATCCTGCCCTCAACTGAAAAAGAAATCCTCGATAGGAAGAAAGTTCTCTTAAATAGCATGAAAAAGATGACTACCATTATACTCCACACACAGTTCTGTTGGGTTTTCTACAGTGGATTTTATTTTCATATTAATTATTATTTTTTTCTTTTAGTAATCTTCTTTTCAAGCTCTTCCACAGCTGTTTCTGCTCTTGGAGGGCAAGAGGGAACATTCCATTCCTCACAGCCAAACCTGCACTTCCGGCACACAGAGAACCCTGGCAGTCTTGCAACCTCTGCCCACACCCACTCCCTGCAGCATCCTGCCCCTCCCCACAAACTCTCCTATTTCCAGCCCCAGGTCCCTCTCCCCATAGACTGAGGAAGAAGCACCTAAAGGCGTGCAGTCAGCGAGATGACAGTCCCAGAAAGCAGGTTAAAGCTGCAGCATTTGGATGCCCCTGTTCTCTTTCTCCAAGCTTCTCCTGTGATGTTATTGAATCTGTTTCCCCTTTCCACAAGGTGCTCAGTAGACACATGCTACTGAAATCCTCTTTTAAGACCATGCTCAAATTAGCCACACAAAATGGTTGCCTCAAAGAGTTAACAGCCATGAAGTTATAAAAGCCATGAAGTGGAACAGAAATAGTTTTATTATTAATATTCACTTAGCTTAAACAAAATAAGGGTGCACCTTTTTCCAGTTTGAAAACTTACTGTGTGTGGAAATCGAATAAAAGGGCATAGGAAACATGCATCCAGAACTCAGGAGCACATCCAAGAGTTTAGCGTCACTTTCATGACACATGACAAGCAATCAAGGCAGGAAGCTCAGTAAAAACAGCAATAACTGGGGAACATGGAGAGGGCCAGGAAACCCTCTTTCTATGAAACAGGCAGCCCCAACTTCACAGTCGCAGACCCTGAGGACCAAAGAGGCACAGGGCCACACCTGAATCCAGTCAGCTCCTAAGTGTCAACAGAGCAGAGACAGACTCACGTCACCTGGCCTTGAGGTGTAACCCACCACCCAGAAAGAGAACATTAGTACCAACGTCTAGATCAGCACACTAACAGCAAAGATAAAATGCAGGGTGCATTCTGGCTCTTTAAACCAGATACCATGTTTTATTATAGCTTTAGCACCCGGCATAGGGCCTGGCACATAGTAGGGGGGTCAAAAAATAGTATTTGTTTAACCACTGAATTAATGGGAAGGGGGCAGGAGCCACAAAATAGACCTGAATTATACTTTAACATGAGATGTGATAAAACATGAGACCAAAAAATGTCCTACATGAATGAAGATGGAAGTAAGCTTCCACTGCAAAATGTGAAGTAGCATCTAGGTTGTTCTCAGGTTGAAAAGTCTCATCACTGGTATTAACTTCAATTATACAGCCCAATTTCCAAAAACCTGAAGAGATACACCAACAAGTAGGCTTTAAGGTCTCTAGAATAAGAGATGGAAAGAAGGGCAAACTGACAGGGTGTGTGCTACTCGGTGGAGCAAGGCCTTAGCAGGCAATTTCAGGTCCATCCAGGGTGAAGAGCTGGCTCTCCACCTGTCATGGAATGCCATGGGGCCCCCAATACTTGGTAATTCAGTTGGCTCAGAGTCCCCGGCACACTCAAAACCACAGATAACACATTCTGGTTCTAAAGTCTCCTCTACACAAGCACCTAGGTAACAAGAGAAATCCCAAATCAAGTCTACTTCACCTACAGTCTGAAGGAAATTCATGCATGTGGTGCCTACTAGGGCCAATGCTCTGTGCTTGACAAATCTGATCTCATTTTATTTTCACAACAAGCCTGTCAGGAGGAAACTGAAGTGCAGAAAGGTTAAGCAATTTGTCTAGTGGGTGGTGATGCTAGAAATCAAGCCTGAGGCTAACTTCAAAAGTGAAGCTCTCACCACTGCACTGTGTATTTCCTTCTGAAGTCACCAAACTGACCAAGGAGGGAGGCACCACTAACAAGTGACCAAGGAATAAGAAGCTTTAAAGACTACAAAATCTGTGTGATTCAATTAAATGTTCAGCATGTGGTCCCTAGGTTTATGAAAGGGATGGAAAATGTGGAAAAATGATAAGCCGTGAAGCAAGCCTTGTTGGAGCCAGATCTGCCCATCTGCTAAAACTAATTTTTTAGAAATGACACTTTTTCTCAGACAGACCTCAAAGGGACACTACTATCATGTCCTAACCTGAACTGGGATCACTATTTTGGGGAACGCCCAAATATTACTATAGCCATAAACTGAACTTCTACATATCCAGGCTTTCCTCGGTGGCACGTCTGGAGACTTCTGTGTTCTGGGAGAATTAGCCTGTGACTACGTCAAGCCACTATCACCTGGCTGTCCCTGGCAGGCCTATTCAGGCCCTAAAACAGCTGGCACCGTGTTATGGATCCTCAAGCCAGAAACATCAAGCAAATGTCTGCTAGTGCCTGGCCCTTGCTATTATGAGGCTTAATCTGAAACAGGGACTCAGCTCTATACTATTTAAAACATGTAATTAGTTTATTATTGAGCCAGAAAAGGTGAGCTTGCTCTAAAACTATGTGAATCTTAAAATATGATGCCTTTTGCCTACCAACTGACAACATGATCAGGATACTTCTGTTTAACCTCAATCAAAAACTCTGGTAGAAAACTGCTTTAAGGTTACATATATGCCTACTATTTTATTATTTGTCTTCTGGCATCAAAACCTGCAGAAACAAATCACTGACAATGCAAGCACACTACAGGGATGGATGTGGAGGTGCTGAGTGGGTGAGTTAAACAGCTTGAGAGTTTGACATCTGAAATCCAGGAAAACTGCTTTTCTGTTCTTAGTTTACAATCCCTTCCTTCACATGAAATTTACTGGCTTTAGCGTCACACATACAAACACAACTGTTTCTAGCTCTTCAGATGTTATGGCTCAGAAAAACCGTTCCTTTTTGTCTTGTTATTTCAAGAGCAACTGATTTCTTTTTGGTAGCCCTGAAATATATGCCAGTGTGTGGGCATAGTCACACAGCTACGCACAGGCCCACACCCTGGAAAGATTGGAAGGAGTGGAGACACATTTTTCAACTAGGAAAGGAAAAAGTTTGGGCTAGTATTTATAAAACAGACAAGTGTGCATGCATTTGGAAGCAGGCTATCTTCCAAGTGTCAATGTTAATTATCCTAATAGTCACTGTAAATCAAGGTGTTACCAGTGAAAGACGCAGAGAAAGTAAGTAAATGCTACACAACAGAATACCTCATGTTGGCTACTGCAAACAAAACAATTGATGTATTTCTTCTGTATGGAAATAAAGAGTACAACGCAGTCAATTCTATAAAATGACTTGGGCTAATGGTATCTTCTGTC
Organism: Nomascus leucogenys; assembly: GCF_006542625.1. Classification (NCBI taxonomy): domain Eukaryota; kingdom Metazoa; phylum Chordata; class Mammalia; order Primates; family Hylobatidae; genus Nomascus; species Nomascus leucogenys. The sequence continues at coordinate 95,040,448 of NC_044383.1, read as the reverse complement.
CCCTCCACACCTCACTGAAATTCAGCTCTAATGACGAGCCTCCTGTGGGACTGCCTTCTCTAACCTATACCTCCATCTGCATATTCAGTATTTCACCATACTGGTTTTGCAAGATTTTTTTTTCTTGTTCAAAACCACAGGGTGCAAAAGTGGCGATGACCAATATAATGATATTGTGAAATGCTGACCAAGTCAACCATTTATTCCACGACACTCCTGGGTGCTAATTACACACACAGATGAACATCAGAAAGTTCAAAAGTTCACAAAAAAAGATCAAATAAAGGACATTTCCAGTAACTAAAGAACTAGGCACTGATTGCATTTTTCGGAAAAAACATCCACTGAGCCACTCAGATACCCATGTATTCTAACTTAAAATCTAGGGTGTTCCCAAATATGTAAGTTAATTATTAGCACTACCCCTAAACTATGATGAACGAAGCAGATTGAATGCACATGTGATAAAATCATAGTTTTTCTAAAGGCCATAACAGAAATGCAGTATTTTATTGTACCAGGCTCTAATCTACTTCATGTACATGCTAGGTAAACTTGAAAGCACTTAAGAAACTGGAAACACAAGCATCAGTAGTGTAATATCTATCACCCAAAGGGCAGGAGAAATAGTATTAACTGGCAAGGATAGTCATATAAGACTATAAAAGCTGAACACACAGTAGAAACAGAAAATTCCTATAACTGGGTGCCTCAGGGGCTAAAAGAATGTAGGAAACAGTTCTTTTAGACCCTGCTTGTGGCTGGAGGAGGCTGGAGGAGACAGAAGAGTCTAAGAGGGAGGGGTCGGAATATGGTGGAGAGTTGGAGGGTGAGCCCACTCCTCAACCAGCACGTGTCCATGTGCTCCAGGGCACACTGGTCCCACCATATTAGTCGTCAGTGACTCTAAGGGCATTCCTGAGGATGCAGGACCCCTGACCTTATAACTACCTCCTTGGTTAAGTCTGAGTTGGCAGGGTCAGCCCTTGGATTATCTCCCCAAACTTTCTGGAACCCTTTAACTTGGTCCTCCTGAAATTTCCAGCCCTTTCCCTTTAGTCAGGCTTTTCATTTGCTAGTAGGAACGGTGTGTGGGCTCATAATACGATCAGGTACTATGTCTTTCCCTAAGGATTAACAAATCATTAAATATATGGGGGCCACTGAGAGTAATCCCTTGACAAGGGAGGAAAAATATGAAGAAACAGATGTTTCTGAGCCATTTTCAGGTTCAAAGTAACACACAACGAACGTCAAGTAACACACAACTCTCTGAGGCATTAGTGGAATGTTAGCTGTTTCTCTAGACACAAGTTCATTGGATCCTTTCAAACAGCTATAACCTAAGGAGTTTTCTGAAGAAAGACGGCTGAGTCCTGATATTAATTTGTGGATAGAAAGGGAAGTAGGGGCCAGGCACAGTGGCTCACACCTGTAATCCCGGCACTTTAGGAGGCAGAGGCAGAGGCAGACAAATGGCTTGAGCCTGGGAAGTGGAGGTTGCCCTGAGCCAAGATCATGTCACTGCATTCCAGCTTGGGCAACACAGTGAGACCATGTCAAAAAAAAAAAAAAAAAAAAGCTGAGTGTGGTGGTGAAGTAGGGGTATCAGCTACTTATAAGGTTACCAAATCCACATTTGGAGAACAATTTGCCAGGGGTTTCTTGTGTTACTGAATGTCTTTGTTTTGTCAAGCAAAGTACTGATGGGTCTTTGTTCTAGACTATCTTTCAAGGTAGGGCTATCTTTCATCTGCACAGTGAGCAGCCTTGAAAGGTAGTCATAGCGTCTCCCTCCAGAGCAAAGGGCAGACATACTTATTGCCTATTACAAATGACTTAGGGTCCCTAAACTCAAGGTTCCTGCACAACCCACTACATGTGCAGCCATCAACCTATCTATGTCACCCCTGTAGGATTTGGGGGCAAGTAAGAACCAATGCAAAATAGACTATTGCTCATGCTGGCTGCTGTGCCATGAGAGAATAACAGATCCCTTTGCCTCTGACCCAAGAGTTTGGCGTCTGGTAGGGGCAAATCCGAGACACTTGTAGTCCTTTTTTTTTTTTTTTTTTTTTTTTAAGAGATAGGTTCCCACTCTGTTACCCAGGCTGGAATGCACTGGAGTGCAGTGGTGTGACCACAGTTCACTGCAACCTTGAGCTCCTGGGCTCAAGTGATCCTCCTACCTCAGCTTCCTGAGAAGCTGAAACCACAGGTGTGCGCCACCACACTTGACTAATTATTTATTTATTTATTAGAGATGGGGTCTCACTATGTTGTCCAGGCTGGTCTCAAACTCCGGGCCTCAAGCCAACCTCCTACCTCAGCCTTCCAAAGTGCTGGGATTACAGGTGTGAGCCACTGTGCCTGGCCACTTTGCCATTCTTGACAGTCCACTGCTTTAGCTTGTGAACCATTTCCTTAACCATGAAAGATAAAATTGGGCAATGATCATCTCTAGCCATCTTTCTTCCCTTCTCCTATGTAAAATAAGAAGGAATACAAGATAATAGGATGAGAAACAAAAAGCAAGAGAGGCAGACATACATGGCTCCAGCACTCTGAATGCTCTGACCTGGCTCTGCCAATTACCCTTAAGGCTTTATGACAATAAGCCATTAATCAAAGGGAGCAGGGGTGAGAAGACCCCCAGAGAGTCATTTTCAGTGTTTCATCTACATCAGTCACCATCTTTTTCAGCTGTTACTCAATGTTGCGGTTTGCTTGTGGGAAATAGAGCTAAGTGAGCAGCAGGTTTAGGTTTATTTCTTTTTACCTTCCTCTTCCACCAATACAAGAACAGACACCTTATGTCCATTCCTGCCCCCATCTCCCTGACAACTGGGCTGCCTCATCTCAAGGCAGTCCTAACAGTACTGAGTTTCTGCAGGGTCCAGACAGATTCCATTATGGAGCCCTGGGCCGGGAAACATTTCTCCTCAGTTCCTCGTCTTGTCTATGGACTGCCCTCAATTTAACCTTGGCAGAGGTGCTTCCAGGTCTCTCCCCTTGCCACAGTGACTTTGCTGTTGTAAAGTGTCATGCATATAGATACCTAGGATTCCCTCCTCTTTCCACTTAGCTCTCCCACATAAATTTTCTTGTTTCTTCTGACAGTATTTAGCAGCTTTAGATCTCTATGAAGGAAAATGGACTAGGCATTGCCTGTGAACCAACAGCAAACACATATGACGACATTTATAGACTTTCTCCAAGTTTCCAAAAAAAGAGTTAATTTTCTAGCTTATTAATGATGAGCCAGGCAGCTTTATCATGAAATACAGAAACTTCGTGACATTTCATTTGCCATAGTTTTGTAAAGAGGAAATTGGTATTTTATTTTCCCTCCCCTTTCCTCTTGGATAACCTATTTCAATTTTGGCAAAAGGAGGGGGCATATTTACTATGGTGTTCACGTGCATCTACATGTCTAGTACCTCTGAAATGATACTGGATTGTTGCCACATGGCCAAATAATGTGCTCTTTGATAATTATCAATTAGAATGCTATAAAATGGGCCAGTAGTTCCACTCTGCTCATACTGTGTGGTGTTTTGGCCACCAAACACAAGCCTTCTTTGGTTTTTCCCTACATCAATCAGAAAATTCTGTTAATTTGCTGTGATGCTATTTGTGGACACGCATGGAAAAGAACGCAGGCATCCAGGAGTAAATTAGGGTCAACTCACTCCACTTAGACAGCAGGACACCAGCACAGCACTCCAGCTACAATAAACATTATACACGGACCCCAGTTTGGGCTGAGTGGCAAGGCCTGCAGAAATAAGGAACTATTAGCAAGAACTTGCGAGTAATCAATTTTTAATGCTTCCAGTCTAGGGTAGCTGCCAAAGAATTTGGCCAAAGCCATCATTTTAAAAACACCAATTTAAGCTACAATGAGGTATTCTTACTATAGTAAACAGGTTTTAGTTTGTCTGTCTAAATCCATATATGAGGTTTAAAAACAGAAAAAAGTAAGGTTTAAAATTTAAATACTACTTGGACATTTTAAAACTCCTGTGGTTTTTCTGTCCTTTTACCTGATAGCTCTCTTTTGTACAGTACTATGCTTAGTGATGATTATTAAAATTTTTATTGGGGGGGAAGGTGCATAAGATATGGAGAAGTCACATCAGATCATAAGAAGGAAAGTGGGAAGAGTTAGATAGCAAAAGAGATACATCTCTTCCTTTTATGTTGGAGATGCCTGGCATGTGGAACACTCAACACATTTTCTTGAAAGCATAAATGAATTCTCCCTTTCTCTTTTGAACTAAACCATGCTGAATAAGGTTAGCATCTGCAATGAAATGCAGGAGGAAAGAAGCAGACATTCTTCAAGCACTAAAGAAGTACACATTCTCTTTTCCCAGGTTTCCCATCTCCAAGGAAACCTACCTTTAGCATTGGAAGTCACAGTAATAAACTATCAGACTTAAACAAATTAGGTTATCTGCCTTAAACTTCAGAAGCATTTAGAAGTTTAAAATCTGAATAGAAAATTAAGTTCTATTAGAAGTTATACTCATGCTTCAAGAAGACTACACAATTCAAACACAGCAGTAGAGGACATTTTGTTTTTAATTAAGATTTGGGAAAACAAAACTTGGATTGGTTGGTGAAAGTGTTAAAGTGGGTGCAAAGTTTTTGAAGGATTGTTTATCACTATCTATTGATACTGCACACAACCTTTGACTTAGTAGAACAGACTACTCCGTTCTTCTCTTATTCATTACTCACACAATGCCAATTTTTAGCTGGGCCCAGACAAAAAGACTACATTCCTCAGCCTTCTTCGAAGTTAGATGTGGCCATGTGACTTAGCTTTGAAAACAGAATGACACGGAAGTGGAAGAGTTCCATGCAAGACTATTTAAAGGCAGCTGACTCAGGTGAGAGACGAGTCTCTTCATTCGTGCTGTTCTCTTTTTGGCCTCCATTTCGATGGACCATGAGGAGACCCTGAGGATGAAAGCCACTTGCTGACATGAGAGGGCAGAGAATAAGAGGAGACTGAGCATCAATCACTTCTTACAGTGGCCACACAAGCCCTAGACTTCTTTTACATGAGAATAATTCACAATTAAATGTTTTCCATTAGCCAAACCTAATCCTACCTGATAACCCAACAATTCTATTTTTAGGAATTAATTTTACTGACATGCCCTCCTGCATGTTATCTCTGTGTGTATACACACACTCTCTCTCAACTTTTGTATATGTTGGATTGTTTAAAAATTATAAAATTCCAAGCATTAATAATGGTAATTAGAGGTTTCTGTTCATGTTAAGATAATGCAATAGAAACACCTAACAAGAAAGACCTTTATGTGCCTATATTCTATACCTACCTTGATGTATGTGTCATCAGGCACTTTCAAAGTGCTTTTCAGTGAATGACTTGTGTGTGTGCTGGGTGCTGTCATCTGTTAATGTTGCAGACTGGCAGGGCTAACAGTAATCCTCCTGGCCCTGAAGTTTTAGAAGTTCTCATGTGGAGGCCATTAAGGATAGGGACTTAATACATTTATAGCTAAGAGGCTATATTATGATGAGGCTATTGACATTTCTTGTTTTGGGGTCAACCTGGATTTCAAGAAAAAAAAAAGCAATTCTGGAGATTCAAGACAAAAAAATGAATTATGGGAAAGAAGGCTTGAAGAGAGGCTTACATATGGTCTTACCATTTACTGGGAATTAATTCAATGGTAACAATATATAGGGTTATTTCTACCAATCATGGGAATTTTGTCTGGGCCAATGCCTTAGCAACAATTTTCACAAAACTATCAGAAAATAACATCAACAGCCAGTGGGCACAGATTATCAACAATATACCAGGATATTGTAACTTGGTTAAGTTTATGCTTTTCTAACTTTGGAGTAACATGAAATGAACAGAAAGTAAGGCAGTCTCCACTCAAGCCCAGAGCATCAAATCTAAAAAATAAAAGTTATTTTTATTAACATTTAATATCATATAACATCAGGGCTGGAGTGGTGGCAGAAGAACTGGAGAGGCCACAGGTTGTCATTCAAATTGGTATTTGCTGAGGTCCTTCCATGTACCAGGCATACAAATGCGAGTGAATAGACAGACATGGTCCCTGGTCTCATTCAGAGATTTTATAATTTTGTGGAGTGAGAGGGAGGTAAGGGACAAATATTAATTAAAGCAAACAAACACATACATAATTACAAATTGTGAAAAGTGCTCTGAAGGAAAACAACAGGATACTATAAGAGAAAATAACAAGGTCAGCTGGGTGTACCTAAGACAGACTGGAAAGTCAGGAAAGACTTAAGACCTGGAGGAGGAGCAACTAAGTAATGAAAGCCACTGGGATGGGTTTACCTAGAGAGGATGGAGTGGATGGGCGTACCTAGAGAGGAAATGGAGAAGAGAAAACCTGAGAGTTTCTCATGGGAGTCATGCAACATGAGGGCGGGTAGAGAACAGGGATCAGACAAAAGAAAGAACAGAAGCCACCAGACAGGAGGGGAGTGTGGTGATCGTGCCCAGGAGAGCTTAGTGCTTCAAGGAGAAAGGAGTCACCACTGAAAGATCCAGAAAGAGAGGAGAACAGAGTGTCCGTGAGCTTTGGCAACAAAGAGGTTATCACTAGTTGCCTTGGCAACAGCAGTATCAAAGGAGTGGTAGGGACAGAAGCCAGGAAAGATGCCAGCAAGGGATCACTACTAATAATAAAAAAGCTAACATTTATTAAGTGCATATGATGTACTAAACACTGTTTCAAGTGTTTCATATGTACTATCTCTGTAAGTCTTCACAACAATGGGGACAATATGGTCCCCATTTTACAGATGAGAAAACTGAAGCTTGCAGAAACCTGCCCAAGACCACATGGATGAGAACTCAAAGGTTTGCACCAGGGCCTAAGCATGATGCAGTGAGGGCCTCAGAGAGGGAGAGGGAAAAGGATCTGGAGCCTATAGCCAGGGACTGGCATTGTCCTGACCCTCAAGCCACATGATGGCCTTTTCCAGTGAGGGACATAAAATGGGGCAAGACAATCCTACAGGCTCTAGGAGTACACCGGGTAACAAGAGCCACAGGAACAGTCCTTCCATCTTGCAAAAATACTTACTATCTTGGGCATGGTACATTCTAGAACATAGATTTTGATAAGTTCCCACTTGCTTCTCCACTATTCATTAATGACCCATGAAAATCATTCCATCCTAAAGATGATCTGAGGGGCAAACAAAGCTGAACTCTGCACTGAGGTCAGATCTTCACTCCTCTTTCTGCAGTTCAGCTCTGGACGATAGCACTGTTAATTAGTGGGCACCACTGCCATAGCTGGGGCAAGGGCAAGGTGAAGCAAAACACACGAATCATTCTTGCTATCTGTACTCTCCTCTTACATTCTGGTCAAAAAGGAAAAGTTGACCAAAGAGAAGAAATTGTTGGGTTGCAACTGAACAGCGCTCTCATTCCATAACCAGGAACACAAACAAACAAAAATCAAAAACAAAATAGAAGAGCAGTTGTTGATTTCTGAGTGTTGCTCATCTTGTTTTCAAAACCTAGCAATCCCATTAACTTCACATCCACTTTGGAACACTTTTTAGGTACTTGAAGGAGTGAGCACTCCTCTCTGACGTGACCTCAAAGTTCAAAACAAGCAACATAAGTAACCTAAGGTACTTGACTAGTCTCCTCATCCTCATTCCCCAGGTCCTTTCCCGTCCTTTCTGCCTCCAGCCAGTTTTAATTTGCACTAAAGTCTGAAAAGGTCAAGCTGGGCATGGGCAAAGAACTGATTGTTTACACAGTAAAATTACAAGAATGAACTAAAAATGAAGTCACCCTCTGTAGAACAGCACTATTCAAAAACTGGGGTGAAATAAAATTCCTACGACAGTAAAGCCTTCCATATAGGTTACCAAAAGGTGGGGGAAATGAGAATTTAGAAGTCTATTTACATTTTACGATTCAGTCTCTTTGGATTTGGAAGTAAAGAGTAGCCCATAGAAATTCTTTAGCTAAGAAGCTTAAATGTACTTATCTGATCATGTGAAATACACATTATGTTCTGGATTCTTGCAAATGTGCTCAATCTGTATGCAAACACCAGAAACAAACAAGCTGCAACAACAAAAGCTGAAGTTGCATTAGTTGACAATGAATTAGCTTTACGGAACCACTAATTGGACTTTATGGAACCACTAACCGGACAGGGATCAGACTATCCTACCTGTGACTCTCCCAGCAACTGTCCAAAACAATGCAAGTTAAGAGTTAAAATGATAGTCTCAGTGATAGTATTAAAGTAATTTAGAGGGCACCTACTGCCATACACACATCATTCTAATTTTTCAAAATCTCCTGTCGTTTGCTAGCCTTATTTAGATGAGAGCTGCTGAACTTTTTTTATTTTCAGTCTTTACCTTTTCCTTGAGTATCAAAGTATTACATGCTTATTCTAAAAATCTGGCAAGCGTGGAGAAGCAGAAAAAACATTACGTAAGTGACCCTCTAAACTACAACCTTTATAGATTTTGCTACTTATTTTCTGTAGTTTCTTGTTTATATGGACATTATCCTGATCCACGCCACTCCCCCAATTTAATGTTATACTATCAGCAGTCCCCCTTGCCAAAAACTCTCTTAAGTATATTTCTTATAACTTCAGGACGGGCATGGTGGCTCAGACCTGTAACACCAGCACTCTGGGAGGCCAAGGATGGAGGATCACTTGAGCCCAGGAGTTTGATATCAGCCTTCGCAATATAGTAAGACCTCATTTCTACAAAAAAATTATGAAAATTAGCCAAGCACGGTAATGCGTGCCTATAGTCCCAGCTATTTGGAGGGCTGAGATGGGAGGATTGCTTGAGCCTGGGAACTGCAGGTTGCAACAAGTTGAGATCGTGCCTCTGTACTCTAGCCTGGGCCACACAGTGAAACCCTGTCTCAAAAAAAAAAAACAAAAAAACAAAAAAACAAAACAAAACAACAACAACAACAACAACAAAAACCAAAAGCAAAAAACTTCAATGACCTGTCCTATTCACTGTTTACCTGGGTACTGCTCTCAAAATTTGAATTAATGCTTTGTGCTTCAAGTCTCATGCATTCTTGCATTCTTCTAAATTCTATGCACAACACAGAATATGCAGAATGATCTTCCAGTTAACTCATTTATATGGATTATATGGACAGGTCTTAATACAATGAGTAGCATTTGTATTCAAAGTACAGTCTATTTTAGCTAAAATGTTCTCCTTTACAAGCAAAATACAAGAGATTTTGACTGTACAATGTACTTTTTTCTGTATTTTTTTTTTGTGGCAATTCTAGCCCTCCACATACACCACAGGCTTGAGGATGTCTCTCATATACTCATATTTTAAGGGGTGTTCACATATTCTGCAGTCCTCACATGCCATCCTGCTTGCTATGGGAGCAACCAAACCACCAGGGGAACATAAAGACATATTAAAAATGGAGTAAGGTGAATTATACCTTAAATATGTATCAAGTAGTCATCACGACTGTCTGGATAAGTTGCCTTATTATTCCATAAGTTAAATATGCGAAAGAAAAATGCCACAGAGAAGTTGAGACAGAGCTTTACAATGGGAAGAGGCTTTAGAGTTTATCTGACCCAGTGGTTTTCAAACTGTTTATGGAGCCCTAGAGGTTCTTTAGGGCTCTGAGCAGGGAGAAGCTGACCAACTTATCAAAATTCAATGTGCCAAATTTACCAAATTGATTTCTTTCAAAAGCACTAGTAAGAATGTTTGGGTTCTGTACTGATGATGAAATATTTTAAATAAAATCAGTAACTTAAGTTTAAAGGCATAGTAAGAAAATCAAAATTAGCTACAACAATCCCTTCATATTGAAATAATTGAGTTTCCAGTCAGTCAAGGTGGCTAACGCTTATAATCCCAGCACTTTGGGAGGCCAAGGTGGGCAGATCGCTTGAGGTCAGGAATTTGAGATCAGCCTGGCCAACATGGTGAAACCCTGTCTCTACTAAAAATATAAAAATTAGCCGGGCGTAGTGGGGTGCACCTGTAACCCCAGCTATTCAGGAGGCTGAGGCATGAGAATCAAACCTAGGAGGCACAGGATGCAGTGAGCCAAGATTGCACCATTGCACTCTAGCCTGGGCGACAGAGTGGGACTCTGTCTTAAGAAGACAAAAAATAAAGAAATACCGAGTTTCCAAATCAGTAACTGGGAGCTCAATTCCTAGAATTGTGCCCAGCACATAGTAGGGCAAAATATATATTTGTTGAATGAACAAATGAATAGGATCCATTAACTTTTTAAGAAAACCCAACCTAAAAGGGCAAGATCAAAGCAGTACAAAGTCAAGACGCCCAGAAGGCATTACTATAATAAGCTGTATGATTAACCACCCAAATTTTCTATCTATTAATTGTACATACGAAATTGTGAAGTATCAAAAACCTCAAATTGACTAAATGTCCTAAACAAGCTATAAAACAAATGCTAAAATGTTCACACAAATGAAAATGATGCATTAAAAAACAATTTAAACATCAAGATAATGCACATGTATTTACATGAAATGCTCACATTTTTGTTAATGATGATGTAGATCTTTGTGAATTTATTTAATACGAGTATGTGCTTAGTAAAAGTTTAGTTCATCAACTCTGATCCAAATTGTATACTGCTGTTAAAGCATTCAGTGACCTGACGTTAGTAAACTACATGGGGGATCACATGGCTAATGAGTAGGTGTGGGGATCCTCATTTCAATTCAGCCTGTATGTACTGTTGCCCTAATTATGACAACTGAAAAATTCGCCTGTCCAAGACTGTCCCTCAGGCTTACTGTGCTACAGCCCTCTTATTATCACACAATATCATCCCTACCTTTCTTATCCAATGAAAGGAGTTTCTCTGGGATCACTGCTCCTCCCTTCCTCTTCCTCACACCCACCACTTCCTCCAAATTCTGATGTGAAACCCACTACCTGCAGCAAGACTGGCTCCACCCTGTTTGGACCATTCCTGTGGTCCTCTGCATCTGGGAGCAGATGCTCCATGTTTAAAAACACAGCTGTCTTTTATGCTATGTTTTACTGTTTTGAACTAGTCTCTGTCTCACAGGTGTATGGTTTTCTGTCAGATTCTGCCCCTCCAAGGAGACTGTAAAGTCAAAGACCAAGGAGTGAGTTCTATGCTCTTTCTGAACCTCACAGTAATTGATTCAGTTTGATTCACAGAGTATTGTGTTCAATAAATATTTAGAAAGTAAAATCTACAGTGTTATGCCATAGGAACAGCCAAAACCACAATGTATTGATCATTCAAGTTTTGTCTTCTTAATTGATAAGTACTTTTAGGAAGAATTAGTCCACAATTTATTGAAATTAAATAGAAAAGAAAGGTACGTAAGTAGTTGCAGTATCTGGATTTTATTTATTTATTTTCGGCAGGGGGAGGTTTGGGCTAAGCTCAACCAGCAGCAAACCAAACCTGTTTGAGGCAGGGTCCACCTCCACTTGCTCCTTTCTGAAGGACCACTGTCGCTGCTGTCACCTTGGGCCACTGTACCCAGGCTTAAGCAGGGTTTTTCATCCCAGGAAATGCATTCTGAGGGCAAAGTACAGAAAGAAGATGGTCTCACTGGCTTTCTCTCATTTCTGTCCAATGTATTTGTGGCCAATAAACTGAGCTTCTGACTTTATTTACAATGCCACACACTTTAGGTACCTGGAAATAAAGGCTTTCCCCAAAAGTCAAAAAGCTAAATGCTTGGACAGTGTGGCAGCTAGTGGAGTTCTTGTTTCAGTGCCCAAAGAGGTCCAGGAAAGAGATTATGCTTTGCATATGAAAGGAAGCAGGATTTAGCCTCATCCACCCAGTGCTCTTCTCTCACCCAGTGGGAGGCAGGGCCAGAAAGGAGAATGCTCTATTTTCAGGTCAGAGAAGCAAACTGGTGCCAGGCCTCCAGGCGTCTCCAGTGAAAAAGGATAGATCCTGAGGTTATGTTTCCTCTGGGTCCATTAACATGAGAAGTCTCCTGTTATAGGCCTGTTTGTCCAGAGGGAGCCCAGCCTCCCAAGGACGGCCATCTAGACAGTGCTGACACTGCAGCGGAAAAGGACTCTAGATGGCCTGTGGAAATGAACACCCCGAACACCATTAGGCAGGACATGGTGCCATTTTTCTGACTGTAGATTTTATTAACAGAACTTCGGGAATAACTTTAGGATGAGAGAAATCACCATTCACTTTTTCCAAAGAATCTAGACCTCTAACCTAAAAACAGTAAATCGTCTTAAAACAGCTCTATACCTTGTTGTGTTGGGTCCTATTGCTTCTTGTCCTAACTGCACAATATGAACAGAAAACAAACTGCAAGGTAAAAAAGCAAAACTTCCACAATGCAATGCTTGCCCAAGTCGTCTGTTGTCCTCCAGGTGCCTTGAAAACTGCTGGGGCAGTGGGAGAAGGCTGGGTATCACAAACCTCTTTTCCTGGAGTTACTTATTTTTTGACACCACTTGAATAGAACCCTAAAATATCAAAGCTGTAGGGGACCTTCAGCTTATCCACTAGCTCAAGCCCATCATTTTAGAAATGAAAACACTGGTGTCCAGAGAGCTAAAGTGCCTTGGACATAAAGGCACACTGCTAGTTAAAGGCTGGGTCAGGACCCACACTTCCTACCTCTGATCCCAATGTGTTCTCTTTTCTCTGTAAAGTTTTCAGACCTTGTATTTAGTAGCAGAATCCTCTTCCCAAATGAAATCTTGGACAAACCTTAAAAGGCATAGCAAATGAAAAGTGGAAATGCTCTGGTTAAAGGGGGACACAAGGTCCAGGGCCCTCAGGCCCCCCTACCAAGAGTCTGTGGGGTTTCTTAGGACTGCATCTGAAAATGACTCGTCCACACCCACTTCTTCTTTACACTCTCCTGTCCCATTCATCTCAAAATGCCATAGGGATTATGCAGGGGAAACATGCAAGCATGCATATAATGACATTACTGAAAATGAGAAAAACAGGGTAAAAAGTTACTCATATTCTAATTACCCTAACTTAACCTTTTTTGACATTTTTATATTTTGTTTTCATTTTTTTCTTCTAAGTATATTTATTTCACAAATTCGGAAACACAATTTTCTTTCCTGTTCTACTGATTTAACATTGAATATATGTATTTTTAACACACTAAACTTTCATTAATACTCCTGAGGATTTCAAGATGTTCTTTCTGATAAATGGCTACCTTCTAAAATATGCCACAAAATTTGAACATTTTATCAACTGAAGGGAAAATATTTTTAAATGAGGATAATATTAACTACAGGGGAAGAAAACCAAAAAGCTACTAGAGAGGAGACCAAAAGGGGGAAGAGGCAAAGCCAGGCCATGAGGAGAGGATGAGCTGCTGACTCTGAGGCAGGGAGAAAACATCAGGGGGAAAGACAGACACTAAGGCAATTCTTGGTGGAAATAAAGTCTTCCAGAATCACGACTCTAGAAAATGAACTCATTCTATCATTATCAGGAGTCTGATATGTATAATAAACCTGTATAGGCTTAACTCATCTAATACTGCTTTTATATACACACCCATAAAACACTCAGAGGCTAACCACACCTTTCTATTATTGAACCAGCTTTGCCCCCCAGTATTCTGGGGGAGAACCACGGGACTGGATTTTGACACTTAGCTGTAATAAGGTTAAGCAGGACTCTGGAACAAAGCCCTCTGTCTGGTTTCTAGGCTGGTTTCTGGCTTTGTGTTCTGTATTGTGCCACTGAACCCAGCAGCACCTCGAGAAACTACTGATTCACATGTTCACAAGGAGCTCATCAAACTTAAATGTAACGCAATTTTTTCAAGTGGTGCTAAACTACATAATTAAGGAAGACAAAAACAGGTAACAGAAAAATAGCCTCTCCACTTTCTATGTGTTCTCTCAATACCTCAATTTATTTTATTTCTTTCACAGCTTTGAGGAAAACCTCATTAAGGGAAGATATAAAGTTGTAAACTAAAATAAAGGACAGAGGCAATGTGGCTGCTCAACGCCCAGAAACTCTCTCCCTCTGAAGAAGTCTGCATCTCTCCCAGTCCATTCCTACATGTCAGAAAGATCTGCAGGTCCATTTACACAGCCTCCTTATTCGGAACAGGGGGATTTAAATAGAGGTGGTTCAGTGGGACCACCTGGGAGGATGCTGCAGAGCTGCCCAGGTGCCAGGGTCCTGTAACCTCTCAAATTCTTCCAAGGATGCAAATCAGGCTGGATGGACACAGAACATGAAGAGAGTCCTCCTCCAGAACACAGCTTTTGTGAGTGGCTGCCAGGCTGGCTGGTCTTTGCTTCCTGTGGTTTCTCACCTGGCATATGTCAAAGGAAGATCCCTTATTCTCTAATCCTCATCCTCACAAACTTCCAGAGCACACCCTGGAGACCTCCATCCTTACTTAAAGGAGGAGGCCACTTTCCAGGATGCACAGTGGTGAAGGGCTGGTCTGGTCTAGTCACCGCCTTCTGAGAATCTACGATACTAGCACATGAGTGCTGAAAAAACACTCTGAGATGCTTGGTCTCTTGCCTCATGCATCCCCCACCCCAGCCCGGTTCCGATGGGCTCAACACAGGGTTTGTTCTATTCCCGAATGTTTAACCTGTAAGGATGCTGGGTTTACCCTTCCCCTCAGCTAAATGAGCTCTCTAGAGCATACGAAACAGTGATCTCCTGTTTAGAGATCTAGTGAATAAATACCAAAGAAGTGGAAATCTGACACCTGTATTCTCTGAGAGATCAAATTAACACTTGATGTGTACATACTGCACAAGCTCATTACCCCCAACATCTATGAACAACATCTATACACTAGGCAACACAAAGACTGGGACCTGGGCACAAGGATCACTTCAATCTCCAGGTCTTCCTCCGCAGGAGCAAAGGGAGGCACAGAGGTGCTAGTCACATTTTGGAAGCAGCCCATGAACCCAGCCCTCAGAACAATCTGTCTTCTCACTCCCCAGATGGAGGGCTTGCTTCCCTAGCTGAGGAGTGACAAGCTTAATCCTGCTTTGTGCGGGAAGACTGACAAGATTACCACACAGACAACCAATCCAGAGTAGAAACAGCTTTCTTTTTTTCTGAGAAGTCTTATCAAGGAAACTAGTTCTTATACACAAAAGCTTTGCTTTCTAAAAATCTCCCTCCAGTCATTGTAACCAACTCATCATCCATGACCCAGCCCAATCCCTCTGACAGAGGCAGTAGGTCAGCACGGTCCAGAAAACATGAATTCTGCTTTATCTAACTGCCTGTAATTCACACAGCCTTACTTACCACCATCCACCTCTACTAACCACGAGGGCTTCCCCCATTATGCAACTGTACGAGTGGCCAGTCGTTTCGCCACCCTGCTGCAAGGTGCAATGCTATGACAGGATGTGCCTCTCTAGCAGAAAGGCAAGGCACCTCCCAGCACCTCCTGCAGCTCAGCTCCTGACATGTCTAAAGACACTTCTTGTTATAGAATCATGACATTTTATTCTTTTTATTGTGGTATATTTAAAACAAACAAAATTACACAGATATATAACAAACACCTGGTATCCACTGCTCAACTTTAGCAAATCTTAGTATTGTGCCATATTTGCTTCAAAAAAATTTTTTAATGAAATAAAATATTCCAGATACAGGTGAAATACCCTTCATATTCCCTCTCCTCATTCCATCTCTTTTCTACCTTTCTCAGAGGCAACCACTACCACTATCCTAAAGCTAGTATTTATTTATTTATTTTTTTTTTGAGATGGAGCCTTGCTCTGTTGCCCAGGCCACAGTACAGTGGTGTGATCTCGGCTCACTGCAACCTCCTGGGTTCAAGAAATTCTCATGCCTCAGCCTTCCAAGTAACTGGGATTACAGGCGCCTGCCACCACACCTGGCTAATTTTTGTATTTTTAGTAGAGATGAGGTTTTGCCATGTTGGCCAGACTGGTCTCGAACTTCTGGCCTCAAGTGATCTGTCTGCCTCAGCCTCCCAAAGTGCTGGGATTACAGGTGTGAGCCACCATGCCCGCCATATTTATTATTTTATAAAATTTTAAATTCTTATATGAATATATATACATGCACACAATGTATATATCAATGCATTATATATAAAATACATAAACATTATATATAAAATTCATAAACATTATATATAAAATACATAACACTGCTCACATATTTTAAAACTTTATATAAAAGGTATACCATCCATATTGTTACATACTTGCATTTTTTGCTTAACTTTAAAAAATATTAAGTTTCAAATATATGCAGAAGTAGAAAGACTGTTATAATAAACCCACCCCCATGTACTCATCATCCAGCCTCATGATCCATCTTATCTGTATTTAGATTCATATCTATCCCCTACCCACTCATTCCCCCTCCTGACCGTTCAATCACTCTGAAACAAATCCCATACATGCAAAAAGTTTAAAGGTCTCATGACTGTTGGAGTCGGCTTTCTAAAGAGAAGCCAAGGCAGAAGGGGGAAGGAAGGACCCAAGTACACAACCTCAAGCACCCTAGACATTATGGCTCAAATCATTAGCAGATGGATCAAACAGGCAAAGAGGAATGCCAGCTGTAGTCAGGCCCAGTAGTCCGAGTGTGAGTTTCTCCTTTCCCAGTGAATTTGGGGCAGGAAAGGAGGTCATCATCCCTGACCCTTTCCATTGCCCACTACCTTCAATCCCAGGTCAGATTCTTATCTCTGAATCCTTGCACCACCCAAGATAATATCCTCATCACATAGAAACCCCATCTTCACCCTCCTTTATATACTCAATACCTGAACTGCATCTCTTGATAAATTCACACACACACACATCAGCAGTTGCTAATGTTTACCAAGTGCTTTCTTTATGTCAGGCATTTTTTTTTTCATGCCTCCTATTGCAAATTAACTCATTTTACAGACGAGGAAACTGTGGCACAGTGGAGTTAAATAATTCCTCCAAGGCCAATAGCCAATAAATGAAACCACATGTTGGACCCAGATGAACTGGCTCCAAGACCCATATAATAACTCACGAGGCCTCCTTAACAAAAGGACCAGTTCCATGTAAAGAAGCCACACACTCATTTGAGGTTTGGAGGCAATCAAAACTCTGCTAGCAAGTATGTGATATAAATCTGGGTAACTGAGCCAGACTGAAGGTTGCCTGTGAATTGCTCTGGGCAATTGGTTCTCAGCTTTTTAACTTTTTTTTTTTTTTTTTGAATTGACTTCTGTGCAAGAAAAGTAAAAAATAGTACAAAGGTAGACAAAAGCCATTCATTAGTCCAGTTTCTCCCTCCAACTCTACCCTCAACAGCTACTTATAACAGGGAACCAAGAAAGAGTAGATCATGCTCTTAATGCCTGAAAACACATGACCTTCCTTCATCTTGAGAATGTGCTAGCACCATGTCAAAGAGCTTCATTGTACTGCATGCACAAAAGGGGGCAGAATTATAATGACCTAAGTATTTGACCTTCATGTAGTAAATGCATCAAAGCCTGGCTCCCTAACAATTTTTTGTCATTTATAATAGAAACTGTTTTTTATGCAGGAAATGCCATTTTTCTTTCAAGGACAAAACCCAGAATTTTACTCAGCAGTTTTTTTAAGTTGCATATATCTTAAGTGCTACATTCTTGATAATAAACATAAAATCTTTTTTTTTAAAATCAGCAGTTAAGACAAATCCTTCTCTTCTATTTGCCAATGCCACAAACACACACACATACACACACACACTCTCATACCCACATTCCCTCTCTCTCTAGTGCATGAGTGAAAGTTCTTATCCAAAGCAGGCTAAGGATTTTTCACTGTGATCACATTGTTTACTTGTAATTTATAAATGAGAATAAACACTACTGCCTCAACATCTCATTTTATTTATCCAATCAGTATTTATGGAGCACTGAGTATCAAGCACTATGCTCAATGCTAAAATATACCAGTCAACAAGATGCTCCTTAGAGTTTTTGTATTTTGAATATTGAGAAGAATTTCCTCTTTTGCTTAAATTCCTGGCTTTTGAACCCTCAATTAAGAAGATATCTTCCAGCTGAACTTTTACTTGCTTACGGGGAAAAAAAAATTTACAAGTGATGGCAACTGGGTAGACAAGACACAAGTAAAAACTGTAATATACTAACATACGATTTCGCAGGTTTTTAAAAAGTTTTATAAAACACATATAAACCATTTAAAGTTCCAACTTCATTCTTGGTAAAGTAAAAATCTCTCCATATACCCCTCCAAAAGAAGGGGAAAAAAATACTTAGGTGTCCACCAGGAAGTTGACGTTTTCTACACTGTACTTGGCTTCTCTACATCTATAAGGGTCAAGCAGGATGACCTGAAAAAACACTGCCAGTTGACACCAGCAGATCACTAGTTCAAACATAGTGCCAGCTTTCTCTATTACCATGTGCTTCACTTGCCTTTGGTATGTCTCACTGTCTAAATTTGGGAAGGAGAAGGAATTTCCGCAGGTCCCATCCTGACCCAGGTGCAGGAAAAGGCATCTGCAGCCATATTATGGTGCCTCAAATAATGCAATGCACAGTGGGTTAGGGGAGAGAGAGAAATTACTCAAGAATTATGTCAGATAAAACTAGTTTTAGAAAAGAGCATAGTTGCTATTATATGGTAAAGTATTACATTTCTGTATTAATTTTTTCAGACTGCTAAAATGCCACAGGCTTCGTGGGCAGTCTCTCAGATATGGAGAAACTGGCTGTTGACCTCTCCTGTTCCCCAGCTACCCCTTACTTATCCTCTGTCATGCTGTTGATCATGGTCTGCTTCCAAAAACAAATTTAAGGCAGCTGGGACTATACTTGGCTAATCTCTATAGTCCCCATAGCGCCTAGCACCGTGTCTAAAACAAACTCACTGCTCACTAATATTTTTTATTTTTACTTAAATTAAGGAGGCTTTCCCTGGTGTGATACAATGTGAAAGCACACAGCACTACCCAACTAAGAAGGCTGAACCTGAGTCTAATCAAGCCTCTAGAGTTAATTTCCAGTTTCAGGAAATTCAGGCGATAGAGGAACCAGATAATGACACCACAAGAAAACAGATATATCCAGAATGTGGGACATTCTGCAGGACAACTGACCCAGTTTCTGCAACAAGTCATTGGCATGGAAAAAGGGGGAAGAGGTAGAGCAGGGAATGGCCCTTGATTAAGAGACATAATATCCAAATGCCATATGTGAATCCTGATTCTAACAAAACCATAAAGAACATTTATTTTGTACAAGGGAGAAATTTTTAAAATTATACAGTGGGCATTAGGTGATACAACAAAATACAGTACCTACAGTTAGGTGTGATAATGACCCTGGTCAGGTAAGCATATGCCCATGTTCTTCTGTGCATACTGAAGTATACAGAAGTGAAATATCTGAAGCCTGGGATTTGCTTTAAATTCCTCATGAAAGGAAAGGGGGGAAAAATGTCAAGAGAGAGAAAAAAAAACAATGTGTTTTCAAAGATTATAGGATAATTGAGAAAGCAGAAAAAACCTGGACCAACACTAGCTTGTCTTCATGCAAATCCTCACCTCTTTTCCTCCCTCCACCTCCTAGAAAATAAAACCATATACAGAATTGCATATGGATTGCGAGGTAGCCAATTGTAGACCAGAGGTGGAAATGACCAAGTGTATAAGTCAGGGCCCTAAACAGCAATACTCCATTTATCTGGAGATGGCGTGGTAACCTAAATCATCCAGAACACAGACCGGCACCTTCCACACTGTGCTGGTCCAGATCATCACCAATCAGACTTTACAGACTAAATTCCAACATGCAGAAACAGTGTCTGTCTTGCTTGCCACTATTTCCCAAGGTGCCCATCTACATAAAACACACTCGAATGAATGTGAGTAAATGTACTCACAATCCTAACTACCTCAGTCTTCTGAAAACCAGTTGATTTGGAAAACACTGATGGTTCATGATGATAAAGTAAGTTCCAGACTTAATTTAAGAAAGCAGTATAATTTAATACATTTTAGAAAAACTACTATAAAATGTCTAAAATAAATAGGCTTAGACATTTACACATGTTAAACAAAAAGAAAAAACTCCCTATGGAATGAAAAGCAATAAAGGAACCCAAAGCCCAAGATTATTTTTTGCATTCTAATCAATTAATTAATAGCCTTGTGGTAATGACTGGTTGAGAAGGAGTACAATGACCCTTGGTGGCAAAGAGAGAGAAAATAGGAAGAAAGGGCAGCAGAGTTTGAGAAGGTCTAACAGAGCTTTTCCTTCCTCCCTTAAAAAGGTTTTTTTTTTTTTTTTAAATACTTAAAGCAAAACATGTTGCAAAGAGTTAGTTACAGAGACAAGCGATAAGACTTATGCATGAGTTGAGACGACTTAGAGAAAGGAGGTAGACTGGTAGAACTAAACGACCCAACAAGGACAGGCCTCCTCACAAGATCACAAGAAAGTTAACATAAAAGGATAGGCAAAGCTTCCTTCTACTACTTCCTTCCACTCCAAAGCACAAAAGTTCAGGTGATCTCACTACATACAAAGGCCCAACAGCTCCCTTGAGCAGCCAGGTCTGCAATACTACCCTAGCCACCTCAAATGTTCAAATTCCCTTGAAAGTCTCACAGCCACAAAGACAAACCTCAGGCACTGCCTCCCCACTCACCAGTCTAACGCAGTCTCTCTTTACCACTTATCCCCCTCTACTCCTATCTAACACCCTTCTCCGTCCTCTCAAGACTGTTCCTTATTCCCCATTTTCACCATTCTGCCTTCTTCCCTTCTCTTTCTCTTCCAGCCTGCTCTTCCCTGTTTCTGCCTTCCTTGTACCCTCCTCTTCATACCTTTCTCACTTTGTTCCACAGTTGTCCCCAGTATTACTTGTGTCCTCTAAAACCTTCCTTATCCACCAGACCTTCCCCTTTCCATGCTATACCTAGAAGCCTGTTTCTCTGAAGCCACTTGTAGTCTAGACAAAACCAGAGGAAACTATCTTCTTTCAGGAAGGGGCAACATAGAGTTTAGACCAATATAGTAGAAAAGAACTGGTCACGTTTAAAAACATTTTAAGACCTTCGAGGATGACCTGAAAGTAGTAAGAAGGTCCCCAAAGCTTCAAGTGGGCTTTTTCTATTTCAGGGCCAAAAGTACAGAATTTATATAACCAAGCAAATGTATCTGAATCAATTTCAGAGTCGGTATTTCTAATATTTTGATCACAGATTCACCAT
The DNA here is from genome assembly GCF_006542625.1 of Nomascus leucogenys. Lineage (NCBI taxonomy): Eukaryota > Metazoa > Chordata > Mammalia > Primates > Hylobatidae > Nomascus > Nomascus leucogenys. Next base: position 95,019,153 of record NC_044383.1, on the reverse strand, counting down.
CAAGGCCACAGGAATTCATGGAGGAAAAATATTTCACTGGCTTATTATCTAAATTCCTATCAGAGGTGCCTAAAGACAAGTAATACTTTATTCATAAAAAGCTAGAAAACAACACATAAAAAGTAGATACCTTTCTTACTTAACATCTCCTGTTAGAAAAAAAAAGGTGTTAAAAAAAGATTATAAAATAATTCTGCTGGAGACATTTTACTATACAGCAAAAATATCAGCTAACTAAAGTTTTTACCTGCTCCTAATCCTTTCTGAAAAGAGGATATTTGCTTACAATATTATCATCCTTTGACTTCACAATTCCAACAAAGTTCAACATAGTGTCTAAGACAGAAAAAGAAAAAAAATAGCAAACAAAAGACCTCCCGCTAAACTGACACCCCTAACTACCAGACCTCTCCCTACTGGTAGTCTTTCCTTACCTCACTTGAATCCACTGTGCTCAGATCTTAAGAGCCCCAGAGGAAGAAGGCACCGGAAAATTATACAACCCTTATTCTCAATCTTACCTGCCTTTCCTACAGAACTGAACTGGGAGATGGTCTCCTCTATAATCTAGAGGGCAATTTCCATCTCTTTTAAGAATGCTGTCTGCTTCCTCCTTGGTCCACCACCCTCTGACTATTGCTGGTGATCACCACACCACCACCACCACCACCAATAGTAATAGATCATTTTAAATTTACTTTTTGCTAAGAACTATGCTAAGCACTTAATATACATAGCCTCAACTTATCCTTGACTAGGATTTACCTGTGAAAAATGGGGGCAGAGAGAGGTTACAGAACTTGCTCGATTTCAGCCAGTAAGCTTCTAAGGAGGTTTCACTAGAGCCCAGGTCTGTCAGATTCCAAAGCCCAAACTCTGCTGCTACATGACGCTTCGCAAAAAAGACTGTCCGTGCCTTCATCTTAACTCCAGAAGTTCAAAGGTCCCTAGAGGTCAGGAGACCACCAAGAACTTATTGTGTAAGGCGTTTTTACCCACCCAAGGTTCTTCCCATTTTTTGTCTTGGGCTGTCAGTGCCTAATGGGAAAGGATGTCCTCTTCACACTATCCCAGGGTAGAGTACTGTCTAGCTATAGCCCGGCTGCAGAGTGGGTTTAAATTCTTTCAACACTGCTGAACTTGCTTAGAACTTTGATGGCACCTCCTACCCACTCCCTGTCTCCACTCCATGTCCTGGATTCAGCAACTGGACCTGGAAAAGAGGCATCCACCAAGCAAAAAACTCAATGGTGAGACACCACTCTTCCTCCCCCAAAACCCCGAGTGACATTTCTTTCAAATAACCACCACAATGTCCTTTCCCTACTAGTTCTTTTTCTTGTGTGGGAGAAAAAGATTTTTTAAATGGGTTACTGTGGATTAGCCATTAGAAAGCCCCGGCTGAGCTCATGCTTTATCTCAGTTAATACTTAAATATGTGCAGCCAGAGACACGCTCATACAGGGCTTTTGGGGGAGGAAAGAAGAGTACATGGAGGTAATTTTGTCATTTTTCTTGGCAAAGGAGCAGCCTGTTAACAAACACATTTTGTTTTGAAAACCAGATTCTGAAGCCAAAAGCAAAAATCAATGGCTAAAATACATTATTTCTTCCCCTATCTCTGTGGAGGGAGAACCAAATAAACTCACACCAATGGGTAAGTATTGAATGATAAGAATGATAATGACTGCTGGTTATTGAGCACTTGGTCTCTGCCAGGCTCTTTTCCAGATGCTTTTACCAACATTACTTCACTAAACCTGAACAATGCTATGAAGTTCTTATTTCAAAGACAAAACAGGCTTAGGGACTCTATCTCCAAAATAATAATTATATATAATTATTTGGTACTTACTGCATGCCAAACTCTGTTCTAAGTACCTTAAATATGCATATACTGACTCATTTAATCCTCACAACAGCCCTATAAAGTACGTGATACTCTAACAGACCAACAAACCAAGGGAAGAAGTCACGAAGTCACTTGCCCAGGGTCACACAGCTGTTAAGCAGAGGATTTAAACCAAGCTTGTCCAACCCGCAGCCTAGGATGGCTTTGAATGTGGCCCAACACAAATTTGTAAAGTTTCTTAAAGCATTATGAGATTTTTTTTATGATTTCTTTCTTTTTAGCTCATCAGCTGTTGTTAGGGTTAGTATATTTTATGTGTGCCCCAAGACAGTTCTTCCAGTGTGGCCCAGGGAAGCCAAAATACTGAACACCTCTGCAAGGTACTCTGTCCTTAGTCACTGAGCTCTACTGCAAAATAACTACCTGGGCTTTTGTTTCTTTTACTTTACCTTTTATTTCTGTGTTATTTCTCCAACAAGACTGGAAAATGTACTACCTGGGCTTTTGTTTATTTTACCCTTTTTTGTTTGTTTTGCATTATTTCTCCAATAAGACTGGATGCTCTTGAGGACAGAGACCACTTTTCATACCCCCATTCAGCCATCAGTATTATAAGCCAGCTAGGCAGTCATCAATAAATAACTGAGTCTCGTGTGATACGCAAGAGATCCAAGTGCAGGGGGCTTCTCACTCCCAGTTCCACTACCCTGCCCAGGCCTCCAGCCTCTCCCACCTCAGTGCCCCAAGAAAGCCCTGACCAGCCTGTATGTGTCCATTTGAGGGATATGTGAGGGCAGACTAGGACAGTCTGAAAATCGTCTCACATAAGATCAGAATCCTTTACTTCCCATTTCCAAGCCACTGGAAAGCAAACTCACAGCAGCTGAACTGCCAAATCTTGCTCCATTCCCCTACCTGCCTGCCTGGTGTCTGTGACAGTTAGGAAGCCTCCCTCCTACTAGACTCAGGAGAGACCTTAGAAGCCACCATCCATTAGTATGTCAGCACGCAAGAGGGTGTCTACAACCACCCCTGCCCTACAGGATAAAAAACAAGCCCTTTAGCTAGGTCATTCATCCTTTTTGTCTAAAAAAACTTGGTGTCACCCTTCAAGGCTCAGCTCACATACCACTTGCAAGGTGAAACCTTAGGAAATTACCCTGGTTTTAAGTATCTGGTTAAAGGTAAGTTATATCCAAATTTACAGTGGATATAAAAATCACCTAAAACCCTAACCAAAATACTGGCATGGCCAACTAGGGAACATAAAATCTCAGATTAGTGATTTAATAAGATTGTCCTGAAAGGACATTTCACTCTGAAATATGCAGAATGGGTATGCGCTTAAACTAAAAAAAAAACTACATAATCAATGATTCTTGGAAACAAAATAATCTGAGAAGGCAGAGCACTCTGTACCACTGTAACTTACAAACTGATTTTCTCTTTCTCTCTCTGGCCAGATAGTTGTTCTTCATCTCAAAAATCAACAACCTGCCTGTCTATCTCTGATACATGGCTCAAGACATTAGCCTAGGAATAAGGATTAAAATAATGAGGCTTGCCTTAAGGTAGTGACAGATATTCCAGAAAACAGTGGCCACTTGCTAGGACAGGGTGCCATAGGTATCTGGACTGGCAACACAACCTGCATCCTCTGAGATCAGGCCCTCAACCCTGAGTCCGGCAGTCAGTCATTGAGGACCAATGAGTCTGGGCCAACTGATATGCCTTACCTGTCTTGTTACCATAGAAAAATAAAAGGATTACTCATAAGTGAAATTTTCAACTAACACATTTCCCAGTGCCAAAACATTAAAATGGTAGCTGTTTAAAAAGTGTCTACTGGACATAATCTAGACTTTTCTAGACATCCCAGGATCACACTGAAGTGTGCTTCTACTTTAAATAGCCTCAGACCATTTCCTCTGCATGAAGCTCCCTCCCCCAACCCTCACCTCTACCTAGGAAGAACTGAGAGGAAAAGCAGATAATCAAGCTTATGCAACACACTAGCTGAATTCAGACATAATTCTAAGTCAAAGTGCTCTGGCTTTCCTTGCAAGGAGGCAGGAGGCAGGGAAAGAAACCTCAACATACTGAGGACCTGTGGTGGGGGGCACCCTACTAACACTACATAATCTCACTTAAACAACCCAGGACATGGTAGTGCTCTTTTATTTTAAAGAGAAGGCAAATGACTCCTGGCAAAGTTGTTGGCTCACTCAAGGCCACACAGCTGGCAGGTGGTGGGGAGGGTAGGGCTGGGTCCTGGCCTCCTGACTCCACATCACAGCATCCTTCCAAGAGAGGTCTTTCCAGAGAACACTGACACAGGCAGCAGAGCTTAGAACTCTTCTCAACACAGCTTTCCAGAGCAAGGATTTCTTTCGTTTTAGAGAAATAATTCCTTCCATCATCTTTTTAACCATCCAATCTTTTAAAAGTTAAAATTTATTGATTAATGCAAATGATTAATACAGTGAAAATAGGTATCTTATATGATATGTGAATGCACCTTTAACTGTGGTCCTGTGATCAACCTAGAATTTGCACTAGTTTTCAATCTTAAAGAGTGAAATTAAATGTGACTATACAAAAGGGGAGATCACCAATCTAGTGACCTAACAAAACTATTACTTCAATCACTCTTTTAAGGTTAAATAAAGCAAACACAAAAAAGCATGGAAATGTTAAGTAACTGAACTTTTCATGGAAACTACATAACAATTATTAAGATAAAAACATAATGGCAAGTATACGCTAACTTATTTTACACAGTTTTATCAACACTCCTGTTTAAATTATAACAAAAATCAGATAAATTTAACCCTATGCACACAGTACTCATTCAATGAATAAACTTTTTAGTATGAGTCTATAAAAATGTCAAGCAGCCAGGTGCAGTGGCTTGCACCTATAATTCCAGCTGCTTGGGAGGCTGAGACAAGAGGATCATTTGAGCCCATGAATTCGAGACCAGCCTGGGCAAAAAGCAATATCCCATCTCTTTAAAAAAAAAAAAAAAGAAAAAAGGTGGCTTGTATCTCCAATTCCAGCTACTCCAGAGCCTCAGGTGGAATAGCTACTCCAGAGGCTCAGGTAAAGTTCACAGTTGCAGTAAGCTATGCTTGTGCCACTACACTCCAACCTGGGCAACAGAGCAAGACTCTTTAAGAAAAAAGTTAAACAACTGCAAAAAAAAAAATTTTATGTATATATGAAACACCAGCACCCATTTCCACTCAGTTAAGAATGCACTTGTAATTCATTTGACCTCCACTTTTATGCATAGAAAAAAAGTTTATTTTAAGAAATATAAAATATATCTAAAGCTTCACCAAAGTGCAATACTAACTTTAACTTTTTACATTTGGATTATTTCCTGCAAAAATGAGGTGGCGATTTAATTTCTTATTTCAAACTCCACATGCAAGGATGTGCCCAACAACTACAAATAATCTTTTCTAAAAACTGCACCCATTCCAGCTGGGTCCATAGCTTTCTTCTTGCCACTATTTATTAAGCAAAAAACCTACTGGCCTGATAAAATGGATTTCTCCCTTCACATATTAAAACATAATTATAAAGCCTGATCTTCATTTGGACGTCCTTGGATTTGTACCAAAAATGCTGTATCTTTCTAGAGTAAACCGAGAGGTTTTTTTTTAACCATTATTCTATCTTAAGAAATGTCTCATCTGAAGAAGCAAAGAGATACACCCTAAAATTCCAGCAACCACAGGCTTCAAAAGCCTTTGGCTCAGATGCGGATAAATCTTTGGAAAGCCCAGGGTACAATGTGACCTGGATGTACAAACTTAGACCTTGCTCACTAAGCAGGTCAAAGAATTTTTCTCTCAGGGCATCCCGAAAACATCAAACAGATTCATGAGATGAAATTTCCTTGTCCCTGCAGCCTCAACATGATTTTATGATATTCCTGACACAGTTTATATATACAATTCAGATGCCAAAATCTTGGTGGCAACAAGGACTGCTACTTGTCCATTAACTTAATACCTATTTTCACTGAGGAATACAAATTTCTCAATCATTTCAAAGTCCATTTAACAAACAACTAAGAAAACTTGCAGACTGTTCTATATTTCTTAGATGAAAGGAGAAAACTCTTATATCAACTGTTCATTAAGAAGGAAATATTAAAAGCAGTTAGCATTATAAGAGGAGGAAGGCTCTTCTTAAGTCCAGTTTATGAATCCATAGCTAAAGACCTGAATTTCCTTCCCTTCCCCTTTATTTTACTAGCTGAGATGAATTACTCCTTGACAGACAGCACAAACTGGTATATACTTCATTTGTTATGACTGTCATTTATACAAAGGGGTGTATTCCTTTGCCTTCCCATGTGGCTTTGCATAGTACAGACATCAAAACGTCAAACACCCAGGAGCAAAACGTCTGACAAGGCCTGCCCAAGGAGAAAACAAGCTTTCCCAAAGCTGAAGCCTGGCCTGGGGGCCCTCAATGGGGCTGAGCTAGTGTCTGTTAGTCCTGAGCCTACCACAATGCTTAGGGATGAACCTGGGGGTGGCAAGCTTCTCCACCCAAACTGAGGAGGTGACACATTAAAAAGGAAAGATTTACATGTGCAGGTGGGTTCAGTAAAACCTATCTGCCATAGTATCCTCTACTCACCCACAAAGGATCCTATAACTCCTATCCACTCACCAATGACCCAGAAATCATAAAACGAGGCCAATTTATAAGCTAATCAGAGTAGGCTCCTGAGACGACTATGGCTCCTGCTGTCTCTGCTCCACTCCTTCCCGATGGCTATCCCTAGCGCATCCCCACAGTCCTCCCCAAACCCAGATGCTGGAAACCATCACCAGGTTCTGGCAGGCTTCTGAGGCATGCTGTAGCCCCATGATATGTCCAAGATGAGATGGAAAACGGTGCCACACACTGGAGGTGGACACAGAGGGTCCATCCTTGCTCTCCCACTGTCCTGGACATGGCCCACCCTCCTGCTGCTTCCACTGAAGCTCAGGAAGGGAAACTCTTCCAACTTTTTTTTTTTTTTTCTAAAAGGCCCTCTTATGCACAATTCCAGAAGAATCAAGTTTCTGAAGCAATGCCTCAACGAGAGCCACAGCACACGGGAGGCCCGGCTCTCTCGCAGACATCATGCAAAATGAGTCACTGCATCTACATCTTCTGCTATTGCTGCTGCCACCCTTGCTCAGAGTAAATGAGGAAGACAACTGATTCACATGCGATCCGCGGAAACCGATGTGTGAGATCAGCACAGCAACAGGGAAGGGGGCGTCCAGTAAGAGTTCCTCACATGGGCCCCTTCCCTAGAGGGGCAGAAAGGCGAAGGAAACAGAGATGTTAAAACAAAACAAAACAAAACAAAAAAACACCAAAAACAATATTGGTGGGGGAAACAAGTTCTCAACTCAACCAGATCCTTGCAGTAATTCTCCAAGGGGCAAGGACATCTTCCTCTCATTTGACCCCAAAAGGAAATGTCTGAACAGATCCCCTCTCTCTCCCTGCCCACCCTGATTCGAGTAGACTCTCAGGTACAAAGCAAGATAGAAAGCTTCGCTCTCCTGACCCTCCAGCTCTCCAAGAGGAAATAAAGTCTCAGATACCCCTGCTTTTTTTTTTTTTTTTTTTTTTTTGAGACAGTGTTGCTCTGTCGCCCAGGCTGGAGTGCAGTGGCATGATTTGGGCTCACTGCAATCCGCTTCCTGGGGTCAAGCGACTCTCCTGCCTCAGCCTCGTGAGTGGCTGGGATGACAGGCATGCGCCACCACACCCAGCTAATTTTTTTGTATTGTTAGTAGAGATGGGCTTTCATCACACTGGCCAGGCTAGGATGGTCTCAAACGCCTGATCTCAAGTGATCCACCTGCCTTGGCCTCACAAAGTACTGGGATTACTAGCATGAGCCACCACGCCCGGCTGCCCCTGTTTCTGTCTTCCCGACTCTCCATACAAAACTTGCCAGTTACTCCTTAGCTGCCTCAGGCCCACAGCCTCCCCTAATGTCACATGAACATGACTGCACGAGACTCAAAGCCAAGCTCAAGAGGAATTCTTTCCAGTACATCCCTGTCACTAGGCACTACCTACCTGGCAAAGTACTTATGTGGCCTGACTTCAGGAGAGCTACAGACCTCTCACCTTCAATTTTCTCTTCCACATACTTCTGAAATGGACCATGCCCCTGTGAGGCTTCAGGTAGGTTTCTCAGCCCTGGCACTACTGGCATTTTGAGCTGGACACATCTGCTGTGGGCCTCTCCTGTGCACTTCAGGATATTTAGCACTGCACTCCAGCCTGGGTGATAGAGCGAGACTCTGTCTCAAAAAAAAAAAAAAAAAAAAAAAAAAAAAAACTAACATGGTGAAAGATTCATCCCAATAATTTTTCACTACAGTAGCTGAGGTACTTCATATGCACTATACACATACTTGATTCTTTCTTCTAGACATTGCCTTGTGAATTGGATTTTGAACTGTGCTCCCGCCATGGCCTTAAGAATGACCAAGAAGTCCCTGTGGCTTGATGACATCTGATGTCTTTGAGACTCACACAGCAGGCAGTTGGCAAGGCAGCGGGCTTACTCACACAGGCAGGGGTTCCACGAGTCACCCCAATGACTACAGCCTGAATGAACTGCTGCTCCTCGTGGGCGCTCCTAGCTCTGCAGGCAGAGCAAGGACATACAAGCATAGCTTTTAAAGTGCTTAATGGTGATTATGCTGGTTTGGTGATTCACTAAGCAGTACAGAATGTGCCCAATTATACACTCTATTTTTTTCCAATCTTATTTCATAAACCCCAATTTCACAGGAACATAGATTTTCCATCCAAACAAAATTATCTAACTTTAACAATTAAAATACTAATTATCCTCAAAATCCTCCTTTGAAATGGGGCTTTAAATAAGATATGACTTAAATAGGCATTTTAATATTTTTGGTTGTATCATTCATTGAAACATCTAAGAAGTGCCTTCATTTTGGATAAAGTGGGAGGCTACAGGCAAAGAGAGTATTGAATGTCAGTAATAAAACACTATTCAATAAAAACACCAGTATAGGCTCTGTATCAAATAAAACTTTTATCAAGTAAAAACATTTACAATATTAATTTTGTTCTCCCCTACTCCCACCCCAGGTTAAAAACTACAACTTAAAATCTTTTCATAATAAGCTGCCAACAGCAGCTGCTATTGACTAAGAGAAAGAAAAATAAAAGAAAATTGTTATTACTATAAACAAATTATTCGTTCTTTCCAAGATAAATAATGACTTGATGTTCTCATTCTCACAATCAGAAGCGTGGCTTCATAATACTAATTATCTCAGCTCCACCAGAAAACTATCATGCATTCAAACCCACTTGCTGTGTACAGCCCTACCATCTACCATCTATAAAGTACTATGGGAGAAATACAGGGGTCCTATCTGCAAAAAATGCAGGTCACTTCAGTCTTTGGGAGAAACTTCTGCATCCCACATGGAATAAAAAGATGCCACTTACCACCAGATATTTTCCTACTAAAAAAATTTTCTCCCTCCTATTTAAGGAAAAGGATAGACAAAAATTGTATCATATTAAAGTGTTAAGGAAAAATGTTCCACATGTAAAAACAAATCAAAAGGCACACGAAACCACATTAAGACCTCAAAGACAGGAATTAGTCAATTATACTGTGTATTTCTAGGCTCCTGAGTACAAGCATGGTCTGTTTTTCTGACCCAAAAATCTAATAAAAGAATTTATTAACTTAAAGATCTAACAGAGGACACTGTTAGAAATTGGTTTGGGGAAGGCACCATGCTCTCGGCCAAGGAGTTATTTAACTCTTCCGCACTAAGAATGGATCTGTGATGATTCACCATGACTACAGCAAATCAAGCTTGGCCCTATCCTTTGAATTTAACCTGTAAGGACAGACAGGTTTAGGATATGAAACCCCAAGAAGATGGTGCCACGTCTTAGCTTGCCATGTACAGAAGACTGATTTGCCAGGCTTTGCAACCAAGCTTAAGTGAGATTTAGGAGTAAGACACGCCAAATTAGAACTCTTAAGGACCATTAATCACATCCTCGTGACTTCAGATACACCAATACAACATATGCTTATGTAGGTCTGGTCTTTATTCTTAATCAGGGGTATTAGCTTCCTACTGCAACAGTCTATAGAAAGAATTGTTTCAAAAGTGGGGCAAGCATGGTTCAGCCCATTCATTATTTTTAGTAATTAAAAAATACAGATATGACTATGAAAGTTTTGTTATTCTTAGACGCAAATAAACAGATGGCCAGTGAGGAAATGAGATCAACTTTACATCTGAGAATACACTATATTCCACTTTCAGTTTCTGAATGTCAAAGCTTGGGAGACAAATCCAAGAATCCAACCTGTAACTAGAATAGGAAAACTATTTTTATTTCATTTGTTTGGCATATTCCAACTGTTAAGAAGTAGAATAAAGAGAAGTAATGCCTAGCAGGGCACAAAGCACTTAGTTGGTATTTAATAAGTATTATTTGATGACTAAAGAATGAGAAGAGCCAATTATTCCAACAAAGACTAACATATTGAAAATTCAGGTGTCTCTTCTTCAAATCACAAATGTCCTAAGTTAGAAAGTAAAGAATGCCATGTCTGTGTTATATAAGCAGAATGCTTCCTGCCTTGCCCCCACGGTTACACTGACTTCTTTTTTCCTCTTCCTATACCGGCTCTGCTTTAAAGAGTAATATAGTAGCAGATTTTGGCATTGGCATATTTATTATGGATTCCATCTATGACAGAGGAACAACTAGAAAACCAGACAAAACACGAGACAACTGTTTTCAGACATTGGACAACAGGCAGCATAGGACTTAATTTCTGAGAATAGTGAAACGTATGAGACAAGCCTTGAACTTATTTGCCTGAACTTATTGCCAGGAGGTAGTGTCCAAGCCACAGCAAAGAGAAGGGGGAACACAGAGCATGTCAGTCTCACTGAGTAGAGGTAACACAGGTTAGTAATCAGAGAAGCCACATTCAAGGAGGCCAAAACGGCTAGAATTGGAAGGGCAGAACACCCAGAAGAGAGCAGCACAAAAGGATCGGTTCCTAGAGTCTTAGACTGATCTGCACATCTGTCAAAGGAAACTACTTCAAGTTAGGGATACAAGCACCAGAAAGCAGTTGGCCTAAGAAGTCCTAGAGTTCACACAAAGCTAGCAATAGTTCATGTTTCCACCAGCAACAAAAACAAAAACAGTTCACAAGACACACAACATCAGGTAAAGTCCTCCGAAGAATACTGCCTTACGGCGGATAAGTACTCGGGCTACACCATTCCTAATGGGTGCTCTGGAGCCACCCTAACAAAGTTTACATGCTAGCTTCAAAACGATACGACTGATTCCAACTAACTTAACTGCATGCCAGAACAAAGTCTAGCGCTTTTGAAAAGAATACAACAAAATCTAGCACTGAATGAAGTAAAATTCCCTCTCCCTCATCTGCCGCTGCTGCCTCCTTCTTCTGTGGTTCCTGGTGCTGCTCATGTGCTCGTTCAGTGTGGACCTGATACCTCTTTTCTGAAGCGGCAGCTGAGGAGACCCCGGTGCTCATCATGGCTGACAAAAAGCCCCAGGAAGGAGTCAAGACTGAGAACAACAATCGTATTAATTTGAAGGTGGTGGGGCAAGGTGGTTCTGTGGTGCAGTTTAAGATTAAGAGGTATACACCACTTAGTAAACTAATGAAAGCCTATTGTGAATGACAGGGATTGTCAATGAGGCAGATCAGACTCTGATTTGACGGCAACCAAATCAATGAAAAAGACACACCTGTACAGTTGGAAATGGAGAATGAAGACACAACTGATGTGTTCCAACAGCAGATGGGAGGTGTCTACTGAGAAGGGAACCTGCTTCTTCATTCCAGAACTCTGTTCTTGCAGACCAAGATTACATTCTCAAGTAGAAAACTGCAATTTGGTTCCAATACATCCCCGACTACTACAGCATCGTTTTCTCTGTTTGTTCATTTCCTCCTTCTCCATTCTTTTACTGTACATAAAAGTAACTGGTATATGTGCACAAGCACACTGCATTTTTTTTTTTTAACAGCCAATGGTATGTTTTGATTGACATCAAGTGGAGACAGGATGGGGAAAAATACTGATTCTGTGAAAATACCCCCACTCTCCATTAGTGGCATGCTCATTCTGCTCTTATCTTCATATTCCAGTAAGTTATTTTGCTCTAACAACAACAACAAACAAAAAACCCATAAAAATCCTTGCATATCTTGTTCAACTGGAGAATTTTCATATTTTTCATTGATCATTGTAAAACCAAAGACAACCTTATAACTTTTTTGTACGTAGCTGTTACATGTAGGGCAGTCTGTCTTTAACTAGGGATAAACTACTCTAAAAAAAAAAAAAGAATCCTATATAGTTTTCCCTTTAAGTGTCTTGCTGTTTAAATAAACTTCTTGTTTAATATGAAAAAAAAAAACTATGTAAAATTCACAATGCCTGGTATCCAAGTAAAAATTACAGGCATAACAAAGGAACAGGAAAATATGATCCATAAAAATGAAAATAATCAATCAATTAACAGACCCAGAAATGAGACAAGATGATGAGACTAGCAGACAAGGGCACTGAACTAGCTATTATAACAGTGCAGCTTCTTTAAAAAACAACTTGGCAGTTCCTCAAAAGGTTGAAGAGAGTTACCACATGACCCAGCAATTCCCTCCTAGGCATACACCCAAAGACATGAAAATAATATGTCCACATAAAAACTGGTAACAAATGTTCACAGCAGCATTATTCATAATAGCTAAAAACTGGAAACAATTCAAATGCCCAGCAACTGATGAATAAATAAAATGTAGTATATCCATATAATGGATTATTATTTAGCAATAAAAAGAAATTAAGTACTGATAAATGCTACCAACATGAATGAACCTGGAAAACATCATACTAAGTGAAAGAAGGCACTCACAAAGTACTACCTATTATATGATTCCACTGATATGAAATGTCCAGAAGAGTCCCTATGGACTGACATTTCATATCAATACAGGCTGAAAAGGAGTGGGGTACATGGGAAATGACCGCTAATGGATACAAGGTTTCTTTGTGGGGTGATGAAAGTATTCTAAAATTAAATTGTGGATGCACAACAGATAGTTGCATAACTCTGTGAATATACTAAAAACCATTAATTTGCACACTTTAAACTGGTAAATTATATGGCAATGTGAATTAGGTCTCAACAAAGCTGTTAAAAAGTTATAAATATGGCTGGGCGCAGTGGCTCACACCTGTAATCCCAGCACTCTGGGAAGCAGAGTTGGGAGGATCGCTTGAGGCCAGGAGTTGAGACCAGCCTGGCCAACATGGTGAAACCCCATTTCTACTAAAAAATGCAAATATTGGCCGGGTGTGATGGCTCACGCCTGTAATCCCAGCACTTTTGGGAGGCAGAGGTGGGTGGATCACAAGGTCAGGAGATCGAGACCATCCTGGCTAACATGGTGAAACCCCGTCTCTACTAAAAATACAAAAAATGAGCCGGGCGTGGTGGCAGGTGCCTGTAGTCCCAGCTACTCGGGAGGCTGAGGCAGGAGAATGGTGTGAACCCGGGAGGTGGAGCTTGCAGTGAGCCGAGACTGCACCACTGCACTCAAGCCTGGGTGACAGAGTGAGACTCCATCTCAAAAAAAAAAAAAAAAAAAAAAAAAAAAAAACATTAGTTGGGCATGATGGCACATACCTGTAGTCCCTGCTACTCAAGAGGCTGAGGTGAGAGAATCACTTGAACCGGGGAGACAGAGGTTGCAATGAGCCAAGATTGCACCATTGCACTCCAGCCTGGGTGACAGAGTGAGACTCTCTCTCAAAGGAAAAAAAAAATTATGAATATACTCTATGTAGTAAGAAGGTAGAGGGGAAAAAGGCAGGAAAATGGAAGATACAAAAGAAATAGACCCAGTGGTACTTCTAGTAAAGAAAAATAAATTTAAAAACACACTGGATGGGATTAACAGCAAATTAAACATTGCAGAAAGATCAGTAAATTATAAGACACAACAACAGCAACTAACCAACTAACCCAAATGAAGCACAGGGAAAGACTGAAAATGAAACTGAGAGTATCCAGTGATCTATGGAGACAATATTAAATTGTCTAACATATGTGTAATTGAGATCATAAAAGAAGAGGAAAGAGGGAGAGGATGGAAAAAAAATCTGAAGAAATAACAGCTGGATTTTAAATTTTTTTATAAAAAACTATAAACACTCAGATCCAAGAAAAACTCAACAAACTCCAAAAAGAACAGATGTAATTAAATAGGGCACATTATAATAATAAAAACCAGTGATACAAAAAAAAAATACTTAAAAGCAGCAGAAGAAAAAAGACATTAAGAGAAATAAAGATAGAATGAGCAAATCACTTTCCAGAGACTATGTGAGACAATGGAGGAACATCCTTACTAAGAGAGGGAAAAAGCTACCAATCTAGAAATTTTACCTAATAAAAATGTCCTTCAAAAACAAACATAAAATAAAGACTCTTTGAGGCAAACAAAAATGAGAATCAATGCCAGCAGTGGTACATTCAAAGAGATATTTTAAAAAGTAGTTTCATCAAGCAGAGAGAAAATGATACCAGATGAGCACCTGAACTTAAAGGAATGAAGAGCTGGGAATGATCAATATATGAGTAAATATAGACAATATTTTCTTATCTTCAATCTCTTTAAAAGATAATGACTATCTAAGGCAAAAATAACAATATATTCTGGGGCTTATAACATACATGTAGAAGAAAATAGCACTAAGAATAGTAAGGGAGAAGTGGCTGTATATTGTTTCAAGGATTTTACACTCCATGTAAAGTGGCAGAAGATTGACTATCATCAGTTAAAGATGTGTAAATCCTAGAGCAACCATTGAAAAATAACAAAGAGATGTACCTAATAAGCCAAGAGTGGAGATAACATGGGTTCATTAAAACCAAACCAAACCACCTAACTCAAGAGAAGGCAAGAAAAGGGGGAATAGGACACAAAGAACAAATGGGACAAATAGAAAACTAATAGCAAGATAACAGATTTAAGCCCAAATAAAATTACGTTAAACAAAATGGTCTTTGAAGAAATGCAAAAAACAAAAAACAAACAAACAAAAAAAACCCAAAACATCAACAAAAAACCCTCCAAATAAAAGCCAGAGATTGTCAGACTGGATTAAAAAACACCCAACAATTTGCTATTTGCATGGAATCCACTTTAAATATAAAGACACAGATAGATTAGAAATACAAGGAAAAAAGATCTGTCATACAAACAGTAGTCAAAAGAAAGCTGGAGTAACTATATTATTAACAGCTATTAATGAGCAGATTTCAACAACAAATACTGCCAAGGATGAAGAGAGACAATTCATAATAGAAGAGTCAATGTATCAAGAGGATATAACAACCTTAAATGTTAATCTAATAATAGATTTTCAAAATACATAAAGCAGTATACAATTACTATTTCTCAATTAAAGTTTGTTAAAAACATGAAGCAAAAACTAATAGAATTGAAGTAGACAAATCCACAATTACAGCTGGATATTTCAACATTCCTTTCACAGTAATTGATAGAACATGTAGTGAGAAAATTAACTTGACTAACTTGACCTAATTCACATTTATACAACAAATCACCCAAAACAGCAGAAAACACATTCTTTTTAAGTACACGGAAAACATTCAATAAGATAGACAATATTCTTGGCTCATAAAACAAGTCTCAACAAATTTAAAACAACACAAAATAGATTCTCCAACCACAAAAGAATTTAGTTAGAAAACAGTAATAGAAAAATATCCAGAAAATCCTCCAAATACTTGGAAATTTAAAAATTCACTTCTAAACAAACCGCAGACCAAAGTAATTACAGGTAAAATAGAAACAATTTTGAACTGAATGCAAAAACAAACTTCATTGGATGCAGCTATAGCAGTTGTAGCAAGGAATGTACAGCTTTCAACATTTATATTAGGAAGGAAGGTCTCAAGTAAATGATCTAAGGTTTCACCTTAAGATGCCAGCAAAAGAGCAAATTAAACCCATGACATGCAGAAGGAAAGAAATAAAAG
This sequence comes from Nomascus leucogenys, assembly GCF_006542625.1. NCBI lineage: Eukaryota > Metazoa > Chordata > Mammalia > Primates > Hylobatidae > Nomascus > Nomascus leucogenys. The sequence goes on along the minus strand of NC_044383.1, from coordinate 95,003,132 downwards.
ATTATAAGAGAAAAAAAAATCAATGGAAGTAAAAACATAAAAGTAACGGGGGGAAAAATCGGTGGAACCAAATGTTAATTCTTTTAAAAGACCAATGAAATTCCAAGGCACTAAACAGATAAGGAATGAGGGGGAAAGGGAGTTAAGACAAATTATCAACATCAGGAATGAAAATGAAATCACTACAGATGATATATCTATTAAAAGGATAATAAGAGAACATTATAAATTACTTTATGCCCACAAATGAGACAACTTAAATAAAATGGGCAAATTCCTTAAAAGACACAGACTACCAAAATTCATTCAAGAAGAAACAGACAAGCCAACAGCATTGTATCTTATGAAATAAGTTGAATTAGCAGTTAAACATTTTCTCACACACAGAAAAACTCCAGGCTCTGATGGCTTAACTGCTGTTGAATTCTACCAAACATTTAAGGAAGACAGTACAGTGCTACCAAAGAGCAGAACAGGGAACACTTTCCAACTCATGTTATGAGACCACCATTATCCTGGTACCAAAAGCAGGCAAAGATATTATAAGAAATGTATAGATCAATATTCCTCATGAAGACAGACACAAAAATCCTTAACAAAATTTTAGCTACTTGAATCTCATGATAACATATCAAGACCAGGTGGGATTTATCCCAGGAATGTAAGGTTGGTTTAACATTGAAAATCAGTCAATGTATTTCATCATATTAAAAGACTGAAAAAGAAAAACCATCTGATCTTATCAATAGGTGAGGAAAAAGCATCTGACAAAATTCAATACCCACTCATAATTTAAAAAACAAAAACTACTCAACACATAGGAATAGAGAAAACTACCTCAGCCTGATAAAGGAAATATGTGACAAACTTACACCTAACATGATACTTAACAGTGAAAGATTGAATGCTTTCCCCTTAAGATGAGAAAAATGGTAAGGATCTCTGCTTTCACCACTGCTATTCAACAATGTACTGGAGGTCCTGGCCAGTGAAATAAGGCAAGAAAAACAAATAAAGTGTATACAGTATATATTGGAAAGGAAGAAAACTCTATTTTTTTTTTTTTTTTTTTTTGAGACAGAGTTTCGCTATTGTCACCCAGGCTGGAGTGCAATGGCGCAATCTTGGCTCACTGCAACCTCCACCTCCCAGGTTCAAGCAATTCTTCTGCCACAGCCTCCCGAGTAGCCGGGATTACAGGTGCCCACCACCACGCCCGGCTAATTTTTCTATTTCTAGTAGAGATGGGGTTTCACCATCTTGGCCAGGCTGGTCTCAAACTCCTGACCTCAGGTGATCCGCCCACCTCAGCCTCCCAAAGTCCTGGGATTACAGGCATGAGCCACCGCGCCTGGCCAGAAAACTCTATTTATAGACATGATCATCAATGTAAAAAAATCCTAAGAAATCTACAAAAATCTAACTTTAGCAAAGTTACAAGATTTGGGTCAATACACAAAACCCAATTAATTGTATTTCTACATACTAAACAAATGGAAACTAATTTTTAAAATATCATTTACAATAGCATCAAAAGATGAAGCTCTTGGGGATAAATTTCACAAACAGTACGTAAGAATTGTATTTTAAAACATAGCTGAGAGAAATTAAAGATGACTAGATCTAGAACAGTCCAAACGATTTTGAAAAAGAACTAAATTGGAAGAGTTATACTACCTGATAAAATAAAGCTACAGTAATAAAGACCAATGTGGTATTAGTATAAGAAAAAAACATGCAATCAATAGAACAGAGGGTCTAGAAATATACGAAGGTATCAAGGAAGTTCAATGGATAAATGAATCTAGACTCTTATACAAAATATTAAAATTATCTCCAAATGGATCAAAGTCTTAAATTTAAGAGCTAAAACTTAGCTCTTTAGTTGTTAGGACACTGTTAACAAAATGAATAAGCAATCCACAAACAAGAAAAAATACTGGCAATACTTATTTCTGATAAAGACATGCATTCAGAACACATAAGGAATTCCTAACTAAATGGTGTGAATACAATCCTTTTTTAAAAAAAAAAAAGGCAAAAGATTTCAATAGACACACCACCAAAGAAGATATACAATTTACAAATAAGCACATAAAAGATGCATAACATTATTAATCATTAAGCAAATGCAAATTAAAATTACAATGAGGTATCTACCACTACATACCCACTACATTACACAATGGAGAAAAGTAAAAATACCGGCAATTACATGAGTTGGAGAGGATGTGAAACAACTAGAACCCTCATACATTGCTGGCAGAAATGCAAAACAGTACATCCACTCTGGAAAACAGTTTGGCAGTTTCTTATAAAGTTAAACATACACTGCACTTACCACCCAGCAGTCCTACTCCTAGGCATTTATCACAAATACATGAATAAATATATCCCCAAAAGTCTTGAACATAGATATTAATAGCAGTTTTATTCGTAACTGTAAAAAACTGGAAACAACCCAAATGTCTATCCCCTGGTAAATGGATAAAATATTCTGGTGTATTTCTGTAACAGAATATCCATACAACAATGGCATAACTTCTCAGCAATTAAAAGAATAAGCCACTGACAAAAGGCATGGATGAATCTCAAATGCACTCTACTAAGTGAAAGATGCTAACACAAAGGGCTACATACAGTATGACTCTACATTTATACAAAATTCTAGAAAAGGCAAAAAGCAGCTCAGCAGTTGTGGGTGGGTAGGGGGAGGGAGAGGGACTGATGAAAATAAGCCATGAGGGAATTTTTTGTGGTGATGAAATGTTTGAAATGTTTTATCATAATTGTGGTGTTATACAACTGTACACATTCACTAAAACTCAAATTTTATACTTAAATTGGTAAATTTCAGTGTTCTCAAATTACAGCTCAATAACTATGATTGTTTTCCACAGGTAATTTTCAAAATAAATTACCAGAGTTTCAAAACAGGGAGGCAATTTTATGTCACTGTAAAATTATCCAAATGCCACAAAAACAGCAGGATTATAGGAAAAGAGTTTTTATCCTTTCTGGGTTACAAGATGTGGAGGGAGGAACAGGAACAAAAGGTGTGGGCAACAGGCAAATGGGGAGGGCTGCTCTCTGCATTGTTTTACACTGTATTTAAATGCCTCAGACTTCACCCAGTCCCTGTCCTATCACTTCTGTCTACTTGCAAAGACAACAGAGTATGAATGCGTTCTCTCTCTTAAAAACCAAAACACAGGGGCACACACAAAACCCAGAAAGCTCCACTGTTTTTTTTCTTCTTAAAGCACAAAGGTGAAGAGGCTCAGCCCATGAAGCTAAGAGGTCCAGTCCCATGACTTTCACCTGTACTTAAGAACACTGAATCCTCTCCTTTTAATTCTATTGAGTTTCTTGTGACGCAAATTTTCCTGTGGCCAGTTTACTCTGAGTTCCTGATAAGGAGTCCAGTTATTAACAGAATCTAAGCAATTTACAGGACTCTTAGACTCAGTCCTTTTATTTTAAAATTACAAAAAGAATACCTATAATATTGAAGAATATTAAAATAAAGAGGAAAAAAATCAAGGGCTCTCCAGTGAGGAAATAATTAAATAAATTATAAATCCACTCAACCCTTGTCCTATTAAAGCAATGATTTTAAATAGCCATTGTAAAGCCTGTATATGGGGAGGGGAAGGGGAAACAAAGCAAAGTGCAAAAAAAACCTCTTACTGCAGCTAAGCAAACAATGCATGCATATATGGCCAAATCTGCAAGGAACTCACATAAGAGGAGTGGTGACAGGTTTCCCCCAACTGTTTTCTTTTCAGAAATGTACACATGTGTGCATGTATGTGTACATTAAAAAAAAAAAAGCAACAGGCACATCTCCTGAGTTTCATGAAAGAACTCTAGTCTAGGCAAAAGGAGCCCTGTTGTCAACAGTTAAGTCCTCCAGGCGTGTTAGCAGCATATTCATACGTGTAAAGTCCTAACTACAACTCAAAGACCTGTGATATGTCCTGAAGAAACGGGTGAGAACACCAAACTGCTTTCCAGTTACAGTGAGGTCACTTTGTTGGCACAAGTTGCTAACCCAGAAACACAAATACCTTAGCCTTAAAAGCAATCCACAGCGTTATATACAAAGAGAGATGCAGTGAGAAACAAACTCATAGGCCTATCTGATGCTCAGTCTTCCTGCTTCCCTTCTTAACAATACCACCTGCAACCTCAATAGTGTCTTTTCATCACCACCTTGAAAGCTAATAGGCCAAATCGTATTTTGGCTGATTTTAAAGCTAAAGAGATCAAGAGCAGAGCTTTACAACTTTGCTCTAGGTGACTCAGATACTAAGCATCTAAACCTGGCCTAGAACCCAGGCCCTCAGCAACCAGGTGTGTAACATCTTGGTGCCTCTCCCACAATAGTAGACAATGCCCTCAGTCACCACAACCATGACTTCTCCAGGAACAAAAGTGAAATCTGTCTAGTCTCTAAACACTCACTGAAATAAAACCTTTTGGAAGTGACGTGACAATTCACCATTTATTTGGGGGGTAAGGTTAAAAATAGTAAGGCTTAGAGATAATCCATTTACTCAGCTTACCAGTTATAAACCATAGCTTTACTGAATGTGAATTACAATAGGCTGATCTTAAAGACCTTTAAGAACTAACCTCCAATAACCTCTTCTACATCATGTCCTCTGGTAACTGTTCATTTGGATTAAGGCAAAACCAACCAAAGACATTCTTAATAGCTTGAGGTCCAGCTCACAAACCTCCACAGCTGGCCAAGTACCGTAGCAACCTCAGCGTTAACAAAAGGAAACATGTTCTATACTGCTGAGCATTAACTGCTTAAGCAACTGTCCTGAGGTTGAAACAAATCTGTCCCGGGAATTTAGGGCCCGTTTTCTGGACTTCGGGAGGGGAGGGATGGAGAAAAATAAAGTTAAACTTACCCCTACCCTCTCTCTGAGAATAGGATATTTCTTCAAACTTTCTGAAGCGTTTACTATTAGAAATGTGAAACCCTATAAAAGTACCAAGGGCAAAGAAGAGCCTTTAAATTGTTTTCCACTTGTAACCACAATGGAGTAGTTTTCAAATAAACCCAAAGATAGCTAAACGGGATGCTAAATGGTACACTCTGTTCAGAAACCATAGAGTTGGCTCTTTGGTTTCTGATATTTGGTTTCCTGGTTTCTGTCAGAGTATTTTTGTTCCTGGATTTTGTTTTTGATAGAGAAACTGCAGTAGCACCAGAAAAGAGCAGTGTTTTTTTTTTAACCCAAAAAGTTCTGCAAAGTTCTCTGAGTATCCCTCTCTTTAGGACTGTGCCCCCAATCCAGTTCATGTTCCATTTCCCTATGGGGACAAAAGACAATTCCCAGTTAGAAATTAGCCTCTTTGGCAGAACTACTTGTAAGACCAGAAAATAGGCCAGTGATAGCCAATTCTCAATCATCTTTAAATAAAGTGAGAGCGTCACTTAATTTATCCAAGCACCAGTTTGCCAAAGGGCTGAACTAGAGATCTCACTCCACTCAAGTGTTCTAAAGATGATTCTGAGTATAGAACAGACACTTCAGTTTGAAACAGATAGAAACTTGAGGTGATCTTAAGGCCCACTGAGAGTATGCATATGAATTTGTACATTACTTCTGATGAATAAAATGAGGGAACTGGACTAGAATTTCCATCTATCTTTCAACTCTACCATTATATGATTCCAAGGTCCTTGGAAATGGCAGTAAATAGGGCAGGACTGAAGGTTAGACCTGCCACCAACTCTCCAAATGCCACTGCTCTGAAGTAAGAAACTGGTAATGATAAAGATTAGTTCTTCCAGGATAATCATCTACTGTTAAAGAACATACATTTCTATTAGGATGGGATCTCCTTTAGGCAGGGAGATTTTATCTTTTGTTCACTGATGTATTTATTCCCCAACCCTCTAACAAGAGCTGGCACACAGTAAGCATCAATAAATATTTATTGAGTGAATGAATAAATTTTGTCCTTAGCATTTGAAGTAAGCCATCCAAAGAATATAATCTGCAAGTCCCTAAAGGCAGAGGGATGCTTATATTCTACTACATGTCAGCTGGCAGAAAAATTAGGATACAGGGACTCCCTCAGACTTTAGAGACTGAAAAGAATGTATCCATAATCATCTAGACATCTAAACAGAGCAAGAAAAACAGGGTGAGAAACAAACACATTTTACAATCCCATTTTCAAAACATGTAACCTTTCCAGGATCAGAAAAGAAAATATCAGTGAAGCAAGTTTCTGAAGGGAGTACAGAAACTCTTTCTTCTTCTTCCTTTTTTTTGAGACAGTCTCGCTCTGTCATCCAGGCTGGAGTACAGTGGCAGGATCTGGGCTCACGGCAACCTCCGCCTCCTGGGTTCAAGCAATTCTCCTGCCTCAGCCTCCCAAGTAGCTGGGACCAAAGGTGCACGCCACCACGTCCAGCTAATTTTTGTTTTAGTAGAGATGGGGTTTTGCCATGTTGCCCAGGCTGGTCTTGAACTCCTGAGCTCAAGTGATCTGCCCTCCTTGGCCTTCCAAAGTGCTGGGATTACAGGCTTGAGCCACTGCGCCCAGCTGAAATACTATTCTTCTAAGACACTTCAATTTGGGATAAAAATTCTTTCATCTCCTAAGTATGACCTTTCAGGTATGAAAGACAAAACATACAAGTTAACAATTAAAAAGTCTGTATGTTCTAAATTCCCCAAGTCTGAGAAACAGTGACAACACCTTGCTCCGAAATATCCTAATATCCCAAGGGTTCATTTGTGTTTTTACACATAACAAAACAAAAACAAAAATAAAAACAAGAGACATCTGGTGGCAGGACGAGCATTGTCTTCTTCAACTTACTCTGCATCTTTATGGGACCCCCATCCTCACCCCCTCCTGTCACATCAGGCATCAAAAATGAAAATCACACACAACAGTAGTCAAATAGCTCGATTACATAAGGCTTTAAAAAGAGCTGTGCAAGGTAGCATGTGCTAAAGGTGATCAAAATATACATTTTAACTATGGAAAACAGGTAGTCCTGTCACTAAACTCTTGGTAAAAGCAGAACAGGCTGGCAAAAGGACTAGAAAAGTTTGTCAGTTCCTGGCTTTCTGAACCTGCTTGTTCACAATGCTGCTTGCTTCCTGGGAAGAGAAGAAGAAAGTTTTTCATGGAGTCTCCTGTAGATAAGCCTTAATCATAGCCTGGCAAGACTGTGCAAACACTTCGAACTCGAGAAGACATTTTCTCTTTTTCTCCTTCTGACTTTTTGTTATACCAGTGGCATTGCCATGTGTGTCAAGAACCCAAAGAGTTTAGGGGGAAGGGGAGGAATATCACAATTGCAGAGGCCTGATTACTATGCAGAAAACACCGCCCTACCAGACAGACTTGCCAACGAACCGCCCTTGGGAAGGGTACAGTCTATGGGGTGAACAAAGGGGCTGATACACTGTGGAACTGGATTCAGAGAGACCTCCTCATCTCCAAAGCTTCTGGATTTCTACGCAAGAGCAGCAGTTAGGCATTAACTGACAAGAACATTATTTACAACAGGGAAGAGGTTCAGATGAGTGTCCCAGTGTACTGTACAGAATTCCAGTCTTCAAACCTTTAATACCAAATTAGTTGCTTTCTCATCCTGCCTCACCTCTTTTAAATTATAATTGTTCTGTTTCACAACAAAGTGTCTTTGTGGCACAAACTGTTTTAATTTACTTGTAACTCTTACATAAAAACCTCCAAAGCATTTTACCAATGACAATTTGCAAAGCAATTAACTATCCAGGATCACATGCTCACATGACAAAATAAAACTTTTTTTGGTCTTTTGAGTGATTTGAAAGCACCACATTGAACAAAATAATTGGATCTTGTGACTTCTCCCTTCAACCTAATTTTCATCTAATTTGCTGTCCTACATGCGAATTTGCCTCACCAAGATGCTTGTATACATTTTAGATAAAGAATGATACATTTAGGGTGAGGTGGGTGGATTGCTTGAGGCCTGGAGTTCTAGATCGGCCTTGGCAACGTATCGAGATCCCTGTCTCTACAAAATTTTTATTTTTTCCCAGACAGAGTTTCGCTCGTCACGCAGGGTGGAGTGCAGTGGCGGGATCTCAGCTCATTGCAACCTCTGCATTTCCATGCCTCCCTCTCAGAACCGTTCAGCCCCCTGGCCTGTTCCCTTACTTTAAGCAGGTAATCAAAACAAGAAACATCCTGATATTCCCTGTGCTAATACAAAACAAAACAAACAAATCTTTCCCTTCTAGGATTAATTCTAATCATCCCTGAACCATTTCTGAAATCAGACCTGTAATCCCACTCTTATTTACCAGAAGTGTCATTTGAGGCAAGCTTTTAATTGATCTAAGCCTCTGTTTCTTTTTCTGAGAAATGAGCAACTTTCAAGGTATAGATTAGAAATACTGTATGTAAAAGACGCGGTAGTGTCAGACACATAGTGAGTGCTCAAAAATTATTAATAGTTTTCAAAATCGCAAAAATAAAATGAAAAAAAATAGTAGGACTGGGCGCAGTGGTTCACACCTGTAATCTCAGCACTTTGGGTGGTCAAGGCGGGCAGATCACAAGGTCAGGAGTTCAAGACCAGCCTGGCCAATATGGTGAAACCCTGTCTCTACTAAAAATACAAAAATTATCCAGGCGTGGTGGTGGGCGTCTGTAGTTCCAGCTACTCGGGAGGCTGAGGCAGAAGAATTGCTTGAACCTGGGAGGCAGAGGTTGCAGTGAGCTGAGACTGTGCCACTGCACTCCAGCCTGGGTGACAGAATGAGACTCCGTCTCAGGAAAAAATAAAAATAAAAAAATAAAAGTTAGTATTAGATATAAGGATACCCATGATAAAGAGTGTGACTATGAACATCATTTATCTCAACTAAAAAGTTTATTTTGGCCTAAGCAACATCTTAAGCTTAAAAATAAAAATTAATAAAGCCAAGAGGCCACGTCCTGCGGTGGAACAGTATAAAGTAAATTTGCAAAACAGAAACTTTGACTTCGAATACCTTTTTCTCTCTTCTTATAGGGCCTTTACACTCCATAAGTGAGCCAGGTCACAAAACGGGAAGGCTTAGAATCACCGAACTCATGACATTCAGATGCCCCACGTGAGGGCATCTCCATAAGGATAAACTTGAGCTTAGACAATCCTTCAGATACTTAAAAAAGGGTCCAAACCAAACAAACTGAAAAGCAAAAAAGCAACAAGGAAAAAAAAAACCCAACCTTCAAAGAGTTGAGGGGGCCTGAAACATCCAAACTGGCTGTTTTCTTTGGCTGCATTCACTGGTTGTTGTTCAAAGTTCAGTTCCAGCAGAGACTCTAACACTATAACACTTATTTCTTGCTAAAACATAATAATGAACAAGAAAGCAAACTGATTATTCCTTATTCACAAATGTCAGTGTCAGAAGTAATATTACATACTAATAAGTCATATAACATTTCTACTCATTTCAAGCAAAGGCACATCGCTGTTAAATGTTACCTTTAAATTCGAAAAGAACAAAAAATATATCAGGAAGTTCTTCCACACAATCATCCAAAAGTGTAATAATCCGTAAAAACTTAACCTGCCACTGAAGAGGGCAAAGGAACCCAATGACTTTCACCTCATTTATTCACCAAGAAATGTATTAACAGTGGGTACTGTTGTTTTCCAGTTTTTCTTTATTACTTATTTCATTCACCATAATTCCAAATTTTAATGACCATATCTTTCCTAAAATATCTACATAATAATCTTGATTATTTAAGAGTAAAAAGTTGGTTTCTCCTCTAGCTACTTCTGACCTCTTCAATAAATCGTGCCTGATGCTGCCTCCTTTCCTTCCAACCACTCACATTAGAATCCTTTTAGTCAAAGTAGTCCGAGGCTGCAGTTGTTCACAGGATGTGATCATCCTCAATACTATATTATTTCAGAGCAGCTTAAGTCACTGAATTTCAGAGCAATTTCATAGTAAAAAAATTATTCTAGGAATTCCTGGACCTATAGATATTTCCATGATCATTACAAAAATACTTTTTAAATAAAAAAAAATTGTCTATAATGTACCATGCTGGGAAATTTTTATTTCAAAAATAGAACTAAACTCTGAGCTTCAATAATGCTGTCAGATAGATTCCCAGGGCCCTTCTACTGCCCTCAAGGAAATGATGGCACACCCTCAGTTTGGGAAAGGCTGTCCAGGATTAGTTCAAAGAAGATGCTCTACCCAAAACCCCACCAATGATTCCCTCCTCTCCCCCATTAGCAGAGTCCTATCCTCTTTATATCAAGTTCCTCTGAAAATCAGGTTATATTTAATACCTGGAGATCCTCAACTTGTTATTCAATACCGTACTTTCTTTCCTAGGCCAAAATGTGTGTAAATTTTCTAGACACTTAAAGTTAAGATCACCAATACCATAAGAATCATGATAAATTGGAAAATATGACAAGAAAAAAAAGGAGGGTTCTTTACCATCCTTGAGCAAGTGAAAAGTTTTCATGGCTGATGCTTTACTTGATCCACTTGTTTAATTACACTCATTAGTCGTTAGCTACAAACATGTAGAAGGTACTTAAATGACTGAATGAATAATTTATTATAAACTTTTAAAAAGAGAAATGCCAGATTCTGCTAGTCTCCTTTATTCATTTATTTGTAAGAATGGGATCCTTCTTTGTCACAGGACACTAATTTAGCACCAGAGAAGTTACTGAGCACAACCTCATCGAAGTCATCCTATCTTCTACTGAAGTGATAAACAATACAACCATTTTTTGCTGAAACTGGCCTGATTCACCTTAAAAATGGTACCATAGGTAAAGAAGAAAAAAAAAAACTACAGATCAAAACACAAAAAGTGAGGAAAAAAAAGTCTTATATTGAATGAATGTCAGTTTGCCATATTCCACCAGAAAGTAATTTTCAATCCAAAGATTTTTATCTCAGAAAATATAGTATATTTTCCAAGTTTTGGTAGATATGTTATTAACCCTATCTTATTCCATCAAAGTTACTGCTTAGTCACAGACAGAAACACTAAAACACTTTAGCATAAAGAGGGAAGAAAAGTATCTCCTACTTTACCTTGTCTTAGCAGTTCCATTAAAAGACCACTTAACTCTCAGCTCTAAGAGCTTCAAAATTGGTTCCTATAATACAAAACACACAGAAAGACACATGTACACAATCATCTATATTGCTTTATTAATCAGCCTTTATAAAGTTATCCACATGTATTATAAAAAATAATAACCTTTTTTGTTAATAATAAAAGGTTTTTTTTTTTTTTTTTTGGTTTGGTTTTAATGCTATTGCTTATGACAGCACACTTGCCTCCTTCTGGATAAATATGAGGGACAAATAACAGACAGCAGCAACATACAAAAACTCAGTGATTTCCTATAATTCTTCACCCCCATTCTAGACCAAATCCTCGGGGATTCTATGAAGCTGCAGAGTCCCAAACTTCATGCAAAAAACAAGATCTTGGTGGTATCTCTGTTATTCTGAAAGATCTTCTTAGGCCAAGTGGGATTGGAAAACTTACAGTGAAGCTTTAGGTTATGCTGCTACAGGGGTATGGCAGAAGTTTTCAAAGATTTTTTAAAGTAATAATGCTTTGTGTTGGCAAGGGTATGAGAATGGGCACTTTCATACATTGATGGTAGGAGTTTAGGAAGATTTTAGGAAAGACAAAAAAGAGTGACTAGAAAAAGCAAAGCTTTAAAATTCTGTATGTTCTCAGACATCAATTCCACTTCTAGAAATGAAAGTAGATATACATTAAGATTTACCTAAAATATTTTCATCACTGATATTTATAACAGCAGAAAAACTAGGGGGAAAAACCCTTAACAATCCATTTAGAAGTAATCAGCTAAATTAACGAAATATTTATTTCATACAATGAAATATTTTGCCATCATTAAAATGAAGTCATTGGGCATTTATCCCAGAAAAATGAAAATTTACGTTCACAGAAAAACCTGTACATGAATATTCATAGCACAAGGCTTTATTCAAAATAGCCCCAAACTGAAAACAACCCAAATGTCCATTGAGTGATGAGTGAATAAATAAAATGTAACCTAGCCATACAGTGGAACACTATTGAGTAACAAACAGGAACACACTACTGAGATGTGTAACAACTTGGATAAATCTCCAGGAAATTAGGTTTAATGGAAAAAGTCAATCCCAAAAATCCATATACTGTATGATATAACATGATCACTTATGTAACATTCTTGAAATGACAAAATTTTAAAAATGAAGAGCAGATTAATGGTTGCCAGGGGTCAAGTTAGGCAGGGGAAAGGAGGTAGCTGTTGCTATAAGACAGCAATAGAAGGGGGGCTGGGTGCGGTGGCTCACGCCTCTAATCCCAGCCCTTTGGGAAGCCAAGGCAGGTGGATCACCTGAGATCGGGAGTTTAAGACCAGCCTGGCCAACATGGTGAAACCCCGTCTCTACTAAAAATACAAAAATTAGCTGGGCAAGCTGGTGGGCGCCTGTAATCCCAGCTACTCAGGACGGTGAGGCAGGAGAATCACTTGAAAACCAGGAGGCAGAGGCTGCAGTGAGCCGAGGTTGTGCCATTGCACTCCAGCCTAGGTGACAGAGCAAGACTCTGTCTCAAAAATAAAATAATAAAAATAAAAATTTTTAAAAAGCACTAGGACATTTTGGGAGGCCGAGGCGGGCAGATCACAAGGTCAGGAGATCAAGACCATCCCGGCTAACACGGTGAAACCCCGTCTCTACTAAAAATGCAAAAAAAAATTAGCCGGGCATGGTGGCGGGCGCCTGTAGTCCCAGCTACTCGGGAGGCTGAGGCAGGAGAATGGCATGAACCCCGGAGGCAGAGCCTGCAGTGCGCTGAGATTGCGCCACTGCACTCCAGCCTGGTGGACAGAGCAAGACTCCGTAAAAAAAAAAAAAAAAAAAAAAAAAAAAAAAAAAGACAATAGGAAGGATCCTTGCGGTGATAAGAAATGTTCTGTATCTTGACAGTATCAATGTCAGTATATCTTGGTTGTGTGAACTATAGTTTTGCAACATATTAACACGAGGGGAACTAGATAAATGGGATGTCTCTGCATTATTCCCCACAACTGCATGTAAATCTACAATTATTTAAAAATAAGATGTTTTAAAGTCATTGATGATTATTTAATGACATAAAAGTATTCATAATCCTTCTTCCCTTATAAAAATTAGCCAAGACATTCAATCACAAAGTACCTGAGGCTTAAGTGAAAACCAGATTTTAAAATCTTACTTATCATCCCAATCAACCAACCAGGAAATATGCACAAAAAAATTAACAACAATTGACTGCAGAATTACAGATTGTTTTCATTTTGCAATCTCTGGCTTCTAAATTTTCTACAATGAACACACATACTTTTTTTTTTTTTTTTTTTTTTTTTGAGATGGAGACTTGCTCTGTCACCTAGACTGGAGTGCAGCGGCACGATCTTGGCTCACTGCAATCTCCGCCTCCCCAGTTCAAGCAACTCTCCTGCCTCAGCCTCTGGAGCACCTGGGATTACAGGAGTGCACCACCACACCTGGCTAATTTTTTGTATCTTTAGTAGAGGCGGGGTTTCACCATGTTGGCCAGGCTGGTCTCGAATTCCTAACCTCAGGTGATCCGCCCGCCTCGGCCTCCCAAAGTGCTGGGATTACAGGTGTGAGCCACCATACCCGGCCCACACATAGTTTTATAATGGGAGGAAATAAAGTTATAAAGGCTCGTATCTATGGAACATCAATTTGTATGAAGCTAGTCCTCACAGGTAATACAAACCAGGTTATGTCAGTAGTCACTAAAGTAGTCTTTTTCCTGGCAGTCAGCCACAGAAGCTTTCCCAAGTTCAGTGTTCAACTTCTAACTGCAGGCCAATGGATCTAGTTTTCTAAAATCCTCCTCCCACCCTCCTTATACATACAAAAAAAAACCTTAGTCCATTAAAACCTGCTTACCCCTCAGATCTTCTCACATAGAGGACCTTCCTCACATAGAGGACCAACATAGATGCAGGTGGGTCTTGAAGAGAAGAACCAGCCACCCAATATTTTGCTGAAATGTGGTTCTATTCTGGAAGGAAATTTGAGATGGGACAATCCAACTTCAAAGTCAAAAGTAAGTGGGATGGGAGGAAGAAGATAGAATTTGTCTGAAGAAATGGGATGGCCCTTAACAGAAACGATGATATAATGGTGGATGTGGGGTGGGCTTGCTTCTCAGATACTTACTCTGAAGGATTTCTAAGTTTGTGAGGCAGATTTTTAATAACTAAGATTTTTTCTTAAAGGAGAATGGGAGAAAGATTTTAGAAAATGAGACCATTTGCAGTCAGAAGTTGGCACACTGAGCCCGGGAAAGCCTCTGTGGCTGACCATGAGGGAAAAGACCACGAAGAAGCATGTTTGTGGAAACACAACCCTCTCACTGAGCCCCAGGGCAAGGCACATACTAAGTGAGGGGTCATTACGAGAAGCATTATGAAAAGCCAATCATCTTCAACTACGCTGCCTCCTAAATACAATGTTGAGCACCATTCAAATAAGAAATAATGTATTCAAAACATAAATCCACAAACTACACACATATACAACATTCTAGACATAGGTGAGAGCTGAGATGTATAAAAATTAATATAGTTCTTGGTCTTACATAAGCGACAAAGTTAATACCTAGCAAGATTTTTAAATTTTAATAAATTAGCCTATCTTAAAGAAAATCCCAATAAAAAGGTTATGTTTTTAAAGAGCAGACCCAACCCTGTTTCAATTCAGAAGGGTCATTTACTTATTAACAGGAATAATAACAGAGTGAAAGGAAGGTGGAGGACAGGGAATAAAAAACAGCTTGCTCTCACAAAGTTACTCTGATCTAGGAATAAAAACAGCTCTCATCCCATTTTCTAGAACTCTGTATACATCTCAAGTTTCCTATGTAATAAGTGTTAGCAATCTTTTTCTTAGTTGCATAAAAAAAGAAAAGGGAAAGAGAAAGAATATGCCTAGACAAGAATTAGAGAAACTCCTTGCCGGCCATCATGCTAAGCCAGCATGAAGGAGGTGAGGGGTATATAGAGACCCCCGCCCTGGGTGGGCAGTCTCCAATGACCACCAGATCAAGGGGTTATCCACCATCCACATCTTGCCATACAAAGCAATGCCCTGGGTAGGCATTCCTGGAAGCCATTTGTCTGCCAAACCAATGTCATGAATGACAGGCTTCCCAGAATACATTCAGAATTCTCCCTAAATTTCTGTTTCCATGATGGTGAATTTCCAGTAACTCAATCATCATAAAATGTGTAACACTCCCCTCCCCAAAACAAAATCTGTACAGCCCCAGACCTTTTAAAATTATGTTTCTGACTCATGTTGTGCATAGCTTTGTTCAAAAGAAAGCTCTAGATTTTTTTTTCCCCCATTTCCCACCAGGGCCCAGCATAGACAGCTAGTTCAGAGCAATGGGTCAGTGCGTGCCAGTGGTTCTTTTGTATGTATCCTGCTTGTGGTTGCCTCAGTTCAGTTTATCACTCAGCAACTGCTTGGTAATCCCATCATCCCCACCCTACAAATGTCCCTATCAGCAGAGCTGGGTAGCAACAAGTCAGCAGAATTCAGCTAATCCACTCCTCCTCTAGGGCTGAGGTGACTCAAGTTGATGAAGAAACTACCAAGGAACAAATTCTAGAAAGAGCAGAAAGATGCACAGGGATTTTCCCCTCCCCAATTGACGGAGATGGAAGACTGGACAGTAGGGAGGAAGAAGGCAAAGATTAAAGCAGAGGGAACCCACAGTGTTGTACATTATTAACTGCATGGGAACTATATCCTTAATGGAAAACACATGCCCCACTAAATCACTGGGAACCTCAAACTCCATGAGAGGAATTTTGTTTTTATTAAGTTTTTTCTTGCTTGCTTTAATCTGAATGTTCATCAATTCTAGCTGAGAATTTATGGGTTTAAAAGACACTATTTAACAAATATATATAGCTTCAAAAGAGGGAGAAGAATCGCTAATTTTAAAACACCAAAAGCATGAATTCTAATTTTAGTACCTTTTAGTACTACAATAGGTGGCATGTGATGAACTCTGTGATACATCTCAAGAGTCAGGCAGACCTAAGTGCTTATTACAAATTAGAGGAAACATGAAATAGCTCTGTTTGTTCCTGAAATAGCTCTCTGGCTACCTCACATGCTGCAGCTGGACACAGCCACATACAGGTCTACAGTATGAGCTACCAAAGCCTGCAGAGGTCGGTATAAAAAAGTTATTGAAACATATTAAAACATAGAGTACCTAACCTCATGGACTCTGGAGACTGATAACACAATGTGTAATGGAATCCAAGTACCCTTTTGCCCTGTATTGACAGCTTAAATTTAGCCCACAGAATCCATAATTTCACATAGTCATTATCCATTTGTTAGGTACAAATACCACAAGGCAGCATGGGGATGTTCTGATCCAATTTTAAAAAAGCACAATCATTCTGTTTAATAAGAAAGCAATTTCTCTTAAATGAGCATCCTCATAGCTGAAAAGAAAAATGTCCTCCACGTTCAGAATCATAAGCAATTTCTTTGTGCTTAAGCCTATTACCCATTCTCAGCCTGGTGTGCTTCTGGATTTAATGGGGACAGAGAAGTTGAAAAGAGTAAATCTCTGGGGTGACACTGTTTCTAATGGCTCCAGGGGACACTCTTAGGTCTGGCTCTCTTTCTTATCTAGCCATGGAAACAAGTTATACAACCTCTGAGCTGACGTGTCTCTAACATAGCCCAATGGCATCACCCACATTCTGGCACTTCCCTTTTGGGACAAGTTAAGACACAACTGCATGGCCAAGTTCTGTTCTCACTTAGCTGCTGCCATCTCCAGAGTAAATTTTCTCTCCAGTCCTTTGGGATTTTCTCTGCTTATTGTGGTTCAAGATATCATTCACACTTCAGACTCTAAAGAGTTAGAAAAGACTCTAGTTTATTTAGTTCAACAGTTTATTTCCCAAAGTATGTTCGGCTGATAACTGTTTTCTGTTTAAAAAAAAGAAAAGAAAAAAAAAGCACCCCTATGAGCTGCAACTGTTTGGGATATGCGGGGTTAAACAATATAAAACAGGTTTCTTTACTGTAGGACTTCTCATGGGCTTCAGTCTGCTGGTACGCATCCTGAAGTTCCTAAAGGGTGACAGTGCATATTAAGTATTTTCCAGATCCTTTTTTTAAACCACAGATCACTTTTTAAACAAAGTGTGTAATGAGGCTAGTGTTCTGGATTCTCCCAAATTGCCTGTAACTTTGCCTATGGACAGGTACACATTTATTTACCTTCCGTTTTCCTCTAAATGTTGCTTCTTAGTGACCCATCTCCGATTTCCATTTCCTGCTTAAACTTTCTCATTCCCTTGGCAAACAAGTGTTTTCCTTCCCTACTTAAAAAACATACTTGAGGAAATGTTCATTCACCAACCTGTAACTTTTCAAGTAATCTGGACATTTTCCCCTCTATACCTCTGAGTCCACATTCCTACTTTTACTTGAACTTTTTTTTTTTCATTTAGGGCATTAACCAGGAGTCCATGGATGGGACTTAGTGGGTCCATAAGCCCCTGAAATCATATCCAAATCACATGCAAAATGTCTTAGGTAACCACATTTTTCTAGAGATCAGGCAACACACATTTCCTCAAAGAGGTCCATTATACCTCAAAAACCACTGGGAAACAATAACAAAAATAGTATTATAAAAATGTTTTCAATGCTAAGGGATAATAGGATGGGGAAGAGAAAGGCAGAAAATAAAGCATTTGACCTTCATGGTAAAATAATGCACACTGACAAGTTATAAGCTTTGGGGGCATTCCTCAAAATAAAGAAACATTTCAGGAAGAAAAAAATATGAATGGAAAGTTTAAACAAAACGGACAAGAGGGAAGTGGTATCTGGGCAGTCTGACAGAATGAAGGGGACCAGGGCTGCCACCATTAAAATATTTCTTACTGAATCTCAAAATATCCTATACTTGGCCTATTAATGTAAAAGTCCATTTCTGGAAGAATTATCAAACTCATCACTAACAAGGTAAAATGGCAGCTTGGCATTTGAACACCATCAGGCCCCTCATAACCATGTGCAAACATAGAGGTCACTGATTTCATGTTGCGTGCAAAAAAACTCCCTTAGACAGCAGTGACTTAAAACAGGAGAGGGGATTTTATCCTAAAGTCTTAGGAATGGGAAATGTAGGAAGGCAGATTTTATATGGTTTTTGCTTTCTTTGATCCTTTCTTTTCAAGAGTAAACAAGAGTTAACAAATCGCCTTCCTTCCAGAAACATACACTTCTATATGAGAGAACATAAAATAATAAAAGTTACAGAAACTACAAAAACTTATGTAAATGGTCTCAATGAAAGGGCAAAGAGGTCCCCTGTACCCAGTATCTTTGCCGAGTTATTAAAAAACGAAAACTTTGTTGCATTTCTTACAAAACAATGAGTATGCTTGGGAAATAAATTCAATATAATAAGCCCCAAACTTTTTCTATGTATCATTAAATTTAGCTTAAGCTGAAGAATGGAGAGGTCACAGTTACGATGAAAAGTTTCTTCTCTCTACCTCCTCCTTCAGAAGTACTTCCCAGTATTTCCGAAAATTCAATTTGCATTCCACATCACTAACTAAAAACACAATTATGCTCATACCTCTCATAAGCTCAACAGAAATAAGAATGTTTTAGGCCTCGACAACCTGTGGCTTGATGAGGTTTTGCAAAATCTAGCTGCTTGTGGGAGGGGGAGCAGAAAGAGTAGAAGTCACACCTGGGAGGGAAAAATCTATCCTTGAATACAACATTAATATTAGGAGGATAAACTGAAATCTGAGCCTAGTTTTGTTTGGGGAACCACCATGAAAATACTTTGGATTATAAGCATCTCCACCAAAATCACACATTGTCCCTGACACGTAGGTACCAACATGCTGAAAAGGTTGCATAAGCACATAAAGGAAGGGAGAGCTGCCTACAAAACTTTGCTTAGGTGTAGCCCATTCTTATCTCACAGCATAGGGACTGGCAGGAGTCATGTCTGGAAAGAGGTGGAGCTGTGCCATGTTCAACAAGGCCCGATTTGGGGATGAGTGGGCATGCCAGTGCCTGGCCATCCTGCCCTACACCTACTGGGTCACTGAGACACACCAGACCCACAGGGCCATGGGGCACAAGGGGTCCGGAAAGACCAGGGCCACTGCCTGCAAGGCAGACCTCAGATTTGCCACCTATATTTTTAAGAGTTCAAAAAGCAGCAAAACAAAACAACACAGCCCAAGCAAGCCCAAAAGCAGCATTAGCGGGAGGCAAAGGCGGGAGGGAGAGGTGGCTGAGGCGGGGAAGGAGGGAAGAAAATGCTGCATGCCTCTGACCTTAGAAAAACCCTGGGAACTCTCCTCCTGCTGCCTTGGTCCGTGGGGCTGGATCATACCTTTATTCTACAAATAAGAAACCAAAACTACTATGGTAACTTCACAGTTTCGTTTTCTTTATTTGGCTTCCAAACCTTAGGAGTATGAAATAAGCCTTTTATTCTACAACTCTCCCTAGAAGAAGAAGAACAGGGACTCTCCTTTTTTTTCTCTAAAGTTATTCACCCGTTTTCATCTTTTTGCAAACAAACTTCAGTTAAAACTTAAGTCAAATTTAAACATCTCAAGCTGCCCTTTTCCTTCTACTTAAAATTAATTCCACAACTTTTGGGGGAGGGAAAAACAAGAAACAAGGAAAAAGAATATCAGCACGCAGCTTTCTGCCATCTTCTCACTGCTTTGGTAGTTTTAAGAAACCTCAAAGTTTACACAAACACAA
Organism: Nomascus leucogenys; assembly: GCF_006542625.1. NCBI lineage: Eukaryota > Metazoa > Chordata > Mammalia > Primates > Hylobatidae > Nomascus > Nomascus leucogenys. Next base: position 94,983,219 of record NC_044383.1, on the reverse strand, counting down.
AGCCAAAAGATGTCCAAAAGACACACACAGCAAAGGCCGGTCACGGTGGCTCACACCTGTATGTAATTCCAGGACTTTGGGAGGCCGAGGCGGGTAGATCACCTGGGGTCAGGCATTCAAGACCAACCCACCCAAGATGGTGAAACTCCATCTCTACTAAAAAGGTACAAAAATTAGCTGGGTGTGGTGACACATGCCTGTAATCTCCGCTACTCGGGAGGCTGAGGCAGGAGAATCACTTGAACCCAGGAGATAGAGGTTGCAGTGAGCCAAGATTGCGCCACTGCACTCCGGATTGGGTGACAGGGCGAGACTCCGTCTCAAAAAAAAAAAAAAAGAAAAGAAAAGAAAAATACACAGCAAAGGGGCCAGGTTCAGTGGCTCACACCTGTAATCCCAGCATTTTGGGAGGCTGAGGCAGGAGGATCACTTCAGGCCAGGAGTTAGAGACCAGCCTGGCCAACATGGTGAAACCCCATCTTTACTACAAATATAAAAATGAGACGGGCATGGTGGCGGGCACCTGTAATCCCAGCTACTCAGGAGGCTGAAGCAGGATAATCACTTGAACCCAGGTGGCAGAGGTTACAGTGACCTTAGATCGTGCCACTGCACTCCAGCCAGAGCAAGACTCCATCTCGAAAAAAAAAAAAGAAATACACAGCGAAGGAAAAAATTAATATTTACTTTTCTTTCTCCCACCAATTATTTAGCTTTCCTTAAGCCCAATTAACCTGACACAACCTTTCCTCACTCTTTTAACCTCATCTATTTAAAAAATAGTATGACCTAAAATATCTGCACACCCTATTTCACAATCTTTTGATAAACTAGGAAATAAAGGAACATCTTGTTACTATAACGTGTAATCCTCCCTTCTAAGAAAAAACACTTGTACCAAGTCCAGCTAACATGATCCATTAAGAACAACTAGTTCTTTCTTACAGGCTAACACTGACTAGACATGGAGGACTTGAACTTTAAAAATAAACACTCAACAATATTCCCAACATCTAGATGTTCAAACTGCCCACTAAATTATGCATTCCTAAGCATGCATCCATCTCTCTGTGGACACACTGGGAAAATGCCTCTCTAAATTATAACAGGATTGAGATAAAGACTGGAGAGCAATGAGTGCACTAAGAATCATCCTCCTCCCCTTAAGCACTCAATTATTACCCGCACCAACCATTCTTAGCGCCCTCCCAACCAATGGCTTCTCAGAGACTCTGAAACCACAACAAATGTGCAACCCGAAGCCACAGCTGTGGCGGACAAATGCCAGAAGCAAAATTCATGACACTTTATTTCAGTATTCGCACAGAAGCTTGGACAGGTGTGAGGAAGCATGGTACAATGATCTGGGGAACACCCAGCCTCTTTCCACACACATACACTCAAGCTTCCACCACACCTCTATTCCAGAAAACCACCAGAACCTCTACTTAAAAAATAATTTGAAGTGAATTTAAAATGCATTCTTGCTTATGACTAACAAGAACTGTGAGGTTCCTGAAAGCCAAGAACTTCTATTGCTCAAATCATGGAGCTAGCAGGAAGGCAGATGAGATGCAAAGACTCCTAAGTGATGACGAATAAAGGAGTAACTGAAGAAATGTGAACACAAAGGGCATAGCTTACAATACTGTAAAAACTGGCGTAAATGGACTATTTGGCCTTAAGTTACACAAAAAATTCCAACTGCAGCCTTTTCTAACCCCTTTTTTCAGTTCAAATCAACTTTATGAGGTGTAACTTACATATGAAAAACTGCACCCATTTTAAGCATATGCTTACACGAATATGGGCAAATATATTTACACCAGTGTAAGCACCACCACAATTAAGATATAAAACATTTCATATTTCCCTGAAAAGTTCCCTTCTGCCCTTTTGCAGTCAACCTCCTCCAATCCCCATCACCCCTGGCAATCGCTGATCTGCTTCCTGTTGCCATAAGTTAGTTTTGCCTTTTCTAGAATTCCACAGAAATGGAATCAAACAATAGGTACTCTCCTGTTCAGGCATTCTTCTCTCACAATGTTTTTGACATTCATCCATGCTATGTATCTGTGGTGTGTTCCTTCTTATTGAGCAGTATTCCCTTTGTACTGACATATCACTATTTTCCAGACTTTTTTTTTTTTAACTAGAAAGAGGGTGGTGCTTAGCTTTAAAACACATACATAAAACTTTCTAAGGATACTGTAATATTTTTCTCTCAAAGTAATCAGAACTTATAAGTAACTTTCCATAAAGTACAATCCCAAATTCCCGGCTTCAGAAACACGAAGTTTTGTTTTGTGTCACCTCTCTATTCAATAACTGGTTCAATCAAATGGAAAGAAAAACCATAACTTGAGATGTTTTGTTTACAGCCAGCTCAAGATGTTATTTCAAGCTGCTGAAGAACTATGAGGAAACTGTGTCCAAGCAAATTTTCACGTGCTGCTTCCTGAATGCCTGACCGAAAAGTGAACTTTATTAAGTACATCAGTTTAATTTGGGTTCTGACCCTTCTGCTTTTTCCTGATGATTTAGAATTTTGGATTTCATGCTGACTCCCAGTTACCCCACCATCAGAAGGATGTAATGGGATTTCCCTTGAGGTGGGACTGCCTTGAGAAGAAAATAAATAGACCATTTAAGTTTTGTGTAACCTAACTGCCCCAATGATGCATGACTACTAGTGTTTCCAAGGGAATACAACTTGGGAAACTCTGTTCTAACAGGTAAGAAGTATAAACCTAGCAGTTTCAGGATGGCTGGCTGTCTACAACAGGCCTGGTTATTCTCAATGTCAATGGACCATGCTTATCCCAATGTGGGGTACAAAAATGAAAATAAACAGTTTCTAAAAGGTCACCTGATGAGTTCCAGCTACACCTGTGATGTGAAATGAGAGGCTGTAACATTCCTGAGCCCCCATCTCCTTACCCATACTTCAAACAGATCTTTACAAGTCACAACGGCAGGCAGCAACATCTTCTAAAGGATGAGACCTACCTACATGAGAAGGCTGTTGCCTGTCTACTCTGCCTCACTAACTAGTTTGGCACTCTGAGCCCACCACCAAGTGCTGGGCCTCAGTTTCGTCTGCTGTCAGGGGAGGCAGCTGAGCTAGGATGAGCTCTAAGGTTATCTCCAATCTGAAAGCTGTCATATGAGGCTCAAAAAAGGGCCACAATCCCAATACTAAAACAAGAAAAGTTGCATATTTTTAAAACCATATTTGCCAGCAAGGCATCCAGAATTCCGACAAGAATATCAGTCTCAATTCTTCATTCCTAATTCTTGGCCATTGTAAACTCTAAATAAGTACTTTTCTTTTGTCTATCCATTACTTCTTTTCTTTCCTCTAATTTGAGTACAGGTTGAGTATCCCTCATCCAAATTACTTGGAAGTGTTTCAGATTTCAGATTTCTTCAGATTTTGTAATATTTGCATATACATAATAAAATATCTTAGGGATACGACCCAAGTTTAAACAGGAAATTCACTTATGTTTCATACACACCTCATACACATAAGCCTGAAGATAATTTTATTTAGTATTTTAAATAATTTTGTGCACAGAACAAAGTTTTGACTGCAACCCCTCACATGAGATTGGATGTGAAATTTCCCACTTGTAGTGTCATGTCAACGCTCAAAAAGTTTCAGATTTTGGAGCATTTTGGATTTCAAATTTTCAAATTAGGGATGCTCAATCTGTATTATTTCTCAAAAAAAGGTGGGTGCTGGGTGTGGTTGCTCACACTTGTAGTCCCAACTACTCAGGAGGCTGAGGTGGGAGGATCTTTTGAGCCCAGGAGTTCCAGTCTGCAGTGAGCATGCCACTGCACTCCAGCCTGCATGACAGAGTAAACCCGTCTCAAAAAAAAAAAAAAAAAAAAAAAAAGATTTAAATTAAATCCTATTAATGAGTTCCAGTCTTCATATTTAACTTTATACAGCTATGTACCTGTGTTTGCCTGCATACTTATGTTTAAGGTTTTTCTATTAAGACATCGCACTGAACATGATATCCTTTAAGAATAACTCTCTTAATACACATAACATGATAGAGGGTAAAAAAGTTTCTGGAAAAAAATAGCACCTGCTCTTGCAACAGTTCATCCTGGCAGCATGCTTTTGTTTTGATTATTCATGAAATTGCAGATTCACTCTTAAGCTTGACTAACATTCAGTAGGAAATAGTTGTGTTTTTAACATACTTGCAATTGGAAGGCTCTATCTTAGAATCAGCAAAAGGCAACACTGTGTAATCCAAAAGTCCCCTAAATTTCCCATAAGGATCTGACGAAGGCATTGGTTTCTTCAGAGACATCAGTCACAGGAACTCACAGGAACAGCCAGTCACCCCTGCCTAACTCCTCCTCCTGCTCTTAATGGCAACTAAAGCTAAGGTTCCACCCCTGGGCTAGGCTGCAGGGGAGTGGACCTGCAAGTCTGCACTGGAAACCCGGAAAAGGCTGCCTGACTGGGGAATAATGCATGCACTCTAAGAACAAAAGCCTGCCTTAAACGAAGAACTTTCCAAGACAGTCAGGAATGGCAGGGCTGAGAGAATGCTGGCAGGAGTGTTTGTGCAAGCACACGGTCCTTCTTAGTACTGAATGTCCCCAGCACTTGGAGAGGAAATAAACAAAGATCCGGGTTGTGCTTGTGTCTGTGTAGCCCAGGGCAGCCAAGGCCTGGCCCGGTCAAGACTCCCAGCTCCGGGGCAGGGGGTGCTTATGTCACAGAGCTCCAAAATGTGGGCTGCGTGTGCCCAGGAAAAATTATAAAGGCCAGTTTAAACACAGCCTATATTTCTCTCTACCACTTAGATTTTTTCTTTATTTTCAAAAACAATAATTTTCTGAAGTAAAACTGGAACATGGAAAACAACTACTTGCGAAACAGTCCACAGGACTCCATGACGGCCTCCATTCTCCTCCTTCAAACGGATTTGGATCAAACTGCTCCATCACACTGGACCAAACACACTCTGACTATTTTCTCTTAGGAAACCCTGAGGAACATGAATTTTTAAATGCTATACTGCAGAACCCATGCTTACCTAATAAATACTGAAGAACTAAGGTCATTACCTTCCATCAAAAAGTGTAAGTATTCCTTCAAGCCTTTCCATATTCCAGTTGCTTGAGAACAAACCATGTGGAGTTTTGTGGGTTTTTTGTTTAGTTGCAGAAAATAATCCCAGCACAGCAGAAAGCATGCTAAAGCTCTAGCATCCTGCTGAGGCTTGGAGTGAGAGGCCCAGTCAAGCTGTATTTTCTGTTTCCCCAGCCTACTATATTCCAGGAGGCCCAGCCCATTGTTTCCCAGCCAGTGAGGCACTGCAGCTTGACTCACCACAAAAACAGTTTAGTGTGTCTTGATATTTTAACTTTCTTCTTAGCCTCTGCCTTTTGGGGAGTGAGAAGGAATCTAGGGGATATAAGGTAGAAGCAGTAGACCAGAGGAAGAAGGGAAGACCATGGTCTGTGTCTCTGCACGCATATCTCACTTTAAATAACAAATGCATTCTTTATAATTTTATAACTACAGTTGAATTTCTGAAATAGTATAACATCAATTAAAAGTTTTAAAATGTAAAAGCTAATTAAACAAATGTAATTGTACAACTGCCTCCATTTACCTTTTTTATAAGTCTTGATTTTTCATATAGTTTAGCTTCAAAAAAAAAAATATACAACATCCAGTCAATGGTCCATGCAAATCAATGAGAAAACTAGCAAAAGGAACAAGCCCAAATGCAGAGAAAAACAAAAATTGAATTTTTCAATGTACTGAATAGTTCAAAATAATTAAAAAACAACACACACTTTATGTACCTTTCTTGAACTTACCAACTTAAAGATGATAAAACACATACGTAAATGAGATCATAAGCAATGCAACTGTTAGCAGATTATCACAGAACTTAGAGCTTTTACCTTAAAGTTGCCTTTTAAATTATGTTCATTTTTAGATGGAAGCTTACACTTAGGAAGCATGTTCCTTTTGCCTGACTACAAACAGTGGGTATTAGGAAGGATGCTACACAGACAAGAAGCTAGAGGAGGAGGGAGGATGGGGGAGCCCTTCTCTAGCGCATGTCCCAGTTTGGAAACATGGGTCTGAGTCATCTCAAAGCGAAAGAATCCTTAAGTTTTCTATAAAAATATTTATGTGTGTCCTATGGCTGACTTAACACAACACAGGTGGGCAAAAGAAAAGTTCCAGGCTCCAGAACCAAATGTACCATCAGGGAAGTCAACTAAGTACAGATAACTTCTGTGAGAAAAATTAAACATTTCATCAAGGGTTTCTGATGACAATGCAAAAGCAGGAGAGTACATTGTACTTTAAACAATGCCTTGTCTGTTTGCAGGAACACAGACTGGTCTAAAACGGAGGGGAAAAAAAAGGCCAACACTGAGCCAGGGCTCTCACTTCAAAAGCAAACTGCAGAACAAGTGTGTGTGGGGTGTGTGTGTGTATTTGTGTGTGCACACACACGCATATATATACTTTTGCATGAATTTGCATAATATATGTGCCACAGGTGGGCACACAAAATTTCCACTGGCTGCCTGACACCTATTCCCATCAATCCCCCTATCTGATGCTCCTCAACGAAACCATCTTACTCCCTTGAGCAATTTGGGACCGATTCTTTCCCAGAGAGCAGCAGGACCCCTTCATCCGTCACACAGAGGCTTGTCCCAGCCCTGAGCTCTTGTGAGCAACAGAGACCCTGGTAGAGGTCAGGAAACTAGGAAATGGAGTGAGCAGGCTGGGTTTATATTCACTCTGCCACTCAGAAGCTGGGTGAGCTTGGTCAACTTGGTCCACCAAATACCTACTGAACCGGTCATGGGCCAGACCCAGCTGTTGGCCTCAGTTTCTTCAGAAATTAAAAACGAATAGGCTGGGCATGGTGGCTCACACCTGTAATCCCAGCACTTTGAGAGGCCAAGGTGAGAGGACTGCTTGAGCCCAGGAGTTCAAGACCAGTCTAGGCAACACAGCAAGGCCTCATCTCTACTAAAAAAAAAAAAATAATAATATTTACCTTCAGGTTTGTTGTGAGAATGGTGCTCAATAAATGTTAATGTAATTTCCTCACCAATTCCCATTCCCTGATGCCCTGCTGCATGAGATAAGAGTCTTGTCTCACGCCCAGAATCACACTGGAGGGTCGAGTACACCAATGCACTGCTGTTCAGGACCAACTACATACCAGCCCCCTGGTCTTCCCCTCAACCATCCCCTTCTGCTACGTCCCTGCCACTTCTCAGTATTGACAATTTCTTATGCCAGGGTTTTTGTTTTCTGCCCTCCTCTTCTGCTTCCTCAGTTTTCCTACCTGTCCAGGGTTTCCTCCCATGGGCTCCTCCAAGAACCTTCCCAAAGAAACTGATCCATACTGCTTCATCTTTAAGTCCTAGTCACTCCTAAGTTTGGAGCCATTCATACTCAGTCTAGCTCATGTTATGTCAAAAAAATATTCACAAGGCCAGATAGATGGACATAGATACATCACCGAGGAACGAACACTGAAACTAATGGACTGGCTCATTACCTCAGAGAACCAAGTTTCAAGCGGGAGAATGTCGTTTATTAGATCAGTGTTCTCTTTATGAGGTCCCAAGAGAAAAAGTTTCTAAGTAACAGAAAAAGCCACGCTGCTTCTGTTTTCATTTAAAGGCAGTTATAAGTTTGGAAGCTAATCTTATGTCCCTTTTTGCTCCAGCTGCTATGAAACTCAAGAGTGAAATGCGTCACCTAATTCTGGTGCCTGTCAAGTACTATATTGTCCTTCACCCTCAGGCTTCATCTCTTAATACTGCACATATTTTTGTAAGCTGTCATTCCAAGGAGGAACATAAACAAGTTTGGAATTAACATCTTTGGGGAAAAGTGATCTTTGCTTTTCCAGAGGCTTGAGGCCTTCCAGGACTGGCAGGTCTGTGTCTATTTCAGAAGCAGTGAAAAAGTAGGAAGCCTGCTGAGAAAGTGGGATAGGAATGTGGTAGAAGCTGACCTTAGGCATGTGTCCCTCATCTCTCTTCCATGTACCCTTGAAGGAGACATACGGGCAGCAGGCAGAGTGACAGCCACTGGGGCGGCACGCCCACCACTCTGCAGACGCCTCTAAGCACAGAGCGATTTTGCATGCTACTGAGCCCAGTGTGTTTTAAGTGGTTTAGAGTTTCATTTAGCTAAAACCTAGAGGGTTACAGACTAATGGAATAATAATAACGATACCTTTTCGTAAGGCACCCTAAGTAGCCTCTGAAGCACTCTAATGGGAGGTAAAAGGCATCTCTACATTGAAGGAAAGCATGGGGCACACCTTGCAGACTCCCAATTGTCTCAGGATCAAGAGCCCAGTATTGTTCTGCTGAAGCGCTGAGGAAGGGGGCAGAGGGTCTTCCTGGATAGTGAAGGAGCCACGGCCTCCCTGCCAACTTGGGCTCCAATCTCAATAGTGCACAGCTGGTCCCCAGGCGCTGCTCCACTTTGAGATCTTTGAGGCCTGGATTTTGGTGCTTTCAGCAAAATCTAAACTCCAAGTGAGAAACCTCTGCTCCCTAGGAGCTGGGAAAATAAGTAAGATGGCAAAGATTCTGAAGATTTTGGAGATAGCAATTCTTGGTGGCAAAGCAACTGCCAAAGCCATAGATCAGGAATTCAACTTCTCATTTCAAAAGGGGCCAGCTCTACCACCCTGTGCAGGCTACCATGTTTCAACTGCATCACTATGAAATAAGATAAGATTCTTGTCTTTTACCTCTCACTATAGTACTACTGAGGCTATTCAGAGCTCCTTAGGAAAGGCTATCATTATTGTTATTCTATTAGTCTACAACCTCCTAGATTTTAGCCAAATGAAAATCTAAACCATTTTAAATACACATTGGACTCAGTATCATCCAAAATTGGCTCTACTTCCTAGTAAATGCAAGTTTCCAGATGGCAAGATTCTAGGTGAAATCATCAAAATACTACATAAGTGCCACACATTATTACGTGCTTTCCACTCGTTAATTCACCCAACACTCTGCATGTTAGGGATGAGCCAAGTTATCTCCTTTACAAAAAGCAGACTCAGTATCCTTTCATGGTTACACAAACAAAAGCAAAGCCAACGCGAAAGGATAGACAACTCCCACCTCCCTGAACCCTGCAATCCATCATGCAGGGTCTGTTTTTTATCACTTTTCCTTGAGGGTTGCAAAACTTCTGCAAGAAATTCTTTGATTACAGTAATACTTTTATCAATAACAAAAAAAATGAACTCCAACGACACCCTGTATTGTCAGAAATTTCATTATCAAAGGTGAAAATAATGAATGATGGCAGAGATACATGCCAGGATGCACAGTTCAGCAAGACTTCCCTTCTTTCTAGGCAAGGTGGATTAGTGCCATCTCCCAAGAAATACCACAACTTTCTGTTTGCATATCCCTACCACCTACTATACTGCAGACTTGTCAGAAGCAATGCCCACTTGTATGTCCATCTTTATTCCATGCATTACCGTGCCGACAGAATGAAACTAAATGGATGAATAACCATGGCTGTGACCTATGAAGCATGCCCCCATATGATCAAGTCACACGAGCCCTGGACATGTATACTTTTCCCTGAGTTTAGGCCTGGACCAACACAGGCTGCAGAAGCCAGCACCACTGCCACCAACCCACACTGCTGAAGGACCAGAACTTCCAACCATCTGGGTGACCAACAAAACTGTCTACGAGAATTATACTCAGAAAATGTGCTGTATTTTTATTTACCTTTAAAGCACACAGAGATTGCTTCACCACAGCATTGAAATCTTATTTGCCACAAACCTTTCAATAATCGGCAATGAGACTGAAATCCTGGTAACATTTAAAGTGACTAGAAGTGGCACTTTGGCTATCAGTGCCAAAGCCAAACAAATTCCTTATTCCAGAGACTGCCAAACTTCTCCAGTGCCTGAAGAAGAGCTTAGCATTATCAGACTTTAACAGTTACAGAAAGCCGCTTTGGGGGCTTAATTCCCAATAAAAGATATCCAAGTGTACCAAACATTATTTAATATTGGGTTGCCCAGCATTAAGATTGGTGAAACTGCAAATTTCTCTTGCAGCCAACTGCTGCCCATGAAAGCCACTGATCCAGCTTATGTGCCCACTCCTCTGGCACAGAGTAACTAATTCTTGGAAACATTACATGCAATATACTTCTTTCCCAAAGTTACAACCATCAAAGTTACAACCACTCAGAAAACTCAGGCCCCATCACTCTGGATAACAGGGCTACCACCGGGCAGTCCTTCTTCAAGGTTCAAAGGTTTATTAGGTAGCATTTTGGCTGCCTGTTGTCTCCCATAGCTACCTTTTCACCGAATGTCCCCATACCAGCCACAGTGAAATAAAAAGCCTAGTTCTTCCCTAGAAAATAAAGTAGTGAGGTCTGAAGCGAGGAATGTATCCAGGCACATTACAGATGATCATGAGACAGCTGCAGATCTTCCTCAGCAGAATGGTGGTGACCACAGAGTCAGTTCATAGGTAAGAATGTCCTCACTGGGTGGTTTCAAGTAACCTCCTTTACATCTTTGATCCTTAATATCCTCATCCAGAAAATAAAGAAAGGGGTAAGTCAGATGACATCCAAGGTACTGCGTTTCAGGACTCAGGAGTTCCGTCATCAATTTGGCATTAATTTGCATCTCAGATTAGTCCTTCCCCTAGAAAATCCCTCAGGAAGCAGTCCAGGTGAGATGAACGGGGGAACATTAGGGACATAAAGCAGGGCTGCTGAGAAGGGGGTTACCGAGAGTCACATGGAAGGCAGTTATACCCAACAAGAATGTGAATAACAGACCCGGCAGGTGGACTGGCCTACCATCCTGTTTTTCCTGGGTCAGAGTCGGCTTTCCCATCTTAATATACAGCTACACACTCAAAAACAAGAGAAAAAATACCTAAAGTCTGCCCTAAAAACTGTCTCCTTGGGGAAAAAAAAAAAAAATAACCCCACTGCTTAACATCCCTTCAAAGCTGTCATCTACTATCTCCATGACAAAAACCTAACAAAGGGATTAAGGTAACCAGAATAAATGCATTATCTGACAAATGGTTCATTTATTTTCTTTTAGGAACATCTCTGTTTACATGCCAGGAAACACAACATTTCTATTTTAAAAAGTTCAGCAACTGTTTAAAATGTTATTGGTCTGGACTGAGCAAAGGGATGTTACTGAGTTCTTACAACTGGATATAAAGATTCCCAGGTGACTCCACAGATGAAAATCTGCCTCCTGGGACAACAACAACACAGGGCTGGGAACTCTTCTATTCAGCCCAAGCCCACTGGGCCTGCTTCCCACACCTAGCACATAAGATGTTTAGGATGATCCCTAGATTTCACCTAAAAGCAGCTGGTAGGCACCTATTTAGGTGGCTATTAAATAAATGGCCTACACCAAGCCAGTGAAGAAAGGGCCAATGTCCTTTTTTCCTGTGAGGGTTAGGAGTGCAGGAAAAATACGTTGTCCCTATATGACAGTTAAAACTGTTTATATAATATTCCAAAAATAGCTGACATCGTTTGTAGGGCTTTTTTTCTTGGAGGGTATGCAGCCTATATTTTTAAACATTAAGAAAGCTTTATCTTTACCATTTATCTCAGAAAAAAATGGAGACACTTTTTATTTTTCATGCAGATGAGAAATACCAGACAACCAAGTTTTTTTAAACAAAGTCTTGGCAGCGAGCCACAGATCATTTTTCATGAAAGAGAGATAACGGGGGAAAGACGGCATGGCAGTTTCCTATTTCTTTCCTCTCGTTCCTTTGCCCATCAAACACTGAAGACTTTGGGAGATTTAGTTCACAGACAGAATGCCTCTCTCACCTTGACAAAGAAGAAATGATTCATAATGCTGAATTCTTTGGAAGGCACTATCAAAACACAAAACTTTTTTTTTTAACTATTCCAAAATCACAAAATAACTTTGCTTTCCTCTTTTTCCTTCCAGTATAGGAAGAAGTGCAGTGGTTCACTTGCCTCCCCAAAGTGTCTCAATGGTTCCATGACTGAGACTGAAAGCAAATCTGCTTGCATTTTAAATTATAAAGCATGCTCATTAATGATATCGCTTAATCAGCAGTACATATGTGTTGTTTGATAATGTTCTTTGAAGAAATTTCATAATGGCTTAACTCTTCTAAACCCAGCCATCACCCCTTAATATTTCATCACAATCACACAACTACAACCCTCCAGCCTCTGCCAAGGTATTCCGACTGGGCCACCTTCCGTGCTCCTCAATCCCCATTTGCCAATCCAGTTATTATTACCCCTGTCCTCCACAATTTGGCCTCCTCCTATGCTTCCATCTTTCAACATCTGCCTGCTACAGTCACCTTCTTAAACCACCATATACAATGTCCTGGGCCTAATTTAAACTGTGAAGCAGATCCAAAGAAAAGAATGAAAACTAGACCCAAATGACCCACTGGCTTCCAAGCACGATGTGGCTGTTCAACAAAAGATGATATACAATTAGTCTGCTTCAACTTCCACAGAAGGGGCAAAGGCAGGGAGAGAAAGCAATGACTACAGGAAAGTTTAAGTGCAGTTTAGAGTAAACTCATCTATGTGTCTCATTTCTGAATCTGCGAAAGATGAGCTGGGTCACCCTTCCTGGAATATCACATCTGCTCTAGAGCCTGGAGAAAAAAGGCAGTTTGAAGTGTCCCATCCCTAAGAATAACCACACTTCACAAGAGTACAAGTCTGAAAAGCCTTTTGTGTTCAATATGAATGCTTGTCTACAACCTAACACTCAAGTCTGTTCTTTCTATGGGTTCTCAAACAATGACAGCTAGGTAGAACACATCTGTCTCAATTGTAAAGGATCATGCAAACTCCCTTCCTTTCTCTTCTTTTAAACCAAAATGGGAAATATGATAGAAAAGAACAAGCCAGTGAGGTCTCAGTATTACAAAATCAAGATCCCTAAAGCTTGGATAAATTGACTTTGGAGTTTCCTTAGTCAAAGTGGAGACATACTGATACAGGAGTCCCATTTCTATCACTTACCAACTATGTGGTCTCAGTCAAGTCACTTAGCCATTTTGTACATCAGTTTCCTCAGGAGTAAAGAGAAAGAGCTAAGCCTGGGCGCGGTGGCTCACGCCTGTAATCCCAACACTTTGGGAGGCCAAGGCGGGTGGATCATGCGTTCTGGAGTTTGAAATGTGTCAACACCAGCCTGGCCAACATAGTGAAACCCCGTCTCTACTAATTAGCCGAGCATGGTGGTGGGTGCCTGTAATCCCAGCTACTTGGGAGCCTGAGGCAAGTGAATTGCTTGAACCCGGGAGGCAGAGGTTGTGGTGAGCTGAGATCACACCACTGCACTCCAGCCTGGGCAACAGAGTGAGACTCCATCTCAAAAAAAAAAAAAGAAAAGAAGAAGAGCTAATACGCATAAAGCTCAACAGTGTCTGGCACACTGCTAATAAATGTTCAATTAACTGTAGCTTTTAGTTACAGCCATGAAAATGATAGATAAATCTAAGGTTATGACTGTACACATCACACCCATTCACACCAACACAGAAGGAAGATTTAGCCCTTTTTGCCCCTTTTGGGCAGAGAAGAATTAAAAGTTTTCCAACTTCAACTACAACTCTGTAATTCAGCAGCACATAGATGTCAGGAAACCGACCATCTCAAAACCAGAGGCCTCCTCCATAGCCTCCTTAAGGAAAGGTTCAAAGAGGGGTCAAGCAGGTGATGTCCCTCATTATCTCCAGGTCTGAGACACAGAAGCCAAGGACTGAGAGTTCCTCTGGGCTGAGAGACAAGCCTTCTGGACTGCTACTGGGCAGGCGTTACTCCTGAACTGCTACCAGATGTTCTACTCCTCTGTGGAAGTGATCCTGATGCCAGATCCTTTCAAGATAGCCTCTCTCCTTGCCCCCAGAACATGCAAGCAGAGGCCCATGCTTTGGGGAAACCAAAATGGATGAGCAACTGACATGTGTTGACACATTTCACCTGTGAGAGGTGATGGCTCTGGAAAGGATCCTACTGTCCCCAGCACTTCCAGTGCCCACCAGCTGTATCTGACTTCCAAGGTGTGCAAGTCCCTGGTACTCTCCTGGAGTTCAATTTGGAATGCTGCTCACAGTTAACAGCACAATATTTTGGACTTTCCTCCAAACTCTGACCCCAGACAGAAGTCCCTCAATGCAGCTTTCCCTTCCATGTGGACCTTCTGATGTTGTTCCAACACCGAACCTGCCTTCTTGACCCTTCCCAGGAATCTCGGTGAATCTGAGGAAAGTGACTGGCCTGCCCTACCCACTCCCCACAAGAAGAAAACCCAGATCACTGCACCTCAGAGGCTTAGCACTCAAGCCATATCATCTTGGATATGGCCTCATGTAGGTAAGGGAATGCCACTAACAGCAGAATGAACTGTAATCCAAAGTCATCCTGGTGGAGTTTGTTTTGTTTTGTTTTGTTTTAGTGTTTATGAATCTCAGGCAACATTCTGAAACAGCTGGTAAAAGATCCTGACATGAACATCCAGAACTGGCCAACCCACTGTGTTTTGCACTATTTACATTCCTAAAGCCACCAGCTAGGTTTGATATAGCTAGCTGATCATGAGACCCTGCTTAATGGACTACAGAGTCCAATGATACTAACAAGCAGCATACTTGTTTGGATCTGTACCTGGTTCCACCTGTGGTGGGAGAGGTCATGTGCCTTTTAGGATCCTGAGCCAAGGTGAATGTTCCACCTTACCTCTGACTTCATCACAAGAGCCATGTCACTCTCCCCTTCACTGCACTGAGCCTCTCACACTGATTACACCCAGCACATTTTTATCTTATCTTTCTCTCACATGTCCCATGTCCGTCTGGGGATGAGTCAGTGCAACTACTGCCGTCTGATAGTGGTTTTAAAACTAGGAATGTCCTCAGAAGACCAAAACAAACAAGAGAAAAAGATCACACACACAAAAAAACCATGAATCCAACCTAAACACAAGTTCTGTGAACACAATATACGCACTAAGGTGAACATGTGGTTTCCTCTATACACCTGAGTGGATCCTTTATTGCTGTGATCCTGAAAGGTGAGTATCTTTGCCTTGTACAGAAGGCTACAGAGCAGCACAGATCTGTGGGAAGTCCAAAATACTCAAGGGGCTAGAGCTTTGTTATATTTCAACAGATACCACCATATTTTTTCCCCATTCTTGCTATGATTCTGAAGCCAAGATGGCATGCGATGTTAGATTTTTTACTCCTATCACCAGAATAATTCCACAGACTTAGCAAATGACTTTAAAAGAGTGGTTCTGAAACCTCAGCTTGCAGTAGAATTGCCTGGAGGGCTTGTTAAAAGAGTTTCTGATTTAATCTGTGTGGGGTAAGCCTGAGAATCTGCGTGATGTTCCTACGTGATGTTGAAAGTTCCTACGTGATGTTGACACTGCCGAGCTAGGCACCACTTGGAGAACCATCACCTTCGAACATCAGGATATGGTGGAATCTTCTGGTATATCAGATTAGGCTGCACAAAAGAAGAATAGTAAGTTTATATCTCTCAGTTTTCAAGTCTTATGCAATGACTTAAAACAGCACCATCTCTTCTTAAAAATTCCTGAAAACTTCAAAATAACTTAACTAGGGTCCAGTAGAGACTAGAAAAAGGAGTGGGAGGTGGAAACTAAAGATATCACATGCATTTATATTAAAGAAGAGGAGACCCCAGTTAAACACAGTTTGTTGAGTGATAATAACGCTCTTGCCCTTAGAAACCAACCTTACTCTTTAATCCCAACTTTACAGCACTCCTTGTTATGTGGAGCTTCCTATGGAGGAGAGGGCTGAAATGCATCTAAAAGTCAGTACTAAAATAGCTGATAACTTCCACAGCCAAAATCTAATGTCTCTAAGATAGAGGCACTCAATCCTGGCTATACATTATCACCACGTGGGAAGTTTAAAAAATATAGATGCCCAGGCCCCATACCTAGAGATTCTGACCTAACTACCTTAGGATGGTACCTAGGCACTGGTGGTTTTGAAAGCTCTTCAGGTGATTCTAAAATGCAGCCAGGGTTAAAAACCACTGACGTAGGAGTAAGGTGACTGGTGGATAGGAAAGAGAAGGGGAATAAGCCCTCTTTAGACAATGTGTAGTATATATAAAAGGAAAAGACAAAAATGGAACAGCAGCCAGGGGTGACCAGGACAAGTGAAACCGAGGTTACTATGTTAGATTCTGTGAGGTTGATCTAGAGATCAACTCAATGTTGGCTGTCTCAAGTTCAAAAATCAGAAATGGCTAGATGATCAAGGAAGTACCCTCATGTGCCAAAGACTTGATAACAGTCCAAAGAACATGCCAGGAAACCCTCTTAATAAGGTACACTATTTTTTTTTTTTAGAAGAGTTACTAAGAACTTGGGACAAAGAACTTTTAACTTTTCACGAATCATTTAAAGGTTCAACTTTGAAATCATATACCAAAAAAAATGAAATTTCTCCCTCAGCAAAATTAACTGTTTTTTAAACAGGGAAGGAAGAGGGAAGAGACTAAAGAAGTAACTCTCAGAGCACTCAATTGCTGAAATCGTCCTCCCAGCAACCACACGGACAAATGGGTTTTCAAAGCTGTAAAATCATGTGATGCAAATGATAAAACCAAGTTATTTTCTTCTCTTCCTTCTTGACCAGCACAGACACATGAGGTAACAAGCTGAAAAAAAATTTTTTGAACGCTTTATGATCCTGTTTAAGGCAGAACAATGAACACAAAAGAAACTAGCTAGAAGAACTCAGTCAATGGAAAGAGCAAGGACTCTCCAGACAGGCAACAAAGATGGCAGGTGAAAATCATCTCTGCTCACATCAATAGGGCAAACACTGGGAGCCCAGAGACAAAAATCCAGATGTATTTCCACTGCATTATAAGCTAAACAGATTCATCCATTTAAATTTTTTTTGGCTGATGAGAAAACTTAGATGTGGATAAAGCTGCATCTTAAAAATGAGAATTATATTTTGATTGAAACATTAATCTGGTAAACAATTTATTTTAAAGCCGACTTAGAAGACACAGTTTTCACTAACAGCACCAGTTACCTTTCCTAATTTAACACATGGCACCTTGCTTATTCAGCACAGGTTGCTGATAAATTAACTCAAAGCATTCACTGATTTTATGAGACTATTGGAATAAACTTCTTTTCCCAATAAGCCTCTTCCCAAGGAACACCTACTAAATTATGTCCATAGTCAAATGCTGAACTTGACCTTAACAAATGACATCAAGGATAAGTATGATAAAACCTAAAATATGGCCCAAACCACCTAGTCTTTCAGTCTGAAATAAGGATCTTTCTTGTAAGGGGAGGAGACTAAATAGGACTGATTTAGATAATTCAGTTCAGCAGAGGACATGCGTCTATTCAGAAAGAAGGCTGTAAACTTATCTTTATTGGACAGGCTTGGAGAGAGAAGGGCTAATCAAGGCCACTAATTTCAAGAAACAGTATACTAGCTCACCTAGGAAATTATCTATCATGAGCTTCAGAGTCCATGTGTTCTAGGCCGGGCGCAGTGGCTCACGCCTGTAATCCCAGCACTTTGGGAGGCCGAGGCGGGTGGATCACCAGGTCAGGAGATCGAGACCATCCTGGCTAACATGGTGAAACCCCATCTCTACTAAAAATACAAAAAATTAGCCGGGCGTGTTGGCGGGCGCCTGTAGTCCCAGCTACTCGGGAGGCTGAGGCAGGAGAATGGCGTGAACCCGGGAGGCGGAGCTTGCAGTGAGCTGAGATCGCGCCACTGCACTCCAGCCTGGAAGACAGTGAGACTCCATCTCAAAAAAAAAAAAAAGAGTCCATGTGTTCTAAAGCAAACATGTTCACACCAGCATCAGCTTGAAGATAACTTTAAAATAATCGGCCTATGACATTTTCATAAGTCAATTCCAGGCTTTTCAGGGTTACATAAATGATGCACCTCATCTAAGTGATCGTTATTCTTTTAAAGAAATTTGAAAGAATGTTTGAGTTCAGAGCTTCAGTTTTTACTTAAAATTATCTTGCCCAAAATGTTATTAGTCTGTGGGCCTCAATCTGCATGACAGGTATATTCATACATGGCACATTAATACTGTTAATGGAACTATACTGAAAGTGAATAAACATTTGTTCCTTTTCATCCTACCAACTGAAGTTTTTCTACCGCAAAAACAAAGACAACAAAAACCCATATCTAATTCGGACTCAGATGCAAAAGTATGAAGGATGAGATTAACAAGTCCTTGGTTTGGAAACAAATGTTGGTGGGAAGCCCTAGAACAGCTATGTGTAAGGTAAAAACTCTGGGAGACCCATCGCAATGCTTTTAAATTAGGTAGTTTTGTTTTGTTTTCAGTGATTTATCAACAGGAAACGTTCAAATGAAGAGATCTAGGGAAAGTGTTTTACTCTATGAAACCATCACAGTATCAGAAGAAAATAACCTACATCGAGGTTTTTTGTTTTTGTTTTTTTTTTTTTTTTTTAGGTATTAAGTAAAATAAAATAGGGAGAAAAGGGAGGAAGGTGAGCAGGAGGCTTTAAACATCACTCAGCCCAAGCTTAATATGAAATATGGAACCAAAGCAATTATGCAGATAATTTATGATGAAAGAAATATCATTTTTAAAAATCAATGATTAGGACACTTCAGGAAAAAAGTAGTTTTGTGATTGGAATTACCTGAATTAATGACTTAACTGTCCACTTGATCTTTTTAATGTAGTAAAAAGAGAGAGCCAGTTTTCAAGGAGACAAGCTCAATTGTATGTAATTTTATGTCCTCCTTACACTTCAGGCTTGCACCCAGAGTTGTCCCTTTAAAAGTCCACGGTGGCACTGCCAACTTCTCTTGCAGCTGCCTCCAGCCACACAGTCCTCCCCTGCATGCTGTTATACTCAGTTATCAGGTAGCACCCTTCTGCCTGCTCACGTTTATCACAGAGTTTCAGTCTATCCTCTGGACATTATCCAGACACTACTTACCTATCTTTACTATGAAACTGAGAGTTCTGTAATTTTTTTCCAACATACACAGAACAATATGGGATAATCAGCATT
Organism: Nomascus leucogenys; assembly: GCF_006542625.1. Classification (NCBI taxonomy): domain Eukaryota; kingdom Metazoa; phylum Chordata; class Mammalia; order Primates; family Hylobatidae; genus Nomascus; species Nomascus leucogenys. The sequence goes on along the minus strand of NC_044383.1, from coordinate 94,964,041 downwards.
CTATTCTGTTAGCTACAGTTTATCTTAGGGCACTGCCTTCCTGTGGCCAATTAAAACCACCATTTTAGGTCTTATTCATACATATTTTTACCTTGAAGACAAAAGCAGTAGGCTCTTCAGTAGAGATAAACACTAACGTGGCCAGCAACTTGCATTATGCAACATTTTCTGTCTCTATCTTGGCAGCCTGCTTTTAAACCCGTCAGTAACTGCATTGCAAAGAGACAACCACCTCACAAAATATTTTTAATATCTTTCATTATGATTTCTGATTTGGCAGCAAAACTTCTGCCAAGAACTCCTTGTAAATGTGGTTTTTTTTCCTGAAATCTGCTTTTCTTGATGTTGCTGCCTGCATTCATCTACCTGCTTGAAGCCTATAAAAGCACAGATATCCTACTGTCCCAACACAGAAATTTCTGCGATAAGGCCCCATCCCAAAAGATTTCTACCTACCATGCGTCACTCTATTATTCTAAATAATACACTGTGCATCTGACCCATAGTAAACCACGGTCACACCTGGCAGTGACCAAAGAGAAATGGAGAATCACCAAACCAACAGGTTTCTGACAGAATTCTCAAGCCATTCCTACTCTCCCATTAAAGACCCAGGTACGCACTAATTCTTTTTTTTTTTTTTTTTTTTGACAGAGTCTCGCTCTGTCACCCAGGCTGAAGTGCAGTGGCGTGATCTCGGCTCACTGCAACCTCCGCCCCTCCAGGTTTAAGCAGTTCTCTGCCTCAGCCTCCGGAGTAGCTGGGATTACAGGCATGTGCCACCACGCCCAGCTAATTTTTTGTATTTTTAGTAGAGACGGGATTTCACCATCTTGGTCAGGCTGGGCTTGAACTCCTGACCTCATGATCCACCTGCCTCGGCCTCCCAAAGTGCTGGGATTACAGGCATAAGCCACCGCGCCCGGCCAATATCATAAGTCTTTATTATTATCATTACTTATTTATTTATTTTTGAGAATAAGTCTTGCTCTTGTCCCCCAGGCTGGAGTAAAATAGTGTGATCTTGGCTCACTGCAACCTCCACCTCCTGGGTTCAAGCAATTCTCCTGCTTCGGCCTCCCAAGTAGGTGGGATTACAGGCACCAGCCACCGCGCCCAGCTAATTTTTGTATTTTTAGCAGAGATGGGATTTCACCATGTTGGCCAGGCTGGTCTCAAACTCCTCACCTCAGGTGATGCTCCCGCCTCAGCCTACCAAAGTGCTGGGATTACAGGCGTGAACCACTGTACCCAGCTAATTCTTAAAAGTTATTTAGCTCATGCAAAAATCAAGGGAAGGAGCCTAAATCACGGAGCCAAGTTCACTTCCCACCAGCACACAGAGAGGTGCTGTTACTGAGAGTCAGAACAACTCTGAAGATGAGCATTCAAGATGGACTCAGAAGGATTAAGATGGGGATTCCTGGGGTTAGAGGTACAGAATGCAGCATAGAGTAGAAACTTCTTAAATGGCAGCTATTTATTTATTTATTTTATTTATTTATTTATTTTTGAGACAGAGTCTTGCTCTGTCACCCAGCTGGAGTGCAGTGGCGCGATCTCGGCTCACTGCAAGCTCCGCCTCCCGGGTTCACACCATTCTCCTGCCTCAGCCTCCAGAGTAGCTGGGACTACAGGTGCCCGCCACCATGCCCGGCTAATTTTTTGTATTTTTAGTAGAGATGGGATCTCACCGTGTTAGCTAGGATGGTCTTGATCTCCTGACCTCGTGATCTGCCCACCTCAGTCTCCCAAAGTGCTGGGATTACAGGCATGAGCCACTGTGCCCAGCCAACAGCTCTTTAATTTCTTGTTGTACCCCACCCAAAGTCCCACCCACACTCCAGGAGACAGGAAAGTATACTAGAAAAGGCAGATGCTCCCAAGTCAGAGAGCCCTGGGTTTGGATCCCAAGCAAGTTACTTTCACCTTCCTGAAACATTTCCTTGTCTTTAAACTGAGGTTTACATTTAAATGCCTATCTTATAGGATCAATATTAAATGTAAAAAACCTAGTTGAGTAACGGGCACATAATAAGGGCTCAATAAATCACAGCTACTATTATTGTCATTATTATTATAAATAGGCTAGAAAATGTCTTGTGTCTCCTCTTTTTATTGCAAAAACCAAACGTATCTCTAATATAACCCTGACACCCCTCCCCAAAAATATCATTTTAAAATATGAGAATAAACAGATGCAATTCTGATTCTTAAATGTCTGAACATTTCAAGCCAAACACCTACTAGGTACCTATGAGATATCTACTGCTACTGCTGCTGCTTCTATGAGGACAACCACTCCATGTTCTATGCTTTAAAAGAAGAGCTGGTTTTTTGAATGTAAATATAAACAGAGCGGACGTGAGCCTGAAGGACCAAGTGTGTGAGACTCTGCAAGGCTTGAACCAAGCATAGGACACACTGAGGGGACTCCAGAGAGATCTGGATTAGCCTTACTACCATCACTGATGGCAGTGAACATGGTATGCCTCCATCTTCTCAAGCTCTGACAGGGCCAAAAGGAGGCTTCTTCTTCCACACTATTCTTCCACTGAGGATCCTTGGCTTCTCCCTCCCCTACCCTCAAAGACAGACTCTTCTAGACCAAAGCCCTCAGCCAGACTCCATGGACTTACTGTAAACCTCAAGTCCACAATCAACAAGCATAGCCATACTGTCAGTTCACAAAACAGGCAGAGAAAAAGAAATTCAGTACGGAGGGTGACTAGGGGGAAGGACACACCTTATTCAAAATGCGAAAGAGGGACATGTTCTAGTAGCTCTAACTGGGAAATCAAGGAAAATTCATGCCTCCCTCTGTCCTCACTGCAGGATTAAAAAAAGAAGAAGTGTAGATAACAAGAAAGTAGCCTATGAATGATTATTAACACTTTGATTTGAATCTAAATAAAGTCTTTTTATTCTTCTCCATCTGCAACTCTGCCATTCCCACTCTTCTATCCCTAGGCTCCTAGGTTACTGTCTTAGGACTGCCATAACGAATTACCACGAATTTCAGGGCTTAAAACAACAAAAATTCACTCTCTCTAGTTCTGGAGGCTAGAAGTCCAAAATCAAGGCGTTGGCAAAGCCATGCTCCCTGGGAAGGCTCTAGGGGAGGATCTTTTCTTGCCCCTACCAGCTTCTGGCGGCTCCTGGCAATCCTTGGTGTTCTTTGGCTTATAACTGCATCACTCTAATATTTATCTCCAACTTCCCACAGCCTTATTTGGGTCTCTATGTATTTTCTCCTTTTCTTATATACACCAGTCACTGGATTTAGGACCCACCCTAAGCCAATATGACTTCACTTTAATTTAACTAATTACTTCAGGAAAGATCCTATTTCCCAATAAGGTCATCATTCTAAAGTTCCAGGAAGACATGAATTTTAGAGGAACTCTATTTAACCCACTCCAACTGCCATGTCAAAAATAAACCCCCACCACCAAAATATGGGGCATAGTGGAGGGAGGTGAGAAATCACAGCATTACAGAATTACAAAAAGTTCAAAGTTATAGTAGTCTCCTGTAGATCCATGACTATTCATTTTTGAATTGGAAATAACGTTGTTCTTACTTTTTACCTTACCTTTCTCTCTTACCTGAGAGAAATATACACACATACATTTCTCTCACCCATGAGCAACTGTGAAGCCTTGGAAAATATCAAAAGTCCCAATCAAAATAGCACTAAAACACAGAACATCCCACTGATCCAGACATGTGACTACTCTGTAAAAATTTGGTCTTAGGTATAAATGAACTTGTAGTATCAGAAACTGAGTAGCAAAAAGATGAAAGGCAGGGGAGGATATTTTTCAGTTAAAAGCACTCTCATTTAATGATCTAGGAGTAGGAAGTAAATCATGGGTCTTAGAAGACCAGGGTTTCCTTTAAAACACTTGCTTTAAGTTTTTAATCTCCACACCCCCTCTCCTAAATTTTCCTTTTCTAATGATGACAATAAACTTACATGGAAACACTATATATCAGAGTTCTTTGAAAAATAATCAAGGTATTATTTTAGCTGTGTGGAGAAAAAAAATACTTGACATCAGCTTAAAGACTTGTGTACTCCCTCTGCTGGCTCTGAATTTAAAGTAAATTCTCAATACCTTCAAGGGCTAACTTAATTAACTTCACCAGACATCTGAAATACAAGGAAGGCTGGTTGCAGGGGCTCACGTTTGTAATCCCAGCACTTTGGGAGGTCAAAGTAAGAGGTTCGCTTGAGCCCAGGAGTTCGAGACCAACCTGGCATCAAAGTGAGACCTCATATCTCTAAAAAAAAAAAAAACCATAAAATTAGCTGGGTGTTGTGGCGCTCATTAGTAGTCCCAGCTACTAGGGCAGCTGAGGCAGGAGGATCATAGCTCTCTACAGAGAGAGCCAGGAGTTTGAGGCTGTGGAGAGCTATGATTGTGCCACCGCACTCCAGCCTAGGTGACAGAGCGAGGCCTTGTCTCAAATAAAAAATTTAAAATAAAAATACACAAGGGAGCCAGGCGTGGTGGCTCACGCCTGTAATCTTAGCACTTTGGGAGGACAAGGCAGGCAGATCACGAGGTCAGGAGATCGAGACCATCCTGGCTAACACGGCGAAACCCCGTCTCCACTAAAAATACAAAAAATTAGCTGGGCGTAGTGGTGGGTGCCTGTAGTCCCAGCTACCTGGGAGGCTGAGGCAGGAGAATGGCGTGAACCTGGGAGGCGGAGCTTGCAGTGAGCTGAGATCGCGCCACTGCACTCCAGCCTGTGCGACAGAGCGAGATTCTGTCTCAAAACAAAAACAAAAACAAAAAACATGCAAGGGAAAATATCATGTGGATTCTTCCACCCCACCCCACCCCCTAATGGTTTTCAAACAAATTCCTAAACGCGTACTGAAAACTGCCAAACACATCTCTGTTGGGTTTACTATAGGTTCACTCCAGAAGGAAGGTAATGTATGCTGTTTGTTTGTTTGTTTGTTTGGGGGAGAGTTTACTTCCTGCTCCAGCCTTGCCCCTACACATGTGCCACACGCTTTCCGTACTCTGTGCTCACCTCTCCACTGCAGTCCTAGGGCACATCTGGACACCACGGTGTGGTGAGCCTCCAGAAGATAACCTGGCCTCCTCACCCCAGGCAATGACCCAGGAGTAGCAGAATTACTAGAAGAACCACAGCCCAGCAGAGAAGTTATCCTCTTCGCTTATTATGTTATTCCATAGCAGTAACTGAGGCACTGCAGAGAAAAAGTCTCAAGATTAAAACCTCAAAAACTCAGGAGTGAAAAGCGGAACAAGTGAACTATAGAAAAGCCTGGCTTGAAACACACTCCAATCATACATTTCCGTCTTACCAAGAGTGATGCATCACAGTACTCTACGGATGCCAGCTACCGTAGTTCTTTTTCCTTTAGGGGAGACTAAGATACTGGGAAATGAACGTTGTTTGGTCAAGAATAAAATGGTGAAAGATACTGGGTCTGTCTGGGCAATGATGCAGTCAGAACTGGGGTATTCTATCATCATCACTAGCCTAAGCACATATTCAGAATTCTAACTCGGAAGGACTGCAGACTGGTCCTTGAAATAGTTCATCTCAAAGACTGCCTGCCATCTCCTCTCCTTTCATACATGACTTCTATTTCCCAATCCATGGATAGAAAACTTGAAGTACATTTGGGACTTCTGCCCTAAAATGCAGAACATCACAAACAACTAAGGCTTTACATAACAGTTTTGTTCCTAAAAGTGGGTAAAATAAACTTTAGGCAAAACAATTCTATGGTGACTTTCTGGACAGTGCATGTTGATGATGCAAATAGCGGGGTTACATACAGAAGGCAAGCTTCATTTCCTTTTTCTCTTAATGCAACAAGGTCATCCCAAGATCACGCTTCCTTCAGTTTCTGTGGTAAGTAGTGACGGACACTTATGGAGTTTTCAGAGACTTATGCATTGGGTAACAAGGCACTGCAAGAAACCCCAGATAGCACAGCATCATCTCACATTTACACCACATCACATCAACATTGATGCTAGGAGGTCTAAGGCTGATGCCACCTTCAGAGCTGCAAGTATCCAAAAGACTCCACTCATGACACCAGCTCACTCCTGAGTCACATCAGCCCCTTTCAGAGTCACAGCCCCAGAACTAAGGCTACCCACACGGGTTGATTATACAATCCAAAAAGCAGCTCCAACTATTAGAAACACTTATTTGTCTGGCAGAAACATTCCCTAATTTCAAGCCTCTTACACTGTGCTTTAAAATATTCAAGAGTCATAGCAAAATGACAAAATAAACAGGTAGCAGCCATGGGGTGGGCAGGGTAAGGTGGCGTTGAAAGAAAAGGCATTTAGCAAGGTAAGTTGAGAGTGCTGATGGAGAACACAAAAAGAGAAACACTGCGACTCCAGTGTGAGCCAGCCTAGAAGAGGGGAGGAGAAGCAGAAGACAGCAAGTGAAGTAAGAGCTTGCAGAACTTGAGGCAAACAGCACTGAAATGAACAGCTGTGAAACCACAATGGTAGGCAGCAGACACTACAGTACAGTGGTATGAACACACACTTCAAAACAAAAAAAAAAGAGAGAGAGAGGGTCTCACTGTCACCCAGGCTGGAGTGCGGTGGTGCAGTGATGCTCACTGCAGTCTCAAACTCCTGGAATTAAGGGATCCTCCTGCCTCAGCCTCTCAAGTAGCTGGGACTACAGGCACACACCACCACAACAGAGCTAATTTTATTTATTTATTTTTTTTTTGAGATGGAGTTTTGCTCTTGTTGCCCAGGCTAGAGTGCAACGGTGCAATCTTGGCTCACTGCAACCTCTGCCTCCCAGGTTCAAGCAATTCTCCTGCCTCAGCCTCCCAAGTAGCTGGGATTACAGGCATGCGCCACCATGCCCGGCTAATTTTTTGTACTTTTAGTAGAAACAGCGTTTCACCACGTTGGTAAGGCTGGTCTCGAACTCCTGACCTCAGGTGATCCACCCGCCTGGGCCTCCCAAAGTGCTGCGATTACAGGCATGAGCCACCGCACCTGGCCTAGTTTTTTTTTTTTTTTTTTTTTTTTTTCTGGTAGAGACGAGGTCTCACTTTGTTGCCCAGGCTGGTCTCAAACTCCCGGCCTCAGGCAATCCTCCTGCCTTGGCCTCCCAAAGTGTTAAAATTATAGGCATGAACCACTGCACCGACTGGACACACTCGTTACTCCACCCCTACTAGCTGTGGAACCCTGAACCCAGCCACTCACATAGTGCTAGCATGTTTCTCACCTGCAAAATAAGGTAGTTAGATGATCTTTAAGATCTCTTTTAGTTCTGAGTTTTAGGTAACAAGTAATACAGATGAGTCAGTGGCATCAAGGGTCCACATCCACTCCAGAGGAAGGCCAGATCTACATCAGGCCCTGGGAGACAGAACTGGCGATCCCAGATTAGTCCAGGGCCAAAGATGTGCTCTATCTAATCCAGGTGGAGCTTGGAAGACCAAAGCTTCTCCCAAACAGACCCAATCCACAGGAGCCATGGTACGGTGGCTTTGCATCTCCAAAGCAAGCTCAAAATGATCTGCAGAGAGTTAAAGGCCAGCTCCAAGCCATGCCCGACATCAAATTTGCCATTTCCCAGCAACTTCTTAGCAGAGTTGAAGTACTAGAGAAAGCAGAAATACAGATGTAAAAAAAAGGCAACAGGAATAGGCAGCAATGACAAATTCACAAAGCACAGATATGCTATAGCTTATTTTCTGTCTCCTCCATCAGAATATGAACTCCCGTGAGTGAACTGGAACTTCATCTGTCTTCTGCTACCACTATATCCCTAGGTTCTGGCAGAATGCTCTGCAAGCAGCATGCCTTTGGATAAACATTTGTTGAATACATGAAATGGGATGTGATGCAAATGGGTAAAAAGGGTTTTCTCTTTCCAATCTTTCATTCACTTACTATATACCAGCTGTAACATCCACTGATATCAACTCGTCTTTGCATTTATGATCCCCAGCTCCTTTTATAGCACCAAAAAGGTAAAGTGGCTCTTCAGGATCCCTCAATTTGTGATGTAGGAAAAGAAGAGAAATGAGGAGTTGAGAATAGGGTCAAGTCTGTCCCTACAGGCAAAATAAGTGGGTACACAAACAAAATAAATTCCATATTCTCTCCAGCCCTGGGAATCTGGAATCTGATGCACCAGTTCTGGGTAAGTGGGGCAACCTGCCAGAATGCACAGGCCTAAACAATCTTTAAAAATAAATAAATAAATTAAGATGGGGTTTTGCCATGTGCCCAGGCTGGTCTTGAACTCCTGGGCTCAAGCCTAAACAGCCTTATCTTTGCATTTTCATGAAGATCTTTGAATGGATGGTAAACTTTTGCCAGACCAAATTAAATGACTTATTAGTGAGACAAGGCCTCTTCATTAATTTTCCAAATAAAAGTATCTTGCAGGTTTTAAGTAAGAATCACAAGCAGAGTACTAAAAAGTTTAACTACAAGATGCTCTTGTATGGTGTCATTTTCTTAAAATAGAACCCTCCTAAAATCTCCTTAAAATAAGTCTGCTGTAGTTTCATTTCATTTTCTAAGAAGGAGATAAACATATCAAAACACACACTTAGCTTCTTTTTTAAAGAGTCTCTGTTACATGGGACTCACAGATCAAAGTCTAAAAGGGCCAATTTCTTCACTTCAGAGGTCAATGACACAGCTTTGAAAAAGAGGAAAAACAGTCCCTCTAGTGTATTGGGGCTGTAGAAAGAGGAAGTATATTAGTTGAGAATCACTGACGAAGACACTATTGCCAAAGGAAATTACAAAACGACGTTTTGGCAACACGGGCCAAGCAGACAGATTCTTCACACACGACCATAACTTGCCTTTTGGTGAGTTACTCCAAAAGGTGACTGAGGTCAAAATTATAAGCCAGTGTGGAATGATTATGACTTAGTCATTTTCAAATTAAAAAAAAATTTAAAACAGTTGCAGTTAAAATAATATTTTCCTAATACAGTGTGTTGAAAAGGAACTGGATGTATTAATCCAAAGAACAGAAACAGTGAGGACATAAATAAGCATTATGTGACAGGACAGCCCTCATCTTTTTATCTTGGCAAGAAACCGTAACAATACACATTCTTACATGAAAGAAGATTTGGATTCTTGAAGAATTATCCTCTGCAGCAGCAGCAGCAGCAGAAATCTTAACACAGTATCCCCCACATTTGTGAAATTATGGGAACCACTACAGAAACTCAAGTCTGCCTAATTTGATTACGCCCTGACCCATGGGAAAAGCAGATGTGTGGTGTGTACAACAAAATAAGTGATAGATAGGCCTTACCAGGTAAGCCCTGGAGTCCTTAGAGGTCTCCCCAAGACAAGAGGAACTGAGAGAACTCACTTGTTCAATCATGGGTGCAGTGCAAGCTTAATCTGAATTAAAGCAAATGTAACCTTTTCCCGTCTTAACCACATCTGATTATTCATTTCTACTTTAATGCCCGAGGTAAGGGAACCTGTGAGATAGCCATCATCCTTCTCCCTGACACAGTATCTGACAAATGTAAGTAACCAAGGGCTTCCTCTTTTTGTTAAAATGCTATCCTTCTTACCTCTTTTATCACTTCATAGTTCCTAAGTACCCCTACTGACAGGCACTGGACAGCTATGCAAACATGACACACTCACTCAGCCTCCATCTAAATTTGCCCATCCTTTTGATGCTGAAATAATAAGCAAGATGTTTTTAGATTGAGAGGCAAATAAGCCTTTCAGGAAAGCAACCTCTACTTATGTAAGACTATCCATTACCTAGTAAATGACCTTTTAAAAAAGATCAATTTAAAGAAGAAAATGGAGAACAAAAACCTCTAGTTTTTGTTCTAATTACCTCTCTACTAACTAGCTGTGTGATCTTAAGAAAGTCATTAACTTTTCCAAAAATCAGGTTTTTCACCAGTAAAATAAGAGGGTTGAACTAGATCAGAAAACTTCATCCTAAGTATACATTAGAATCACCTCAGAAACTTGAAAAAAAAAAAAAAAAACCACAAAACCATCAATGCTAAGCCACACACAAGCCAAATTATATCAAATTCTCTGGGTACTTGTATTTTTCAGAAGTTCCCAGGTAATTCAAACATGCAACCAGGGCTGAGAACCACTGGTTTAGATTCTGATCTCCAAGCCCTCTTTTCTAATTCTTTCATTTTATGATGTTAGGGTGATAATTTTGGTTACAAGGTCTCAAAATGCAATGGCCCAAATAGCCTCAAAAGAAGTAAGGCCCTGCATACCGTGCCCTTTATGCACACATGACTAGGAGATGTTAACCTGAATTCTAGACATTTTTGGAAGTTAGAAATCCTCTTACATTACTCAGAATGAAAGTAGTGTGGTTTAAATGCACATGCATGCTTCCAAAATGACTAATCCTAACAAGAATCAACTCCTAAACTTGGACACTTGGAAATGGGTCACAATTAGCTCCTGACCTCTCCCTTTTCCCTCTTCTTCCACTAAACCACAAGCACAAGCAAAAAAGCTTGCCTATTAGTCATAATCAAAATATGAAACCAGCTCCAGTTTCAAAGGGCCTTCTCCATCATCAAAGATTTGAAAGTTCCTGCATGGCTGCATCTTTTGATGAAGATCATCTTATAAAAACTCTAACAAAATTATATCCCTTTAGTCGTCAAGGATTAGTTGCCATGTGACACTCAGAAATGGAACTGGTAAAAAATTTTAAGGTAAAAAGAATCATAAAATGTGTGCCCTGTATTAAGCATATTAAGCCTTGAGAATTTCAATTTATGGTATTTTGTAAGATTTTAGTTGAAGAGAAATGAGATAGCAGAGAAGAGTAAAAAAAAAACCATGAGACAAAAAAATGATTATGACGTAAAACCATAAAGTTTATCACTAGGCCCAAAATCTGTATTGCAAGTCCTACACAAACTATATGAAAACGTAACTAGCCCAATCTCAATTCGTGGCTACTTTTGGTAATACCATTTTCTCACGTAAATCTTCCCCCCAAAAATAAAATTCATTAAACTTACTATATTTAACTATAAACACAATAACAAGAAATATTATTTGTGAAATTAAATTATTTTTGTAACCTTAAAAATCACAGGAAAGGTGAAAACGCCTTCCTACGTTAACGTTTTAACTAAGTTTAAAGTTAACTAACTTTTCACTAACATATTCTCCTCACCAAATTCAAACATGCAAGACTAAATTTCAACTGAGAGAAATCTGAAAAATATTTCAAACCCCCAAATCCATGTTTTCAGATCCTGTCTGCTTACCCCTTCCTGATACTATACACTGAGATTAACCCTTCCCATTCACTTGGAAACCCAGTTTTAAATGATATCACACTAGTGCTCTTTTCAAATGGAATTGTCTAACTTTCATCCTTTCTGTAAAGAACTCTCATATCATACACCTGGCATTCTTTTACAAAGCAATTAAATTAGACCAAATATAAGACTCATAATGTTAGCATTTGTTAAAAGAAATGAGACAGATTTGTGGATTAATATCAAAGCACACGTGTTTTGCTTTTAAAGTATCTAATACAAAGCTTCTCTGATATAAGCCGTATTTAACTTTGCAAGGGTTTTCTAGAAGCAAAATAAAACATTCTCTACATTAAGTTCTTTAGCTTTTTCATCTACAGGCTCGTCTCCAGTGCTTCCATTGAATTCTCCACTAAGATTAAACTGTTCTTATTTTTATACCTCCTGAAGCCCAGGAAGACAGAGGGTTCCCCAATGACAATGAAGGAAGGGAAGGAGGAAGCAACTACTTCTTTCACATAAAACAAAAAAAAAATCTAAGCCAAATTGCAAATAGGAGCAGCTGATAAGAGATGTATATCTCCAATCGCACAGGACTCTTTGGCCTGGTACTGACCCATTACTGTCTTGGGGGAAGGGGCCAGGGAGGTGCCTAGGAAGAGCAAAGCAGCTGGGTATCAGCAGCCCAGCAGGGGCAGAGGAGTTAATCTCTTTGGATACCCAACTGCAGGAAGTCATTACATCATAGGCCTTTCCACACCTCTCTCCCTACCACGTGTCCCGTGCCCCAAGAGGATGATAAGAAACCGTAGAGAGTCTCTCTTCGGGTTCATTTACAGGTAGAAGCCATTACGGCCCGGCCCAGCCCCCAAATCTCCTCCCAAACGCCAGAGTGAATGAAGTGCAGGCCCCGAGACCCCCACACCAGAGCCCTTCCCTCAAACAGTGCCAGAGTCCAGGCCTCGGCGGGAGCAGCGGGTGCAGCCAGTCTGGATTGAGATGGCCAGACCGGCCGGTTCGAGGCCCCAGAACATTTCAGAAGCAGCTAGTCAGAAGCAGGTTTACTGGAGCGACATCTCTGAGAAGGAAAGGTATCAATATAGGCAAGTAAAGGAAGCCGTCCAGGAAGAGGTTTGCCATCACTGCTTTTTCTAATGGGATCGATGTGCCTGTAGGTGTTAACACCCACAAGCTGAAACTTGGACCCGAAGGTTCTCATTCAGCTAGTGACGACGCAACATGCTCCTGCGACAGACTGGAAACCACACATCCAACCCCTCCTCCAGACACTGCGTCCCAAACACCCCCACACCTCTCACTCCACCCACAGCGACCGCACCAGACCCCCACTACGGTAAACTCTACTCCAAAGTTGGCTGCCGACCTACCTCCTCGGCGCTGTCCTGAGAATCCAGCAAATGTACTCCTGCCCGTTCGCCCTTCCCTCGCCAGCGTCCCCTGCCCCCTCTCCTCACCTGGTCATGCCCCAGGCTTCTGGGGCGCCACCTTCCCCCCTCCGAGGCCGTCCCCAGGTGCCGCTACTCCGGGGATCAAAGAGAACCCCCAAAGCCTCACAGCGGAGGCTCCCCCTGCCAACCCCTTGCCCTGGAGCCCGCAGGCGCACTCCGACGAATCCCAGACGCGTCTCGCGCTGCGCAGGAGGCCCGGCGGGTCCTGCTGCCAGCCCGGGGTGGGTACGCACCTTCCAGCCGGCAGAGCTGTTGCTGTCGCCCTTATCCTTGAAGTAGGGCACGCAACGCACCATCCACTCGTAGATCTGGGACAGCGTGAGCCGTTTGTCCGGGGAGCTCTCGATGGCGCGGGTGATCAGGTCCGCGTAGGACAGGTTTCCCCAGGCGTTCCGCCGCGACGAACATTTCCTCGGCTGCCCGGAGCCCCCAGCCGCCCCCGGCTGCGGCGGTGGCAGAGGTTGCTGAGGCTGCAGCAGCGCCTGTGTACCCCCGCTCAGCGCGCCCGCCGCGCTGGCTGGCCCAGACCCGGGGTCTTGCCCTCCGGGTGCCAGCACCCGGGCCGAGTCCTCAAGGAGCAGCCCGGAGCCCAGCGTGCCGCTCCCGCCGCCGCCGATCGCCATGGCCGAGCCGGCCCGTCCCCCGCCGTCCTCGTCGTCTTCATCGTCCTCCTCCTCGGGGATCATGGAGTCGGCGGCCGTCTCCCCCGAGGGCTTAGCAGGGCTCGCTTGGAGCTCCGGCCTTTGCAGGGGCCACGTACAGGATCGCGGACGGCTCTGGGGCTCGAACTCTGGGTCCAGCTCCACTTCGAGCGGAGAGAGCGGGGCCGGGGAGGCCGGTGCCTCTGCCATCTTCGCCGCCCGCCCGCCCGCGGCTGGGGCTCTCGCGCTCTCCTCTCGCGCCGGGGCGGGGTGCAGCGGGGGAGGGACGTGGACGCCGCGAAGGCTCTGGCTCCCGGGCGCCGCCGCCGCCTGGGGAAGCACGAGAGAAAACAGAAGGAGAGTTGGTTATCCCGGACCGGAGCCCCGTCCTCGGCGAGTCCTCGCCCGCCGCCGCCACCTCCCAGTCTTGCCGCGCCCGCCTCCCAGGAACAGGCGGACCTGGAGACGCGCGGCCAGCGAACCTGGCGCAGCAGACACCGCCCCCCGGCCAGGCCGCGGGGGAGCCGCGAGCGAATCGACGGCCTCGCGCGGGGCAGCCCCCTCCCCCCGCCGCCCAGCCGCAGGTCCCTCCCGGGCTAGGCGGCGGGGCGGGGAGAAGGGGGAGGGGCGCCCGGGGGAGGGGCGGCCGCGCCTTTAAAGCGGGCAGCGGCCGGAGCTGGCGCAGCCGAGCCGCGGTCAGAGCCCGAGCTGGGGCGTGCGTGCGTTTGTTTATGTTTCGCTCGGGCCCGCTCTAGTGCCTCCCGCGGCGCCGCCGCTCAAGTCTGTGCTGTCTTCGGCTCTTCTTCCCTTTCCCGGCCCGGCCGCCTCCGCGACCCTCCTGTCACCCCCCACCCGGTCGAATGGCCCGAGCCCGGGGACTGCGCGGGCAGCTCCCTCTCCCCTCTTCGCCCGCGGGCCAGAGGGCGAACGGGGGTCTGGGCGCAGGTGGACCCTTGTCACTTTCAAAAAATAAAGGAAAGACGGAAAGAAGGGGGAGCAGCAGCCCGGCGGGTGTTCGCAGAGGGTCGAGCCCGGCAGGGACGGCCACTTCAGGGTTTTGTGTGGTTTGCATTCTCGCGGACGTCGTCCCCTCCGCCCCCTTCCCAGTCGGGATTCGGGGGAGGGAGCGAGTCGGAACATAAATCTTCCAACAGGTCGGGAAGCGCCAAGTCTCCCGGGCTGCTAGAAAACCCGGACCAGCACGTTCATCACCTCCTTGCTCCCGCTGCTGCCATCTTGACAGTTTCCCCCTTTCCTTGAGTCCTTTAAAAACATTAGCGGGCGAGAAGGGGGGCGCGCACACCGCAGCTCGGGGAGGGGAAAGGGAAGCGCCCGGCCCAGCTCGGAAGCAGATCCGGAGTCACCGGGAAGGCGGCCGCCCGCTGCACGGCTCCGGCGCCTACCTCGCTTCCTTCCCTTCAGGGACGCGGCGGGACGACGCACGATCCCGCGCGGGCCCAGGGCACGGCGAGGAGGGGGCGCGCAACCTCGGCGAAGGAGAAGCGCTCGGGCCGTCGCCGCAGCCCGCCCGAGGAACCGCCTGTCAGCTCGCGCGCCGCCGCCTTCCACATTCCTCCTCCTCCCTTCCACGAGCAGGGCGGCCGCGGCAGCAGCACAAAGTTATAGACACACGCAGGGCGCCTCAACCTAGGCTGACGGCGGGCGGGTCCCCGCCCAGGGGGAGGGCCGGGCGGCGGGCCGGGCGCGCGTGTGTGAGCTCGCGCGCGCCTGCGCGGCCTGGCTCCGCGGGGCTGTGGGCGTGGGTGTCCGGGCGCGCGCCGTGGGCCGGGACTCGGCGGGCTCCCGCTGCTGTCCCCGCTGGGCTCCTCCTCCCTCCCGAAAGCCTCAACGACAACAAAGCGCGGCGCTGGCCCGGGAGAGGACGGAGAAGGGGGAGCGGCGGGAGCGCACAGCCCCCAACGCTCCAAGGAGCGCAGCGGCGTGGCCTCCCCGACTCCGGGCAGGGCGCCTGGTACCAGGGGTCCCTGGCCTGCGCGTCCGCCCGCCGGGCTCTGGGCCAGCCCCGGTGTCCAGTTCCCTGTTAGAACCCGACACCAGGTAACACCCGAGATAAGATGCTGGCCGCAGATGGCCAGGGTTATCGCGGTGTGGAAATACTGAACGGCGAAGATGTTGGTGCCTGCACAACTTCGATAAGCTGATGCTCACAGATTCGATCAGACACCAAAAGGTTTGCACTGAGTCTCTCACCTCGGACGATGGACCATAGTCGTGTTTCACTTTTCATGGGTTTCATGGCAAACGGGGGAGAGGTGTAACTAATTCCGGAAGAAATGCAAATTTACCCCCGTCCCACATTCAAGAGCATATTCCGAACAATTGAGAAGGGGAAATAATTTTAATCTAATTTGTAAATGACGACAAAACCGCTACGTGGGCATTTTTGACTTTTAAAAAAAGACGTATCCTTTAGGTTAAACGAAAAACATCTGCACAAGTCCTTATTCTACGATCCGTGCCCCAAATCGTTTATTTGTACTCTACGAATGGACTACACGCGACATGCACACCAAAAGTCTACACACTAGTTCATAAATACATTTTTAAAAAATCCTTGTAAGTCACCGAAGATAGCTCAGAGTCTAGAAGCGGGCTCCTCAACGACCCCATACACAAAAAGGTCCAGCCCAGCGTACGCAGGAGCCAGCCCGCCCCGCCGCCTCCGGGCTCCGGGCTTTGCGCAGCGCCCGTCACTCAAGTGACGCGCGGCCCCGCCCCTGCACCAAGCTAGTTCGACGCGTACAAACAGATGATGTCATCGTCTCCACACGCGCGTGACCCCGGAGCTCTCCGCCTCGTCGCCATTCGCTGCGCTGCTTACTCGTCAAGGCACGCCGCGCGCTGACTGGCCGCGGCCACCAGTCTCCAGGCCCCAGACGCCCCTCTCCGCCCCCCGCCCCCGCCCCCCAGCAAATAATAAACAATCGAGTAAAATTCTAAGGAAGGAGAGAGAGGAGAGGGAAAAAAGGAGAGGGCGCACTAGAAACCAATCCTTCGCGCGCTGGCGGTGGGAGGGTTCAAGGGGGGACGCGAGAGGACAGCGGACGGGAGGAAGGGAGCCGACTTGGGGCGGTGGGTCCTCCAGCGACGAGGAGGCGTAGGGGCGGAAAGTTGCAGCGCACTCGACTGGGCGCGACTGGCAGGGTAGGGGGCGCTAGGGCCCGGAGCGGCGGGGCTGGGGGCTCGGGGGCGGGGCGCGACCCTCCGAGGGGGTGGGGACTGAGCGGCGCTGGCCGACACGTGCGGGAGGAGGGCGGGCGCGCGCCGCACACGCTGGGCCGGGGCGCGCGGCCCTGGTAGCGGCGCGCGCTTGTTTACCAGCGCACGTGGGTGTTATTTTTAAATGGAATGTGGCGCTGGCTGCGCTGCTGAGTGGCGGGCGCGTGGGGCCGCCCGCGCTGGCGGGGGGACGCGGCGCGGCCTCTCCGGGCGCTGCTCGCGAGACAACCAGGCTGTCCCCACTGCGCGCCGCTGGCATAGCCGGCGGCCGGGGCCGGGGAACCTGATTGAGAGTTTCGCGCGCTGCCCGAGCCGCGGCAGAGACGACAGTTTCCCGCCGCGGAACGCCGCCGTCTTTGCGCCCAGCTCAGCTCCCGCATTCTCACATTCAGGGAACAAAGCCTCCTGCTTGTGCTTCGCCCAGGAGGCCGCGCCAGTCCGCGGCCACGGTTTCTAGAGCAGATCTCACACGCGCACACACTCACTGGCACACATACTTTGGCCGCGAGGTGGACCCTCAGCACCCTACGTGCTCTGTGTCCTCGCTTCCTTGTACCGAATGCCGCCACTCCACATGTACCTGTCTCTTGGGCATGGGGCTCTGCCCACATAGAAATGCGCTTCTGCGATTTCGGGTTGCCTTTGGAAGGGGAAGTCTGAGGAAGGGGGTTCTGACTGCTTACTGCGGTGGCTCCTCCTCACGAGGCACCTCTCCTCTCCTTGTAGGCCTGTCCCACTGAGAAGCCCCGGGTTTGCATTTGGTTTACAGCCTGGGAGTGTGGACGGTGATGTACGACCACAACTCGGCTTCAAGTGCCAGTGCTTGGGGTGCGGGTTGGGTATGGTGGTGGTTAAAAGCTGGTCTTCAGCTTTGCACGAAGAACTGGGAGGCTAGATCACCCAGGGCCGCGCATCGTGATGCAGCATAAAATTCCAAGAATTTTCTGTTGCTGGCTTTAAATACTTATAACACTGTAGAAGAAATCCACGCGTTTGCTTCTCTAAATCTAAGCAGTCTTTTGTCATTAGAGTGCAGACCTGCAAAAGTAGAAAGAATGTGTTTACAGTGGCTGGGCCCTCGGCCATTAGATTTTCACTATAAACATGTTGAGTGTCCATTTACAGAACGCATATCCCAGGGGCATTCCGAAAGAGTGGAAGAGTCAAAGATTCAGTGGATTAACAGCCTTGTGAGCTTCACTTCACAGTGAGGAATTGGGGGGCAGGCACATGATAAAGCCATTTCCCTCAAAGAGCTTACTTGAGGGTATAAGACATGTTACTTGGGGGTATGAAACATGTTAAAAAGAAACATTGCAAGTTTAAAAATAGTAGAAGGCCAGGTGCAGTGGCTCACACCTATAATCCCAGCACTTTGGGAGGCCAAGGCAGGAGGATGCCTTGAGCCCAGGAGTTCAAGACTAGCCTAGACAACATGACGAAACCCGGGTGTCTACAAAAAATACAAGAAGTCCCAGCTATGGGAGGCCGAGGTGTAAGGATGGATCGCTTGATCCCAGGAGGTCCAGGCTGCAATGAGCCATGATTGTACCACTGCACTGCAGCGTGGGTGACAGAGTGAGGCCCTGTCCTCCCTCCCCCGCCACAAAGGAAAAAAAAAAAAAACAGTAGAAGACAAATACAAGAGGTCATACGTAGAGTGCTGGGTAAGTTTCAAGTGAATTGAAGATCAAAAAGCTTCAGTTGGAAGTGACTATAAACTTGCAGCTTTGTAAATGTGCACCTTACCCTTGTAATTCGTGCATATGGGCAAACCTTTGAGAACTCAGAGGTTGAATCTTAGAGATTGTTCTCTTTTAGCCACAAATTTCCTTGACCTTTGCCTTCCTCTTGTAGGCCTCCTTGTTCTTTCTCCATTTCTTCCTACCAGAAGTTATGGTTGTTAATTGAGAGGAAATGCCAGCATTCCCTTCAAGGCAGAATTTTTGGTCAAAACTTTTCCCACCTCTTATTGAACAATTTTATGCCCTATTTATTTCTACTAATAATTTAAGGTGGTGATTGTTCACTCTATTTTGCAAATCCAGTCACTGGAGGGACAAAATTTAAGATGTTTACCTAAGTAAGCTGGGTAAAATCACCATTTCAGACACCTAGTTGTGAGGGGATTCGTGGTAGAGGCCAGGGCTCTCCCTCTGAGGGGACACCACTCACTCAGCACTTGTGTGCTAGCCCAGTTCTCCTTGCACCTAGGCCAGCTGGAGCCTCCCTCTGACCCCAGAGCCCACATTCTAGGAACTGAGCCTACTGCCCTTCAGCGAGTGCACATTTTCCTCTTGGGTTGGCTTCTGTGTCCATCTCAATGAAGACAGGAAACCAGCAGGATGAGGTTCCTAACGAATATGTGACCCGTCTGGTATAGCTGCTCCCCAGTCTATGTCTGACACCCTCATTAGTCCCTTTCTCTGCTTACCCTCTCCTCAGCAAATTACTCTTATGCAGTGTGTCTTTACTCAACACCGTGTACCAAAGAGCTATGAGCTGTGGCTCGCCCTTTGGGGCATCATTCCAGACAGGTTTCATCACCACACTCTCCACAAGTATCTGCAGCTCCTGTCCTCTCTCTTCCCTTTCTTCCCTCGAGCATGACAAACCCTGGCAAAGTGTCCCCTAGGTTGTTACGATGACTGTGGTGCATTTGGAGGGCAAGTATGTATGCTTGCAGAGTAAAAAAAGCCGGGGTTCCAAAAAAGAGTGAATATTTACCTGAAATGGAATTGGATAGAAGAGAAAATGGGAAGAATTCTCTGTTTTGGTAATAGGAGGTAATGATATTTGTCATTACCCAGCCTTGATTTGTCAATAAGTTGCAGGTCCTGAACTAAGCACTTTATTTGCAGTGCTTAGA
This sequence comes from Nomascus leucogenys, assembly GCF_006542625.1. NCBI lineage: Eukaryota > Metazoa > Chordata > Mammalia > Primates > Hylobatidae > Nomascus > Nomascus leucogenys. The sequence goes on along the minus strand of NC_044383.1, from coordinate 94,944,523 downwards.
TCTCACAAAGACCATGTGAGGTACATACAATAGTGCTAAGTGGCATGGGGGTTGAGAATTCAGGCTCTGAGTTAAGTCTGATTCCTCATTTACCAGCCATGCAACCTTGGGATGTTACTTAATCATGGATCCTCATGCCCTTATCCTTAAAATGAGAATACCTTCTAAGATTGTTGGAAGGATTGGGATAATTGAAATTATGAATCTAAAGCACTTAGTATTAGAGCACTAGGGGGTGCTTTAAAAATAGTCATGCCCAGGCTCCACCTTGGACCAACTGAATTAGAAATTCTGAGGGCAGGGTCTGGCATTGATTGATTGATTGTTGTTGTTGTTGTTTTTAAATATTTGCCAGGTGAATCTAAGGCAGTGAAGGTTGAGAACCCTGAGATAGAGGTCTCTGTGCTGCACATGCCAGCGTTTGCCTTCAGCTCTGACTCTCTGGTTCCTGCTTAGAATGAGGACAGAGCCATGAACTGACTACACACAGAGGGCAGCTTCCATACACATCTCCATTTATTTCTAGAACAACCTTCCACAGCAGGGACCATCCCTCTCATTTTACCAGGATTTGCCTTAGGTCACACAGTGAGTGGCAGGCCTAGGATTCAAACTGAGGATTCTGAATCCATGGTGCATTCTCCTCTTCCCCAATACTGCACTGCCTCTCCAAATGGGCCTAAAGAAAGGGGGCTTTATGTGAGCCTTTTGGCCTAGGGAAAAGGGGCTGGAACCAGGTAAGCAAACATAACCCAAGACACTTCCCCAACCTGTCTAAGGCTAGTGGTTATCTGGCCAAATCTGCCCCAATAGGGTTAGTTTTTGGTTCTCTCTAGTGTTTTTTAAATTTTCGATCTCTTGAGGTCAGGAATTCAAGACCAGCCTGAGCAAGATAGCAAGACCCCCATCTCTAAAATCTTTTAAAATTAGCTAGGTGTGGTGACATGCACCTGTAGTCCCCCAGGTGCTTGGGAGGCTGAGGTGGGAGGATCACTTGAGCCCAGGAATTCAAGGCTGCAGTGAAATATGATTGTGCTACTGCACTACAGCTTGGATGACAGAGAAAGACTCCATCTCTTAAAAAAAAAAAGTTTCTTAGTCTGTCGCCAACATTTAAAAGGAAGAGATTTCACCTAAAATTTGAATTTCTAGCTCTTCTTGAGAAATTGGAAGATATGGTAACACTGGCACTATACCCACAGGGCAACAGTTAGCTGGTATGTGCTCTAGTTAGTTCACCTCTTCCTCATCAGGCTCTCCCCACCAATCTCTGGGTGACTTAGCCACCCTGATTTGTATCTTCTACCTTCACAGTGGCATTGACCCACTCCAGTTCATGAGAGACAACTGTGCACATCCCTTGGTAGTTTGAAATGGACTATTATGGGAGTATTTACACCACAGAAATTGGCAAATAGTAACCATCGAGGCTTGCTTACCTTTTTTTTTCTTTCCTTTTCTTCTTTCGGAGGGCCAGTCTGCCAGCACACCATTGCCCCTACTCCACTCAGCCACTGTCTTGCATTCTGAGGAGGAAGATTTGTTCTGAATAGAAAGTAGAGGAAACAGAAGCACTGGAGAAACTGTATGTCGATTCTGCTTAGCAACTGATTATACATTATCTAACCTTGTTTTTAAAGTATTTCAATTTAACACAATGGAGCAAATAACCAGAACAAACTTCCTGATGAAAACTAAAGCTGGATAAGATTTTTAAAAAATTTTTAAATGGATTTTATTGAGCTGGCAAAAAAGCAAGAAACCCACAGAGACCAAAAACAAAGGTGGGAAGTGAGCACACTCCTAGAAAATCTGACAACATTTGAGCTTCTACTTTGACAGGTGTGCAGAGTCTGGGACACAGAAGGTAAATCCTCAGTCTTGTCCAAGATCAGGAGAATAAGAAGACTCTACCCCCCTAAAAGCAGGAGTCCAAAGGGCCAAAGTAAAGGTGAATGTGAAATTAACTGGCTTTGCAGAAGAGGATCCCAGGAAAAATCGTCTGTCTTGATCAAAGTCCTGAATAAAAGAGTATAAAAAAATTCTTCCTTGAAAATTCATAACTATGGTGTGGTCCATATGTAATATTATGACCAAAATTCATGATACCATGGAATTATTTTAAAAACTTCATGAGCCCCAGTTTGTGGTGCTTTTAACAACTGGCAGAAGGAAACACACATCCTCTTGGAGGGCTATCTTGAGGCTAGGCCCCAAAGAATTTCCATAATCATAATCAGAAAACACAAAACATATAATAAGCAAGGCTCCATGTAACAGCAGACAGAAACAATATGTAAGGTCAAATACACAAAGGCTTGGGTATGAAAATAAGCTGACACAGAAAATAAGTGTACTTAATAGGTTTAAACAAAAAGGAAGTTTGAAAATAGAAGAAAGGAACAAGAGTCTATAAAAAACAACTGAGTAGATTCGAAATCAAAATACTTCTTTGTTTTTCTTCCCAACTAGATATTATGTCCTTGAAGACACAGAGATCAGGCTAAACACTTTATATATTATCGTTTGTCAATTGAAGGAAGTTAGAAACAAAGTACTCAATTTTTTTTTTGAAACCCAGCAGTAAGAATGAGAGTTGTGACTACATTTTTAAAATGTAAATATAAAAACTTCTGTTGTAAATTCCAATCAATCTCTTCTAGAGGAAAGGAAGACAAAATCAAAATTAATGCAGTGCTTCCGGCTGACTGGCCTCCAGCAAATGGCATTGAGCTTTGTTAAGTGGTCCATCTACTTCATTTCTCATCTTGCAAAAATTTGTGAAGTGAGCATGTGTCCATGTCCACTTGTTAGAAAATCTATTTAAAATGCTGGCTGGGCGCGGTGGCTCACCCCTATAATCCCAGCACTTTGGGAGGCAGGGGCAGGAGGTTCGCTTGAGGCCAGGAGTTCGAGACCAGCCTGGCCAACATGGTGAAACCTCATCTCTACTAAAAATACAAAAATTAGCTGGGCGTGGTAGTGCGCACCTGTAATCCCAGCTACTTGGGAGGCTGAGGCAGGAGAATCACTTGAAACCTGGAGGCAGAGGATGCAGTGAGCGGAGGTCATGCCACTGCACTCCAGCCTGGGCGACAGAGCAAGACTCTCAAAAATAAATACATAAATAAAATGCCTAGTAATTGGAACTTTAAATACAAATTACTTTAAAACATTGATGTGGGATGGGCACAGTGGCTAACGCCTGTCATCCCAGCACTTTCGGAGGCCCAGGCGAGCAGATCATGAGGTCAGGAGTTCGAGACCAGCCTGGCCAACATAGTGAAACCCCGTCTACTTAAAATGCAAAAATTAGCCAGGCATGGTGGTGGGCGCCTGTAGTTCCAGCTACTAGAGAGGCTGAGGCAGGAGAATCGCTTGAACCCGGGAGGCGGAGGATGCAATGAGCTGAGATTGTGCCACTGCACTCCAGCCTAGGCAACAGAGCAAGACCCTGTCCCTGGCCAAAAAAAAAAAAAAAAAATTTGATGTGGTACTTCAAAGAAATCAAGGCCATGTGGAACCATTCATTACTCTGCAGAATACATTGCATCTCCCTGGTTTGGTTTGGCATGTCCACTTATGTGTAAGGTTTCCTGGAATAACCTGGTACTGAAGCCCCCCAAAGGATGTGATTTGGGGCTCCAGGGACATTAAATCTGATTATTGTTCCTCCCACAGCCATATCGAGAAATGGAGTAAACCTGTGAAACTGGAAGACAGCAGAGGAAAAATAAAATGTTTGGCAAATTTTGCGACTCTGATGTAAACATCAGTCTAAAATTTTCAAGCTAGCATGAGGCCTGTGCGCATGTGACAGCAAATGTTGGCATAGAAAACTGCTAAGTAAAGGAATTACCAGATAGCTGGCCAGAAGGAGGTTCCTTCAGGGTGGCGTACCCAGGAGGGTACGGAACTTCCACACCCCTTCCCCTATACCTTGCCCTCTATACCTCTTCTTCTGCATCATTTGAATATTCTTTATAATAAACCTATAAACCTCTAGGTGAGGACACACGTAGAGTGCCTAGGGAGGGCAAAGGCTCCAGTGATGTAGAAAATACCTTAGGTCCTGATATTAGGACAGTGTAAATGACCCTGGTTGATGGTGTCATAACCCAGTAGAGAGTCAACAAGAAGATCAACTAATAGCAGGGGCACAGAATGAAGCAAAGAAACAAAGAAATGGAGCTAAATGACAGTCCTCAGCCTTGCAAGGCCTCTCCTGCCCCTGTCAGAAGACAGCAGCACACGTAGAAGAGCGTGAGTATGGGGGAAAGGCGAGTCCCATGAACAGATGGGGAACCCTTTGCTCTCATTTCTCCAGCTGCATTGGGTTCTGTTTACCTGTAGACAAAAAAAAGTACCAAGTCAAGCTACCACAGCCACTATAAAGATAGTGTATTTGAGTCTGAATGCCATCCATTAGCGATGGTTCAACTGTCTCAGAAGAAAATTTTTCCTTTGTTGGAGGAACTTTTTTCTCAGTTCAGGTCCTGGTTGAGCCCTGCTTGGTGGTCTCTCAGAGTAGAGGTCCTAATGGTGTTAGTGGGACAAGCTTGTGAGGCCTTGTCTTCCCACTCGAAGAGATGGTGTCCAAGTCATCTGGCCTGAGACCATCGGAGTTTTCACCAGAGAAGTGGTTTTGGCTGGGGGTCAGATTCACTTTCCTCAAAAAGCAGCTCTGCTCCACGCGTTAGAAAGGCTTACCTCCACTCCTTTCCCACTCCCTGGCATAGTTCACATTCCTTTAATATCCCATATCTGTGTCTCCTTAGGGGCTCCTTGTGCTCGTTTCTGGAGAGACAGCTGAAGCCACCAAAATAGGTGACAAAATCACTAAGTGAGACATCTGTGAGGAGGAAGTCTCCAGGCCTTCAAACACAAGTTATTTTATGAAAGCATAACATCTGAACCTCACACATTCACACAGTATCAAGAGTCCTTTTGCAACTTCACTTCTCAAATGTATAATCTGAAGGGGTTTTTTTTTTACACTTAAAACGACTTTTATAAAATCTGTATTTTGGAAACAAGTAATGAAGCCAAGTGAGTAATTCCATAAACAAACACAATCCCTGTGGTCCTCGTCCTATTTAGGGAACTTGACCAAATCCAGTCACTTTGGGTCAGGCCTTCCTATTCTCTATGGAAAGTGAAACCCCTCTTGGAGTTTCTGGGGATATTGCCATCCGGTAAAAAGATGAGGTTTGAGCTGGGCCCTTTCTTTACACTTGTGCCATGAAAATATTAATAGGTTGTTGAAGAGGGAGTAGGTTGTCATGACAACCATGACCAGTAGGGTCCATATGACCTATGTGGAGCCTGGGAACCAGAGAGGCTGTGGCCTGCACAGGCTTGCCTTTCTCCAGTGGATGGGCAGCAGAGTAGGGGCTATAGGAAATGTCAGTGGCCTCAGAAACCACTGTCAGCAGTCCCCCAGATCTGATAACTCTGGGTAAAGTAGCAAAATCAAGTTTCTTTAACTGCTAAATAATCAGATCTGAAGAAAACTACTGGCAGAAGAATTCCATGAGGCCCAGTCCAAATGAGGCAGCCATCTTGACCCATTTCCCTCTTATAAACTCGATATTATAAAAAAATTATTCTTGTCAAACTAATTGATCCCCAAGTGAACAATGAGAATTGCATTCCTTTCACAAAAGTATAAAAACTAGTTTGTCTATATATGTTTTCAGTTAGTCCCTCTCCACTTTTTCACAATTGTTGTACATTAATATTGGAATGAGACCAGGTCAAAATTTATATGTCATGTTGCTTAATTTCTGCATTCAAGAAATACTCAGAAGATGAGAATGTTAGATGGCTTGGAAAATTCTGTCTAGAAGTCTTCAGTAGTATCCTACCTAGTGCTACTTCATTCTCTCATATGTAAAAAATGTTTATTAACCTTGCATCTTTCAACTTATCCAAAATGAAACAAAGAAATATTTTGTAAAACACCTATATTTTTTACTTGTCCCACATCTATGAGGATGGTACTTCTGTCTCCTTCTTCAGCATATACATTTTTTTTTTCACTTTTTATCAAGAAATATGCACATAGGCCAGGCTCGGTGGCTCATGCCTATAATCCCAGCACTTTGGGAGGCCAAGTTAGAAGGATCACTTGAGCCCAAGAATTCAAGGTTGCAGTGAGCCATGATGGTGCCACTGCACTCCAGCCTGGGCAACAGAGCAAGACTCTGTTTCCAATTAAACAAACCCCTCTTCTCTCTCTCTAAAAGTAATCATTTTCCTAACTTTTGTGGTAATCATCTCTTTGCTTTTCTTTATAGCTTGCTGTGTTTGCATCCCTAAACACTGTAATCTCATTTTTTTCCTGTTTTTGATCTTCATATGAATTGTATCACACTGCATGTGTTCTTTTGTGTCTTGCTGCTGCTTCTCAATATTATGTTCCTGAGATTCACCTATGTTGCTGTGTGTTGCTGTAGTTCATTAATTTTCATGGCCATATGATATTTCATTATATGAATAGTTATCTATAATACTTCGTTGATCTATTCTAATGTTGATGGCTAACTGGGCTGTTTCCAGTTTAGGGCAATTGCAGACATTGTTGTTCTAAACATTCCTGGGTACATGTGCATGAGTTTAATATATGCTTTTATTTATTTATTTATTTTTAATTTTGTAGAGATGGAGTCTCAATATGTTGCCCAGGCTGGTCTCAAACTCCTGGCTCCAAGTGATCCTCCTGCCTCAGCCTCTCAAAGTGCTGAGATTACAAATGTAAGCCACCATGCCTGACCCGAGTTTAGTATACACTTAATAGAAGAATTCCTGGGTAATAGCCCTATGCATCTTCCACATCACTCAATGCCAGATTATTCTCCAAAGTGGCTGTAGGGTTTATACTCTCCATAGCACTGTGTGAGTATCTACTTGGCCACATTCTCACTAGCACTTGGAATTGTTGGACTGTTTAATTTTTGTGTTTTCTTCTTTTAGTGATGATGGATTTAAACAATTCAGATTTAACTAAGATTTACTGCATACCTACTAAGAAGTAGTGCCTATAACTAGAAGCTTCTAGATATATATATTTAATCATCATAAAAATCATAACATAAAAGATTATAAAATCATCCCTATAAAGGAGATAATTTTCTCCCCATTATATAAATGAGGAGATTGAAGTTTGGCCACAGGCCAGCTGAGGTGCTGGCAGAGCTGAGACTTGAACCCAGGCCTGGCTGACTGTAAAGACCACACTCTCCCCACGCTGCTACAGTCTCCTTCCCTGCACCCTGCTTCCCCTCATCCTCACCTGGAAGACAACTGGCCAGGTTGGAGGCATGTTGCCTCTGGCCCACATGAGCCCCTCACTGGGGACCAGGCCCTGGCTCTGTCCTCACAGACACTCTGCTTTAACTAACGAAGTTTACCACCCAAGGAAACACTGCAGGAGGGTCATGCTGCACTAGCCCAGTAGAACCACAATTCTCCTGTTAGAAATTATTCCTCTTAGATACTTCTTTAACTGTTTTTTGTTTGTTTGTTTGTTTTTTGAGATGGAGTCTTGCTCTGTCGCCCAGGCTGGAGGGCAGTGGCGTGATCTTGGCTCACTGCACCCTCCACCTCCCAGGTTCAAGCGATTCTTCTGCCTCAGCCTCCCAAGTAGCTGGAATTACAGGCGTGTGCCACGACGCTGGCTACTTTTTTGTATTTTTAGTAGAGACAGGGTTTCGCCATGTTGGCCAGGCTGGTCTCAAACTCCTGACCTCAGGTGACCTGCTTGCCTCAGCCTCCCAAAGGGCTGGGATTACAGGCATGAGCCACCGTGCCTGGCCACCTTTAACTGTTTATTCTGTCTTGTTGAATGCTGAGAAACCCACTGCCTTCTCTCACAGCCTCAGCCTCATTTAGTTCTGTTAAGTCTTTTTGCAGTGGGATCTTTCCTGTCTTACTCTGAGCTACTAGAGGGTAAAGTCTGTCTCCTGATCCCTTTTCAGAAAAGCACATGTTGAAGGCCCAGGTTGCCCAGGTTGCCCAGGTCAGGAATCGATGTGAGAGAAAGGGCACAGGAACCAGGAGATATGGCTGCTCTACTCTGCTCTATCCTTGGCTCACCCAACACATTTGACCTTCCCGAGTCTCAATTTCCTCTTTTATAAATGAAAGTGCTGAACTAGAGAATCTCAGATGCACTTTCTAGTGCTAGCTTCTGTGACTATGTTAATGAATTTCTTCAACAAGCATTTACCCAACACCCTCTGTGTGCACCAATTTGCAAGCAAAACTTCTGGCCCATATCACTGACAGGTAAAATTCCACAAAGCTGTTGTGTTTTCCCTTGTTTACATCTTTGTGGATGTTCATTATTTCTTCATGGTTTAGCTATTTCTAACCTTTGAACTTAGCTGATTTTTTAGCAAGGGCTGTTTTCTCACTAGACTGGAGGAAGCTCATTGAGGCCAGGCATTGTGTCTAACTGGTCTTTGTATATTCAGCACATAGCAGGCACTCAATAAATGTAGAACGAAGGAACGGAGGGAGGGAGGAAGGAAGGTTTAATCCTTGGACTCTTCCCATATCTACGATATCACTGAGCACAAGAAACAGTTGGTAGTTAAGCCACAGTTCCTGACCACAGAGGGTGCCATTGGTAGCAGGCTGTGACCTTTTACCAAATCAGCAAATCATCAGAGCTATAGAAAATCAGATTATTTTTATCAAAGCTTTTTGCAGGTACCTAATGTAATCATGGCCCTGATAAAGGATGCCAAGTGCTCCTGAGTGCAAAAGAGGAGAGAAAAATATTATAATTAAGGTATTGGACTCATTTGACTTCTAATCATAGAAAATCTACTGCTCTGGGAGATCCTCATTTCTGCTGAATTGGCATTGCCATAAGGCAACCGGTTCTTGTTAGTTTTTGTTAGAGTGTTTCAGAGATGTTCTTTAGGAAGACCTCATTTTCTTTACCTGCATCCAGCTGTGGGTTCAAACTTCCTGGTGATCTGTGATTTATTATAATCTGCCCCAGTTAGCTTTCCTTCCCATAGTTACCAATTTACCCCTCACTTGAGCATAAAATATAAAATTTTTCTTGTGTTCTTCTGTGCTTAGCCAGGGTACCTGCTTGCATTCACATGGCAACCCCTTGCCCTCCCAAAAAGAAGCCTTGGACTTCTAGAGCTCCTCCTGGACTGCAGGGGGTGGGAAACAGACTGCCCCCACCCCCAACCAAAATCTGATCACTGGCTGGGCTTGGAGGATCAGGTCACTGATTAATTTTTTTCTTTACCATTTCCCTCTAAGGTATCCAAGATAAGAGGACTAATTTCTAGGTAGAGAAGCTAAATCTGTTTTTCAAAGTGCTGGAATGACCCTGTAATATAGCCCAATCAATGGCTTCAGGCTAAGTTCTTACCTCACAAGGCTTGCATCTCTCCAGCTGGCTGGGCCTTGGAGAGGTTCTGAAGGAAGACCTCAGCCACGGAACCACTCACAGCCACCTGCTTCTCTCCGGTTTGAGGTTCTGGGGTCCTGAGACAACATCTGACCACAGGTGTTCTGGCCTTTACCCTGACGTGGTGTGGGAGTGCAGAGGGGTGAACTGTCCTCAGCCCTATACCAGGCTATGCTAATGTCAGGAGTTGAAGTCCTAAGTTAAGAGAATGGGTCCATCATCTTGCTTTTGTCTGGTCTGGCTCCCCTAGGGTAGGGGGTGGGGGGCTCATTGCAGCAGCTGCTGGCCTATCGGGCTGCAGTTTCATTATGGTAACCTCCTCCGCTTTCTTCCCCTCCCCTCTCCTCAGTAGTCCTCAGTTATTTGGCAGTGAATGCTTCCAGAGGAACCCTGCAGAGAAGGCATTCTGTCAAGTGCCAGGTCCCTGTCTGCCCTGTGCCATGCTAATGTCAAGGCTGTAAAGCTAAGCCCTACGTAGGCCCATTCTTTAAAAACTAGATGGTGGAGTTCTTCGGGGAAGGGATGTGTCTTAGCCTTTTTCCCTTCTGGGTTTCCTGGAGCTGTTACAACAGCTCTGCCAGTGGCCTCCAAACATTGCCTGAGATTGAGAAACCGTACCTCACACAACCATGTGCTACTATTTTTGAATGGTATTTATATGCCCTATAAATATTTATCATTATGAATTTTTCTCAATCAATGGGTAATAGCAATCATGGGAGAGGCCTTGAAACCATCTGACATTAAAAAGGGCTATCTTGTGCACAAAAGTTGGGCAAAACTATCAACGGCTCTTTCTTTTTCCTGACTGCTGATTAGCCCATGCCCATATCCCTGGCTTCCTTTTCTTTGGGGATGAGGCTAAGGAAAAAAATGCCAGCACTTTTGCATCAGCAAGGGAATTCTACCCTAATAGAGAATGGGCTTAATGTCTTTGTGGTTCTGCCTTCCTTGACCTGTAACTGTTGTCACAGGAAAGATTCATATTGGAGAAAAATATCCCTTTTAAAAAAGAGATGAGCTATATAATAAAGCTTAACATTTATTCTGAGTTTTATAACCACCACCATCACCCTATTCTAATCTTGCATAGTTTAAAAAAATTGAATAGTTGCTGAAAAGGGATTCACCTCAGGGATGAGACCCAAGGTTGGAGCATCTTTCTCCTGAAGGGATGATGTTTCACAACAATCTTGGGAGGTGAAACTGGGTCTTCTCAATGGAGGCCTCAGTGGTATCTGCACCATTGTTTTGCCTGAGTGAACTCTACAGTCAACCAGGGTGGATTGGTCCACTTTGCAACCTGAGCCACATGTTATCCTAATACTCCTAATACCCCTGGCTACTGCTGTACTTGCTAGAATCATCTGCAGATGCTGTTTGACATCTCTCCACAGGGGTCCCTGTGGATCATCATTAATCCCCTTGCTGTGGGCTCCCCACTCCTGCTGCTACCAGCTGCCATTGTCCCCTGGATCCTTGCAAAATAGCCAGTGTCAGGGCACCCCTGTGTGCATTCAGCCATGTGGCGGGGGCCAGCAAGTTGTGCTGCGAGCCAGCAGCTGGGCTGTGCACTGGACTGTAGCATTCTTCAGGCTTCCAGTGTACTTCTAGAAGGTGCCTCCGCCAGTGCCTCCCTTGTTGCAAAGTTGTTTTGACCAATGACATGCCTTCACTTTCGTTCTATTCCTTAGGTTCCTTTCCTTTGAACCACCAAACTTTCTCCAAGCGCTCATTCCAGAAAACATTGCCGTTGAAGAAGGGCGTGTTTTCAGGTCAGGTTTTCTGGTTTTCCTAAGGGCCAGTCTGAGGCTGTCCCTGACTGCACCTGGAGAACCAGATCCCTTGACTCCCATTCGAGGCCTGAGCACTCTGCCACCTGCTCCAAGGGCTTTCATCATAGTAACTGTAGCATCTCCTACTGTTTGTTTTTAATCTTACCTCATATCTGCCATGTGTAAGATATTTGGAGGGACAGTATGGGAACAGAAAGACCTTTGGTGAATTCTCAAGAATTTCCTGATTAAAATGAAAACATACATTGACCCCAGTTACATTGCTCATCTCACAGCTTAATATGCCAAGAAATAACCATGATATTTGTAAAACAGGATGAAGTTACCCACTAGAAGGAGAAAGAAGCCAAAACTGGTCAACCAGCTGGCCTGAGACAGTGCCTACTCGGCATGCCTCTAGTATGGTGAGGCACCTCTCAGCCTGTGGACTCCACCTCTCCTTAGTGCAGAGACTCAGATATCCTCAGAAAAGGGTGAAATTCAACATGAAGAATGAGGAGGAAACATCTCTAACTTCCACACATGATATATATACCAAGTCTATTCAGGTCAGAATGAATGCTTCCACATCATCTCTGCTAAGGGACAGGCATCGCTCTCATTTGCAGGTGGGAGAGCGAGGCTGGACGGTCAGACTTGGTTAGAGCAAGGCTGAAATCTCACCTACAGCTCCTGGCTCCAAATCTGTCCCTCGCAGAACCATTCTTACCAAGAAAATCTCTTTCTCCATTGACTCTGGTACCTGTCATGGGGCAACTTTTTCTGGTGAGTGTAACTCAGTGGGTGTCATTGTCTTACCTAGCTAAAGAATGACATCAGGATTAGAAGCATGTTTAGAGATCGCCCCAAGGTTCACAGCTACCACAGTACTGGGGCACTTCATGTGTTCCTTGTGGCGGGTGGTGGTCAGACACACATGGTGCACTGTTGCCATTCTTCCTAGAAAAACATCTGTCATCTGTGGCACGCAGGGCACTTTGCTCATTTTATCTCTCAGCGGCCTTATCACAGTGAGGCAGGTCACAACCAGAACCCCTATTTTGCAGATGCAGAAAGAAAAGGCAGAGGGAAGGAGAAGCAGAAACACAGTGTCCCTTCCTACGGGTACCTTCACTATCAAACTACACAGCATCTACTTGCTTTGGCAAGCACCTGGTATTGCTTTACAGAGAGTTATGGAAAACAAAAAATATTTCTGTACATAATCACTTACCCAGAAAAGCAAGCTGGCCAGGTGCTGGCTGGTTGTGTTTTCTTTAAATTGGAGCAGAAGGGCTTTGCCTGAATTTCCTGATCTCCTCCTGCCATCTGGTGGCTATGAGCTGAGCATACATGCAAATTTCAATCTTCATTTCCTGTACTCCTTACTACAAACTCCCATGCTCCGTGATCTTCTGAGGTTTGATGAGGGAAGGAGGAAAGAGAGAAAGGTGAAGATAAAGGGAGAGGGGAGAGAGGAAAAGGAAAAGGGAGAGAAGGAGGGAGAGGGAGGAGAAAGAAGAGGAAAAGGAGGAGAGAAAATGTAAAAGGCATGTACCTGCGGCTTTCATTGTATGTTCTTCCTTAGGTCCCCTCACCCTGCATTCAGCTACAGAGAACCATCAGTGTATGGTGGAGACAAGCCATTCAGTTCCATTGACATTTTTTGGAGTGCCTACTGGGCGTTGGACACTACGCTAAGGGTTGGTCTGCAAAATGGGTACTTAAAAGATCCACTGCTCTAGAGTAGTTTATCAACATTCATTTTAGACAGTATTTTATTATCCTGAAAAGCAAGGTACTGTTTCAATACACAGCAGTCTTTCACAGTGCACTTTTTCATTTTGATAAAGTCCAATTAATCAGTTTTTCCTTGCATGGGTTGTGTTTTAAATGTCAAGTCTAAGAACTCTTTGCCTAGTCATAGATCCTGAATATAGTCTTCTATTTTTTCCTAAACAATTACACTTTACATTTAAGTATGTGATTGATTTTTAAGTTAAATTTTGTATGAGATATGAGTTCCAGGTAGAGATTTGTTTACTTTTTGTTGATAGCTATGTTTATCCAGTTGTCCCAGCACCACTTGTTGAAAAGCCTATCCTTCTCCTATTGAACTGCTTTTACACCTTTCTAAAAATCAGTTGGACATATCTGTGTAGGTCTATTTTTCGGTTCTCTATTCTGCTCCATTAATCTCTGTGACCATCCCTTCACCAAAACCACACAGTCTTGATTACTATAGTTATAAGTCTTAAAATTGGGTAGAGTGATTACTCTCACTTTATTTTTATTTTTCAATAGTTTTACCTTTTTTAGCTTTTTGTTTGCTTTTCCATGTAATTTTTCTTTTTCTTTTAAGACGGCATCTTGCTCTGTTACTCAGGCTGGAGTACAGCTTCATGATCATAGCTCAGTGCAGCCTCAAACACCCAGGCTCAAGTGATCCTCCTCCCTCAGCCTCCCGAGGAGCTGGGACTGCAGGCATGTGCCAATATGGTAGACTAATTTTTAAAACAATTTTTGTAGAGATGGGGGTCTTACTAAGTTGTCCAAGCTAGTCTCAAACTCCTGGCTTCACATGATCCTCCCACCTTGGCCTCCCAACTATGTAAGTTTTATAATAATCTTGTCTAGATATATAAACAATCTTGCTGGGATTTTGATAGAAATTGCATTAATTGTATCTATCAATTTTGGAATTGTCATCTCTGCTATGTTGAGTCTTCTATTCTAGTTTTTAAATTATTTTATTTTATTTTTTGAGGCAAGGACTTGTTCTGTTGCCCAGGTTGGAGTGCAGTGACACAATCACAGCTCACTACAGCCTTGACCTCCCAGCCTCAAGGAATCCTCCTACCTCAGCCGCCAGAGCAGCTGGAAATACAGGCACATGCCACCATGCCCAGCTAATTAAAAAAAAATTTTTTTTTTTTTTTAGAAATGGAGGTCTCTGTATGTTGTCCAGGCTGGTCTTGAACTCCTGGGCTCAAGTGATCCTCCTGCCTCAGCCCTCCAAAGTACTGAGATTACAGGATTACAGATGCCCAGCCAAGTCTTCTAATCTATAAATATGGTATGTCTTCCCATTCATCATTCTTTCATCATTAGTATTTTACAGTTTTCAGCATACAAATCATGTACATGTTTTGTTAGATTTGGACCAAAGTACTTTTTCTTTTTCTTTTTTTGGCAATTGTAAATGGTATCATATTTTTAAGTTTAGTATCCATGTATTCATTGCCAATATATAGAAACACACTTGACTTTTGTATGTCTATCTTGTATACTATGACTTTGCTGAACTTATTAGTTTTAGAAACTTTTTGTAGATTTTTTTCAATTTCCTACATAGACAATCATAGCACTTGCAAATAGGGATAGGTTTTTTATTTTTGTTCTTTCTTTCTTTCTTTCTTTCTTTCTTTCTTTCTTTCTTTCTTTCTGATCTGTTTGCCTTTTCTTGCCTTATTGCACAAGCTAGAACCTCAACTCTATTATACTGAATAAGAGTTAAGAGAATAGACATCCTTGCCTCCATCTGGGTCTTAGATTGGACCAGCCCTGCATCCTGAAATACACTGTTCTTGATTATGGTGTATAATTCTTTTTATATATTGCTAAATTATATTTGCTAATATTTTGCTGAGGATTTTTGTATCTACACTAATGAGGGATATTGATCTTTGGCTTTATTTTTTCATACTGTCTTTGGTTTGTGTATCATAGTAATTCTAGCTTCATAAAATGAATTGAGAAGTGTTACCTCTGGAAGAGACTGAGATTTTCTGAAAGACATTGAGTAGAACTTGGTGTTACTTCTTTTTTGAACATTTGATAGAATTCTCCAGTGAGATCATCTGGGATTGGAGACTTCTTTTTTTGGAAGGTTTTTAGTTAGTAATTTAATTTCCCTAATAGTTATAGGGCTATTCAAATTATTTCATATTTGGTGAGTTTCAGTGGTTTGTACTTTTCGAGGAATAAATCCATTTCATTTAAGTTGTGAAATTTATGTGTGTACAGTTGTTCAGTCTTTTTTTATTATCCTTTTGTGTGCAGATGTGGGGGTTTTAAAATAAATAATACCTAATATAATTTTTGGCTACAAATCACATCATGATGCAGCATTTCCAGAGATGCTCAGATGTTCTCTTTCTAGCAGCAGTCACAGATGTTATAAGGGCCCTTCTTTCTCACTCTTGTTAAAAAACATCACCCAGCCAGGCGTGGTGGCTCATGCCTGTAATCCCAGCACTTTGGGAAGCCAAGGCGGGCAGATCACTTGAAGTCAGGAGTTCAAGACCAGCCTGACCAACATGAAGCAACTCCATCTCTACTAAAAATACAAAATTAGCTGGGTGTTGTGGCGCATGCCTGTAATCCCAGCTACTCAGGAGGCTGAGGCAGGAGAATCACTTGAACCTGGAAGGTGGAGGTTGCTGTGAGCCAAGATCGTGCCGTTGCACTTCCAGCCTGAGCAACAAGAGCACAACTCTGTCTCAAAAATAAATAAATAAATAAATAACATCACCCATACCTTGAAAGTACTAATTTTTAAAATACTTGTAGTAGCATACTAGTGAACCACTTCCTATAGGAAAGGTCGGCAAATTTAGGACAATCAAGGATTTTAAAAATTGTTTTTCCAAGAAAGTGCATAATTCATCTTTAAGTCCAACAATTCATTATAAATGCCATGAGCAATCCAAATGCCATGAGCAATCCAAAAACCTTTATGTGGTGCAAAAGATTGTCATGGCCACCCTTGCCCCCACCATTTCATTTACAAAATACTGTAAAGATTCTGCTATAAAGATCTTGTGCCTTCTGTAAAAGTTAATGGGAAAGAAAAAAGTTTAAAAAAATTTATTAAAGTCTTGTCTTTATAAAATTACTTATGTCCATAACATCCTGTAGCACATAAACTGTAGTGTGAGGTGACTCACTGTGGGTGAGTGCACAAGTGAGGATGCCATCCTCAAGGCCTCAGCATTACAAATGCCACGTCTCCTTGGGGATGAAAGGTGCTAGACCATGGCTGGCTCACAATGGACACAGAGAGGTGCTAAGGACCATCCAGATGGCAAAAATGAGTAAAAAAATTTTATTTCTAATTTTTCAGATCACTAATACAACAAAATAGAATTTCTTGTGCTTTCTTCCTGCCGGATACCCGTGGTCATCAAGTGCTCTGTGGTGTGCCCCTCCTGCTCAGTTTGGCGACCACTGCCCCACACTGGTACCATCAGTGTGCTAGCCTTGCCTGCCTGCCCGCCCCCACCACCAGAGATTTCTAAGCTTCGTAAGAGCAACAGCTGTGCCTTGTCCTTCTTATCCCTCCCAAGCACCTAACCCAGGGTGAGCAAAGCTCAACTGCTCCATGACACTGGCTTCATGAACTGCCTGTGAACAGCCAATAAGCTCTATAATTTGCAGATATCCATTCGACCCAGCATAGGTGGGACACAGTGAAGAATAAAGCCCAGATCCCATTCCTGAGGCTGCCTGAGGTACTGGGATGAGGGAAGTGTTTGCAAGACATGCCATACAGTCCAGGGTAGAGAGAAGCAAGAGCTGCTGGAGAAATACTTACAGAGTGCTGTGGGAGACTGGAGTCAAAGACGCTTACTGCTGGTTCATGCTGACTAGGACTGAGAAAGGCTTCCTGGAGGAGGTGGCATTCTGCTCAGTGGTACAGGCTTTTGTACTATGGCAGCAAGAGGAAAAGGACCAAGAAAAGGTGATAAGGCGAAGTTTTGGAGATGCCATCAAAGAGGGACACCCATCAGGGGAAAGTACAGAGGGAGGAGGAAGGGCAAAGGCCTCACCAGGTCGCTCTCAAGGACAAACAAAAATCCACAGGTGGTGGCCTGGGATGTGGCAGTAGCACCTGCTACAGTATTCCAGATACATTGGGTTTTTAATAATATTTTTTACCCAGCTGGGGAAAAAAGCCATTAGTTGCCCACTCACAGATGTTCTTCCGGTTCCTCCCATACCCCAAACACAGCCCTGCCTTTGGGCCCTTGCGCCAGCTTCCCTCTGACTAGAATGCTCTGCCCCAAGGGTCACCCAGCTGGGCCCCATGCCCTGCAGGGCTCCACACAGAAGCTATCTCCTCAGAGGCCTTCTCTGACCTTCTGATCCCAGGGCACCCCAGGCACTGTCCAGCACAGCACCTGTCTTCATTTTTGTCTCAGTCCTAAACATACCCTGATGTTGTCTCATTTATTTTTATGGTGATTTGTTTACTACCTGTCTCCCCCACTCCACCCACCACCTCCACACTAGACTATAAGGGTCAGGGATGCTGTGATCACTGACCATAAAAATGGAGTGAGTGGCTTCACCCTGGTCCTCTTAAAGTACTTTGTTATAAAGGCTAGTTTGATGAAATGGCCTCACTTGAGATGACCCCAAAACCACTTAATGGAAAAAGAGAGCGGGAGAGTGAGACAGAAATATAAAAGAGTTGGATTGCTCCAGTGAAATTTGATGTGTGAGGTTACCATGCAGTTTTAGTTTAATGCCTGTTTCAATCTACTTTGCCTCATTTCTCTAGCTTCAGTTAAAAAACAAACCAACAAACAAAAACTTACTATGCTTCATGTATCTCTCAAAGCTGCCTTAAATTGTCAGAGAACAGTGATCAAACTAATAAATATATTTAAAATACTTTGGGGATATAACATCAATTATTTGATTTCTCAAACAATTTTATTAGGCCAGACTCGGTGGCTCATGCCTGTCATCCCAGCACTTTGGGAGGCCAAGGCTGGAGGATCACTTGAGCCCAGGAGTTTGATACCAGCCTGGGCAACATAAGGAGACCCTGTCTCTACAAAATAAAAATAAAAAAAAGTAGCCAGCCCTGCCTGCCTGTAATCCCAGCACTTTGGGAGGCTGAGGCGGGTGGATCACCTGAAGTCAGGAGTTCACAACCAGCCTGACTAACATGGTGAAACCCCGTCTCTACTAAATACAAAAAAATTAGCTGGGTGTGGTGGCGCATGCCTATAATCCGAGCTAATTGGGAGGCTGAGACAAGAGAATGGCTTGGACCTGGGAGGTAGAGGTTGCAGTGAGCCAAGATGGCGCCATTGCACTCCAGCTTGGGCAACAAGAGCAAAACTCCATCTCAAAAAAAAAAAAAATTTGCCAGGCATGGTGGTGTGCACCTGTAGTCCCAGCTGCTTGAGAGGCTGAGGTTGGAGGATCACTTGAGCCCAGGAGGTTGGGCTTGAGCTTGCAACGAGTCATGATCGTGCCACTGTCTCCAGCCTGGGTGACAGAGTGAGACCCTGTCTCAAAAAAAAAAGCCTTCTTTAGGAAGGTTAAATGTTACTCAACATTAAGTCCTTGTTTCCTAATCTTAGTTAATCATTAGGTTCACTGATGACACTTATTTTAAAAGTGCAGTTTTTTGGGCCTCTCCAAAGAAGATCCAAGTTCAATAAGTTTGGCATGGGGCTGAATAGTCTGTATTAGCTTCCCAGGTGGTTCTGATGGTTCACTAGGTTTGGGGAACAATGTAGGAAGTCATCCTTAATTATCAAACAGCAAACAGTATCAATGGCGAATGCTACTTGCTTGAGAGCTTAATAGTGTGAAGAAAATAGTGTTAAAGAAGTGAACATTTTTGCTGAGAATGTGCTGATTATAATGTTCTGATATGTAATACAATGACATATTTGGTCAGATTCTCCCAATGAATGATGATGTCCAGAACATGCCAGCACCTTGGGGTGCCCTCTTCAGGAGCCTCTTGGGTGGCCAAGGACCCCCAGTCCTCTCTACCTTAGAGGAGGGTCGTACAGGTCACCCTCAGTACTTCCAACCACAGCAACTCAGCCCTTGGAAAAACCAACACCCTGACTTTGTTAATCTTCCAGAGAGCAGGCGAGCACCAAGCCCCTGGAAGAGACTGCTGCACACACACGAGGAGGGACCAGAGCTCAGGCATCTGAACTTGTGGTCATGAGCCCCTGGAGAATCTATGCAAAACCTCAGCAGATTTTTGTGCAGAACTTGGTTACAGTGGAGATTTCTGAGCATTCATCCTCAGCTTCTTGGTGGAGCCCATGACAACAAAAGGTTAGGGCCTCAGCTTAGAGAATGAGTTCACATCACTAAGCACAGATTATCCTCGGCCCTTTGCAGTCTGTCTCACAGGTGAAGGTTTGCACTGGGAGAAGGACCCAAAGCCCACCCTCCATTCGGCTTCATGTAGGCAGAGGGAGTGGAAGGCACACATGCAAACATGAAGGGCTATGAGTGCTGCGCAGAGAAGCCAGAAGGTGAAGGCCAAGCTACCCCAGGCCGGGGTCCAAGAATAGGAGTGGAGGAGTGACATCTGGCCATCATCCATGCCTCTGAGCCCCTAGCAGTTTCCTCAGGGCTGCCTCTACTCATCTTCCAGATGGAACTGAAATGCCAGCCTGAAGAATGGGAGCCTGTGACCCAGCATCTCTTTCAGAACAGGAAGGGGGTTTGAGGACAATCGTAGATAACAATTGCTGGCTAATGAATGTCTGCGCGGTGCTGGGCACTGTGAGTAATGATCTCTGATGCCCACAGCACCCTGCAAGGTTGGTATTCTTTCCCCCATTTTACGAATGGGGAGATGAAGGTTGAGCAACTTTGGCTAACACGCCAGGTCACACAGCAGGTAATTAACCTGGGTCTGAATCCAAACGAAGCTGAGTGAGTGAGGAAGCCGAGCTCCATACTAACTGGGCTTTGCCCATCATGGAGCTGAGAACCTAGCCGGCCTCTCTTGATCCCAGTCCAGACCCTTCTGCCACATGTGGAGCTTGGAAAGAATGAACACAGAAAGCAGGTTCGGCTCTGCAGAGGATATAAATAGGGGCAGATGCAAGCTGTCAAGTAAAGAGCAGGCTGAGGACACCCTCCCCGGCCCCTGCCCCCTGGGGCATAAATTCTAGCCTTGAGGCACAGTTGAAGGGGACTGAAACTCAGTGGCACAAACTGGGGACAAACCAGAGCCTTGGAGGAGAAAGCCTTCCCCAAACCAAGCGTCAAGGTGGGTCTAGAGAGCACACACAGGCTACAGATCCAGTTCAGTCTGAATAAGGATGGTGCCCTTGGTCACAGCAAGAAGAGGGACCTGCCTTTAGCTGTCATCAGGTTGCCGTGGGGCCCTCTAACTTATGCTATGACAAGAGCTCTGAGTGCCATTATTCTGCCCGCTCCTTCTCCATCTCCATGAAGGAGTCCCTCCCAACCACCACAGCAGATCCTCTCTTCCTTCCTCTTTCTTTCTTTTTCTTTCTTTTTCTTGCCTTCTTTCTCTTTCTTTCTTTCCTTCCTTCCTTTTCCTTCCTTCCTTCCTCCTTCTTTCCCTTCCTTCCTTCCTTCCTTCCTTCCATCTTTCCTTCCTTTCTCTTTCTTTTTCTCTTTCTCCCTTCCCCTTCCCCTTCCTTCCTCTCTCTCTCTCTCTCTCTCTTTTCCTTTCTATCATTGATAAAGAGTCTCGCTCTGTCCCCCAGGCTGGAGTGCAGTGGTGCCATCTCAGCTCACTGCAACTTCTGCTTCCCAGGCTCAAGCGATTCTCCTGCCTCAGCCTCCTGAGTAGCTGGGATTACAGGCGTGCACTAGCACGCTCGGCTAATTTTTGTATTTTTTGTAGAGACAGGGTTTTACCGTGTTGCCCAGGCTGGACTCTTGAACTCAGGTGATCCGCCCGCCTTGGCCTCCCCAAGTGCTGGGATTACAGGCGTGAGCCACTGCACCTGGCCCCTTTTCCTTATTCCCCACGTGTAACTATGGGCTGCAAAGTGGTGATCGTAAAATGGGAGTTTAGCTCATCCATACACAACTGTTTATTTTGCCCCAAACTTGAAGTTGCTTTGTCATGGCTTGAGCATTATTTTTGTGCTGTTAAATCTAATTATGTCAGTACCACAAAAGCATAAGCAATTATTTTTAATTCTACAAACAATGTTGCTCTAATCAATAGAAATCAACTGATACTTCTTTAGCAATTGAATTTAATATTCTGTCTTTTCAAAGTTTGGTTAAAATAGGATAGGTTATTAGTGCAAAATAAGGGACACATTTTGATGAAAGCAGCAGTTTTTACACTGTGCACCCTGAATTTTGGGTTCTAAAGGGGAATTGCTATGTCTTGAAGGACCAAATTATGTCTAATTTCTCTCTGAACATTCAGAAGAATAACATCCATTATAGCTCCCTCTTCTGAATTGCCAGAGCACTTTGTAATTTCTCCTTGTATGGATGACACTCGGCCCCGCACTGGTGCTCTCTCAACTCTTTTCATCTCCTGGAGACTAAGGATGGGTTTTGTCATTCTGCATCTCTCCTCCCCAGCACAGTGTTTGTCCCTCGGTCCTTTCTATGCCTTTTACTACATTTCCTGGCTGACTTGAGTGTCCTGGTCTTCCCAGGATACCTGGGCAAGGCTCTTCCTTGACACTTACCACATTATGTCTGTATGTTGTCCCTAAAAGATTACAAGCCTGTCATGGTGAGGGAGTTTGTCTCATTATTCTCAGTGTGCCCGGCTCCTGGCACAGAGTAGACAGCAAGTAAATGATGAATGAATGAATGACTAGTGAATATCTGTACACTTTTTTTTTTTTTTTGGCCAGAGTCTCGCTCTATCACCCAGACTGAAGTGCAGTGACATGATCTTGGCTCACTGCAGCCTCCACCTCCTGGGTTCAAGCAATTCTAGTGCCTCAGCCTCCTGAGTAGCTGAGATTACAGATGTGCGCCACCATGCCCAGCTAATTTTTGTATTTTGAGTAGAGACAGGTGGTTTTGCCATGTCGGCGAGGCTGGTCTTGAACTCCTGGCCTCAAGCGATCCACCCGCCTCGGCCTCCCAAAGTGCTGGGATTACAGGCGTGAGCCATCGCGCCCAGCCCTGTACACTATTTTTAATAGCTTGATTGAGGTATAATTCACATACCATAAAATCCAACCATGTAAGGCACAGAGTTCAGCGATTTTTAGTCTAGTCACAGAGTTGTGTGATCACCACTATCATTAACCCTGAAAGAAATCTTGTACCCATTAGCAATTATTCCTCATTCCTGTCCTCACCCCCAGGCCCTACTCTTTATCACTACAGATTTGCCTACTTGACATATACACATGGAGCCATACATACGTGTGCCCTTCATGATTGGCTTCTTTCACTGAGAATAATGTTTTCAAGGTCCATCCTTGTAGTAGCACGCATCAGGACTTCATTTTCATTGCTGGATACTACTACTTTGTATGTAATGCCACATCATGTTTATCCATTCATCAGGTAGTGGACATTTGGGTTTTCACTTTGGGGCTAATATAATAATCTTTTGCAAACATTCATGTATAAGTTCTTGTGCGGATATATATTTTTATTTCTGTTAGGTATCTAGGAGTAGAATTGCTAGATGCTTAATATTTTGAGGAGCTGACAAACTGTTTTCCAAAGCTACACCATTTTACATTTTCATCAGCAGTGTATGAGTTCCAGTTTCTTCACATCTTTGCCAGCCTTTTTTATTCTCCATCTCTTTGATTCTAACCATCCTAGTAGTGTAGTGTCTCACAGTGATTTTGATTTGCATTTCCCTAATGAGTCATGATACTGAGCATCTTTTCGTGTGTTTACGCCATCTGTATACACCGTTTGATCAAATTATAAGTCATCAGAGCTTCACAGAAATAAAGGTCATAGATGAGGCCCAAAGAGTAACATTAAGTGACTTACCTAAAGTTATGTGCATGAGGTTATATATGGTTAGTAGCAGTACAGGATCTCAGATACACTCCTGACTCCTAATGGTGCTCTGTTCTTCCCACCTGCCCCTTCTCTCAGGATGCCTCTGGATCCCCACCTGCTGGAGGAATGAAAGGCTGTATTCCTTATGGGTCAGGGTAAGCATGTGCCTTGGCACTGCTTGATTTTATGCCCTGCCTATTCTTCTTTGGTTAGATTGATTTCAACTCTGAAAATGGTTTTCTACGGATGCAGACTTCATATGTGAACAAATGGTTTCTGCTTAGCGTTTTAAACAACTGACGGCTCAAGTCCAAGCCCTAAAGAATTGGAAGCAGCTTTCTTGGCCACTTGAGTATCAAAGTCAGGTTTAAAGTCATCGGATACATTTAAACCTGTCCACCTAATATTTTCACTGTGACCCAAAAAACACAAAACCCAAGTAAGACAGTATTTAAAGTTAAGGGATGCAGGGGGATTCTTGGGGCAGTTATAGCATATGTGTGAATGTTGAGGTTTGGGGCAATAGAGAGATGTGTTGCTATTGCTAAGCCCTCCAGAGACAAGCCACATGGGTCTGGAGATGAAGCCAAGGAGAGCAGCCATTCTTAGTGTCAATTCCCAAAGAAGGGTCAGGTCCTCAGACAAGAAACAGACCCTGAAGGGGCTGGCCTGCGGGCCAGCTGGTGTATAGTCAAGACAAGCTGGATTATGCTACCATAACAAATAATGCCAAAAGTCTCCATGATTTATTAGAATGTAAATTATTCTTATTTTTCCCTTATTTCTCCAAGAAAAAACAGAATGTAATTTTATTTCTTGCTCACACAGCATTTGCCATGGGTGGTTTGGCATTTCCATGTGGTGGCTCAGCCTTCCAGGCTATTTTATCTTGGGTGTCTCTGCCTCAATATGGTATTTCCAGGTTTTCCATGCAAAAGAAAAGAGATCTAAAATCTCTCAAGCCAGCTAGTAAGAGCTTTACCTTGGAAATGACACATGTCACATCACTTCCACTCACTGCCAACTAACTGCTCAGAAATAGTCATGTGGCCTTGCCTAACTGCCAAGGGGCCAGAAAGTGTGACCCGCCTGTGTGCTTGGAAAGAGAGAACTGGTTATGGGCAAGTTCTAGCAATGACTGTCATGGAGAAGAGGCTTCTTTTTGAACTCTGCCCTTTCCGAGAAGCACTCAGAGGTGTATGTGTGTCTGTGAGTATCATCTTGTGGAGGGGATAGAGGAGGTATCTGGCATCTGGAGGGGGAGCTAGAACAAAGTGGAGATTCATGCTGAAGATGATCACATTAAATTTTATTAGCCATATCATCTAGACTCCAAGTATTTTCTGAATTTATTATCTGTATCCCCAAAATATATATATATTTTTGAGAGTTTCACTCTGTTGCCCAGGCTGGAGTGCAAAGGTGGAGTCTCGGCTCACTACAACCTCCGCCTCCTGGGTTTAAGTGATTCTCCTGCCTCAGCCTCCCAAGAAGATGGGATTACAGGCACAAACCACCATGCCTGGCTAATTTTCATATTTTTTGTGGATATGGGGTTTCACCATGTTGGCCAGGCTGGTCTTGAACCCCTGGCCTCAAGCAATCCACCCGCCTCAGCCTCCCAAAGTGCTGGGATTACAGGTATGAGACACTGTGCCCGGCCTGTATCCCCCAAATATTAATGAAGTCTTTCTCTTAGCTGAGAGTTGGAAAACTGAACAGGTGTGGCTCACGCTAGCCTGGTAGACAAGGGAGAAGGTGATCTTAGGGGCAAGGGGGAGCCACATGTTCCAGATGAGGTTAGCCAGTTTTAGAGATTCAAGCTTTAATTTTGATTTAAATTGCTGACTTTTCCTTAAGGAGCAATATAACCAACCTATAGATTCTCCTATTAAAATAATCACTCTTTTTCTTTTTTCTTTCTTTTCACTCCTGGCTTCAAGTGATCCCCCCACCTTGGCCTCCCAAAGTGTTGGGATTATAGACGTGAGCCATTGTGCCTGGCCAAAATAATGACTTTTTTTTTTTTTTTAAGCTTTAAACTTCATTATGTCCCACATAGCATCTAGCAGAGTGCCTTGTCATAAGAAGCACTTGACAGTGTTTATTCAATAAATTAAAGAGTGAATCAGAGAAATGAGAACTACCTGCTGCATTCCCAAAGGCCAGCTTGTCCTAAGACTCTCTGGAGTCTTATCCCCAGCCCCCAGGTGGATAATGAGAACTGGGAGACTCCAGAACTGATCCAGTCACTGTAGAAGAAACTGTAGAAACATGCAGGACAGGCTGAAAGTCCTGGGATCACCTTTGCTCAAACTGCTCCTGTCTTCAGATTGTTGGATTTGCCATTCATTCCAATAACTAACCATTCTCCAAGTCCTGTCCTGCACTGATACTTATCTTGAACCCTTTCTCCGTCATGTAACATGGTTCTAATATCTATCCCTTCTTTTCTGTTCCCAACATCACTGGCTCTTGTCGACTGCCAAGAGGCCAGTGGCAAAGTATTAGAGTACTGCAGCTGTGTGAGTGCCTGAGACAGTATCATTGCAAAAAGTATACCACTGCAAGAAGATATTTCAGTGTGGAGGATTGGGTTGAGTAACTATTTGAGACACACTGAGTTTAAGCAACATTCAAGAGGAGAGATCCAGTAGGCAATTGGAAGTACAGAACAGGAGACTGGTGGAGTCAGGGATGGGAAGACACACTTGAGAATAACTGGCATCAGCTGGTATTTGTTGCTATGGACATCAAGAAAAGAGTGTGAAAAAGACGTTATGTGTGAAAGTACTTTGTATAATATTAGGTGTTGTTTTTTATAATTACCATTTTTATGTGGATCCAACAAAGAACTTAGATGGTGAGAAAAGGAAAAGGAACCAGAAGGTTTCAGAGAAGGAAGAGCCGAGACACAGGAGGAGAAGCTAGAGAAGAGAGTTGCAAGGTTGGGGCTGGGCTGGCAAAGTGCTTAGGGCTCAGAGCAGCAGGCAGCAACGAGGATGACACAAGGCAGTGGCTAGGGGGTCTCAATGGGTAGACTGGCTACCATCTTCTCCTGTATTCAAATTCCCATCCAGCTTGGCCCCACCCTTCCCATGCTTAGCACCCTCTCTCCACTCCAGTTGCCAATACCAGCTCTTACCAGTGGGCTCCAGTGGGCACATGGGAATCCTTCATCCCATTAGCAATAAACTC
Source organism: Nomascus leucogenys (assembly GCF_006542625.1). NCBI lineage: Eukaryota > Metazoa > Chordata > Mammalia > Primates > Hylobatidae > Nomascus > Nomascus leucogenys. The sequence goes on along the minus strand of NC_044383.1, from coordinate 94,918,354 downwards.
AGCCTTGTCCAAGTGTGGTCCAGGGACCCTTGAGGGACCTGTGACTCTTAGTGAGTCCATGAGGTCAAAGTCATTTTCCATAAAACCAACCACTAAGACATTATTTACCTTTCTCACTCATTCTCCCACGTGCACACAGTTGATTTTTTCAGGAGCTACATGATGTGTGATATTCCAACAGATTGAATGCAGAGGCAGGTATGAGAATCTGGCTGTATTTTACTAAACCAGACATTGGCAAAAATTTAAAACCATGCCACTTTTCTCACTAACTTGTTGTTTGTTTTGGAAATGCTGTTACTTTTCATAATGCTATTTAGGTAATATTTCATGTGCTTATTGTTATTTTTAAATGAATTAAATATCTAACAATTTCTGTTTGATTTCTAATACTGGTGATTATATATCCCACCCACATAAAAGCTCTTTGGGGTCTGCAAGCATTTTGAAAGTGGAAAGTGGGGCCAGACGTGGTGGCTCATGCTTATAATTCCAGCACTTTGGGAGGCCAACGTGGGAGGATCACTTGAGCCCAGGAGTTCGAGACCAGCCCTGGCAACACAGCCAGAGCCCATCTGGGTTTTTAAAAAATTTTTTAAAATTAGCTGAGCATGGTGGTGCACACCTGTAGTCCCAGGTACTTGAGAGGCTGAGGTGGAAGGATCACTTGAGCCTGGGAGGTCAAGGCTGCAGTGAGCCATGATTGTGCCTGGGTGACAGAGTAGGACACTGTCTCAATTATTGTGAAGATTAAATATTTCAAAGTTTGCCAACCACTGATTCCAGTTCTTTGCCATCACATATGGGGCTTGCAAAACAACACCCTTGTACATACCCCTACACCCACATCTTTCCTGTTCTAGCCTCAAGACCCACGATGACTTTAAAATAGGAGCTACTATTATTACTACTACCAGGAAGGCTGCAGAGCACAGGGTTGGAATCCAGAAGACATGTGCTTACTCGATATGCTTGTGAAACCAATTACCCTCTGAGTGCTCCGGTTTCCTCATGGGTAGTAGGATAATCCCATCTCCCTTGCAGAATTTGCTGTGGACGACGGGTATGGTACGAGCAAACGATCCTTCCGCCTTGGCCTCCTAAAGTGCTTTGTAAACTAGGAAGTGCTGCGTGGTTACCTATTTTGACGTTGTTACTGTGGGTGGAGAAGAAAGGCAGAGGAGCCCAGGTCTCCAGGGAGGAGAGGGATGGGCTCTGGGAGGTGCCTTTTTATGTGCCAGTGTGCTGATGACCTGGGCTCCAGGAATCATAGCAACAGCCTCTGCTCCCTGGAAAGTGCCGTGGTCTCTGCATCAGGCGCCCAGAGTCAGGACCCAGCTGCAGGCAGGGCTCTCTGTGTGTACTGGCGTGTAGTCACAGGCAAGAGCTCCACGGCCTGCCTGATTGGCGGTGATCAACCCTGCTGCACCTTAGAATCCTACAAGGAACATTAACAAGTGCTGATGCTGGGGCCCCGCATCTGACCCACCATACCTGACGCTGGAGGTGGACCTAGGCCTAGGAATGTGTAGCCTTGAGAACCACTGGACTTTTTTTTTTTCCTGTCAGTTCATCCTACTGACCACAAGATGGTGCCCTCTTTCTGGGAAATCTTTGATGTTCACCAAACAAGAAGCAATTCATTTTCTGTATTAATCCTGAAAACATGGATTTGAATTTAACAACCTTCTCCAGCATCTCATTAAGCCAGACCGTGTGCTCTTGATGTCTAGCCATTTAATGCGTACCTTTTCCCTTCTGTTAGAAACCAGTGGGTTGGAATGTGTCTTCTGTTTTGCATTCCTCAAAAGGCTATAACACAAAGAAAGTAGGATTTATGATCATAATCATTAGTATCAATAACAACTGATGTTCGTTTAATCTTTGCCATTTGCAAAGCGCTTTTCACCAATAATCCTCATAGTAACTCTATGAAATGGGCATTATGATTCTCATTTATAAGATGATACAACTGAGGCTCAGAGCACTATCTTGGCCGAGGTCACAAAACAATAATTAGCAGAACTGAATTTTCCAATGCCAGGTCTCAAGCCCTTCCCACTGCATCATTAGAGACCAGCAATCAACCACCGGGAACCCAGAAAGTACAGCCCTGAGACAGGAAAATTCTCGGGACAACATCCGGAAAGCCGCCTAGGCAAGCAGGTAAGACAGACTGATGGCTCCACGCAGCACAGACGAAAGGCCAGTGGACAGGCATGTTTGACTGGACCGAGTGACCAGCTGGGGCAACAGATGTGAGGGTCCTAGTGAACTGCTGGACTGAGTCAGTAGACACTCGACCAGAGGGCAGATTTTAACATTTGTAATTTTCTGTTCCAGAAAAATGAACTGCTATATGCCAATAGGGAACATTCATCTTAATTCTGACTGTATAAGAAGTTATAAACTCATTTCCAAAGAAAATCCTTTCCTATCAGCAAGTGACTTCTTTTGAGATTAATAAATCTAATAAAGGTAACTTACAGACTTGCTGCAAGACAGATTCCCATAACTGATCAGGAACCCAAATGTCAGGGACCCAGGCGCCCAATCCTTCTGCATGTTTTTAATCTCAGATAAAGCAGCCATCAAGTGTAGGTTCAAGTTACATGGACCAGCAATACTGTTTTCAGGACAGAGGCAATGAAATGGAAAATTTAATACGTTAGCACTTTGCTAATTTTATTGACTTCAGTGTATATCTTAGCAATTCAGTATTCTGTTTTAGCTCTTTTCTGTGTCTCAGCTTCTCTGTCTATAAAATGATTATAGTGGCACCTATCTCATAAGACTGTTATATGGATCAAAAGAGTTTATTTATGAAGCACATAGAACCATGCCCAGAACACAGAAAACATCATGTGTTTCTTAAATAAATAAATGGATATAAGCACATCCACTTATTTTGCAAGTGAAATTTCAATTTTTTTCAATATTCCAACTAATTTTAAAATTATGTCATTTGCACACTTTTAAGTACAGGAAATATATTTTAAGAAGATAAAAGTATTGCCTTATTATTAAAATCTGAAGTCCCGCTGAAAATGCATAAATTTGATTAAAATAATACTACAGTCTTTTTGGACTCAGAAATAGGTTAAAAATTACTTAAGTCCATCCTGTTTTTCATCTCAGGATTAGTGATATCAGCAAATAAGCTCATACACTGCCTAAAGAAATATGAGAAGTGATAAGATTTTTCTTTTTCTTCTCTAAAGAAAGTTTTCCTTTTTCTCCGCTTGACCTCTGTTACAAAGTCTGGGAACTAGTCATCAGTTTGGAGAGCACCCTTGGCACATGATGTTTTCTCCTGACTCTAAAGACATCCCTCTGTCTGTGTTTTGAATTGAGCGGGAGCTTTCCACAGCAGTACTCAGCTCAAACCTCCGTCTCAAAGTATACATTTAAAGCATTTCAAAAAAAGAGCATTTGCTGAGAGACTTCTAGGGAGAAAGACTGGAATGCTGAGAATGTAATAGGGGCAGGGCTCGGAAGAAAGACATACAAAGTGAAATGTTGCTCTCCAATCTAGGGGTTGTTTTTCATGTTGGCGTTACTTTTCTTTTAGTAGAGCTACCATACTGTTACCTAGTGATGGCTATTCTTGAAGACTTGGGTTTTTTTCTTGCATGTTATTTTATGAAACAAACTTTGGAGATGGAACTCCCTCCCCTCCAAAGATCCAGCCAAAGCCTTCCAGCCCCACTTTCTGCATAAACCCTTCTCCCAGCTCAAAGAGCCTCTTCCACTGCAGCCAATCCCACCAGGCCCTTGGAGCTGGGGAAGGAGATTGCAGACTGGGGGCACAGAAGTGGGCACATGCTCCAGTTACTTAGGTGGAGCCTGAGCTACAGTTTTTTTCTCAGGGTTTAAGTTCTTTCGTACCAAAATGACATTATAGGGAAGCTACACTGGGAATTACATAGGCTCCTATGCGTTCGACCAGCACCCCAACTAACATTACATGATTGTTTCAATGGAAAAATGAAACTTTATTCCCAATATTTGACCTCAAATGAACTTTTATAACATAACTTGACAGGGGGACTCTTCTACATACACTGACACTCAGGGACAGTTCTATCGGTCATACTGTCCATCTATCTGTCCATCCATTCACATGATTTTTTAAAAAATTAAGGTACAGAATAATTACCAAAGGAATGTGAAAAGTAAAAAGCTAAGATCTAAAGAATAAAGTTAAACATTTTATATTTACTGAGTTCAAATCAATGGTTCTGTTGTATATTTACCTTCAACTTCATTCCCTGAGTTAAATGAATCAATTTTTAAAACAATCTCTTTTTTTAAATAGTAAGAGACAGTGTGGTATAAAATATAGTATATGAGTTTTGTAGCTGTAAACTGTGAATCTCAGGTCAAGCTACTTAACTTTCCCAAGCCTCAGTTTTCTTATCTTTAAACAGGGATTATAATATTCACTTTCTAAGACTATTTTTTTTAACTGAGCTAATGTAAATATGTAGCATTAAATCCGGCACAAAGTGGTTATTTCCCATCCTTTCTCTGTATTATGTAACCTCTTTGAAATTACTGTGTTTCACTTCAATAAAAATATCTTTAAATCACATTTCGTTTATAGAAGGCTTGATTTAAACTCTTCTCTTGGCTTGGGTACTCATCCATCTATCTGCTTGCCTTAATTAGGTTAATGTCTAAAAGAAGACTACTGTGATGGATTATTGACTAAGAAATTAAATAGGGCCATGCTGTGCCACATTACCCCTGCCAGGAGATGGCTGGAGTGGCCAAGATATAAAAAAATAAAAATAATAATAAATAAAAAATAAATAGTTCAAAGAGCTTACTTATGTTGACCATTGTAACCACTGAACTAACTCACCTATGCCTTACCTTCCCCCAAATGCTTAATTTTCACAAGATTTTGTGGATTTTATATTTTTCTTTTTTTTCACACTCATCCACAGCCGAAGATCCACTTTGTAACAATAGTTAGTAAAGCCAGGTTTTACTCAAAGAAGCAAAAAACGAGCTCAGTGAAGGACAAATCAGATTTCCTGTGAAGCAGGCTTGTCAGGCATTCTTTCCTATTTCCTGTTAGGTCCATCTCACGGCAGAGTTGGCGGCAAGGGCAGGGGCAGCATGCTGCAAGGACAGCAAGTGTCTACGACAGTGGGAAGGAGCCTGCTGTCCACTGGGGTACAGCTGGCCTCATGTGAGCGGGAGTCTCCTCTGCTGATGGAGTGCCTACAACTCTGACACCCACCCCCCCACCCACACTCTCTCACTGGTCCCCATTCCTGGCTGCAGAGTTGGTAGCTCTGCCTGAAGATCTGCCTTTTGGCTGGAATTTGACACTTGCTCCTTATTTGATCCCATCATAATTCTCTTTTTTTTAGAAAACTCTGTGACCACTTGAGATCAAGTCCTGCCTACTAAGCTTGATCTCAAGGTTAAAAACATATTCTTCCATTATGTAGAAATCTGAAGGCCTGGGCGATTTACTGTAATTCATAACCAAAAAAACCCCACGTATAAGCCCATCTTCTAAAATATTATCCTTTTTAGTTTATATCAGATTGGAAAACTGTCTTTGTTTTGAATTGAAACATAGGGCATTCTTCCCCTGTTATAAAAGATGTATTTCTAACGTGCCACCACCATGCAGCCAAAGCTTGATAGTATCCAGACGTCTTGCATTTACTTGTGCATTCAAGGTTCATTCAGTTGGTTTAATGTGAAGCTAAAATGTCTGGTCCTACATTCATCTTCAGGAATGATGATTTTTATTTCATGGTGCAGAAATAAGGCCAAATAAGAAAAAGTAGACCTAAAAAATGTTAAGTGTTTAACTTACTAATCCACTAGATCCTTGACAGCAATTTTAGGTTAAAATGGTCCAGAGGACAAAGTGCATAATTAAAGATGAGAAAATGATTCCTTCAAGTCCCACAATAAGGAGTTCTGCCTGCGTTAGCCATTTGTCTAGAGTTTTATTTATGCAAAAGTGACAGTTACTTCTTGGTTCTGTCTCCTTCGTTCCAATACTGTTCAGTCTGCATTTCCGTGAGTCGGGAAATCGTGCGCTGAAATGCAAAGATTTCCTCTTCTCCGGTAAACATGGAAAGTCCTTCTGCTGAATCCTGGTTATAAAACAAAGAAATTAAATTAAAGCTATCACAAATGAAAATTTATAGAACCTAAGTATAGGTTTAAAAAAACTTTTTAGGCTTACCAGTTTAGATTATGCCTTTTTTTATAACTTGTTTTTTCATATACAATCCCTTAAATGAGACTAGAGAGTCAACCAATTTAAACAGATAGGCAGTAAACACATCAAATTATCAGAGAGAAAAAAGGGAAAACTTTCTCCAAAAGTGTACACCAGAAATAAGTAATGGCAATAGTAGTTCTGAGAAGCTAGAAAGAGGCTGGTGTAGGCCTCCAGACAGGGTCCCAGTGCCTAAGGCGGAGGCCCTAAGGACAAACCTCTGGAGAGCTTTTTCCAATCCAACCAATGACTAAAAGAGAGCAAATGCAAATGAACAGTGGGTCTGGGTTCTGGAGAATGTGCCTGGGATCTAAAAGCCAGGGCTGAAAGCCAGGGCTGTTTTTAGCCTTCAGCTGCTGGGACAATTGATCCTACCATCTAGGACCAAGTTGGGAAGCCCTGTCTCTGTGAGGTTGGTAACCCCAGACTGGTGATACCAACACAGACTCATGGCCACTAAGTGGGCTTGGAATTTTTCTCTTTCCTTGGGGTTTGCTAGTATGCTTTTTCAGAGAAAAATTCTAGATTCCTAAGTCCATCTTCTCCACTGATCCATTGTGAACCTTCATGACCCTGAGATCACATTCCCTGATTTCTTCATATATGATTGGCTCCATCTGCTGAGCTTACTTTTTCTTGATCCTAGGGGAATTTGAGACATGGTCTCACTCTGTCACCCAGGCTGGAGTGCAGTGGTGCCATCTTGGCTCACTGCAACCTCTGCCTTTTGGGTTCAAGTGATCTTCCTGTGTCAGCCTCCCCAGTAGCTAGGATTACAGGTGTGTGCCACCACACCCAGCTAATTATTTTATTTTATTTTTTATTTTTTTGTAGAAATGGGGTTTCACCATGTTGCCCAGGCTGGTCTTGAACTCCTGAGCTCAAAGCAGTCTGCCCACCTCGGCCTCCCAAAGTGCTAGGATTATAGGAACGACCCATTGCACCAGCCTAGGGGAAAAAAATTTTAAGAGCCAATGATGTAAACTTTACCAACCTTTTGGCACCAGGGTCCAGTTTCATGAGAGATAATTTTTTCCATGGACCAGGGGCAGGGGGATGGTTTCGGAATGAAACTGTTCTACCTTAGATCTGAATGTTTGTGTACATCCAAAATTCATATGCTGAAATCCTAACCCATAAGGTAATGGTATTGGAGGCGGAGCCTTTGGGAGTTGATTAGGTCTTGATTAATCCCTCATGAACAGGATTAATGCCTTTATAAAAGATGCCCCAGAGAGATCCCTCACCCCTTCCACCATGTGAGGTTTACACAGAAAAGACAGAGGCTTATGAACTAGGAAGTGGGCCTTCATCAGATGCCAAATCTGGCACCCTGATCTTGGACTTCCCAGCCTCCAGAACTGTTAGAAATAAATTTCTGTTGTCTGTAAGCTACCCAGTTCATGGTGTTTTGTTATAGCAGACTAAGACATACACATAGGTTTAAGTCATCATATTGGAAAGTTCACTATTTAAATTGGCCTTGTTCTCCCAAACTCCTGAAAATGCCTCATTTCTACTCAGGTTGATAAGGAATTGTTTCCTTGTTCCAGACGGTCTTTCACCTTTGGGGCTGGAAGAATTGGGCTCCCCTCATGGGGTTAGTGTTGATAGTTGTAAACTTTTGACTAATATTTCAATTGTCGATAGTTGAGAAACACATCCTGTAACGTTCTTATAGAAGAAGAAAACGCAAAGTCACTTCTGGTCGGCCTGGGGTGAATCACCAGACTCCAAGCTCCAGGAGAACTGGGCTAGCATCTGTTTCTTCCCTAGAGAGTGTCCCCAGAGCCTGGCACCCACAGGTACTCCATAAATGTTTGCAGAATGGAGGTTGGGAGATTAGTCAGGGATTTCTTTTCAAACCTGGGGCCTTGCTAGGCACTCCATGGTCCTGGACTAGCCAGCCTACATGCTTGGATGCTTGGATACTGTATCATGTACTCTACAAATCCAGCAATCATTTAGAAAGATATCCAGAAAGGGCAGCATGGTATAGCAGAGCAAGCCCAGAACCAGGCACAGGTGGCTTGGCATCCAGCTCTGGCCTGCCATTATTCAGCAGTGTGACTGTGGGCACCTTAGTCCACCTCCATGGGCTTCATTTTTATCACATGCAAAATGGAGCACTGAACTACATGACCACTGAGGTTCCTTCCACTGTAAGTTTGTAATTTTCTATATTTAGTGATATTGAGAATGATAAATTTGCTACACGGGCTTATAGAAGCAGCAGCAAATCAATGGTTAACTATACACTGCATTTCTTCTTCAAAATGTAGCCATGCATCAAACCAAAAACAATTAAGCTGTTTTATAATAAAAAGAGATTATGTTAATATCACCTACCTGGCTCAGCCCCAAATCATCCATCAGTATTCTGCTTTGCTCCAACTCACTGTCATGATGTTGATGCAAAAATAAGCTTGATATAGGAGTCGACGCAGAGCAAATTATACGCACCTGAAATAGAAGAAAATGAGTAAATCTGTTACTCTTTACATTTCACAAGTTGAAGGTAAGAAGAATCTCACAAAATGAAAGTCTGTTTTTCACATACAGGAGCTTGGATCTTTGCTTTTAAGACGCCCATATTTTTTTTCCTAATTGTTTATCTCTTTAAAGCAGTGTTTTAAAACTGCATAGTACTTTTCAGAATATTTCCACACAACTCATACCACCCTGTGAAGCAGGGCACAAAGGTTTATTGGGAGACTTCAGGGCTGGAGAGGACTCAGCTCAAGATGTCAGCCCAGATCTTCAGTTCTTAGTCCAATGCTTTTTCCATTACTGCTCTGGTTTGAATGTTTTTGTCCCATCCAAAATTCATGCTGAAACTTACTCCACAATGCAACAGGATTAAGAGGTGTGACCTCTAGGATATGATTGAGTCATGAGGCTCTGCCTTCACACATGGGATTCGGTGCCCTTATACAGGATTTGATGGAGGGAGTTCACCACTTTTTGCCTTCCATTCCTTCCACCATGCGAGAACACAACATTTGTGCCCTCTGGTGGCAACAAGGCATCATCTTGAAGCAGAGAGTAGCCCTCACCAAACACCCAAACCTGCTGGCACCTTGCTCTCAGACCTCCCAGAACTGGAAGAAATAAATTCCTATTATTTATAAATTACCCAGTCCGTGGTATTTTGTGATAGCCCCACATACTGACTAAGATGATTACACTGTGACGTTGACATTTATACCTGGCTGTTTGGAGCTGGTCTGTGCACCTAAGATGCTCCCCAGAGACACTGTAAAGAGGTTAGTTACCCTTTTGCTGCACAGCAGACTGCTAAGTTCAGTGCATTGCTATTCTAATTAGGCCAGTGAGTGTCCAGAACCTACATTTATATTAGCATCCTGCTAGGACCTTCTTCAAAAAGACTAAGATTTACATTAATATCTCTTGATTACATAAGTATTTGAGTGAGTGTTCATATGTGATCATATATTGGAAACAGCTTTTATATTTTTTATATCCACTAGTTTAAATACAAAACATATTCTTTTTGATGTTTTAAAAGTCCTGAATTTGTCTTCAGGATTCATAGCTATCTTTTAAAATCATTATTTAAATAATAATACACCAGTACTTAAAAATCATGTATTGACATTTGACACTAGATTTTCCATATCCAAATGGCCTTCTACCTTCTCTTATAAGTTATTTTAATCAAAGACACTTTTTCATTATTTACATGGGAATATCCTTCTTTCACAAATCTCCACAAATACATTCTAGAATAATGTCTGTTTAATGCTCCCAATTTCTGAAATAAAATGGTTTTGACTACACTTTAATAAAGAGTGTAATCTCTAAATGTGTGATTTAGTTAAAGGGAACGTTAGGAGGGTAGTTTGAGTATTCCATCATATTGCCAGATAAATTCTTTTTACCTTCAATTAAGAAGTGAAAAGGTGGGGGTGAGGTAGGGTTGGGGGGTGGGACTGAGGGATGGGGGCCATAAGCTTTCTCTAAGGCATTCGTAGCTGAAATACCAAAATAACGAGTCTCTCAATCCTCCACTATGAGCCATCCTATTCATGCCCCTCCGTTGTCTTCTTCTTGAAGCCTAGTCCTATAAAAACAGCAGCCTCCAGGCCCCGTCCTTCATTCCACCCCTGCCCTCCCCACCAATACTGTAGAGTCGAGTCTGTGGGAGGCCACCACTCACAGCTGATGGGCCTCCATCCCCCAGCTCTGTGTCCTCAGCCTTCTGCCTCTCCAGATTCCCCAATCACACGTGTGTGGGCTCCGCGGGGATGCACAGCAGCTTTTGATAGCACTCCCTTAGGTGGGCTTCCCTCAGCTTCTGCATCAGAGCCACACTTGCTGCCTTTCACATTCAGCCCATCCTGGAGCCGTTGCTGCAAACTCCCCATGCTGGTTACCCCTTTTCATTCTGTGCATAGAGTTCAGCCCTCACTCTTCTCAGCGTTTATAAGAAGCACCTGAGAAACATGAGAACATGCAGTTCCTGGCCCCATGCCTGGTACTCATTTGCTGGGGTGGGGATGGGTGAGCTCTGGAATCTGGATTTTTAAGTAGGCCAGATGGTTCTGCCACAGGTGGCCCTCAGAGGATTTCCCACCCCATAGATCAGTGCACTCTCCCCTGCTAGACTCTCACAGCACCATATGCCTCCTTCTCTGTCTAAGAGGTCATCCCACAGTGGTGATTTTACATTGAGTTCTGTGGACATCTGATTCACATTTCTCTGACATCAGGCTACCTAAGCTCTTTGAAGGCAGGCACCATCTAGTTTCACTTGCCACTGAATTTCTAGTGCTTGGCATGATGAAGTTTACAGAATGAATGAGCAAATGAAACATTAAATTGTCACCTCTCCCTCCCAGCAGATTCTGTTGCTTATCTTCTTCCCACAAAGCCCCTTCAATTTAGAATCACTGCTCTATCTAATTCTGTGCAAAGAATAGGGAGAAAAAAGTGTATCTAATGGTAAAATAATATTTAAATTAACTCTAATTTCAAATTGTACTTTTGCTATGAATCTATATTTACAGATACATTCTATTAATAGCTCACCTTTATTGAGAGCGTACCATATGCCAGACAACATTCTTTGTGCTTTACATGCTCGTTTAATACTCACAACAACTTTATAAGTACCATTATTATCTGCTTTTTCTAGAAAAGGCAGTTGAAGCTCAGAGAGATTAAGATGGTCTTTAGGATAGACAGCCTGACCCCAGGGCCCACTCTTGAACCAGTAGGCTATGCTGTCTTTGATGAATGGGCAATGGCTTGGCAATTCACACTAAAACATATGGATTAAAAACAAAGAGACAACAAGATGGTATAATGCTAGCTACTGGGGTTTCTGGGTCATAGGGAGAGACAGAGCTTCAATATTCAGAAGGGTCCTCTAGTCATTCACTCATTTGTTTTCTTCTCCTTCTCCTTCTCCTCCTTCTCCTTTTCTTCCTTCTTCCTTCCTCCTTCCTCCTTCTTCCCTCCTCCCCCTTCTCCTTTTTTTTTTTTTTTTTTTTTTTGAGAGATAGGGCCTCACTCTGTCACCCAGGCTGGAGGGCTGGAGTGCAGTGGCGTGATCATGACTCACTACTGTAACCTTGAACTCCTGGGCTTAAGCAATCCTCCCACCTCAGCCTCCCAAGTAAGCAGGATGACAGGCCCTCACCACCACACCCAGCTAATTTTCTTATTTTTTGTAGAGCTAGGATTTTGCTATGTTGTCCAGGCTGGTCTTGAACTCCTGGCCTCAAGCGATCCTCCCTTGGCCTCCCAAAGTGCTGGGATGATAGGCATGAGCCATCACACCTGGCTTGCTCATGCATTATTCTATCAGTGCATTCATTTATTCATGCAACAAATACTGAGCATTCAGTTTATGCAAGACATTGTGTTTTAGAATGTGACAGATGAAGCACATAAGCTGTCTGGTAGAATGAAACAATCATTCATATAGCAGAGCATCTTGTGATGGGAGTTTTACTATAGTATTACTGCTGCTTCTACTGATAGTGCTTATACAGCATTCAGCTTGTGCCAAATGTTTTAAATGCTTTACATGGATGTGCCTTTTTAGTCCTCGCAAGAACTCTCAGAAGTAAATAATATTATCATTCCCAATTCACACATGAGGGAATGGAGGCACAAAGAGGTGAAGTAAGTGATAGAAGTATGTTAAGTCAGGATTTCCAGCCCAGGCAATCTGGCTCCACAATACAAAGTGTTTAGTTTTAAGAAAATGTACTACATCCTTACCTTGAGATCATAAAAGTTATCAATGAGAGTTATGAATCTTCGACCTTGAGTCCTGTTTGCCAGAGTAAATTGCGGAATGTTTCGTAAAAATATTGTATCAAAATTCTTTGATAGTTCCAAATAGTCACTGGCTCCAAGTGGCTATGATTAAAATGAAATAAAGAAAAGAAAATTAAAAAACAAACCAATTCTGGTTGCCTTTGGATTAGTTTAGTGTGAAAACACCTCTTTCTTGTCATGGTGTGATCTAGGTGGTAGCTTTGGGTAACTTGACCAAGTTACCCAAAGGCAGCTGCCCTAGGCACTTCAGTGCACTTCTGATAATGATTTTCTTTGGGCATGTAGTTGTTGTGATAGAAATCACATCCATGCATAACTAGTGAGCTTAGTTATACATAACTACATACCTAATATGAGGTTTTACATTTTTTTACATATACTTTCTGGTTTACAAAAGATGAGACACTAAATCCTAACTGATCTCAAAAAAAGGAGTGTACCCTCAGAGCATGAGAGTCTTAATGCATGAATTTTCCTTTTTACAAAAAGACACTATATTTTGCCCTCCCCTCTCTCCCTTTTGGGGATTGTTTTCACTATTTGGTGAAACCAAGGGCAGTGTTTTCAGAGTAGGCTAAGGACACATACAACGTACACTGTGTTGCCTTAATAGTGATGTAAAAAAGGGGCAAGAGAGAAGAAAAGAGTGTGGTGGGGAGTTAAAGAATATCTCTAGCCACAGCCTTAGTTGGTAGTTTTAGGTCCCTGTCCATATTTTTATTTCTATGACATCACTTTAAACATGTCCTAATAAATCCTTCCTGTGACTCAACTGCAAACTGCCACTATCGGTCAATGGAGCTATTTGATAATGGCATGCTGAAGACTATGCCACCATTTTGAAATAAAGACTGTGCTTCAGTATGAAAATCATCAGAAATTATTTTTAGTTTAATTTAAGGTACAATTATTCAAGTGCAACATTGCTAACCTCTGTAGGAAATACTGAAGGGCTTAAATAAGCAGGAGCAGATGAGAGCTCCAGAATAACTGGAGGCAGTGCACTGCCTCTTGATACGAGGAGAGTATGGGACTCAAGGTCCACAATATTATTCATAAAAGTGCCACCTACAGATGTAAAGCGCTTGTTTCTGAAACATGAATTTAACTCCTGAACATTAGGAACACGATCTGCAAACACATTCTTTGGGGTTAGGAACACTCCCAGGAAATGTTACCTCTGCTCATTTTAAGCTGCCTGTGGATGACTGTACTCTGTGAGCAGCAAACCATGAGCAAATGTTGGGAGAGTGTTTCTGGCCCTGCTGGAGTCGGGAGAAGGCAGAGACTGAGTGGCCCAGGAGCTGCTCTGAAGTCCCTCTGGAAGCTCCTGGGTCACCCTGACCGACCTCTAGGACACAGGTGGCTGAGCCTCCTCAGTTTTTGGCAGAATCCATCAATACTCTTCCCTGTCCAGAAATGTCTATCTCATTTGGGAAGTCCTTTGCATGAAACTTCTTTCAGAAATGTTGATATGGCGATATTCCTGGGAGAATTAGGAAACCGTGAGGAGGAGAGTCATTCTCACCTTTGTCCATTCACTTAAGCCTACCACTGTCCTACCAACCAGCTGAAATCAGTTATGCTCAGGAAAGAAGAATTCGCATGGAGGTGTGGGGAGGTACAAGTGGGAGGTACAAGTAAATCCAGAGAGTTAGGTTCTGGAGAAGTGGTTCCCTAAATAGTAAGCAGTTCTAAGAAGGATGCAGCAATTATGGGACCTAGGCAATGGGCACAAAACCAGAGACAAAGAGCACCAAGAATGACCCGAATCCTTTGGAAATGGGCTGAGAGTGCCCCTTCCTCCCATCTCTTCTCACCAACCAGATAACAAATGGCAGCCAGGAGGAGACAACCTCCGCCCTTCCCATTTTCCTTCCCTGGCTGGAGAGCCTCTACCTCCAGACCTCGTGCCTGGCCTTAGCTGAGATAAGCCACTCACCTCAGCGATGGAGGGTTCCAGCATGCTGTGGGCTTTTCTGGGAGTAGGGTGGGGTTGGTTTAAACCTGCTTCTCTTCCAAGAGAATCCTGCTGTTGAGCCCAATACAGACCAAGAGCACGTGTTAATAGAGAAGGTGGGAGTGAGGGCTCTGGAAGGCCTGGATCTGACTCCTCAGTTGCTACTTATCAACTGGGTGCCACTGGCAAGTTACATCATCTTCCTGTTCCTTAGTTTTCTCATTTGTAAAATGGAGATTTGATTCCTATCTGACAGAATTGTGAGGATTAAACAAAATAATATAGGCAAAGCATTTAGCACAGTGCCTGGGGCATACATTAGTATTCAAACCATCTTGGCTACTTTTATTTTTATTATTTTGAGCTCAAATGATTGGGCTCACTACAAATGAATTGAGTATGTCATTCTCAAGAGGAATACAAGACCCTAAATCAGCCTTTGTGCACTTGTCTGTCTTGGGAGTCACAGCAGGCACCAGATGAGACTGTGGAATCACCAAATAGTGAAAACAATCCCCAAAAGGGAAAGAGGGGAGGGCAAAATATAGTGTCTTTTTGTAAAAAGGAAAACTCATACATTAAGACTCTCATGCTCTGAGGGTACACTACTTTTTTTGAGCTGTTAGGACTTAGTGTCTCATCTTTTGTAAACCAGAAAGTATATGTAAAAAAATTTAAAACCTCATATTAGGTATGTAGTTATGTATAATTAAGCTCACTCGTTATGCATGGATGTGATTTCTATCAGAATAACTATATGCCCAAGGAAAATCATTATCAGAAGTGGACTGAAGTGCCTAGGGCAACTGAAAAATCAGAATTTTGCCCATTCAGCTATTTTACAAATTACATACCTTTGTCAGTAGGTTCTCATTTGCCATTATATTAGCAACTATTCCTTCCTCTCATATCCCTAAAACAATTACATGCTCATTCACATAAAGAAAACAAAGCTCAATAGAGTTATCTATCTCCTTACAAGACAACAGTCATTGGGGGAATGTGGAATTGTTGTTTAATACATTCAGTCTAGGATGAGGAAAAAGTTCTAGAGGTAGACAGTGTTGATCACTGCATAACAATATGAATGTACTTAATGCCACTGAACTGTACACTTAAAATTAGTTAAAATGGTCAATTTTATGTTATATAGTATTTTACTACGATAAAAAAAAGTCATTCAAACAAGGAGAGGTTATTCATTGCCAAAGAGATCTCTCTCAATTTAGGCCATGAAGAGATAGCAATATTACTTTTTTCTTTAAAAACATGAGAAAGAAGAATGAAATGTATAAATCAAAGAAGGAAGTTTTTTCCCAAAAAAAAATCAGATCCAGTAAGAATAGGACTAATTTAAAATAAAGACATTTTGGTTTTTAATAAATTCATGGGTAAGCATATTTCTAAAAAGAAAAGTTCAAAAAAGTCAAAAATAAAAAAGAGAATAATAAATAGGAAAGATAAACAAGAAAAACAATTCAGTTGGCTCTCCATATCTGTGGGTTCCACATCTGTGGATCCAACCAACTGCCAATCAAAATATTTGGAAAAAAATATAACATGAAAACCAATACAAATTAAAAAGCGATATATTATAACAACTATTTATATAACATTTACATTGCACTAGGTATTATAAATAATCTGGAGATAATTAAAGAATACGGGAGGAAGCCAGAACCAGTGGCTCACGCCTGTAATCCCAGCACTTTGGGAAGCTGAGGTGGGTGGATCACTTGAGCTCAGGAGTTGGAGACCAGCTTGGGCAACATAGTGAAACCCCATCTCTGCAAAAGATACACAAAGTTAGCCAGTGTGGTGGCATGTGCCTGTGGTTGCAGCTACTCTGGAGGCTGAGGTGGGAGGATCATTTGCGCCTGTGAGTCTGAGTTTGCAGTGAGCTGAGATCACCACCATTGCACTCGAGCCTGGTTGACAGAGATCTTGTCTCAAAAACAAACAAACAAACAAAAAATATGGGAGGATGTGCATGGGTTATATGCAAATACTACTCCATTTTATATCAGGGACTTCAGGATCTGCAGATTTGGTGTCTGTGGAAGGTCCTGGAACCAATTACCCATGGATACAGAAGGGTGATTGTACTTTAAAGTAAACCAGTCAAAACCCATGACACAGCCCAGGTCAATATGCTCCCATTTATAGCATGTCTTAATTTTAGCAATTTTTCCCCATGTAAGCATGATGACTAGTGTGTTGTCAGTGTTTTTCTCCATAAATGTCAGACAATATAAAGTACATCTACATATGTATATTGCCTCTGCTCCATTCCCTTTCTCTTCTCCTTCTGATACTTTAAATGAACCTAGGTTAAACGTCATACTCTCCTTTTATCCTTTATTTTGTATATTTCTTTATTACTTCTACATGATTCATTTTGGGTAGTTTTTCTGATCCACTATGCTTCTCCTTAGCTGTGTTTAATCTGCTCTTAAGCTCATCCCTTGAGCCCTTAATTTTGGTTACTGCACTTTGTAGCTCTAGAATTTCCACTGATTCTTTTTCAAGGTTGAGATGTCTCTTTTTATTATCTCTAGATCCCTTCTGAAGTGTAGTTCCAAGCCCACTTTTTTTTTAGAAAAAGTTCTTTGAATACGTAAGTCTAGCTGTTTAAAATATAGACTCATACTTCCAATATCTGGAGTTCCTAATTTTATTGTCTGTTGTTTTTGTTTGTTCTCATTCACAGTGTCTTGTCTCCTCATATGCCTGGTTATCTTTGTACATCCTGGATTTTACCTTTGAAAAAAAATACATATAGAAAAAAAGCTGGCTGGGCGCAGTGGCTCACATCAAGACCAGCCTGGCCAAGATGGTGAAACCCCATCTCTACTAAAAATACAAAAATTAGCTGGGCACGGTGGCAGGTGCTTGCAATCCCAGCTACTTGGGAAGCTGAGGCAAGAGAATTCCTTGAACCTAGGGGGCAGAGGGTGCAGGGAGCTGAGATGATGCCATTGCACTCCAGCCTGGGTGACAGAGTGAGACTCCATCTCAAAAAAAAAAAAAAAAATCCAAGCTCAGGGCTTGAGGTTTTCTAAGTATTCAGCTGAAAATCTGGCTGAAGTCCATGAGAGGGCTGGCTTATTTCTGCTTTACGCTAATTCCTAAGTGCAGTCCTTCAGGACTTCAGGATGAAATCCACTCAGGACTTTATCCAAAGTGGGGGAGACAGGCAGTTAATAGGTTCCCATCCTTGGAACCTAGTCTCTGACTTTTGTCCCACTAACCCAATAAGGCTGCCAAAGTAAGCTCAGCTCACCTCATTTTGAAAACAAGATTGCTTAGTGCATACCAATATCCATGTTTTTCTCTTCTGGGCACAGAGACTACAGGCACACTTCATTTTATTGTGCTTCATTTTACTGCCTTCTGAAGATACTTTTGTTTTGTTTACAAATTTTAGATTTGTGGCAACTCTGCATCAAGCAAGTCTGTTGGTGACATTTTTCCAACAGCATGTGCTCACTTCATGTCTCTGTGTCACATTTTGGTAATTGCCACAATATATCACACTTTTTCATTACTATTACATCTGGTATGGTGATCTGGGATCAGTGATCTTCCATGTTACTGTTGTAATTGCTTTGGGGTGCCACGAACCACACCCTTATAAGATGGTGGACTTAATTGATACATTTTGTGTGTTCTGACTGCTTCACCACTGGCTGTTCCCCCATCTTTCTCCCTCTCCTCAGGCCTCCCTATTCCCTGAGATACAACAATATTAAAATTAGGTCAACTAATAACATTACAGTGGCCTCTGTGTTCAAGTGAAAGGAAGAGTCGTACATCTCTCATATAAAAGCTAAAGTTAGAAATGATTATGCTTAGTGGGGAAGGCATGTCAAAAGTCAAGAGATCCTTTGGATTGCAATTTTCCAGCTCTTGTATTGTGACATGGAGTCTATTCTTTACCATGGTTCAACTCTTTACCATGGCCCACAGAATGAAGCAAAAGTCACGGTTTTCAAGTTCTGAACTTAGGTCTCAAGAGGCTTTGCATGCTTCTGTTCACTTTTTTGCAATACCTCGGCTAGCCTGCTGGAGGAGGAGAGAACACAAGAAGGACAAAAGCCAAGATAGCATCCTAGGCTGCATACAGCCAGCTGGCCCCACACAGATGAGAAGAGCCTAGCCCAGAGCAGCAAACTGACTGCAGATGCACATATGAACCCAGCAGAGATCCAAAGAACTTCCCCATAGCCTGTAGACTAGAGGGTAATAACAAATGTTTATTGTTACTCAGTTTATGTCTTTGAATTTTGGGGTGATTTATTATGCATCAAGAGCTAACGAAAACACCATACTTGCTACAGAGATTTACTAGTGAAAGCTTTTAAGTCATTAGCAAGTCCAGCCCCTGTAGAAAAATATGATCCAGCTTTTATAGTTAAGAATTAGTTTTGCATAATTGATAAGTATATTTAAACACATATATCATCATTTATTTTATGTTCATTTATTTTTATAATCAATTTTGGAATTTTTATGGTGTAATATAAAACTTATTTCCAGAAATAAAACTTATGATTTACTGTATACAAGAACTAGAAGGAAAAAGTTGGAAAATTTTGTGGTATCATTTTAGGATACAAGACATGGACCCAATCAAATACAAGCAGAGAAATGCAGGGAGAGAGCAAACTGATACGAAAAAGGAATTAAGTGAGACAAGGATTGACTACAATAAAACCAAAATTGTAAGGGCATTCCAACAGAAAAAAAATGAATATAGAATTTGAATAGACAATTCATGGGGCAAAGAATATGGTCAAGTAAAAGAGGCTAATAAACAAATGAAAAAAATAGTCAAGCTCAGTATTAATAAAGAAATTCTTATTTCAAAGAAATAAGAATGTTATATCATTTTTCAAATAGCAATTTGGCAAAGAAAAATAATTCATGCAATTTGATGGTGGCAAACATGTAATGCAGCATCCACTGCTGCTGGAAGAGCAAATTAGTTTAGTTGTTCCTGAAAACAGTTTGTTGGGTTGTAGTAAGAGCCCTAAAAAAAAGTTATAAACTTACACCAGTCATTTCACTTCTAGAAATCAATCAGGAGAAAGTGATCAGAAATTCAACCAAAGGTTATACATAAGATTATTTATAACTATGTCACCAAAAAGCAACTTTAATATCTAATAACAGAAGAATGGTTCAATAAATTACAGCACATTGATATAATAAAATAACATGTTGCCAACAAATAATGGTGTCCATGAAAAATATTTTATCATATGGAAACATGCCATGATTAAAAAAAAAAAAAACTAAGCGAAAAAGCATAATGCAAAATTATATATTTGTTTTGCTCAAAATATATATCCAGAAAAAAGCATAAGTAAATATATTTAAAATGTTAGTTGTTATTTCTAAATGGTTGGAGTGAAAGACTTAGAGTTATGTTTAATAATCTTCATTTTTTTAGATTTGTCAGTATTTTCCAAAGAAGAAAGAAGCAAAATAATGACAAAAAAGAGTAAAACCAAAATAATGATGTAGAAAAACAACACTAAAGGTCTTTATTAATTCCAAAGTGTATTCACTGTGTGTTTTTATTTTTCAGCTATTTAGTCCCCTGCATCTTCCCTAATATTATAATACATCATGAATATGTAAAATATTCAACACAAAGCATATATTAAAGACCTTGAGGAGCTACAACGCCATTTACATTTGCTATTGCCACACTCATTTACGTCATTGTGCAAGACAGGGAGTTCTATTCACCTCAGTGTCCCCAGCACCTAGCACAGACTAGGGAACAGAGTTTTGCATAATACGTAATTAATGAATAAATAAAGACACTATCACCAAGTCTTCAAAATCAATTATAACTACTGAATGCTTAATAAATATAAGGCATTGTATTAAATCCTACAAGAACTTGGCAAAACACAGGGAAAAGACATTTCTCTACTCCTTTGACCACACTAACATGTAACTAAATTACAGGCACAGTATATCTACAGCAGTTGCAAATATTTATACTTTTGTTTTGCATTAGTTGATCCTCCTATGTAACTAAACCATAGCATAATACACTTTTTGAAACCATAATTAGTATTGTGAATTCATGCATTGTGCCCTATGAATAATTAAAGCATATGATTACTTTTGAGTACTAAATGGCACTTCAGTTAGTAGCATCCTTGAGTATGTTATTCTAACTCGAAATTCAAGTAGGATTATCTAAGGCTGATTCTTCTTATGATAGATAATGATGACATGCTCCATCTTTCCACCTGAGCAATTAAAAAGTTTAATAGCCTTTGATGTGGCTGGTTATCTGAATAATTTTCTTAACAGGAACAATTAAAATCCACTTACTCGACGGTTTGTGCATTCTCCACTATTGTTTCAAACTCTTTGTTTCTGTGGAAACCTGATGAAAACTTAAAGAACTTTAAATCTACAATGACTTTGCAAAGAGTATTTGTTTTCCTTAATTACCAAGAGTATACAGCTGGATCATATGTAGCCCAGTTTCTCTAACAAACTTAAAAATAAAGAGCTTGCTTGCTGTCTTTTTCCTCCCATATGTGAAATGGCCCAGTTGTCTGCTTTGGTATTGATCCTGGTGCCAGAAGTGGGAATTTTCTCAATGCCACACCAATGTGAAATGTACAAGCATTACCGTCAGACCACCTTCTGCCCTACAATGATCCACTTCACTATACCCAAATGAGGTGTCAGCTGGAGTTTCTTTTTTCTCTGCCTCACTAATGCTTGCTCTGCTACCATTATTTCAGCTGAAGTAGGACGATTATGATTTCAAGCTCTATCTAGATTATACGGTCCTAAGGGTTACTCTTTATCTGTATAGACTCCTCCTTATAAACCCTTTGTAGGAATACACTGATAGCTCTTCATTAAACAAACATTCGTGGCATCTTACTTTATTTACATGGCAATGACAATACTTCATATCTTAAAGAGAAGTACCTTTTAATTGAAAAATGCTTGAATGGTATTAGGATGAATGTACCCTTTTCAAAACAAACTGAAAATACCATATGAATTGATGTTAAGACTATTTTTATGTGCCAGATTCCAAAATAATAAATATAATAATTAGAAAAACAAGGCTGGGCATGGTGGCTCACGCTTGTAATCCCAGCACTTTGGGAGGCCGAGGTGGGCAGATCACTTGAGGTCAGGAGTTGGAGACCAGCCTGGCCAACATGGTGAAACCCCGTCTCTACTAAAAATACAAAAAAAATTTAGCTTGGCAGGGTGGTGCATGCCTGTAATCCTAGCTACTCAGGAGGCTGAGGCAGGAGAATCACTGGAACTTGGGAGGCGGAGGTTGCAGTGAGCTGAGATAGGACCACTGCACTCCAACCTACGCGACAGAGCAAGACTATGTCTGAAAAAAAAAAAAAGAAAAAGAAAAAAGAAAAGAAAAAAATAAAGAAAGAAAAGCAGAGCACTGAAATTGTGTGTATTTGCATAGTAAATAATTTCCCAAGATTCATATGGCACCTCAATATGAGAAATCTCAGGAATATGAAGTCCAAACACCCAGCTGGGAAATATCTCACCATTCTAGAAAATATCACCAATTCTTAACACATTCTACTTCTCAGGGTGTTCTTTGGAGTGCTGAGGGAAAGTTTTGCCGTTTGATTTATGCAGTCTCAATGGCAGGAGGCTGGTTCTACCTAAATCTGCCAGATTTTTGCTAAATTCTCTATCCCCTTTTAATGGTTAATACAGTATTTTTTTTGCAGGGGGGGCATATTTTGCTTGTAGAAACAATGACTTAACAAAAAAATCAATGTGACAAACTAGAGGAGGGTACACTCCTCTACTCTACTTGACCAGCTTTGTGTATGTAATAAAGAGATCTCCAAATTCTGGAGATGTCTAATTCTGGGGATCCTGGAACTGACAATTTTCTCAAGACACAAGCCACATCAAGTCAGGTCTATCAAATCAGATCTACCATGTGAAAAGCACCGTGCTGGACTCACTGGGGCAGGGGAGCAGGGGGAGTGGGGATCAAAACAATTGGCATAAAAACAGAAAACCAAAATGAAAATGTGAGGCCGGGTGTGGTGACTCACACCTGTAATCCCAGCAGTTTGGGAGGCTGAGGCGGGTGGATTGCTTGAGCTCGAGACTGGCCTGGCCAACATGACGAAATCCCATCTCTACTAAAATACAAAAATTAGCCAGTCATGGTGGCACAGGCCTGTAGCTACTCGGGAGGCCAACGCATAAGAATCGCTTGAACCTGAAGGGCGGAGGTTGCAGTGAGTGAGATCATGCCACTGCACTCCAGCCTGAGTGACAGTGAGACTCTGTCTCAAAAACAGAAGAAAAGAAAAGAAAAAGAAGATGAAGAAGTAGGAAATCGTCCTAATTAGCATCATCATCATTAATGAGCATCGCTAAATGTAAGCATCAACACAACTCCAAGACAATAGATAACAACAGCAAAAGCATATCCATGACATGGTACAAATTAGTGGAATGGGTTGTACTAACCACCTGGGATTGAATGAACCAGACTATACCTTGCTAATTACCTGGCATCTGTTGTTTGGTAGGCATCTAAAATCCAGGAGAAGTCAAGTTGCTCCTTTTGGAAATGGGATAAACTGGGCTCGACCATACAAGAGAATTAACAACAGCAAATGAGCTAGTGTAGCTCAGAGCCCCCAGTCAGAAAGACTCTCCATATTTCTAGAGTGAGAAAGTTTTGCCTAGCTACTTTATTCAGCTTAAGTTTTCAGCTTAACTGTAGTGTGAGGGGCACTCAGAAGGCAGAGGGAGCCTGTGAAGAACAAGGCTGCTGCTTTGGTTTGTGAGGCTGGAGGAAATGGGCCTTCACACACCTTGGCTCACCATGTTCTGGAAGCTATCTTCACCACCAGATGATTTAGCCTGGCTCGACTCTCCTCCTAGATCTCACAGTATCTAAGGTTTCTGAATTAAAGAAACCAGAGGTTTAAGCTTTGGAGTTTATCAGATGCTGTGAACACTTCAGATCACTAGGTTTTGATTCTCATGGCTCCCTTGCTAAAATTTGTTTAGCTTCAGGCCAATCCTAAGCAAACCCTGTTCTAGAAAAACAGGAACAGCACAAGTGAGCTGGATAGTACATTACAGTGAGCATTTAGCCTAATAAAAGAACCCATACTCTCCAGATCCAGGAACATAGATAATATAACATTTTTTAAAAACATGCCATTACAAATGTATGTCTCTCTCTCTCTCTCTCTCTCTCTGTGTGTATAATTATTTGGTTAGTTTAATATTTTTAAGAAGCTTTTTGTTAAAAGGCATTTACTTTAACATGATCCTATACTGTTAAACATGTACAATTCACCCTTTAAAGTCATAAAGAACAAAGAAAAAATTTATTGTAACTTCACTAACAGCTAGTCCTGTGAAATTACTCTGAATATTAGCAATCCAGTAGACAGGCAAGGGGAAGAAAAATAGCCCAACTGTTGCTAGAATTATTTCACAAGCTCCTTTATTAAAATAATGCTGTAACAACTCCTTCTAATTTCCCACTGGAAAAGGTATTTTCTTAGCTAGTTCAAAACAAAAGGAAGTTTAAACATTATCATGAATGCCTCAGACACAATGCTGTGATATCTGATTGTCCAGACTACAGAACATAGTAAGTGAATGTGGCCAAGGCTAAAATATGTTTCCACCGCTTTTGTATTCTCTTTCTGAATATAATGATTTTAATAAGAAAGTATATAATAATGATGAAGTAATTAGTGCCAGCATTAGTTTACCATAATCATTGAAATCAGTACTTAATCATTAACATAATCAAGCCATCCTGATTGTACCCTCGGTAGAGGGCAGTATTTGCTACATCTCCGTGGGAGGAAAGACTTGTACATTTGTCTGGCTTTGAGATCTACCCAGAAGAAATGGGAAAGATGAGCTGCATAGTGCAAGGTCAGGTTCTAGACTCTCTGACACCAGTCTTGCATGTGCATGTGACATGAAAGGTGAACCAATGTTAACTTTTTCCTTTGGAAATCAGAGCTAAGTGGCACGAAAAGAGATATTTAGGATCCCCAAAT
This sequence comes from Nomascus leucogenys, assembly GCF_006542625.1. Taxonomy (NCBI): domain Eukaryota; kingdom Metazoa; phylum Chordata; class Mammalia; order Primates; family Hylobatidae; genus Nomascus; species Nomascus leucogenys. Next base: position 94,893,741 of record NC_044383.1, on the reverse strand, counting down.
GAAAAAGGAGAAAAGGCTTTAGAATAGCTAAGAAGTTATTTTAAATTTGAGAACTGTAACTTCTGAACACGTTAAAGTCTTATAAATGCAGAGGTTTTGTTACTTTTGTTTTGCTTTTTGCTGTTGTTTTTGTTTGTTTTGCTTTCTTTGTGAGAGTCCATTGGAAAGAAATGGAACTCTCTCAGGCTTGGATATTTGAAAAGCCTAATCAGAGATGGAAAAGAAATGGATATTGAAGAGTTGCTTTCTTCCTCCCACTCTTCTGCTTTCCAAATCATGGAAATACTCAGTTAAAAATTCTAATTCATATTCAAAAGATATTAAAAAGTGAATCAGGGCAAGACTGAATACCTCCCTGTGCTGCTGGAATAAAGGGCCAAGCCCTTCAAACTGTGAGTAAGACCAACAGAATTATTCACTTCATCTTCTTGCCAAAAGACAACCTTGAATTATCTGCTGCCCAAATTTTATTAAAAGATAAAAACATCCATGAAAGGCCGGAACAACATGCATCTATTCAATCTCTAAACATTTAGAACTATTTTTCTGGATCAAGCCAGATAAATAAAGAGAAAAGCTCAGCTGTAAAGCACTATTTTTGCCCTTATAGCACAGTTTCATTAAACTTTACTTTGTCATTATGTTCCCAGCTTGGATATAAGAATCTGTCAGATATAAGCATATGTCGGCAGCAGGAATGGTGCTGAAGAAATGTCTCCTGGCATCTTTCAGAAGTCCATTTACGAAAGGTCCAAGTGCCAGCAAAAATCATCACTTCTTCTGAGTAACTGGTTTGTTCATATCTTCTAACTTACTGAATATCTTTTCCCCTCTTTGGCTGATAGAAGGCTGAGTTTTGACTTAATTGTTTGATTTTAAGAACTATGTAGAAGTTTATGACATGGATTTATGTATATTAACTTTTCTGTCTTTCAGCTTAAGTATTCATTATTTTCCCTTTGTCCTGATTTTTAAAACATTTAGTTCTGTGTGTATATGGTTGTGTGTGTGTATCTGTACACACATATAAAATACTTTTTGGAATCAGATAAGACATACATAAATCCATGCTAAAATTATTCTATTTCTGTTTAAAGCTTATTTCGTCTGCTTTCAGTTAAACAGGAGGCAAAAGAGAATTAGGGAAATAAAACGTCAGTAAGAACCTCAGATAATAAATAGCAGTGCCTCTTTTGATTTTGTTAGTTACCAAGTATGTACTGAGCATCCGTCAGTAGAGAGAGATATTCTTAGAGAAGGTGGGTTTTCAACAGAGGGAAATAGCCCAGTGTAGAGAAGTAGAAATCTATTTCATGAACACGAAATCGAATGGAATTTGGCATAAAGAAGTAGCCTGAGAAAGACAAAGCATCCTTGGCTTTAGTAAAGCAGTGAAGGGGGAGATTAAGAAGTGCATTGCAAAGGCTGCAGTTCGGATGATGTGACTATGTAACTATTTGGATTTATATAGGACATGATAGAGAGACAATGCAGAAAGTTCAGGAAAAAAATTGACAATACAAACATGTATGCAAGATGATTTTTATATTCCCATGTAAATGTGTATAATGATTTACAACTTACAGTTTTTCACATATACTAAGGCTGAAAAGCAGTAAGATTAGGTTATTAATAAACTTATGACAGTGGCTTATTATATTAAGATTTTCTACAAAGTAACATCCAAACCCTAAGATATTACTGATCTAGTAAATTACTCCTGTTTTTTTGTTTGTTTGTTTGCTTTTGAGATGAAGTCTCACTCTGTCGCCAGGCTGGAGTGTAGTGGCGTGATTTCGGCTCACTGCAACCTCCGCCTCCTGGGTTCAAGTGATTCTCCTGCTTCAGCCTCTGGAGTAGCTGGGACTACAGGCATGCGCCACCACGCCCAGTTAATTTTTGTATTTTTAGTAGAGATGGGGTTTCACCATGTTGACTAGGATGGTCTCCATTTCTTGACCTTGTGATCCGCCCACCTCGGCCTCCCAAAGTGCTGGGATTACAGGCGTAAGCCACCGCGCCTAGCCTAGTAAATTACTTCTATGTTTTAAGATTCTTCAGTAAAATGGTGAGGAATGTGTAGAGTTTCTCCTGTGCCTTTGATTAAACTATACTAGTCCTCTGGCTCTGTTTCCTTCCATTGACTCTAGTGAAAACATACTTTTCAACCCCACCCACCCCCTCATCTCTTCCTTTTTCTATGTCAGTTCAGATGATGTCATTGACTCCTTTAGGCTCCAAACTAACACACCTTTATAAATGACTTCTAGATCTTTATCTTCAGTCCTAAATTTCCAACTACTTGTAAGCCCCGTTCTCCTACCCCTAGCATTTTGGTTTGTCTGTTAAGGGTCCTGCCATTTCTCTGGTTATTCACACTGAAACTGTTGGAGCCCTAGGTGGCTTGTCCTCATCCCTGACCTCCTCCATGCCCAATCCTCTGACTTCTCTTCTATTTATCTTGTTTCGTGCAATTTCTCAAGTATACCTGGTTTGTGCCCCTCCTCGAGGGGGGCAATTAGGAGCTGAAATCCAGTCCATACTCTGTCCAGCCATGTACCCTGATGAGGGGCATGGTAATTTGGGACTGTATTCTAGACATTGTATATGGTATGTCGTGGAGACTTGGGATTCTTAAGTATATTGATTTTTTGTTGTTGTTGCTATGTTAGCAGGTTATTAACTTGGTTAGCCTCAAGTTCCAAACTCTGTCTCCTCTGTGATGCATAGCAGCGAAAATCTCCATTCAGTTTTTTTTAGCATTTGCTGTGTATGTGTATTTCATAGGTCAGCCCAAGATTTGGGCAGAGTTTATAGGAAAAATTTCAGGCTATTCCTCTGTGGTTCTCTCCTTTCCCAGATTTCTCCTTACACTTTCCAGCTGTTATGGTCACTGATTTGCTCTTCTCTGGTTCTTCGAGCTAAAAACAGCAGGTTTCTACCGAGTTTTAGACATCCGTGTAAGACCAACTGTGATCTGCCCTCAGGAGAAAAACTATAAAAATGAGAAACTCACCAGTATCAATCCTTTCTTCCAAGTGTTGACTGTGCTCTACTTTCTCCCTGCTTTTGATAAGCAGTGCCTTCTGGATAGTTATTTTTCAGATTTTGTCCAGAGTTTTCAGAGGTGATCAACAGGTAATTTGATCAAATAGGAGCTACTCTGCCACAAATGGAAGTAGAACCTTCCTGAGTCTGTAGTTCTCTGAATATACTCTGTAATCTCCAACTCTGGTTTTTTGTTTGCTTGTTTGTTTGTTTCTGGAGACAGAGTCTCACTCTGTCACCCAGGCTGGAGTGCAATGGCGCGATCTTGGCTTCCTGGGTACAAGTGATTCTCATGCCTCAGCCTCCCAAATAGCTGAGATTATAGATGTGTGCCATCACACCCAGCTAATTTTTTTTTTTTTTTTGGTATTTCAGTAGAGATGGGGTTTCACCATGTTGGCCAGGCTGGTCTCGAACTCCTGAGCTCAGGCAATCTGCCCGCCTTGGCCTCCCAAAGTGCTAGGACTACAGGCGTGGGCCACTGCGCCCAGCCCCAACTCTTGTGTTTTTCCCAGAAACATAAAACTTCAGAGAAGGAAGAGATCATAAAGATGCCCCTCATGATCTCCTTTGCTTAGGAAAAACCAAACAGCTACCACCTCATACTCCCCCCAGTCTTTGCACCAACAGAATCTCCAACCCTCCAGCCTTCAAGGCCCAGTTCCACTTCGATCATCCATAGCGTTCTGGTCATACTGATCCTGTAGTACTAATTATAATCTGCCTCACATTCTAGCGATCTACGTACTGATCTCATTTTCTCTTCTAAATTAAGACTCCATAAAAGTGGAGATTTTACTCACATCTTGGTACCCACTACAGTTCCTAGAAATATGCCAGCCTTCTATTAAGTACTCTGTAAATATCTGGTGGATGATTAGGCAGAAGTGCGAGTAAAATATTAAAAGGGTAGGACTGTGTCTGTTACCCTGCATAAGCGAACAAACAAATATCTAGCATGTTAGTTTATTTAACCAAGTTTCCTACTGGAAAGAAGAATCTTCCCAAGAGGAGATACTATTTGCTGGTCCACTGGACATGTTGGTGAAAGTTACAACCTCTCCCAGAGTATATTGACCCATTAATCTTCCTAAAATATTATTCTAGGTACCACATTCCTGCTCAAAACCTAAAATGACTCCCTCTGGATTATAGTAAGAAGACTATTTCTCTGCCTGATTTTGATGGTAGAATCTGTCTGAGATCTGTTTCATCTTTATTTCCTTTTCCTCCCCAATATGCACTCTGCTCTCATTAGGCATCAGTCTGTCCTCCTGAAACATGGGATGCTTGGTTTCTGATTATGGTTGAAATACTTTTACTCCACTCATCTACATTCTGCTCGCCTTTCCAGGTCAAGGTCAATTTCCTCTTTAAATCTCGTATCTTGTTGGAGCCTTTCCAACCCTTGGCATCCTTACTTTGAACTCCTGATACATTCATATTATGTAGTTAACTAGTGAGCACTGCTATTTAAAGGAGACTGTTACAGCTAAAAGGAATGACAGATCAGTATTCATCAAAACTGATGGTATAAAAATAAAATGAAATAAAATAAAAGGAATGACAGAAATGTGCTGATCACATCATGCATTTCACAAGTGAGGAACTTAGACCCAGAATGGTGAAGTGGTTAAGTGATCTGCCTAAGGCAACTCAGCTAAATAGTATCTTTTTCTGGTAGGAGTAATCAGAGTCTGGCTATGTTGCCCAGGCTGGAGTGCCTTGACTATCCTCAGACATGATCATAGCACAGGACAGCCAAGAACTCCTGTACTCAAGTGATCCTCCTGCCCCAGCCTCCCAAGTAGCTGAGACTACAAGTGTGTGCCACAGTGCCCAGTGTCAGCTAAACAGTATTGGAGTTAATGAATGGAATTGATATCTCCTGACTCAGTTGGGCCTCTTTCTACTCTGCTTCGCTGTATAATATTTGGCTTATGTTATTTCCTTTACTAAACTGTAAACTCTTTGAAAGAAACTTCTTACACACTTCTTTTATATTCCTCATAACATAGGCATACAGATATAGAAGTACTTAAGAAATAGTTGCTGACTGGCTGGGCATGGTGGCTTATGCCCATAATCCCAACACTTTGGGAGGCTGAGGCAGGTGGGTCACCTGGGGTCAGGAGTTCGAGACCAGCCTGACCAACATGGTGAAACCCCATCTCTACTAAAAATACTAAAATTAGCTGGGCATGGTGAGGTTTGCCTGTAATCCCTGCTATTTGGAAGGCTGAGGCACATGAATTGCTTGAATCCAGGAGGCGGAGGTTGTAGTGAGCCAAGATCATGTCTGGATGACAGAGCAAGACTCTGTCTCAAAAAAAAAAAAAAAAAAAAAAAAGAAAGAAAGAAAAGAAAAAGAAATAGTTGCCGACCACTAAGTCAATGTAGTAATCTTGGAGGGTTGGATCTTACATAGCATATATTTCTTGATTAACAATAAAAGAGAAAAGAATGAAGTAATATTTGACCCTAAAATATGTGAAAATCTTATAATTCTTAAGATATTATGGCTTATTTGCTCTTTTCTAGTTTTTTCTCAAAATCTTTTGCCCGACTCAATAGTATCTTCACCAAGCCATTTTAAAAAACAAAAATAGCATATTCTAACAATTTCTAAACTTTTTTCCATAAAATATATTTCAAAGTGATAAAATGGAATATATCTTATTAAATATTCTAATTGGCAATGTAATAAGTAATTACTAATTTTGGGTCAACTGATCTAATCTGGGGGAAGGTACTATGGAAAATAGCAAATCATACTCTATGATAGGAGACAAACACTTAAGGATTACTTGATTAAAAAAAAATTTATGTTTAAGAAAAACCAGGCCAGTTGATAGGTAAGCAATAGGAAAACCATCAGTGTTAAAGCTTTTTAAAAAAATCAAACAAGTACTTTTAAAGTGTTTTATATTCATATTAATTGGTTGAATTAGACTTGTTTTCTCTCAGCACTTTACCAATCTCTTCATACGGGTCTTCTGTTTAGAGAGCTATTCTTAATTATTATTTAGAGCTCTGATATATTTATTATTAAAAGCCAAATGAGATAATTTATCTTTAAATTAAAAACAAATTCTATTTTTAAAAATTAATGACCATGGGCATGGTGGCTTATGCCTGTAATCCCAGTACTTTGGGAGGTTGAGGCAGGGTGGACTGCTTGAGCCCAGGAGTTCGAGACCAGCCTGGGCAACATGGCAAAACCCTGTCTCTACAAAAAATACTAAAATTATCTGGGCATGGTGGTGCATGCCTGTAGTCCCAGTTACTTGGGAGGCTGAGGTGGGAAGGATTGCTTGAGCCTGGGAGGCTGAGGATGCAGTGAGCAGTGATCAAACCACTGAACTCCAGTCTGGGCAAAAGAACAAGACCCTGTCTCAAAAAATATATATATAAATATTTTTAAATTCATATTTCTTAATCTTTGTACTTCTTAATTATTGTCTCAGCAAATGAATGACATATTCCTCTCAAAGACTGAGGCAAATATTAAATATCAGTTTCTCATACTTTCCTAGAGTAGAAATGACCTTAAAACAAACATGAGGACTTGTGTCTACTACTAGATCCAATCCTCAAAGTAATATTATGGAGAACATATTGAAAGTATACAGTTTTTGGCACACTTACTCTTCCATTGAGACCCTCTGGGAATCCTTGGGCATTTTCTCCCCATTACAGGAGAGACAATATTTTTGAACCATTTCAGCTAACAACATGACATAAATATATTCACAGAAAATGAAAGCACGTTTTCTCCCACAGAGGAGCTTCAGGCTGCTGAGTCTGAGAAGTCCATGGCTTGCAGAGCTTAAAATCTGAAGCCCTGAGCAGCATCATCTAAGAAGCTGCTCTTGCCTCAGTTTGGGAACAGAAGCTGGGCAGGATTGTTCAGCCTCACTATGTGTCCTATTACAGAAAATTTGCCAGTGAAGAAAGGAGGAACGTGTTCTCTTTATTCCTTTAATCCTTCTTTACTCCCTTTTCATCATAGAAACGTTCACAATTATTCTAAGAGGCTACAGTTTTCAAATTTCTAATCCAGACCCTATTTTTCAGACATTTCTTTTTTCCTTTAAAATAGTAAGATATTAAAAAAATCAGTAACTTTTAACCTGATATATAGTAATTTCTTTGGAAGATATAATCAATCAACAATTAGTAAAAATGGATCCCTCAGTCCAATCTCCAGTCTTACAGAGAGTTCACTTTTTCTTTTATGTACAAAATATCAGAACAAAATAAATTCATATAAGAAGTTGTGTACATCTTACTTTTTAAAATCAAATTATAAGTCAATTATGGGATTTTATTCCAAAAACCTTCTTTATAATTCTGAGGACTCATGAAATAGGCTAGGTCTAGGTGTGTATGCTAAAATTTTGCACCTATCTTAACATGTCCTATATTTCTTCTCATATGTTTAACTGCAATCCCCAATTTGGCACTGCAAGGCAAGTGGAGGCCTGGGGTCTTGTAGGATTCAGTGGTGGTTGAACCGTTAGATAAGGTGACCCTTGAGGTGCTTTGCAACACCAAGACTATGACTCTTTAGTTTAAGGACTGACTAGGAATGTGGATGGGGAAAGACAGACAAAATACTTACGGCTCATTTGTGACAATGGATTCATATTCCTCCCTACAAGAATCTGACCCATTCTCTATTAAGCTCTTTGCAATCTCACTTCTGTCCTCCCTGTCACTATGCTGTGGCCAGGCTGCCTTATTTGGACACGGCAAGGCCAGAAATCAGGAAATGTGGAAAATGAGCATACACAGATCAGCAATGCTATAAAAATGGTTTTGCTGCTGGGAAGGTAAAAGGCCAAGGAGATTCCTGGGCTGCCTCAGCTCTGGTGATTAATGCCCTTATTCCTTGATGCTAATTACCACTGTTGGCATCCCAACACCATCAGCCTTGACTCTTGGCCAAGTAGTAGAGATAAAAGCTATTCATCCTTTAGTATGATATTTACTGAGAGTGAACGAAGCACAGGACATAAACCAGAAGTAGCTCCCAATCAGTGGTTTCGCTTGGAATAAAGCTAAATGAAGCATAAAAAGAGCAAGAGAAGGAAAATGTCACTTAACAACTCCCTAAGGGATACTATGTGGTACACTTATAAGTCTAAGGATATATACACTAATATGATATAATCAAGATTAATAGAAAAATGGAGGCCAATACACTTATCTGATAGACTTTCATTTCTTGAGTACTAAAAACCAAAGAAGAAAGGTACTAAACAAGAAGTTGATAGTGAGCAATGCGTACAGCCATGCATATGCATCAACTGGTACATTTTTCTGCCTAGACTTTTTGCAAACACACCTGGCCACCTGTCATTATTTTTAAGACACAAATAACAAACTGCTCTTGCAAACAGTTACTTGTGAGCACAGTTATCGGTTAAGGAAACAATTTTCTGCAGGTGTAAAAATTATATTTCTCAATAAGGAAAATTCGGGTCTAGTCAGTTTACTCATTAAGCCTTTAGAATTCAGCTTTGGCTTATTTTCTTTCGGTAGGATTCTTTCATTTTTGGTCCATGAAAGTTTAACCCTAAAGCAAGGAGTTCTCAAACTTTTTGGCTCCAGGACTCCTTTATACTTTTAAAAATTATTGAGGAACCCAAGGAATGTTTGCTTATATAGGTTATTTCTCCCAGTGTTTACTGCAATAGAAATTAAAACTGAGAAAAATTAAAATATGTATTAATTCATTTAAAGTAACAATTATAAAGCCATTACATTAAGCCCATCAAATTAACACAAATCACATTTTTATGAAAAATACTTCTGTTTTTTGAAATGAAAATAAGAAGAATGGCATTGTCTTACATTTTTGTAAATCTCTTTAATATCTGGATTAACAGAAAATAGCTGGATTCTCATATCCACTTTTACATCCAATCTATTGCAACTCAGTTATTTGGGTTGAAGTATATAAGAAAATCTAGCCTTACATGGATATGTAGTTTAAAGAGGGAAATGTATTTTAATAGCCTTATCAGATAATTGTGGATATTCTTTGATGCTACATGAAAACTCAACAAGAAGCTACTGCCGAGTACACTGTAGAAAGGGGGAGAAAGAATAACTTTAGGGCAAAAAAAAAACCTGACAAACATTATCTCAAACAAGTATGATGAACGTTAGCATCAACAGTTATAAGCCATGTTGACAGTATGAATCCTTGACATGATGTGATGAAAGTAGTACTTGATCTCTGTGGTCTATTCCCCAAAGACCATCATTCCAGTCTAATCATAAGGAAAACATCAGACAAATCCCAGTTGGGAGACATTTTACAAATACCTAACTAGTACTCCTCAAAACTGTCAAGATCATCAAAAACGAAAAGTCTGTGAGAAACTGCCATAGCCAAGAGAAGCCTAAGGAGACATAGCTAAACGTAATGTGGTATTGTGGAACAGAAAAAGGACATTAGGTAAAAACTAGGGAAATCCGAATAAAATATGGACTTTAGTTAATAATAATGTATTAATATTGGTTCATTAATTGTAACAGATATACCACACGAATGTAAGATGTTAATAGGGGAAACTAGATTAGGAGGTATATGGAAACTCTCTGTACTAGAGTCTTGATTTTCTATAAGCCCAAAACTGTTCTAAAAAATAGAATCTATCAAAAAATTTTAACTTGAAAGGAGGTAATTTTTAAACTGTTAGTTGCAATGTAGAAACTGAAATAGTATCAGTATACTTTTTGAATTCTGTTATATTAAAATCCATTAGTCTTTCCTGCACTTTAAGCGGATCTTTTGTCATGTATGATTTTGTAAGAGCACACATTGGTTATTGGAAAGTATTGGTTCATTGAGTTATGTAGATCTTCCAAATGTTGACACATTTAATTAAACAATTATCAAAACATTGCATGTGTTAATATCACCATCAATCTCATCTGAAAGATGTTTAAGAATTGGGAAGCTGTCAAGCTCATGATGGCAGAAACAAGTTTTCCAAAATTCTAATTTTCACTTGTTTGCTCAAATTTTATCACTGGCAACAAATATTGTCAGTTGTTTTCCTTGAAATGACAGTCTTATTTCATTCATTTTCAAGAAAATGTCTGTCAAACATTGTGAGAAAATGTCTGCCAAATCTGAATAACCATAGTTTGTCTGTCACTCAGTCTTCCAAGTAAAAACGGTATTCTCTGAAAATAGTGGCTAGTTCAGCTTGCAACTCAAACAATCGTACAAGTGCTTTTCCCCAGGACAGCCTTCATATTTGATATACAGCAGAAGTGTTTTATTACGTGTACCTTCACTTCATCACAAAGAATATTCAAAAGACATGTTCTCAAAATTGAGATTTAACAAAATAATTGTTACTGCTTCTTTAAGGATATTCTTAAATGGAACTGGGTTGTTTATTTATTTATTTATTTTTACTGTGAGTATTTGATCAGTGAAAAATATAGTATTTTTTGTGCTATTGCCTTGATTCCTGCTAAGGTGCCAGCAGTTTCACCTATCAGTGCTTCTGCATCATTACCGTAAATACTACCAGAGTGAAAAAGGCAAGAAGTGTTACAGAGAGTTTAGATTCCCAGGACCCCTGAAAGGGTCTCGGGGACCCCTAGAGGTCTATAAACCATAGTTTGAGAACCACTGCCTTCAATAACCATATTTCTGACTTCTCCACTACCCTTGGATTAAACCAAGTAGCTGTATCAAGGTAAGGAAAGGAAACTTGAAACCTCATGTCATGTCCACAGAGATGGATCTGCTTCATGTTCCTTGGCCACAGCTCTGATATGGAGGGAACGGCAGGGAACAAAGACCGCCCAAACATATTCTCCTCCACCCTCCCACACTTCTCTAAGGCAGCACTTCTCAACCTTTGTCATGGCAGGAAGAGAAAGTATTTTTATTAATAGGCAAAGGGATGAGGCTGCCTAAGGCTTGGGGCCCCTTGCCTGGAGCCACAAACCCTGGAGGTACAGCCTTCAGAAGAGCAGAGGGGCTCCTAGCTGGACTTCTCAGTGGGTATGCCAACACACATGAGTTCGGCAGGTCTGTACTAAGGTTTTCAACACAGAGGGAAGCTCTCAGGACTGGAGGATGTCTGTTCCCCATTCAGCTTCATGCTCCATAAAATTCTTAAAGCTTAGCTCAGATGTGAGAATTCACGAATTATCTGATTACACTTTATTTTTGTTGTTGTTATTTATTTATTTATTTATTGAGACAGAGTCTCTGTCACCCAGGCTGGAATGCAGTGGCGCGATCTTGGCTTACTGCAACCTCCACCTCCTGGGTTCAAACGATTCTCATGTCTCAGCCTCCTGAGTAGCTGGGATTACAGGTGCATGCCACCATGCCCAGCTAATTTCTATATTTTTAGTAGAGACGGGGTTTTGCCATGTTGTCCAGACTGGTCTTGAACTCCTGACCTCATGTGATCCGTCTGCCTCGGCCTCCCAAATGATTACACTTTAAGATAGAGTCCAAAGTATATTAAAGATTGAGGAAGAACTTGTCCATAACATCTTCAGATACAATGTACTGATTAAAAGCACAGAATCTGACTCCCAAACTACCAAGAAGTCCGAGCTCTGGCTACACCACTTATTAGCTGTGTGACCTTGGGAAGGTAACTTAACATCTTGGTGTCTCAAATTCTCTACCTATAAAATGGGGACAATATTAGTGCCTACCTATTATAAGTATCAAATGAGTTAATATATAAAAGCGCTTAGAATGATACCTGATGTGTGGCTACATTCGTTATTATTATTATGTGTGTGTTGCAGGGTCTCCTAACTCAGACTGCTGAACATGACATACTGAATTACAAATTTACAAAGAAAGAGAATCCAGGAGATACTAAGAGGCTAGATGTTAACCTGTAGGATTCCAAATCTGAGGAACTGTGCTTGGAACAGCAAGGGAAGAGGTGTGCAAACAGCAGAATGTGCCAGGCTTTTTCATTTTACTTATGGCTTATGTCAAGGGCTTCCAATCTAAATCTTCTTTTACCTTATCAAGACACAGGTAAGTTTCTGTATTATTTTTTTCCTTGGAAGGGGCCATGGCTCAAAAATAATCATTATGGACTGTTAACCAATCTACTCCTTGCCAAAGACTTTTTCATGATGGTATCAGGTGATTGGGCAGGTCTTGGGCTTCAAGAGCCTTCTAGAAAATTAGGATAGATGATCCAAAGCTGGGACTGTCCCAGACACACCAGATAGATGCCTGCTTCTTTACCTTAGGTTGTATGTGTTTTTATCTTTACTTAATGGTTTTTGGCAATTATTTAGCCTGGCTCATAATATCATTATAACTCATTAAGAGTTTTAGGCTACTTCTGAAGTTGAGGGATTTCAATTGTCCTCTTCATGCAAGAAATCAATATCTGAATTGCAGTTACAAAGTTGCAAAGCAATGCAAAATCATCATAACAAGAAAATATCACAAACAAACTAGGTACTTAAAAACTTAGCCCTTCCTCAAACATCCCTCATAGCTTAACACTGCGACCTAACCCCACTTATCACGTCAATGCCTGTTGCAGGTCATTCAGTGCTTGTGTAATGTAGTAAACACCCCACAATTACGGTCTAGATAAAGGGCAAACCTGTCCATGCAAACTCACTGACAAATGAAGATCTGGCCAACTTGGAGAAGAAAAAAAATTAACAAATAATAACATCACAAAGACTTCGAAAGAAAATAATTGACAAGGCTGGTCATGGTAGCTCACATCTGTAATCCAGCACTTTGGAAGGCTGAGGTGGGTGGATCTCTTGAGGCCAGGAATTTGAGAACAGCCTGGACAACATGGTAAGACCTCCATCTCTACAAAAACTTTTTTAAAAAACTAGCCAGGCATGGCGTGGTGTGCCTGCAGTCCCACCTACCGGGGAGGCTGAGGTTGGAGGATTGCCTGAGCCCAGGAGGTCAAGGCTGTAGTGAGCCATGATCATGCCACTGCACTTTCTCATTGTTTAATCTAAGAGTTTAGTTTGTAGTTGCTATTATAATCCACATTTTTGTCAAATAAGACAAAACAATTTATTTTTATAAGCATTATTTCATTTTTCAAGATAACGTCTCTATCAGTCTTCCCCATCACTCCCAGATAGTAAATAAACTGAAGATTTTGGTTCCTGATAAGTGGCCTTTTCCTGTTACTAAGACTCCTAAAACAATGAGCATATTTTTAAAATGTAGATAAAACTCAGTGTCTGCTCCAAAAGAGACCATCTTTGCCTTCCTCCCCCAAGATTCAACAGGCCTGTCTTTTCCCGTTCCCCACTGGGTCCTCTTCTGCAGAAAGTGGAGGAGCTTCATCTTTTGGATATACAAGATTCTTCTCAAGTTTATTTTTCTTGCAAAAATAAGTCAAACCTAAGTGGGATCCTTAATAGAATTTTGTCAGGAGATGTTAGGTTATCAGGACCTTAAAGACTGATCCAGGAGAGGTCTGAAAGGTCCATATCACCCAGAATGACTTTCACTAACAGAGATCAACATTACCACCCAGTTGGAGGATCCTCATTGATCCTAAACTTTACTGGTTCTGAAGTGCTAAATAATTGCTTTTTTGAGATGGAGTCTCGCACTGTCACCCAGACTGGAGTGCAGTGGCGCGATCTCGGCTCACTGCAAGCTCCGCCTCCCGGGTTCACGCCATTCTCCTGCCTCAGCCTCCCCAGCAACTGGGACTACACGCGCCCACCACCATGCCCGGCTAATTTTTTGTATTTTTAGTAGAGACGGGGTTTCACCATGTTAGCCAGGATGGTCTCAATCTCCTGACCTCATGATCCACCCGCCTCGACCTCCCAAAGTGCTGGGATTACAGGCGCGAGCCACCGCGCCAGGCCGTCACTAGCTTTTAAGAAAAGCACTCATAAAATGGCTGCAGGTATAAGTATTTTGTCTTTTCCCTTACTGAAAAGCAACTGTTCTTTAGTTACCTAAAAGTCAAGATAAATCAGAGACCAGCTAGAATGATAAATTAAGCATGTCAATCGAAAAATTATGCTTAAAATTATATCTAATTTGGATTTGCTTTCCTCAATATTTGCAATCAATAAATACATTGAATATCCACTGAGTACTGAGAATTCCAGATTTTTTTTTAATTCCAGATTTTTTAAAAGACAATTCATATCTATAATGAATCTTCAGTCAAGATCTTTCTCAGTTATATGAATGTGTGCATATACAGGTAAACATTTTTTCTCTGTTTAACATATTATTTAATATATAATATAGATGTCACAGTTATAGAAATTCACCTTCTTTGACCCTGGCCCTAATAGGTCCGATGTTATGGCAATATCAAATGGGCAATGAGTACAGGAGTGGAAATTCTTTTATGTGATGCTTCCTTGGATCATGATAGCATTATTTCATCTTCCTTTTTCCTAACTCTCACCTCAAATATTTTTCCAAAATCTCTTATGTTTGACTTTTACAAAACAGCCCCAAAACTGATTTTATTTTTGCTTCTAGCAACAGTTGACAGTTCTCTCTGCATTTCTAATTTTGCATTAGAGCCCCTCTAAGTGCAAATTTTGTGCCAATATCTATAAAAAGCACATAGCAAATACAGATAAGTATTTCCCTTAATGAGACTTTTAAATCGGTTCTGACTCTGTGAATGGTATTTTAAAATCTGAAATGGGCAGAGAGGAAAACATGAAGTATTTTAACATGTGAAAAGGCCAGTGAGTCTGGACGTGCCTGGATACTTACTCTCTCACACAGCTCTTCAAATGTGCAGTCGGCAACGGTTCCACAGGCTTTATTCAGGCACAGCTCTCTGCCTTGCACTTTTAGAATCCTTGGTCTAGTTACTATGGGAACATGAACAAAGACTCAATCTTGTCTGGATAATTACTATAAAATTCATCTCTTACAGATAGGAAATGCATAGCTTGATGAATAATAGCACATGATTCAACACATAAATTAGACAAAATGCTGATACAATGACTGCCACTTGAGCGTGGCATCAACCCATATACAGCAATGGAACTTATTAATTGGTCAGTGGAGATTGGGCATTGTGTTCTAAATGTATTCTCTTTCAAGAGAAATTAACTTACGTACAATCATTTTGTTTCTGAGCCAGCTCATCAAACAACTTATCCATGACAGCCTCCACATCAGCTTCACTTGTGCTACAGTGAAAAGAATAATAGAATATGAAATTAATAACACTTGAAGCCAACATCAAACAGCTGCCTGAGCCTGCTTAGCTTTTTGCCCATAAAAAAAAGAACAGGATGTTATGCTCTAAATACAAACATTAGATTTAGAATACACTTAAAAGCAGAGAATATTAACTCTCAGGTAGATGATTCTACCTTATTTGCATACACTGAAAGACTTCTGTGCTTCTAGCTGTTTCCAGTAATGAGACGATACAGGCAGAGTAAATCCATTAATACCATGTGTACACAATGAGAAGAAAGCTTCTGGCTCTCTCTTGCATGCAAAACAAGAGCAAATAGACAAGGCAGTCAAGCATCCAGCAAAGTATCCTTTGAAATCTCTACTGAGAGGGTACATGTGAAATTCAATATTGAAGCTGCATTTAAAAAAAATCAAGTCAAACCACTGACTGAGAGGATCAAACCTCTAGAATTAAATTACTACCTTCGAAATACCAACTTGATCTGCACATCAATAACTTTGTCAGACTTCTAGTATAAGGACAATTATAGACCACACAGTTTCTCTCAAAAGTCTCCGTGTTGGAAATTGAAGAAAACTCTCTCCTTCTGTGATGCCCACTGTTACAGCTACTACGAAGTTAGTCTCATCACAGAATCTTTTGTATTCTAATTAGAAATCACCATATGGTTTAGGGAACTCATATATAAATGTGATGATGCTATGGCCTTTTTCCTCTCACCTTTTTTTTTTTAAGAGGGGTGGTAAATTAACAGTCAATAAAATAACTGGCAGAAGAAATAAACTGTTAAAAAGAGCTTCAAGTAAAAATGTAAGTTTATTTCAACTCCACATACAAACTTTTACAGGATGACCTGCCAATACGCTTAATTTTGACACACAAATCACTCTTACGTAGTAGTGGAAGCAATTAAACTAAATTCTGGACATCCATCTTACTAAAGTCTTATTGAAAATTAGTATGACAGGTTATCTTTTATTTAGATTAAGCTTAAACTAAACAAATTCTCCCTTGCGATAATTATCAGGTGGTAGGCATTTAACACACAAGCACCCAATTCTTCAACTGTTCTAGAGCAAATGTCTTTAAAATGCAACAAAGCACATAGTTATTATGAAAAGTATGAAACTGTCACATTCCAAGTAATAACCACTCCACCTCAAAGGATGTTAAAAACATCATTTGCAATGGCCAACTTTGCAAGAGAAATGCTATTTGACTTCCATGAGGTCTGGTATCATATTCAAATAGAGCGGTATTAAAATAATGAAATGACACTATAGAAAGTAATTTTAGAGACAGAAACAATCTTAAAGGTAAAAGAAATCACACAAACCAATGTAAATGTCAATGCTCATGCCAAGCACATGTCTGTTTAGACATTATTCTTTAGAATGCATTTGGAACCAACATCACCTTTGGTGTATACAAGCAAAAAAACAAACAAACAAAAAGCTTAAAAGTGAGCTACTTTTTGAGCCCATATGGCCAAGACAATCTTAAGCAAAAAGAACAAAGCTGGAGGCATCATGCTAGTGAACTTCAAACTATACCACAAGGCTACAGTAACCAAAACAGCATGGTACTGGTACCAATACAGACACATAGACCAATGGAACAGAATAGAGATCTCAGAAATAAGACCACTCCTCTACAACCATCTGATCTTCAACAAACCTGACAAAAACAAGCAATGGGGAAAGGATTTCCTGTTTAATAAATGAATAAATAAATAAATGGGGAAAGGATTTCCTGCTGGGAAAACTGGCTAGCCATACGCAGAAAACCAAAACTGGACGCCTTCCTTACGCCTTATATAAAAATTAACTCAAGATGAATTAAAGGCTTAAATGTAAAACCCAAAACCATAAAAACCCTAGAAGAAAATCTAGGCAATATCATTCAGGACATAGGCATGGGCAAAGATTTTATGACAAAATCACCAAAAGCAATTGCAATGAAAGCAAAAATTGACAAATGGGATCTGACTAAACTAAAGAGCTTCTGCACAGCAAAAGAAACTATCATCAGAGTGAACAAACAACCTACAGAATGGGAGAAAATTTTGTAATCTACCCATCTGACAAAGGTTTAATATCCAGAATCTACAAGGAACTTAAACAAATTTACAAGAAAAAAGAAAACAAACAACCCCATCAAAAAGTGAGCAAAGGACATGAACAGACACTTCTCGAAAGAAGACATTCATGCGGCCAACAGACATATGAAAGAAAGCTCAACACCACTGGTCATTAGGGAAATGCAAATCAAAACCACAATGAGATAACGTCTCATGCCAGTTAGAATGGCGATTATTAAAAAGTCAAGAAACAACAGATGCTGGCGAGGCTGTGGAGAAATAAGAATGCTTTTACATTGTTGGTGGGAATGTAAATTAGCTCGACCATTGTGGAAGACAGTATGGTGATTCCTCAAGGATCTAGAACCAGAAATACCATTTGACCCAGCAATCCCATTACTGGATATATACCCAAAGGAATATAAATCATTCTATTATAAAGATAAATGCACACATATATGTATTGCAGCACTATTCACAACAGCAAAGACAGGGAATCAACCCAAATGCCCATCAATGATGGACTGGATAAAGAAAATGTGGTACATATACACTATGTAATACTATGCAGCCATAAAATGAATGAGATCACGTCCTTGGCAGGGACATGGATGGAGGATAATGCCAAAGCCATTATCCTCAGCAAACTAACACAGGAACAGAAAACCAAACACCACATGTTCTCGCTTCTAAGTGGAAGCTAAACAATGAGAACACATGGACACATGGAGGGGAACAACACACACCAGAGCGTGTCAGGAGCCAGGTGGAGGGGAGGAAGAGCATCAAGATAAATAGCTAATGCATGTGGGGCTTAATATCTAGGTGACGGGTTGATCGGTGCAGCAAACACCATGGCACACATTTACCTATGTAACAAATTTGCACATCCTACACATGTATCCCCGAACTTAAAATAAAATATATATTTTTAAAAAGTGAGCTGGCTGGGCGTGGTGGCTCACGCCTGTAATCCTGGCACTTTGGAAGGCTGAGTTGGGCGAATCATCTGAGGTCAGGAGTTCGAGACCAGCCTGGCTAACATGGTGAAACCCTGTCTCTACCAAAAATACAAAAAATTAGCTGGGCGTGGTGGCATGCGCCTGCAATCCCAGCTACTCGGAAGGCTGAGGCAGGAGAATCGCTTGAACCCGTGAGGCGGAAGTTGCAGTGAGCCAAGATTGCGCCATTGCACTCCAGCTTGGGCAACAAGAGCAAAACTCTGTCTCAAAAAAAAAGAAAAAAGAAAAAGTGAGCTGCTTTTTAAGGAACATAGCGAAAAGAGAGCAACACCACCCACTCGGTATGGTCTGCTGTCATTTAGAAAGTTAATCTTTCCTTAGGACAGGCACATTACTCAACATAGGGGGAAAACTGAATTCTGAAAACAACCAAGAAAGAAGACAGGCCTCCAAAAGCATATTTGGTGAATAAATAATTCCTTACAATCTTCCTCAGTGGTGATTTCTTTATTACTCTACGGTCTCATATATACTATATTATCAAAATGTGACTCACTAAACTTCAATCAGGTCACCTCTCCTAAGTCACCTGTGAAATTACAATACTTGATTTTCTATATAGTGAAATTACACGTGAAATATCACAAAATTATTTTATTATAACAGTGTCTTATAAGAATTCTATTATAGTCACTCAGAAGTTACAAAATGCAAAATAAAAAATGTTATTGGTGTAATCCAGGCGTGGTGACACATGCCTATAATCCTGGCACTTTGGGAAGCCGAGGTGGTCAGATTGCTTGAGGCCAGGAGTTGGAGACCAGCCTGGCCAACATGACAAAACTTTATCTCTACAAAAAATACAAAAATTAGCCGGCATGGTGGTGCGTGCCTGTGATCCCAGCTACTCAGGAGGCTGAGGCACGAGAATCCTTGAACCTGGGAGGTGGAGGTTGCAGTGAGCCAAGATCATGCCACTGGACTCCAGCCTGGGCTACAGAGGGAGACCCTGACTCAAAAAAAAAAAAAAAAAAGAAGAAGAAAGAAGGGAGGGAGGGAGGGAGGGAGGAAAGGAGGAAGGGAGGAAGGGAGGAAGGGAGGAAGGGAGGAAGGGAGGAAGGGAGAGAGGGAGGGAGACTGTGCCACTGCCCTCCAGCCTGGGCGACACAGCCAGATTCCGCCTCAAAAAAAAAAAAAAAAGATAGCTCGGTGAACAAGAAGCATATGTAAAATCATTCTTTTTTTACTAGTAATAACAAATGCAAAGTAAAATAATAAGATGCTATTCTTCTATCCAAATTAGCAGAGAGAAGGAAAAAGATAAACTATCCTAAGCAAAGAAAATGGACATTCGTTTAAAAAGATATTTTAAACTTTTTTGTTGTATATATTAAGGTGTACTACATGATGTTTTGATATACATAGTGAAATTACCACTACAGCCAATCAAATTGATATATCTGTCATCTCACAGTTACCTTTTGTGTGTGAGGAGTTGGGGGTGGTAAGAGCACCTAAAATCTATTCTTTCAGCAAATTTCCAGTATACAATACACTATTTTCAACTATAGTCCTCATGCTGTATATTTGATCTTTAGACTTAGTCATCCTTTGTAATTGCAACTTGCTACCTTTTGACCTACCTCTCCTCATCCCTTCCCCTTCTCCTCACTCAACCCCCCATCTCTGGTAACGACTACTCTATTCTATATTTGATTTCTCTGTTTCTAAGTATGTAACTTTTTTAGAAGATCCCATATACAAGTGAGATCTTATAGTATCTTTCTGTCTGTATCTAGCTTATTTTACTTAATATAATGTCCTCCAGTTTCATCCATGTTGTTGCAAATTGCAGGATCTCCTTTTTTAAGGTTGAATAATATTCCATTGTGTATACAGACCACAATTTATCCATTCATCCATCAATGGACACTGCGTTCCTTATAGACTTTTAAACATAATTCTTTCCCAGTATGCTTTGTTCCATATAATGACTCCAGAGGAACTTGGGAATACGAAAAGAGAAGAGTAAGCAAGTTTCGGAATGAAGCAAGAAGGCAAGAGGAAAACATGGTCCCATAATTATATTTCTTGTCGAAGTATCCTCTGGTGTAAATAGGAGGCAACATGTTTTCAAATTTTTAATAAGAACATGATGGATTTGGGAGGCCGAGGTGGGCAGATCACGAGGTCAGGAGTTCAAGACCAGCCTGGCCAACATAGTGAAACCCCATCTCTACTAAAAATACAAAAACTTAACCGGGCATGGTGGTGGGCACCTGTAATCCCAGCTACTTGGAAGGCTGAGGCAGGAGAATCACTTGAACCCAGGAGGGGGAGGTTGTAGTGAGCCAAGATCGTGCCACTGCACTCCAGCCTGGGCGACAGTGTCAAAAAAAAAAAAAAAAAAAAAGAAGAAGAACATGATAGAACATCAATTTAAATGAAACATTCTGAATTTAATTTCTATGGCCCAATACTATCTTAGGAGCGATGGGAGATCCAAGAGTATTGATAAAAACATATTTGCATCAGAGGTTTAGTCCAAGAAAAACGATCAGCTCCAGTCCTGGGGCCAGTGGTATTTAAGTTCAGTCTTTTACAGTGTCTCTGCCTTCATCGTAGTTCTGAAGGTTGAGAATTTGTGTTCTCATTAATTATTTCCAGAGGTTTCAAATCTCGCCCTCAAGAAAGATTCACTCACATTCACTACATTCCACTTAGTCACCTTTTAGGAAAATGATCAATTGAGAAGAGTTGAAATGATTCTGTCAGCATGTCCTCACCATTTCTCCCTCCTCGTGGTCGACCAAGATTCTTGTTTAATAGTTTATTACAAAGGATATCTTAAAGGAAATAAATACACAGCCAGATGAAGAGACACATACAATGAGCTCTGCAAGGGTCCTTAGCACAGGAGTATCTGTCCCCTTGGAGTTCGGCTGTGCCACCCTCCTAACACGTGAATGAGTTCTTGTTCATGTTCCTGTCAGTCTCCTCCTGTTCAGTTGTCTCAAACAACACTCTTATGTACAGCTGGGAGGAGTATAAAAATAGTACCAGATTTCAGGCAAACAGATGATATTTAATGAAAGTACTAAAAACGTTTATGTTTTTATGAAATATGAAACTCATAGGAATTTTACCTATGGACATAATAATGGTTAACTACTACAAGGGTGATCACTGTAATACTGTTCCTAGCACCACAAAAGTGAAAAAGAAATGTCCCACAAAGGGGAATTTGGTTAAGTACATTTGGATACACTTACACAATGGAACAGTAAGCAGTTCTGTAAGTGCAATATTTCCCTCTTGTCCTAGAATTACAATTAAGGCACAAAGTTGATGGTAGAGTGTTAAGTATCCCGCTACTTTCTAAACAGAACTGCCAGTGAGCCACCTAGTGCCAACAGCCACTAGGTCTAGACTTCTGCCCTCATGGTTATATAAGCAGTGCCACTTCTATTGCCACTCCTCCTCCACCATCTCCTGTTATACCCCACAACACAGTATCTTTATAAGGAGGGGGAAATGGAACAACAGTCACTAGCTTTTGGGTATAGTATGTGTGATAAGAGCCTTTCCCTCCCTTCCCCTTGGGAAAGAAGAGGATGATGACTTATCCTCCCCAAAGGCAAGTGATGGGGGAAGTGTTCTCTGAGAGAATAACTTGGAAATATTAGGGAGCCTAGAAGAAGGAACGACTGGCATTGCTTTCCTTACTTGGATGAGCAGAACCTTAATTGATGGGAAATCAGAAGGTGAGAGGTGGAGTACAGAGCCAAAATGAAGCAGACCAGTTCTCACCAAAGAACTCTCCAAAGGCTTGGCACTAGCAGATACAATCGAATATACAGGTGAGGAGTTAGGCTGCAAACAGGGGTATTTGTTTGAAAATAAGATAAAGACAGTTCCTTAGATTCTCTCCCTCTACTTGGATAGCCAGATTCCTGCCCTCCTCCACACCAGCAGAAACTGGCAAGTCTGGAATTCTAATTAGGGGGAAAAAGTCAGGCTGGCAGGACCAGGGGAAAGCAAAAAGAGAAAGCAGGTAAGTCTGCCTTTCTTGATGGTCCAGGACACATACTCCTCCTGTGCAAATAACTCACAATCTTCATGTGCCCAGCTATCACCAGACACTCGGTTGATAGAAAAATGCAAGTTAGTTCACTGCAACCTTGGCATTATCACTGCACAAAGCCCTCTTCAGCACACAGCACAAGTATCATCCTATAAAATCCCCAGCAAGCCTCTGTCTCCTTGCAGCTACCTCCTTTCTTGCTGACCTGCCTGTTGTACCCTTACAACATATTTTTATACCTTCTCTAATACATTTGCCTTTCTTTACCCACAACTGTCTTCTCTTCTTATCACTCACACCACCAGCCAGACAGTCATTACCCACAACAGTAAGTTTGGCAGCTGGGGTAGACTTAACAATGAAGAAAAAGGGAGAGATACCATACTGACAGCCTACATTAAAATTTTCTTTTCTTTTTTTTTAATGTCCCTTGAGCTGTATAAAATCCTACATATTAAATAGTGTAACTAACAACCTGTACCTTTTCAGCAACCAGAACCCTACCAGCAAAACTTCTATCCCAGGAATTAGACAGAAAGATTTACCTTTGGAGGAAACTGAACAGCCAAAGAAAGACTTACAGATATTCACATTTGGAGTTCTCCAGTGAAAAACATGACTAGCCACCTTATCACCCTCCAGTGAAGCCCACCAATCAATAAAACCTTGCTTATGCACTCAGAACTTCTGATCAGCTTTTTAATGCCTCATTCTTACATGTGAATGGACAACCAAGTATTTCCGCAGGTAAAAGACAAAGACCAAAATAAAGACATTTTTAAAAGGACCTTGGAGGAAGCAAAGAAAAAAATAAGAGAGCAGAAAGGGAAGAACACACTATAATATGCTTGGAGAGAATAAGATATTGCACCCATAAGAGAAAGAAGAATGCTGTAAACCAAAAGAACAACAAAGGCATAAGGAAGATCTCTAAATAGGACTGCTAGATCCAAAATGCAGGAAAAGGATTGAAAGAAAAAGTTGAGGTCATATGAGAAAATAGAACAAAAAGACCAAAAAAAAAAAAAAAAAAAAGGAAAATAGAAGAGAAAACAAAGGAACATTAGAAGATCAATTCACAAGGTTCAGTTCAATTCACAAAGTTCAGGAGGAGTTCCGGAGAATATGAGATGGGGTGGAGGGGCGGGGAGAAGAAAAGAATCAGAATAAAATTGACTTTCCTAGAACTGCAGGACATGACTTTCTAAAGCTGACAGGGTTCAATGAATACCCAGCACAAAGAATGGAAAAAAGCTCCATTCCAAGGCATATCCTTATGCAATTTCAGGAAACCAGGAACAAAGAGACTATTCTAAAAACTTCAAGAGGAAAAAACAGGTCAAATATAAAAGGTCAAGAAACAGATTCACATCCAACTTTGTAACAGCAATAATGGAAGCTTGAAGATAATGGTATAGTGTCTAAAATATTCTAAGAGAATATTACCGTGTGATAACCATGATTAGTCAAACTATTAATCAAGTAAAATAAATACATTTTTTGGACATGTGAGTTTTCAAAATATATATTTCCCATGTACCCTTCTCAGGATGATACGTGAGGGTGTGTTCTATTTAGAACAAGGGAGAGGAGTTCTGCTTCTAATAGGACCAAGTTGGCTCTGCTTCAACCAACCCTCCCTGTTGATAACAACTATATGTAAACTCTGGAAAAATATAAAAACAGGCATCTGAAGGCATGGGACAGTGGACAGAAGTGAACAGATTCTGGTGGGGTGCTGACATTTGGGAGAAGGGATAAATATGGGGTTACCCAGTCTTACAGCTTTCAGACTGAAGACAGTGCAGTCAGTACTGCTCAGGTCAACTAAAACTCCAGTAGAAAACCTGCAGTCCTTTTGACATGAATAACCAGAGGAAAGTTGAAAGTTGGGGAATCCCAGAAAATATGTTCCCAAATTCCCAATAGATATTAATCTTAAAAAAAATCCTGAAACCATTTAAGTTATTCTGTATTTATTACATTTTATGTGTTTTCAAACAATAATGCATGCCCATAATAATAGTGAATCATTTCTCTACCATAGGGTTATACTCAGTAGTTTTCTGTAAAATAACAGTATAATAATAAATGCATGGCTTATCACTATTATAAATCAATGTACTGTAACAAGATTATATGTTGCAATAACATGTAAAAGTGATCTCTACCTGATACAGACATGTAAAGTGGAAAACATAAGACCATTAACACAAAAAAAATGCTAAGTAAAAATTACTTTAAAATGTAAGTACCCAGTAGCTCACACCTGTAATCCCAGCACTTTGGGAGGCTGAGGTGGGTGGATCACCTGAGGTCAGGAGTTTGAGACCAGCCTAGCCAATATGGCGAAACTCCAATTCTACTAAAAATACAAAAAACTAGCTGGGTGTGGTGGCGGGGGCCTGTAATCCCAGCTACTCGGCAGGCTGAGGCAGAATCATTTGAACCCGGAAAGCAGGAAGTTGCAGTGAGCCAAGATCGTGCCATTGCACTGCAGCTTGGGCAACAAGAGCAAAACTCCACCTCAAAAAAAAAAAAAAAAAAAGTAAGTACCTCAAATATTTAATATGTAAAAGTTATTATTTTTAAAATTAAAAACTTCTGAAACACAATAATTACCCTATCTGACAGTCCTGATCTTTGCTGGTTGACAAATATTCTAGACATAGGAAAATTCTTTCATTTTGCACTGACATTGGTCAAATCTCTAAATAAGAGTGCATCCTAAATCAACTTCAAGTTGGGTATAAGTACATATTGCTTCATATAGGCTCATTTCCGTTATTCACATGTATGTGACTTCTCTCACTCAATATTATGTTTGTGAGATTCATCTATATTGATGTGTGTAGAAGTAGTTTGTTTATTTTTGTCACTGTATTGTATTGCATAAAAATACCACAATTTATTATCATTTTACTGGTGATGGGTGCATTTGTCTGCTAGGGCTGCCATAACAAAATACCACAGACTGGGTGGCTTAAACAACATATATATATATATATATATATATATATATATGTTGCTTAATATATATATGTTGTTTAATATATATATTAAATATATACATATATATATATTTTTTTTCTCTCTCACAGTTCTGGAGGCTAGAGGCCAAGATCAAGGTGCTGCCAGGATCGATTTTTGGTGAGGGCTCTCTTTCTTGCAGATGGCCGCCTTCACTATGTCCTCACATGGCCTTTCTTTCCTCTGTGTGCACGCACTCCTGGGGTCTCTGCCTTTTCTTATGAGAACACCAGTCCTATTGGATTAAGGCCCTATCCTTATGACTTCAGTTAATCTTAGGTACCTCCTTAAAGGCCCTATCTCCAAATATAGTTCCACAGGGGTAAAGGCTTCAACCTGTGAATTTTGGGGGACACAATTCAGTCCACAACAGTGAGCATTTGTGTAGTCCACATTTTGGGGATACTGTGAATAGTGCTACTATGAACATTCTAGTACATTCCTTTTGGTAAACTCATATATACATATCTGTTGGGCATACGGCTAGAATTGCTGCTTATGGGGTATACCTATGTTCAGTGTAGGAGATGTTGCCAGTTTTCCAATTGGTTGTAGCAATTTATACTCCCACCAGCAATACAAAAAAAGTTCCATTTTCTCCACGTCCTTGCCAATACTTGGCATTTTCCATCTCTTCCATTTTAGTGATTATGGTGGATAAATTATAAATGACTTCAATATAAGTTGCCTCAAGTTTATTTTTTAACAAGGATGGGGCATAAAAACACAAATATAATTTAATTAACAAAAGACTTAATCCATAGTGTAGTGACTCATGCCTATAGTCTCAGCTACTAGGGAGGCTGAGGCAAGAGGATCACTTGAGCCCAGGAGTTTGAGGCCAGCCTGGGCAACATAGTGACACTTTAAAAAAGTGTCACTATGTTTTAAAGTGTTAAACATAACTCTTTAAAAAAGTTAAAGAACTAATTAATTAAAAATTAAAAATAAACAAAAGAGTTAATCTAGAAACATTTTCTCAATTGTCATGATACACATAAAATTTTAAAACCCGTGCTTCAAGATATCTTCACTTTCTAAAGTAGGAAAATTTAAGAACACAACTTTATTGTAAAAACTTTAGCAGCAGCAGCAGCAGCAGTGACTCTATGACTCTAGGGCCCTCTTGTTAGTTCTGTAGTGAAACCATTTAAAAAGATAGTAACATTACCTTACACTAAAAATCTCTATTCAGAAATATATCCATGCTTGTGAGGCTCTAAAGAAGGACCAGGATTATCTCATTTTTAAAAATCTGGTATTTGGGACATAAGACCTAAGGTCAGCAACAAGCCTATATGAAAAACAAATGTACAAAAAAATACGCAAGGATATAGATTATATAAAAATACAAACAGTGATTACAATTAAACTCAAACTGTAAACATAATTGAAAAATATTCCAGCCTAACCAGTAAAATTTGAGGAAGTAGAGACATCTGGTAGTCAACAGTAGTTGTATGGAAAGACCACAGCATGAAGACGGCACTAAATTTAACATGATTTTTTTTTCAGTGTAAATAAGGAGCTAAATTTAGAGTTTTCTTTTGGGGCTACAAGAATATAATGTCACATAGCATAGAAGAAAATATCCCGTTCAACTTCGTATAATTCCATTTTAACCACAAAGAAGAGTATCTTGAGTAATAGTGACCTGGGTAGCACAAAAATGATCAGGTGGAAATAAATAAATAAAGTTCAGATGCTATAAATCATCTCCCCTTTCTTCTCCTAAGGAGAGACAGACACTGAGTAATGATAAAGAATTTAAGTGACTTCCTTTCATTCCTGTGAAACAGCTCCATTCTGAGTAATTGCCCCATCAGTGGGATGCTACTATAAAGTAGGCCTTTGTGCAGATAATGTAAACAAGAAAGTCTACCCACAGATAATCAAAAGCTGATCACAGTAAAGAAACTGAAGTCATTTCTGATGAAGAAGCAGAGTCACTCTTTTCAAGCATTTTTTTGTTTTTTGTTTTTTGAGGGGAGGGGGTTGGGAGGTAGGGTTGAGGAGCAAAGCTCAACAGAAGATGGGCTCTTTTTTCTTTTGTTGTGCATGCCCTGATAAAACCCATCCATTTCATTGCTTCTGTCACCTTTTGTTAAACTCAGAAACTGCAGCAGAGGGGCAGGTTTCTATTTTCTATTGAGTAGTACCACTGTGTCTTTAAGTCAGAAAAACCCTGGAATCGACCACTGTTCAGTTGCCAGGAAATTTGGCATCAACTCCTACAGGAATCCTGTGAGTACAGTACCCTGGATGAAAAGCCTGAGTGCTTTGGGAGTATGAGAATCATGATTTATTTTTCCATATTAAATTAGTGAACAGAGAGGAAAGTAATCAAGTCATTTCCATTTTGAGAAAATTTCTACAGCTAAAATCAGGCATTCAACATAAAACTTAGACTCAAAGAAACAGAACATGTCAAAAAAGACCTTATTATTGCTGGATCATTTGAAATTCTCAACAAAAATTCCAAAACACTTAGGGGTTTCTGGAAGAGGGTCACGCATGAATTTAAATGGAAATTAATTTCTTCAAGAACCTCCTACTTCATTAGGATTGACTCAAGGGAACAGAATGCTACCCACACTTTGCTTCTTTATCCCTTTTCAAAAATCAACAGCTTGTTAAGGTATCAACAAGTAGAATAGGGTTGGCTTTCCTTAGTCCCTCTCTCTCCATGTTCTCTATTCCAGAGAGCCAAAGTTGATTCGACGCAGAAATTTCCCCTTCCTCTTAGAGTTCTTTGCCAAACTTCCCTGGCAGTGAGCCTTCTCACTCTACTGATTGCCTGCGCATTCATGCTGTACAGCTCTTTGTCCTCATACCAAACATAATCTGGGGCTGGAGGCAGGTCTAAAATTAAGTTGGTTTATACTCGCCTTAATATAAAACAGACTTGGTTGCATTTCAAATCCTCTAGGTTTGTTTTACATAACGAAATCAGTTGTTAGAATGGATTTTGTCTGAGTATTTATCTTCTCAATCACTCAAAGGCTTAACTGACTGTTCAGAGATCCATTTCAGTCTCTAAATTTCCCACCCTTCTCAATCACCTGGAGAGTAACTTACCTGGTTCCATTAATCTTGACCTGTACATTATGCAGAAAGTGGTATCTAGCACCTTTAGCTCTCAAATTCCGGACCTTCACCTCCTCTTCTCAGCCACAAACTCCCATATAACATTTCTATCAAATCTATATATTGTATTTTTCCTCAAATAAATCAGTGCCATAACATCTAGAATTGCAACTTGGTAGATATAAAAATACTTCTTTTTAAAATGGAATTTCAGGAAGGCTATAATGACTGAAGATTTAAAAAAAAAAAAAAAAAGAGGGAGAAGAAGTTGGAGAGTAAAAAGCTCTAACTCCTCTTCAGGAGAAAAAGATGGTCACATCCACTTGGGAAAGAGAGGCCAGAGGCCAGGGAATTTTTTTTTTTTTTTTTCTGACAGAGTCTCATTCTGTCACCCAGGCTGGAGTGCAGTGGCATGATCTCAGTTCACTGTAACCTCTGCCTCGCAGGTTCAGGCAATTCCCCTGCCTCAGCCTCCTGAGTAGCTGAGATTACAGGCATGCACCACCATACCTGGCTAATTTTTGTATTTTTAGTAGAGATGGGGTTTCACCATGTTGGCCAAGCTATCTTGAACTCCTGACCTCAAGTGATCCACCAGTCTCAGCCTCCCACAGTGCTGGGATTACAGGCATGAGTCACCGCACCCGGCTGAGGCCAGGGAGTTTTAATAGCTAAAAATGAACATAGCAAATAACTAAAGACCTAGGGTTTTTGCCAGATCAGCTTTTCTTATGCAGCAGATTGATCTTCAGTTATAACTGTGATCTATTTGGAGATGAAATTATGTAATGAAAATTCTAAGGAAATCTAAAAACCCTCTTCTGTATTTTTATATGTATAAGAATACATATTATCTACTAATATACACATTATATATATACACAATTATTATTTACACTCTACTAGATGACTGTGGCCATACAATTGAATATTTTGTCAATGTGTTTAGCTGGATATAGTGGGCCAGCTCTATTCAGGTTCTCCTGCTGGAAAACAAACACTATTCAATAAAGGAATAGGAGATAAAAGGCATACTAAACTGACTGGTGGAACCTGATACTGAAGTCTATATTAGATGGACTTCTTTTGTTGCTGTACCACTTTATAGGTGCTGTTTCAAATAGTGAAATTAATTTCTAATTCAGTAGTTTTTGAGTTAATGCAAGATTAATTAATAAAGATTTAGAAGGACATCTAAATTATACCAAATGTACAATTTTGTGATTTGGGGGTGGTTGGTTGGTTGGTTTGTTTGTTTTTTGAGACAAGGTCTCACTCTGTCACCCAGGCTGGAGTGCAGTGGCACAATCATGGCTCGCAGCATCCTCGACCTCCTGGGTTCAAGCAATTCTCCCACCTCAGCCTCTCAAGTAGCTGGGACCACAGATACACAACACCAAGCCCAGTTAGTTTTTTTTAACCTTTGTAGACATGAGGTCTCTACATGTTGCCCAGGTTGGTCTCAAATTCCTGGGCTCAAGCAATCCACCCATCTCAGCCTCTCAAAGTGCTGGAATTATAGGCATGAACCAATGCACCCAGCCTTTTATGATTTTTTTTTTCCCTTTTTTTGAGACAGAGTCTCGCTCTGTTGCCCAGGCTAGAGTGCAGTGACACAATCTCGGCTCACAGGAAGCTCCACCTCCCAGGTTCACGTCATTCTCCTGCCTCAGCCTCCCGAGTAGCTGGGACTACAGGTGTCTGCCACAATGCCCGGCTAATTTTTCTGTACTTTTAGTAGAGACGGAATTTCACCATGTTAGCCAGGATGGTCTTGATCTCCTGCCCTTGTGATCCGCCCACCTTGGCCTCCCAAAGTGCTGGGATTACAGGTGTGAGCCACCGTGCACTGCCAGACTTCCGTGATTTTCAATAGACATAAAAAAATTTTTTTAAACAGTCTACTTGGGCTGGGCACAGTGACTCATGCCTGTAATCCCAGCAATTTGGGAGGCTGAGGCAGGTGGATTGCTTGAGGCCAAGAATTTGAGACCAGCCTGGGCAACACAGTAAAAACCAATCTCTGCCAAAATAAATACAAAAATTAGCCAGGCATGGTGGCACGTGCCTGTAGTCCCAGATACTCAGTAGGCTGAGGTGGGAAAATGGCTTCAGTCTAGGAGAAGGAGGCTGAAGTGAGCTGAGATGGCACCACTGCACTCCAGCCTGGGCTACTACTGAGTCAGACCTGGTCTCAAAAACAAACAAACAAACAAACAACAAGAAACAGCCTACTGGATCATGTCCTATAAAATACAAAACAAAAAGTTGTTGTTTTGTTGTTGTTTATAATATACAGCTATAAGTGTACAACAGGGCTTTACTCATTCATAAAATATCAACAGGAGTTCTTATGACAAAGATACTACTGTGCATCTACTTTTGAGAACCAACTATATTTCCCCACCACAGAGCCCTTTCCCCTCCCAGGTGTTCTTTGAGCACAGATTCATTACCATTACTGATCAGCTACTTATCAAAAACATATAGCAACACACAATGCTTTGATTTGAATCTGAGACATTTCGGTTTGAATACTTTGTATTTCTCATAGAAATAAATAGTTCTTCACTAAGAAAGTAACAAAAATACAATGAAAAAAATTATTGAAAAAATTAAAATGTTATTAAAAAGTCAGATTTAGCCCCAGCCACATGAGAGGGGCTGAGACAGGAGGACTTCCGTTGTTGTTGTTGTTGTTGTTGTTGTTGTCGTCGTCGTTGTTGAGACGGAGTCTCGCTGTCACCCAGGCTGGAGTGCAGTGGTGCGATCTCAGCTCACTGCAAGCTCCACCTCCCGGGTTCACGCAATTCTCCTGCCTCATCCTCCCAAGCAGCTGGGAATACAGGCGCCCACCACCATGACTGGCTAATTTTTTTTTTTGTTTTTGTTTTTGTATTTTTAGTAGAGATGGGGTTTCACCATGTTAGCCAGGATGGTCTCGATCTCCTGACCTCATGATCCTCCCGCCTTGACCTCCCAAAATGCTGGGATTACAGGTGTGAGCCACCGCGCCTGGCCAGGACTTCTTGAGCCCAGGAGTTTGAGACTAGCCTTGGCAACAGAGTGAGACCTTGTCTCAAAAAATCAAAAAACAGAAAACACTTAATGTAAAAGAAAGCAGTAAAGGAAGAATAGACGAGTGGAAATGAACAGGAAACATAAAGAAAACAAAAAGTAAAAAGCAAATGTAAATTTAATTCCATCTATAATAACATAATTTGCAAATGTATTAAACAATTCAATCAAAAAGCAGAGATTGTCATACTGGATAAAAAAAGACCCAAGTATATGCTGTCTATAGGAGACAGGTTTTAGATTCAGAGATACAAATAGGTTCCTGATGTTTTTCTATTCTCTATTTCATTAATTTCTACTAATCTGTATTATCTATGTCTCCTTTAAACTAAGGGTTCCCTATCCATCTCTGTCTCTTTTTCTTATTTATTTATTGAAGAAGCAATTGATTTATGTCATTTAAAATTGCGTCTTGATAAAGCTATAAAAAAAATTTTTTTAAATAAGTATAATACCCTATCACACCTAACAAAGTTAACAATAATCCTCAATGTCATGAAACATCCTGTAGTATTTGTATTTTTTATTGTGCTGTAGCTTTTTTTTTGTTTTGTCTTTGTTTTCATTCTTACAGTTTGTGTGTTTCAGGATCCACATAAGGCCCATGTACTATAATTGGTTGATATATTTCTATATCTCCTTTAAACTAAAGGTTCCCTATCCATCTCTCTCTCTTTTTCTTATTTATTTGTTGAAGAAGCAATTGATTTATGTCATTTAAAAAATCTACAGTCTACATTTTATTGGATGTATTCCTGTGATGTTATTGAACATATTCCATTGCCCCTATATTTCCTGTAAATGGATAAAATTCAGGTTTCATTTTGTAGCAATTATTATAGAATTTGTGATCATTAACTAGATCCATTAAATTATGAATGTTTTACAAAATGGTGATATTCTAATTCTATTCTAATTCTCTCAACATTTTTTCAATTGCTACCTAGAAAACTTTTATAAAGAGAAGCTTCCCCTCCCTCATCAACTATTTTGTTATACTATGGATCAGTTATTTTAAAACAGGCAGGAAAAAATACTTGATTCTTTCCTTTTATTTACCAATTTTTCAGAATAATGGTCTAGACGCTTCCACTTCTGGCTATGATGGGAATAACAGGGCCCAGAGTTACCTATCTGCCTTAAACAACTAGAAACAATCTAAAATATATGAAACAATGGTTTGCAGACACTGAATAACAAAAAGCACAGTACAGCGATCCCCAGGGAAGGGAAACAAATCAGTTTAGCCTCAACTTACTGCCTGGTGAGTTTCCAGACTTCAGGAATAGGGACACAAACACAGCTCAGCATTTGGGAGGTTGAGAAAATGGAATTCAGCATTTGGGGAGGCTAGGGCAGCTAGAATTTGCAAGGTATAATACTGGAAAAAAAGATATAGAAACAGAAGTCCAGTGATCTGCAGAGGGCTTCCCTGAGTCTTTAGCTGAGTACTAAACTGTGTATGCATAAGAAGCAACTACTTCAAATGGGCAGGTTGGAGGTGACCCACTGGAATCACAAAGCATTACCCCTGGAGCTCATAAATGGCCAGGAATAGTTCATGTTCCCCCTGGTCAGAGGAAAGTCCTACTAAAGCATAGGGTATCAGGTGGAATTCTCAGAAGCGTATTGCTTCAGGAATAATTAGCCCTAGAATAAAGGCACTCTGGTTCTACTTTACAAAGCCTAGCCTCAAGAGGATAAAATTGTTTCCAAGTAACTTAACTGTGTCCCAGAACAAAGTCTTAAAATACTAAAAGGAATACAAAAAACTCTAGTACCCAACAATATAAAATTCACAATATCTGAAACCCAATTAAAAAAGCATGAAAAGCAGGAAAATCAACTCATAAAAAGGACAAAAATTGATCAATAGAAACAGACCCAGAAATGACACAGATGATAGTATTAGTAGACAAAGACATTAAAACTGCAATTATAAATATGCTGCATATGCTCAATAAGGTAGAGGAAGGCATGAGTATAAGAACAAACAAAGAAGATATAAAAAAAGAAACCTCCCCGGCATGGTGGTGTGTGTCTGTAGTCCCAACTATTGAGAGGCTAAGGTGGGAGAATCTCTTGAGTCCATGAGTTCAAGACCAGCCTGGGCAACATAGCAAGACCTTGCATTTTAAAAAAGAAAAGAAAAAAAAAGGGAAAGAAACCCAAGTTTAGCTTTTAAAAAGGAAAAACACCACCCCTAACACGGACAAATACACTGGATTATAATTAATAGCATATTAGACATTGCAAAAGAAACTACCCAAAATGAAACACAAACACAGGAAGAAAAAAAGAATGAAAAAAGTGAACAGAGCATCAGTGAGCTGTGGGATAATATAAAGAGGCCTAATATAAGTGTAACTGGAGTCCCAGAAATTGAAGAGGAGGGGAAGGGATGGGGAGAAATTGTAAAGAAATAAGAGAAAATTCTCCAAATTAACTGAAAACTATAAACCCACACATCCAAGAAGCACAACCAAATCCAGGCAAAAGAAACATGCTAAAAACCACACCAATGCATATCATAATAAAACTGTTTGAAACCAAGATAAAAATAAAATTGTAGAAGCAGCCAGTGATAAGACTTATGTCCTTATGTAGAGAAGGACAAAGAATGCCAGTAGATTTTTCATGAGAAACAATGCAAGCCAGAAGAGGAGAAAGCAACATCACTAAAGTACTATAAGAGAAAAAGTGAAGGAAGGAAGAAAGTGAGAGGAAGGAAGGAAGGAAAGGGGGAAGGAAGAAAGGAAGGCCAGCCAGCCTGTCAGCCTAGAATTCTCTAGCCAGCAAAAATCTTTCAAAAATAAAAGCAAAACAAAAACTTTAATATGAGAAAATTCATCACCAGCAGACCACTACTATAAGAAATGTTAAACAGAGTCCTTTAGGAAAAAGAGAAATTATATCAGGGGGAAATTTCAATCTATATAACAGAATGAAGAGTACAAGAAATAGTAAATACACAGGTAAATTAAAAGACTTTTTTCTTAACTCTCTCACCACTCCTATTCAACATAGTGCTGGAAGTTCTGGCCAGGGCAATCAGGCAGGAGAAGGAAATAAAGGGTATTCAATTAGGAAAAGAGGAAGTCAAATTGTCCCTGTTTGCAGATGACATGACTGTATATCTAGAAAACCCCATCGTCTCAGCCCAAAATCTCCTTAAGCTGATTAGCAACTTCAGCAAAGTCTCAGGATACAAAATCAATGTACAAAAATCACAAGCATTCTTGTACACCAATCACAGACAAACAGAGAGCCAAATCATGAGTGAACTCCCCTTCACAATTGCTTCAAAGAGAATAAAATACCTAGGAATCCAACTTACAAGGGATATGAAGGACCTCTTCAAGGAGAACTACAAACCACTGCACTATGAAATAAAAGAGGATACAAACAAATGGAAGAATATTCCATGCTCATGGGTTGGAAGAATCAATATCGTGAAAATGGCCATACTGCCCAAGGTAATTTATAGATTCAATGCCATCCGCATCAAGCTACCAATGACTTTCTTCACAGAATTGGAAAAAACTACTTTAAAGTTCATATGGAACCAAAAAAGAGCCCGCATTGCCAAGTCAATCCTAAGCCAAAAGAACAAAGCTGGAGGCATCACACTACCTGACTTCAAACTATCCTACAAGGCTACAGTAACCAAAACAGCATGGTACTGGTACCACAACAGAGACATATATCAATGGAACAGAACAGAGCCCTCAGAAATAATGCCACATATCTACAACTATCTGATCTTTGACAAACCTGACAAAAACAAGAAATGGGGAAAGGATTCCCTATTTAATAAATGGTGCTGGGAAAACTGGCTAGCCATATGTAGAAAGCTGAAACTGGATCCCTTCCTTGCACCTTACACAAGAATTAATTCAAGATGGATTCAAGACTTACATGTTAGACCTAAAATCATAAAAACCCTAGAAGAAAACCTAGGCAATACCATTCAGGACATAGGCGTGGGCAAGGACTTCATGTCTAAAACACCAAAAGCAATGGCAACAAAAGCCAAAATTGACAAATGGCATCTAATTAAACTAAAGAGCTTCTGCACAGCAAAAGAAACTACCATCAGAGTGAACAGGCAACCTACAAAATGGGAGAAAATTTTTGCAACCTACTCATCTGACAAAGGGCTAATATCCAGAATCTACAATGAACTCAAACAAATTTACAAGAAAAAAACAAACAACCCCATCAAAAAGTGGGCGAAGGACATGAACAGACACTTCTCAAAAGAAGACATTTATGCAGCCAAAAAACACATGAAAAAATGCTGATCATCACTGGCCATCAGAGAAATGCAAATCAAAACCACAATGAGATACCATCTCACACCAGTTAGAATGGCCATCATTAAAAAGTTAGGAAACAACAGGTGCTGGAGAGGATGTGGAGAAATAGGAACACTTTTACACTGTTGGTGGGACTGTAAACTAGTTCAACCATTGTGGAAGTCAGTGTGGCGACTCCTCAGGGATCTAGAACTAGAAATACCATTTGACCCAGCCATCCCATTACTGAGTATATACCCAAAGGACTATAAATCATGCTGCTATAAAGACACATGCACACGTATGTTTGTTGCGGCACTATTCACAATAGCAAAGACTTGAAACCAACCCAAATGTCCAACAATGATAGACTGGATTAAGAAAATGTGGCACATATACACCATGGAATACTATGCAGCCATAAAAAATGATGAGTTCATGTCCTTTGTAGGGACATGGATGAAGCTGGAAACCATCATTCTCAGCAAACTATCGCAAGGACAAAAAACCAAACACCACATGTTCTCACTCATGGGTGGGAATTGAACAATGAGAACTCATGGACACAGGAAGGGGAACATCATACTCCGGGGACTGTTGTGGGTTGGGGGGAGGGGAAAGGGACAGCATTAGGAGATATACCTAATGCTAAATGACGAGTTAATGGGTGCAGCAAACCAACACAGCACGTGGATACATATGTAACAAACCTGCACACTGTACACATGTACCCTGAAACCTAAAGTATAATAATAAAAATAAAAACAAAAAAAAAATAAAAATCTCTTTAAAGGATTATTGACTGTTTAAGCAAAAGTAATGACAACGTATTATGGAGTTTATAACCTAAAAAGATAATAAAGTACTGTATATAATAATATTATATAATAAAATACACAATTACATAATAAAATAACAAAAAAGAAAATAAAAGCACAAAGCCGAGGATAGTAAAAATGGAAGTATACTATAGGTTTTTATGTTATACATCAAGTGTTATACTCTTACTTGAAGGCAAACTATGATAAGTTAAAGGTGCTTATGCTAAGCCCTAAAGTGACTATTAAAAGAAAAAAATCAAGGAGGTATAGCTAATAAGAGGTAAAAGGGAATCTTAAAAAAAATAACTAATATGAAGTCAGAAAAAGAGGGAAATTGGAAAAAAGAACAGATGGGACAATAGAAAACAAACAGCAAACAACATGGATTAACTTTGAAAACATTACGCTAAGTGAAAGAAGCCAGGCACAAAGACCACATCTTATTGTATTAAACTGGTAAGAACAGATACTACACTTGATCTTAACCAAAAGACTGAGAAGTAATATACATCATACATACAGTGGTACATTACTTAACAATGGTGATACGTTTTAAGAGTGTTGTTAGGTGATTTTGTCATCATGCAGACATGATAGAGTATACTGACACAAACCGTGATGGCATAGCCTGCTACACACTTGTGCTGTACAGTATAGCCTAATGCTCCTAGGCTATAAACCTATACAGCATTTTACTGTACTGAATATTGTAAGCAACTGTAATATAATGGCAAGTATTTGTGTATCTAAACATAGAAAAGATACAATAAAAATACAGTATTATAATCTTATGGGACCACCATCATATCTATGCTATGGTCCATCATTGGCTAAAATATTACTATGCAGTGTATGACTATATTACATCTTATGTGATTCCATTTATATGAAATATATAAAATAGGCAAATTCCATAGAGAGAGAAGGTAGATTGGCAGAGGGTAGAGGGGTGAGAGGTATGACTGCTAATGGTTATGGGTTTCTTTCTGGGGTGATAAAAATGTTCTGAAATTAGATAGTGGTGATGGTAGTACAACTCTAAATATACTAACAAACCACTGAGTTATAGACTTTAAAAGGGTGAATTGTATCTCAATAACTTTTTTCTAAAAAGTACAAAAAAAAAGTAGCAAGATAGTATATTTAAACCCAGCCATATCAACAATCAGATCAAGTGTAAATGGTTTAAATATCCCCAATTAAAAGAAAAAGATTGTAAGATTGCATAAAAAATAAATACTCAAATACATGTTGTCAACAAGAAACCCATTTTAATATAAAGACACAGATAGGCTGAAAGTAAAAAGATGAGAAAAGATATATCATGCAAACACTAATTTTAAAAAAGCTGAAGTGGCTACATTAATATTAAGCATAGTAGAAGGAATATTACCAGGAATAATGAGGTTCATTTCATAATGATGAAGAGGTCAATTCATCAAGAGAACACATCAATCCTAAACATTTATATACCTAATAATAGAGCTTCAAAATACATGAAGCAAAACCAGACAGAACTGTAAGAGGAAACAGAAAAATCCATAATTATACTTGGAAATTTCAGCACCTCTTTCTCAATACTTAATAGAAAAAGTAGACAAAAAATCAGTAAGAATATAGGAGACTTGAACAACCCTGTCAACCAACTTGACCCAATGGCATTTAAAGTACACACTACTAACAATAGCAGAATACATAATCAAGTGCATGAGAAACCTGTTCCAAGATGCATCATATTCTGGGCCATAAAGCAAGCCTCAATAAATTCAAAAGGATTCAAATCATACAACATAGATTCTGTAACCATAATTAGTTAAATCTGGGAATCATTAACAGAAAGATGTATAAAAAAATCAACAAACGTTTGGAAAGTAAATAACACACTTTTAATAACCCATGGGCCAAAAAATAAATCACGAGAGAAAACATGACATAATAAAACGTGTGAGATGCAGCTAAAGTAGTAAAGAAAAATCTATAGTTTTAAAATGCTTATATAAGAGCAGAAAGGTTTAAAATCAAGAACTTAACCTTCTACCTTAAAAAACTAGAAAAAGAAGAGCAAATTAAATCCAAACTAAGCAGAAGAAAGGAAATAATGAAAGTTCAGAAATTAAGGATATAGAAAACAGAAAGTAATAATAGAGAAAATCAACACAACAAAAGCAGTTTTGTTGGGAAGATCAATAGACTTAAAACTGCAGTAAGCATGATCAGAAAAAAACAGAGAAGGCTATCTTTTTAAAAATCTTTTGATTATGAAAAATTTTACATATAAACACATGTGACAAGAATAGTACTATTAAAACCCCAGTGTAATAATCACCCACTCAATACATGGCATGGTCAATCTTGTTTCCTCTATACCTCCCCTCAATTCCCCTACACTGTATTATTTTGAAGCAAATCCTAGACACTGTATTATATCATCTGTAAATATTTTCATTTCTGATTATTTCTTACGTAGAAAAACTTAAATGTTCTTCTGTGCCATGACGCTAAGAAGAAGTAAAACATAATCTGTAAACATCAAAAATATCCCAAATATCTTCATCCCTTCCCCAGACTGAGGAATTAGCCAGACAACAGTCAGAACCTCAAGAAAGCAGACAGTTTCTTTGATTGCCAGAGACAGAAATTCTATCTCTTGTTCTCTGAGGAACAGACTTCAGGGCCAGGCACGGTGGCTCATTCCTGTAATCCCAGCACTTTGGGAGGCTGAGGCAGGCGGACTGCTTGAAACCAGCCTGGCCAACATGGTGAAACCCCAGCTTTACTAAAAATACAAAAATTAGCTGGGCGTGGTGGCATGCGCCTGTAATCCCAGCTACTTGGGAGGCTGAGGCACGAGAATTGTTCGAACCTGGGAGGCGGAGGTTACAGTGAGCCAAGATCGCACTACTGCACTCTAGTCTGGGCAACAGAGTGAGATTCTGTCTCAATAATAATAATAATAAAAGAACAGACTTCAGGAAGGCCTAGTGACTGGTGCTGCTGAAGGATGGGAAACCGACCTTTGATTTACACTGACAATAAACATTCAGTCATGGCTTAGGGTTTGCACCTGGTAATTGTACCTGGCAAGCAGGCAGGCATACAGCCAGAGTCTCCACAGCAATCAAGACTTACCAGGAGGGTATAAACCTACTCACCTAAGAATGACAAAGGTGATCTAATGGGACCCTTATCTTGATCAGGTGCTATCTTTGTCACCTAATGGGCCCTCAAAGGCCATAAAAACTTACAGCTTCAACTGGGAATATGCTCTATTATCTTCTGTTTTGTGCAAGTGTCTCCATGTGGATACATTTCTGCAACCCTGACTGCTAAATAAATTTTATAGTCTTAAACTGTGTGGTATTTTTCCATTGATACCATCACTATTCCATTGTGACACCATGCAAACTAGTGTGAGAAGTAGAAATGATGTGAATATAATGGAGTCTAAAAGACACATGAGAGAATTTAAGGAACTGGAGGAGGAGTACAGCCGGCTCATATTTGGCATAAGACCATAAAAATTTTGTTGTAGAGGATGAGATAAATATTTCAATGGGATGTGCATATTGCCTGCTACAGGACTCTGGGCAGTCTAGCACAACAAATGACAGCCTAAAAGGAAGGGGGCCGGACTTAACCATTTGCAAGTTGCTTGCACTGGTGAATGTTTCAGAGGTTCTTCCGTGGGAATTGAAATGGGAAATGACTGGGCTAGCTGTCTAACTGGTAAGAAAAACTGAGACTGAAACTGCAGATTCCAATGTCTGGGACAGAATTGTAATGGTAATGATGGGTGATGGAGAGAAGGTACCAAGCTGTCCTAGACACTCCACTAAACCAGAAGATGGCAACCTTAGAGGCAGAAGCTGGGTCTCAGCCAAAGTTTAGGTATGGGAAGATGCAACAATCAAGCTAAGAAATGTTTTTAAGTTTCATTAATCTGATTCTCACAGTTGAGAGCAGAGGAGTCTTTGTAAGTAATATCACAGGCAAGAAACATTAAGTTTTTAATTATGGGGAAGTATGTTTTAACACATACAAGCTTCAGTCTTAGTTTTCACAGACCTTTCTTCTGAAACAGAGCTATAACCTTGAAGCTGTGTGTCTTTTTGTCAGCTAATTGTTATTCTTTTTAAAAATGGTGTTCAAAGTTATATTCTCCAAAATGATTTTCTATTTGGAATAGATATTTCCCAAGTAGAAAACTAAGAGTGCTTGAGACATAAAACTTCCACTAGTAAAAGTATTTAAGAAAAAACTTTTTTTTTTGAAATCTGTTAAAAAGATGGGTAAATATATTATATTAGCCAAGTATAAATGTGTGAATATTTGGGCTGTATCTAAAAAGCCATAAATTAGATTTTTCAGGATGATCCAAAATCCCCATATACATGAAATTGAAATGGTCTTGAGACAATTTAAGTTTTAAGCAACTGAACAATATGCTTCAGATGTAGTTTTGTTGAAGTGGTAGATGACTTCAGTGGACAGAAGCCAACTGAAACAAAGGGAGGAAGCCCAGTTCTTTAAGGTCTAATGTCTGGTAAATGCCCCCTGTTGGGAGAGACAAGCCCCTCCATGGGTCTCTCCTTCACATCTTGCTGAGTATGCCAAGAATGCGAGGCCCTAACCATTTCTCAAGGTTGTGTGTGTAGTGAGCAACCTTGAAAGATGAGACAATGTCTCCCTCGAGACAAAAAGCAGACTTGCTTATGTCTGGCTATAAAATGGCAGATTCCACAAGCTCAGAGCCCTTTTCCTGTAACACAATTCACTGCCTGTTGCAGGAATTATCTAGGCCCTCAGCAAAACACCCTCCCCTCCACTCCATGGGACTAAGGAGCAAAGAGGGAACTGACACAACATGCTAATGCTCATGCTGCTATCTGTGCCAAGGCTAATAAGATCCTGTGTCTCTGACCCAGGTCTCTGTTGTCTTCTGCCAGCACATATGAAATAATAAAAGGCAAACCTATTTTAAGTTTAGGCTTGTAAGTGGGGTAAAATAAAATCCCAGGACCAATGCCTGCCCCCACCCCTTTTGGTTCAGTTTAAAACTTCCCTTGAGGTTATGGCATCTGTGTGGAGGGCAAAGTGTTTGTATGTGAGTATGGAAAGATATGGTGCTTGAATAGAATCCCCCCCTTCAACAGACTTAGTAGAGAAAAGAACCTATAGGACTCAGCCTTGGAATAAAAAAGAGACAGCAAGGGTGAGTCCAAGGTGATGTGAATTCCTCTCCCCAGGAAACCAGTAACGCTTCACAATAGGGACAGCAAAATGGCCTGGAGCAGCATACCATGGATCCTTCAGCAACGGTGCTTCTTGTTTAAAAAGATATACATATATAAAGTAATAATCTCTAGTATTACCAGCCCCCAGAGAGCTAATCTGAAGCAGTTAAATTCTCTGTAAGCATGAGATGGGGTCACCCTTGATCAGTACCAGATTACCCAGTGCTTGATTGATCTGTTGGACTTCAGCATGGGGACCTTATTGAGTGTTATTCACCAAGCAACTAGAAAAGAAACAAACTGGCCGGGCATGGTGGCTCACGCCTGTAATCCCAGCACTTGGAGAGGCCGAGGCGGGTGGATCACCTAAGGTCAGGAGTTCAAGACCAGCTGGGCAAACATGGCAAAACTCCGTTTCTACTAAAAATACAAAAATTAGCCGGGTGTGGTGGCGTGTGCCTGTAATTCCAGCTACTCAGGAGGCTGAGGCAGGAGAATTGCTTGAACCTAGGAGGCAGAGGTTGCAGTGAGCCAAGATCACGCCACTGCACTCCAGCCCTCCAGTGACAGAGCAAGACTCCGTGTCCCCCACAAAAAAAAAAAAAAGAAAAAAAAAAAAAAAAGAAAAGAAACAAACTGTGCTCATCTCTGGAGTGATCATGCATTTAGTACAGAATAAAAAACTGGACAAGCATGGGGTGTTTTAATCTACACAGAAGTTTGGATATTTGCAATCAAGGTCTCTGTTTTGTAGCTTGCTAAATTTAAATTCTCCGAGTTTGCTGTATATGAGGTTGTTACAGGGCCAAAAACATCTGAAACTTACTTACGAAGGTACTCTAGGATTCCTAAATTTAATGTGATATAGACTACATACAAACATGCAATGTCTTATGTGAATTAGTTCTTGTGGGACTCAGGCAATATTATGAACTACAGAAATTGCTCCATGCCAACTTTTTGGGTAGTTTTAGAAATCTGTGGTAATTCTTGATATTATTTGGATTGTATTTTGGATATTTTTAATTGGCTTTGGGAAATTAGACTAATAAAATACTGAGTTGATGAATATTAATATTTCTGTTTCATTAAAGATCTTATGTGGGATTCTACTTGTATGAAATTCTGAGATAGCGCTTGTTGTTCCCCTAGAAGGAAGCTAAAATTTGGTTTTTTATGTTTTTGTTTGTTTGTTTGTTTTCAGGCAGTTGGGGCCAGATGTCTGGCCAGATGGTAATAAAGAGAAACACATGCTTTAATAGGGCAATATATAGCATAGCACATTAAAGTCTGTTACAGGGTAAAGTTAATAAGTTTTTCTTTTTTTTAACCAATGGAACAGAACAGAGCCCTCAGAAATAATGCCACATATCTACAACTATCTGATCTTTGACAAACCTGACAAAAACAAGAAATGGGGAAAGGATTCCCTATTTAATAAATGGTGCTGGGAAAACTGGCTAGCCATATGTAGAAAGCTGAAACTGGATCCCTTCCTTACACCTTACACAAGAATTAATTCAAGATGGATTAAAGACTTAAATGTTAGACCTAAAACCATTAAAACCCTAGAAGAAAACCTAGGCAATACCATTCAGGCTATAGGCGTGGACAAGGACTTCATGTCTAAAACACCAAAAGCAATGGCAACAAAAGCCAAAATTGACAAATGGGATCTAATTAAACTAAAGAGCTTCTGCACAGCAAAGGAAACTACCATCAGAGTGAACAGGCAACCTACAGAATGGGAGAAAATTTTTGCAACCTACTCATCTGACAAAGGGCTAATACCCAGAATCTACAATGAACTCAAACAAATTTACAAGAAAAAAACAACCCCATCAAAAAGTGGGCGAAGGATATGAACAGACACTTCTCAAAAGAAGACATTTATGCAGCCAACAGACACATGAAAAAATGCTCATCATCACTGGCCATCAGAGAAATGCAAATCGAAACCACAATGAGATACCATCTCACACCAGTTAGAATGGCCATCATTAAAAAGTTAGGAAATAACAGGTGCTGGAGAGGATGTGGAGAAATAGGAACACTTTTACACTGTTGGTGGGACTGTAAACTAGTTCAACCATTGTGGAAGTCAGTGTGGCGACTCCTCAGGGATCTAGAACTAGAAATACCATTTGACCCAGCCATCCCATTACTGGGTATATACCCACAGGATTATAAATCATGCTGCTATAAAGACACATGCACACATATGTTTATTGCGGCACTATTCACAATAACAAAGACTTGGAACCAAC
This sequence comes from Nomascus leucogenys, assembly GCF_006542625.1. Taxonomy (NCBI): domain Eukaryota; kingdom Metazoa; phylum Chordata; class Mammalia; order Primates; family Hylobatidae; genus Nomascus; species Nomascus leucogenys. Next base: position 94,849,546 of record NC_044383.1, on the reverse strand, counting down.
CCAAATGTCCAACAACGATAGACTGGATTAAGAAAACGTGGCACATATACACCATGGAATACTATGCAGCCACAAAAAATGATGAGTTCATGTCCTTTGTAGGGACATGGATGAAGCTGGAAACCATCATTCTCAGCAAACTATCGCAAGGACAAAAAACCAAACACCGCATGTTCTCACTCATAGGTGGGAACTGAACAATGAGAACACATGGACAGAGGAAGGGGAACATCACACACCAGGGCCTGTTGTGGGGTGGAGTCGGGGGGGATAGCATTAGGAGATATACCTAATGTTAAATGACGAGTTAATGGGTGCAGCACACCAACACAGCACGTGGATACATATGTAACAAACCTGCACGTTGTGCACATGTACCCTAAAAGTTAAAGTATAATAATAATAAAAAAAAAGTTTTTCTACAAGAACAATATAAAAAGAAACCTAATTAAATCAAATGTTAACATAACCTCAGAAAATCTTCATGAAAGAAGTTCTACCCAAGTCCTCATGTGAAACAATACAATACACATCTCTAGCATCCTGTCTTAGTAACTCATATTAGTTTCCCACTTCTGAGATGATTTTAATTGCTAATTCTCCTCAGGGATACTTACATATTTGCCTTCTCCTCTGACTGAGGGGTACCCCCAGGCTTTCTATTATTGACTATGGTCAAGCCCGTTGGATGTTAAATTCACGAACAAATTTATCTTCCTTGAGGATTAAATGAATTTATAGATAGATAGATAGATAGATAGATAGATAGATAGATAGATGATAGATAATAGACATCTATCTATCTATATGTATCTATATAAGTGTATATATATATATATTTTTTGAAACAGCGTCTTGCTCTGTCGCCCAGGCTGAAGTACAGTGGTGTGATCACAGCTCACTGCAGCCTCCACCTCCCAGGCTCAAGCGATCCTCCCATCTCAGCCTCCCAAGTAGCTGGGACTACAGGCAGGTGCCACCACACCCTCTATTTTTTAAATTTTTTGTAGAGACAGGGTCTCCCTGTGTTGCCCAGGCTGGTTTCAAACTCCTGGGCTCAAGTGATCCCCCAACCTCGGCCTCCCAAAGTGCTTGGATTATAGGCATGAGCCATTGTGCCTGGCCTTTGAATTTATATACTTCTCAGGAAAGCTGGTCCAGAGTTTCCTGGTGTCCTTTGTAGGTCTGCTTTTCTGGACTCTGGACATTGTTAGTGTTGGTTTTCCTCTAGCATATTTTTAAAGATCAAAACTGAACTTCACTGGGTTAGAATGTTATTACTTTTATCAGGAAAAGGAAGGGGTAACACAGGTTAAGTCAGAGACAAAAAATGGCTATGCTCCAAGCAAAAGTAGCCTTTTCACCTCCAGTAACTTCCAAAACCTCATCGGCACTATGAAACAAATTTCATAATTTAGACTCAGACTACCATCTTTATTTAAGGAACTTCCCATCAGGAAAATATTTTTATTTTTCCACTTGAGGATACACTTTTTGAAAAAAAAAACAGAGAACAAGAATTACCTCCTTTAAAAAAAGAATAAAGAGAATAATAATTAATTAATGCATTGGTACCATACATCTGGAATATCAAGACACAGTTGGCAAAAAATCAGGGAAAGGCTGTGAATATCAGAAAAATAAAATATCCAGTAAACACCAACATAAAAGAAAGTGGGAAGAAAAAGTCCAAGTTAAAGCAGAAAAATGTGCTATATGAATTTTTTAAAATTATAAAGTACTTTAAAGACAAAGTACTTGAGGATAAATGAAGAATCTCCTATAATAATCATCAGGATCTGAATAATAAACTAAGATAGTCCCCTTGGTACACTGTAAAGTATGCAATTTTAATTATGTGATTTTTCTAGCTAATTTCTGCTTCAAAAACAGTAAAGTACTTCTGCTTACAAGGTGGCAGAGACAAGAACTTTTCTCAACCTCTCAAATGCACGTTGTCATCAAAATTTAAATTACCAGAAACATGCCTTTTAGTTAAATTACAATTAGTCCTTAGACAGATCTATTTACTGAGAATTTGCTATGTGACCAACACTGTTGGCATATACTAAACAAGTTTGCTTTTATAAAGCACTTTTTCCTTTTCAGGTTCTCACAAAGGACATTTTAAAACAAACTATATTTGTTTTTCAGTATTAGCTGCACGTGCTGAATACATCTATTATTATAAATTGCTCCTACTCAGGAGCATCTTAGCTTTTAAAAGACAAAAATATATCCAGTTGTATTTGTGTATATATATTGTATATCAGTTATATATGGAAGTCAATCAACAATGATAAATACAAACAGATTGACAAATAAAACAACAATTTTTGGGGGAATGGAAATGGCACACTTGTCAGATGATATCCACAAATAATTAATTACTTCACACATTAAAGATATTCTTGTAATAGTAGAGTCTCTTATAAAAGGATACTCATTACATCCTAACCATCTGTCATCATTCGACCCCAAAAAACTAATTAGGATTTTGTCCAATCACACATTATAAATGATGCAAATATGGATGGTAAAGACACGGGTTGAAGAAGTTAACATGAGAACATTTGCAATTTAAAAATCATGGGCTTCAGAACCAGCCTTTCACGTTCCAATAATTACACTGCTTATTTTTATCTTCTTTTTCTGATTAACGATTAGATATTAAACGTTAAAAATTAAAAACACTTACAGGTAGTAGAGTTTTCCTGCAGCAGGAAGTTCCCTTTTCCGGTAATCTATCCCAGAATCTAGCTGGACTGTATTACAATATTCCTACAATCCAAACAAATAAAGTGTCTTTTTAAACAAGTAGTGGCTCAGAATTACAATCCTTCCCTTATACTATACATTTAAAAAATTTTTCAAATGTTTGCTCAAAAAATAATATAATAAGATGACAAGAAAACAATAGAACTCATGCAAGATTCATAAAACTAAAGTTGCAATATTAAATATATCAAGCCACTGAAATAACAGTTTAAAAAAATTAAAATTTGCATCATGTTTTCTGAAACATTGCCCAAAAAGTGCTGTCAGCAAATTCCCCAAATAACTTCATTTGGGTTTTTTTTAAATAGCCCAATTTCTAATACCCTGGAGTGAGAAACCAGAGGCTACCAGAAAGAAAAACTCATGGGTCTTAAGCACCACAGGAGGGGAGAGGCAGCATAAGACAGCTGGGACTGGACATGGTGGCTCACGCCTGTAATTCCAGCACTTTGAGAGGCTGAGATGGGCAGATTGTGTTTGTCCAGGAGTTTGAGACCAGCCTGGGCAACATAGCAAAACCCATCTCTACAAAAAATACAAAAATTAGCTGGGCGTGGTGGCACACGCCTGTGGTCTCAGCTACTTGGCCGGCTGAGGTGCGAGGATTGCTTGAGCCTGGGAGGTGGAGGTTGCAATGAGCTATGACTGTGCCACTGCACTCCAGCCTGGGCAACAGAGCAAGACCTTGTCTCACAAAAAAAAAAAAAAAAAAACAAAAAACGAGAGAGAGAGAGTTGGGCCAGAATATTAGTGTCCACATTTTAAACCAAATGACCAAACTAGAATGATGTTGTAGGTATGCCCATCCTTCGCTTCTAAATGGCCGCCACTGCCCTTGTCTCCCTTTTAATTTCCTCTCTGGCCACCAACATTTCAGTGCACTTTCCTGCTGTGGATGCTTCCTTTCAACCCGAGTCACCCTGTGCCACTAATGTCCTTCTCTTCTCCCAAGTGCTCCTTTTTTTCCATTCCCCCAGGGTGCATATGTGCACACAAGCACATACACCACACACATACACACACACACACATCCCAAATTCTAACTTTGAGGGCAAATGTACTTTTGCAACACCTATCTTCTTGGTCAGCTGGATTTTGGGGGCCATGAGAGGAATATATATGTAGGGGTGTGTGTGTGTGTGTGTGTGTATCTCTACATAGATAGAGGCATACTTCATTTTATTGTGTTTCCTTTTATTGTGCCTCTCAAATATTGCATTTTTTACAAAGTGAAGGTTTGTGGCAACCCTGCATGAAGCAAGTCTACTGGCCTCAATTTTCCAACAGCATGTGCTCACTTTGTGTCTCTGTATCACATTTTGGTAATTCTTGCAATATTTCAAACTTTTAAAAATTATATCTGTCATTAATTATATGATCAGTGATCTTTGATGCTATTATTGTAATTGTTTTAGGGCACCACAAACTGCACCCATAGAAGAGGGTGAACTTAATTTATGCATGCTGTTTGTATTCTGACTGCCATACCAACTGGCTGTTTCTCTCTCTCTCTCTCTCTCTCTCTCTCTCCTTAGGTGTCCCTATTCTCTGAAACACAAGAATATTGAAATTATGTCGATTAATAGCCCTACAATGACCTCTAAGTGTTCAGGTCAAAGGAAGAGTCACACATCTCTCACTCTCAATCAAAAGCTAGAAATGATTAAGCTTATTGAGGAAGGTATGACAAAAGCCACAACAGAAAAAAACCTAGGCCTCTTGCACCAAAAAGTTAGCTAAGTTGTGATTGCAAAGGAAAAGTTCTTGAAGGAAATGAAAAGTGATACTCCAGTGAACACATGAACCATAAGAAAGTGAAACAGCCTTATTACTGATATGGATAAAAGTTTGAGTGATCTGGATAGAAGATCAAAACAGCCACAGCATTCTCGTAAGCCAAAGCCTAATCCAGAGAAAGGCCCTAACCCCCTTCAATTCTATGATGGTTGAGAGAGGTGAGGAAGCTACAGAAGAAAAGCTGGAAGCTAGCAGAGGTTGGTTCATGAGGTTTCAATAAATAAGCCATCTCTAAAACATCAAAGTACAAGGTAAAGCAGCAAGTGCTGATGCAGAAGGTGCAACAAGTTATCCAGAAGACTTAGTTAAGATCATTGATGAAGGTGACTACACTAAACAACAGATCTTCTTTGGAGGTGAAACAGCCTTCTACTGGAAGAAGATACCAACTAGGACTTTCATAGTTAGAGAGGAGAAGTCAATGCCTGGCTTCAAAGCTTCAAAGGACAGGATGACTCTCTTGTTAGAGGCTAATGCAACTGGTGACTTGATGTTGAAGCAAATGTTCATTTACCAATCTGAAAATCCCAGGGCCCTTAAGAATTATGCTACATCTACTCTGCCTGTGCTTTATAAATGAAATAACAAAGCCCTTGGATGGCAGCACATCTGTTTACAGTATGGTTTACTAAATATTTTAAGCCTACTATTTAGAGCTACTGCTTAGAAGAAAGATTGTTTTCAAAAGATGACTGCTCATGACAATCCACTTGGTCATCAAAGAGCTCTGATGGCAGTGCACAAGGAGATAAATGTTGTTTCCCTGCCTGCTAACATACCATCCATTCTGCAGCCCATGAATCAAGAAGTAATTTCAACTTATAAGTTTTATTATTTAAGAAATACATTTTGTAAGGCTATATCTGCCACAAATATCTTTTGTGAAAGGAAGAGTCAATCTATATAGCAACCTTCAACATTATCTTAAGAAACTGCCACAGCCACCCCAACCTTTAGCAGTCACCATCCTGATTAGTCAGCAGCCATCAACATTGAGGCAAGACCAGCAAAGAGATGACCACTCACTGAAGGTTCAGATGATTATTGGCATTTTTAGCAATAAAGTATTTTTTAAATTAAGGTATTTTTTTAGACATAATACTACTGCACACTTAATAGACTATAGTATTGTATAAATATAACCTTTATATGCACTGGGAAACCAAAAGCTTCCTGCAACTCATTTTATTGCAATACTGTTGTATTGCAGTAGCCTAGAACCAAACCCTCGATATCTCTAAGGTATGCCTGTGCAGATATAGATAGATAGATAGATAGATAGATAGATAGATAGATAGATAGATAGATAGATAGACAGACAGACAGACAGGCAGACAGACAGACAGGGGAGATATTCACTTCAGAAGAAGAATGGCGACTAAGGGATTTCAGGACAAGTCAAGAAACAATTATAGCCTGACATTTTGTTTGCATTCGAAATGAAAATTGTCTTAATGACAATTCATGGGAAAAATATATTTTAACATCACTACTTTCATTAATGAAAAAAAATGCAATTTTTTTTTTTTTTTTTTTTTTTTAGACAGAGTCTTACTCTGTTGCCCAGGGTGGAGGGCAGTGGCATGATCTTGGCTCACTGCAACCTTCTCCTCTTAGGTTCAAACAATTTTCGTGCCTCAGCCTCCCAAGTAGCTGGGACTACAGGCATGTGTCACCATGCCCGGGTAATTTTTGTATTTTTAGTGGAGATGGGGTTTCTCCCTGCTGGCCAAGCTGGTCTTGAACTCCTGGCCTCGAACTCCTGGCCTCAAGTGATCTGCTCCCCTCAGCCTCCCAAAGTACTGGGATTACAGGCATGAGCTACCACGCCCAAAAACTGCATTTTTCAAACCTTTGGAACCAACGTAATTGTGGTGGGTTTTAAGACTTGTACATTGCAAAATAATCTCTCCATCCCAACATGTTCTTCTTACAAGGTGATGTTGATATTCCAGTTATCAAGAAGTGAAGTCTATGTCCCACTCCTTGAATGTTGTGACTATGATGGAAATGGTCTATGCAATAATATCCTAGGTGACACTTGAGGCAGCTTCTTATTGGTTGGAATGCTTGTTCCGGAACTCTGAAGTGCCAATTGGGCATTTAATTGCCTGGAGGCTACTATGCTGTGAGAAAGCTTAAACTACCCCATACAGAGAGAGGAGGCCCTGGAGAGGCACTGAGATGACACGAAGACAGAGGTGTTGACAGTCCCCAGCTGTTGTAGCTGTAGCCACTATCTTACTGAGGGAGCCAGAATTGCCAGCTGAGCCTTTACCAAATCCCTGACCCACAGAAACCAGGAGAGAATAAAGTAATGTTTTTTAAGCCTCTTTTACAGTCATTTTACAGTAATTTATTATGCAGCAAGAGATAATCAGAACAGCAATATCTGGGCACACTTGAGAAGTAGCAATGTTCTTCCTCCCTGAAAGTGCATCCTGGGTTGTACTGTTACGCAAGGGCTGAGGGCTGTTTATCACCTGCATCCAGGGAATAGATTGCATTTCCCCTCCTCCCATGCTGCAGCTGCTAAGGGGCTCAGGAGAGTAAAATAGGTGACCAACAATCCCCTGGAAATGAGGGGTTTCCCCAAGACTATGGGTGGTTTTTGGATATAGAACTTTCAGTGCTAACACTAGGACAATCCTAGACAATCTGGGATGGTTGGTTACCCTGAGTGAAGACCCAGAAGACTGGGTTGTGGCTAGTGTAGGTATAGCATTTTGATTATATGTCAGCAATTCTGAATTTGATTAGCATAAAATAACACCCAAGAAGCTGGTCCTCTAGGGAGGCCTACAAACCTAGGCTTTTGAACTAACATTTGAAGAACAGCTCTGAAAAACTAGCAAAAGTCATGGCTCCCTGCAATGCTGGCATGAGCAACCTGTTGGCGTCTCCATACAGATATCCCTAGCTCATCATTCCAAGTTGTCCAAACCCAACTCCCCAGGCCTCTCCTTCAGGACCTGGGCCCTATAACCAGTCCCACCAGAGGAGAATACAGCATTGCCCAAATACATGCATTCCACTCTCTCCTTGCCTCAAGATGTCCTGTGTTTTATATATATACTACATTACTTCTTGAGAAGAAGAGAGATATATGAATATATATCTCTCCCCTTGCCTCAAGATGTTCTGTGTTTTTCTTGATGTCATGAATGTGAAAAAATACTTTCTTTCCCTTGTTCCTGCTATAATTGTGAGAGCTCAGTCACCCAGTAAAAAAAAAACAAAAGAAGGAAAAATATCCTTATGTAGGGAACATATCTTACTCAATCTCCCTGAGAAAAACCTGCCCTACTATGGTAAGCAATGGTCAATTTTTCATAAGCTATCTTTACTACAGACATAAAATACAGTGTCACAATATAGTCATATAAATATATTTGCCAGGTTCTCTATTTCTTTTAAACTACAATTTATCTTTTATGACTCAGTATTCCTAATTTAGTCAAAAAGTTTTCTTATATTTTGCTATTAAAAAATAAGGCTAATGAAAGTTATACAGCTTCAGTTTCTCTTTCTGGGTAACTAACTTCTCGATCATATGAGTGATTAAGACCTACCAAATGATTGCATTTGTACATTCACTAATCACCACTGAGGAATACCTAATCAGCAGCAAAAGAACTACTACCAAAGCCCTTAGATGTTAGCACTTAATTGCCTGAAAAATACTAACACTCGGTCTATATATATATATATTTTTTTTTTTTTAAATAAACCTCAACTTTTCAGATTTCATTCACTTACACTAGATTCTTCAAAGCTCTTTGCAGAAGGGTGGAGGAGGGGGGAAGCTAAGCTGCAAGTTGACAGTGAATCTAGTCAAAAGAGCATGATCTCTAAGTAATTTCCTAATTTCCAGTGATATTTACAAGGCCTGTGACCTCTTACCACCATCCGATTCTAATACATAACACTAATCAGCCAGCAAGCAAAATTTATTTTAAAATAGTTTGCATATTTATATATACAAAGGACAAATACAATTACACAATCTAAAAAAATGCAATTAGAAAATTTGGGGAGGAAAAGGAGGGAGGTTAACACAGCCTTCTGAGCATACTCATGTCAAAGGCCTTTGAGTTTGGAAAGAAAAATGTATGACTAAAAGAACTGTATTAAAGCAGTTTATATTGTCCTCAAAATCTATTGTGTGTATTTTTAGCAATCCTGAATAATACCATTAGAAAAACAGCCATCGCACAAAATAACTTTATATAGCTTCTACTCCATCCCAGTTGGAAGAAAGAATAAAGACATTGTGGAGAAAATCTTTTAAAACTATAACATACTAACCTCTTAAGCAAAGATTGAAATAATAAACACAGATTTGCCCACCTTAGCATTTTTTATTATAAAAGCAATTTCACTTATCATAGAAATTTGGAATATGAGGAAAAAATCCCAACTACATAAATCAAACGTCTATCCCTTATCTAAGTGACTATATTAAATAGGCATTTAAAGAATCAAAATTATCAGTGTTTTTCTTGATAACAGTCAACTAATTTATTTTATAAATTTTTAATGAGTAATCAATAAAAAGAAAAAATGGTTGAGACTTTTTCTTTTTTCTTTTTTCTTTTTTTTTTTTTTGAGATGGAGTCTCACTCTGTTGTGTAGGCTGGAGTGCAGTGGCATGATCTCAGCTCACTGCAACCTCTGCCTCCTGGGTTCAAGCAATTCTCCCTGCCTCAGCCTCCCAAGTAGCTGGGATTACAGGTGCATGCCACCATGCCCGGCTAATTTTTGTATTTTTTAGTAGAGATAGGGTTTCACCGTGTTGGCCAGGATGGTCTTGAATGCCTGCCTCAGCCTCCCAAATTGCTGGGATTACAGGTGTGAGCCACCGCGCCCAGTCGAGACTTTTTCTTATTCCAGGAAATAAAATTTTAAATAACTAAGATATATCATTTTACTTGATTATTTAAGAAACGTATCCTTTTTAGGCCGGGTGCAGTGGCTCACACCTGTAATCCCAGCACTTTGGGAGGCTGAGGCAGGCAGATCACCTGAGGTCAGGAGTTTGAGACCAGCCTGCCCAACATGGCGAAACCTCATCTCTACTAAAAATACAAAAAGTAGCTGGGTGTGGTGGCGTACACCTGTAATCCCAGCTACTCAGGAGGCTGAGGCAGGAGAATTGCTTGAACCTGGGAGGTGGAGGTTGCAATGAACCAAGACTGCTCCAGCCTGGGCAACAGAATGAGACTCTGTCTCAAAAAATAAAATAAAAATGTATCGTTTTTGAACTGAAAAAGTGATCCATGCTTATTATAAAACATTCAAATGATATTAAAAGCATAACAGAAATGAATACCCCTTTCTCAGAAAAAAGTTTGTTTATAGCTTATATGATTCAAGTTTTTCCTATACATATGGAGCTTACAGAGGTAGACATCTATCAGATTATATACATAGTTCTATGCTTAATTCTTTTGATATCTTAAAAGTTCTATGAGAGAAAATAAACACTTAAATACAGAAAAGCTTAATTGCATACTGTACTAATTTTTTTGCTAAGAATACAATTAAGGGTGGGAGACTGAGTGGAGGGTATCTTATTTTATTTTGAGGCAGTTATACACTCTAAGACAGCTGTTTGAGTCATATTTAAAGTAATCATGTACTACTACTTCTAAGCTTAAACAATGATATATAAGAAAATTCAATACATAAGCTGCTCCATATTTTAAGGTTTTTATAATTTAAGTATAACTTAATACAGGAAAGTATACAAATTATAAGTGTCCAGCTCAGTCATGAAACAGAATATCACCAGCATCTCTGAAGCCCCACTAATATCACCTTCTACTCCCCAGAGGTAACTACTATTCTGATTCTAGCACCATAGAATTTTGCCTGTTTCTGGAGCTTTTTATAAGTGAAATCATACAGTATGTATTCTTTTGTGATAGGGCTCTTTTATGTCTGTGAGATTCTTCCATCTACATGGAAGATCAGGATGATACTAAAGGTGTTTCATATATTTAATAAAATATGCCACACTGTTTTAAATCATAAAAATGTGCACTTATGGTTTAACAAGTCCCCTCCAAATTTAATATTTATTTTGGATCAACCTAACAAACAAAATTGAATACTACAGGTTTGGCACTTCCCTGGTTACTAGAAATATAATGATGAATAAGATATAGCTTTTGCTCTGACAGTCTGGTAGTAATCAGATATTTGTTCAAGTTATCATTTTCTTCTCTCAATCATAGACGTAATTTTTCAAGTTGATAAATTGAGAAGTCCTCTGCCAATTGTCACGCTGTGTGGTTTTAGCCTCTTATGTAACCTCTCCAGATGTCAGTTTTCTCCTCTACAAAATAAAGGAATTGATTATGATCCCTTTAAGCTCTAAATTCTCAACATTATTGCGAAGTTCTGTCACTTCAGGGCTCTTCAGGGCTGAGTTCTTCCTTGGGCTTACCTCACTTTAGAGCAGACCGCACGGCCTGAGTCTACCTCAGGCTATATCAGCCTCCTTTGCTTTGTTGATCATCTCATATACCAAAGTAAATCAAAAACATCTTTTTCCATATCTCCCCACTCCTCTTTCCCTAGCTACCCTACTTGTCTCACACTTCAAATACCCATACCTGATTAACTTATTAGGTAAGGTCTGTATCCCTTCTTTTTATCAAGCAATTTCAGAATTTCTTTCTCCTTCCAAAAAGCAGGAAGGGGGATATTTAAGCATCATAAAGTGCTTATTATGTGCTTCAGATGTGCTAGGCAACTGACTTGGCTTTATCTCTTATCTTCCTCATAATATCCATCCCCAGGGCAAGGCAATACTTTTTTAAATCCCCATTTTACAGTTGAGGAAACATAGGATCAGAGAGGTAACTTTAAAAAAAAGTAATATTATGGACTTAACTGCATCTTCCCAAAATTCATGTTGAAACTCTTAACTCTCAATACCTCATAATGTGACTGTATTTGGAGACAGAGCCTTTAATTCAGTTAAAATGAAGTCTGACTGGTATCCTTATGAGAAGAGGAAATGTGGACATGTGGATACAGTTATGTGTGTACCCCATAGAAAGGCCATGTGAAAACACAGCAAGAAGGTGGCCACCTGCAAGTCACGGAGAGAGGCCTCAGGAGAGACCAAACCTGCTGACGCCTTTGTCCTTCTAACCACCAGAACTGTGAGACAATGAATTTCCATGGTTTAAGTCATCCAGTCTGTTGAATTTTGTTTTAGCAGTCCTAATAAACCAATACAATCACCAATATGCTACCTTGCTCCAGTAATAAGCATACAGAAAGGCATTTTATAAAAGAGTAAAAAAAGAAAGAATAATTGCAAGATTCAAAAAAGCAAGCAAGCAAGCCAGGACAGAAGCTAAAAACACACCTCCATACACTTGCTTGTGAGGTGAGTCACAATCTGACTCTTTCTGCAGCCACAGCCAGAAGAAAACATCACAGTACATTCACAATTCACAGTGCATCCAAAAAGAGGCCACACAGTTTGTAGGTGGCTGAGCTGTGATTTGACCAGGACAATCTTGCCTCCACCAAATCCATGGTCCTCCCACCATGTCACACTGATTTATTCAACAGTGACCACAGGATCATTTTTCTTTAGTCTTACACAACTTACATAATTCATTTTTGCTCCTCCACCTCTCCCTCCCATCTCAAATTAATTACCTCTGCACAGTGTAAATATGCTAATTACTCTTCTGAGGGCCATACAATATGATTCTATATGATTTCCTTTAGGTATTTAGTCCAAAATCATGTATGAAATAAATTTACCCCAGACTAAATTATATACTATAATGGGTTATATTACAGTAAATTTCAATTACATAGGACATTTTCTATGTTTATCTAAAATGTCTGCTCAACTCATAGTCCACTGTTCCTATGGCTTTCAGTTGATCATGTAAACCAAGGACGTCAGTCTTGGAAAGGAAACTCCAAGAGAGCGGGACTGCCTCTTAATCCTACACAGCACCATATACTCAAAGACCCTTCAAAGCAGAAGAGAGTCTAACAGGATGATGATTTCCCCTCTCTCTCTCAGAGATGCCAAAATGAAAAGTACAAAGTAATCTTGGACAATTACTCTCTTCCACAAAATACACGATAATTCCTCTCACATTTTAATAGGTCCCATAATAAGACCTGGCATAAACTTGGTAAGGAATTTGAGGTGTAAATAAATGAGTCCATCATTATCATCAGCATCATCTGCTATGGTCTAAATATTTGTGTCCCCCCAGAATTCATATGTTGAAACCTAATCTCCAGAGTGATATTAGGAGGTAGGGCCTTTCGGAGGTGATTAAGTCCTGAGGGCAGATCCCTCATGAATGGGATTACTGCCTTTATAAAAAAAAGGCTGAGGGAGCTTGTTTGTCCCTTCCTTCCATGATGTGAGGACACAGCTAGAAGGTAACATCTTGGAACCAGAAAGGGAGTCCTCATCCAATACCAAATCTGCTGGTGCCCTCATCTTAGACTTCTCAGCCTGGACTAAGATGCCATGGCAATAGCAAACACAGGTATAAGGGCTTACCATGGGCCAGGGACTATTCTAAGATCCTTAAATGTATTCATTTAATTCTTTCACCCACTCTATGAGGTAGAAATTATTATTATTCTATTTTACAAATGGATAAAGAAACTAAAGCACAGAGAGGCTAAGTAACTTATCTATTGTCAAACAGCCCAAAAGTGACAGAACCAGGATTCAAGTGCAGGCATTTTGGCTCTGGTGTTTCATCATAGCCCATGATATGCTCAGGCAACTGTGGTTCTTGCTTGGATACACAAGGCAATGGAAAATTCACAAGGGCTTGTTGGGAGGTTTTCACAGTACTGTCAGCTTGCCTCGCAAAATCCTACATCTGTTGCCCTCTGCTCCTGTGCTCACTGAGTAAGGCCCAAACTTGCTTGCTTTCCTAAGAAATAGCATGTTGCAATAAACAGATTGGTTTATTTGTTTAAAACCTAATCTCGGCCGGGTGCAGTGGCTCATGCCTGTAATCCCAGCACTTTGAGAGGCCAAGGCAGGCAGATCACAAGGCCAAGAGATCGAGATCATCCTGGCCAATATAGTGAAACCCCGTCTCTACTAAAAATACAAAAATTAGCTGACCGTGGTGGTGTGCACCTGTAGTCCCAGCTACTCAGGAGGCTGAGACAGAAGAACCACTTGAACCCGGCAGGCGGAAGTTGCAGTGAGCCGAGATCGTGACACTGCACTCCAGCCTGGCAACACAGCGAGACTCTGTCTAAAAAAAAAAACCTACTCTCATACAAAAATGATATGGGGCAGCTTTCAAGAAACTTTGCGTAGCTGCTACATATTACATTGCAACATAACAAAATGGGTCATTTTTCTCTACTGAATGAGATTGTAGAGACAGATTTGGGTTTCAAGCCTGTAAGTTCTATGTGACCAGGATCATGTCTGTTTTGTCATCATTGTCTCTTCAGCAGTTACTATCTAGCACATAGTACACAGTAAATGCTCAGTAAATATTTATCAACTGAACAAACCATTAACAGACACGTATGTGTAAAGCTCTACTGCAAGTTAGTATGTTAGGAACTACAGGAAGAAGCCAACCAGTGCAGTTCCTTTCTCAAGGAGCTCTTATGACAAAATGAAGCATTCTTCCAGCTACGTTCTGCCAGTTATAAGGTCAGCAACTGAGAAAATGGCAGGATTTCGAAAAGACTGCACCCTGGAGTTCACAGCCCATCTCTACCTACTCATCATCAGGTCTCACTACCCACACCCTGAGTGCTACACACTCGAGTCTATATGAGGAAATATCTTCTCTCCTGGACTCAAGCGATTCTTCCACCTCAGCCTCCTGAGTAGCTGGGACTACAGGCATGTGTCATCATGCCCAGCTAATTTTTGTAATTTTTGTTGAGACAGAGTGTGGCTTTGCTGCCCAGGTTGGTCTCAAACTCCTGGCCTCAAGCGATCCTTCCATCTCAGCCTCCCAAAGTGCTGGATTACAGGCGTGAGCCACTGTGCCCAGCCCTATTGTAAGACCTAAACACTCAAGTGCTACCTTGACATTTTTGAGCCTCACAGAGCCATTCTTTGCTCTTGTCAGATACACCCAGTGGTTCCCATGCCCAGAGGTAAAGTGTCCCTACCTGGTCGGTATCCCTATCAGCCAGACCAGCTGTATCCCACCTTCATCTTACTACAAAGCCTGCCTCCCATAGCCCCTTCTGGTTTATAATCGTTATGTGTGTAGTGTCCCTATCCCTCAGGCTGTGAGTTCATGTGACTAATACACTGCTGCCAATCTCGTCTGCCCAATGTCGGGCATCTTGTGCTTGACCATCTTAATCACTATTTGGTTGTGGATCCCTCCTTTACTGACAGGGTAAATAGGAGGTGATCAGAACATCTGTCTAGCAAGGAAGACGGATGGTTAAGAATCAGAACAGGGTGCTCTGGAACACTGAACAGTAACAACTAACTCCAAAAAAGTGGCAAGTAGCCTCATTTAGCAGGTGAGGGAGAAGATGTAGGAAAGAATGTTTCAAACTCAAGAAATAACACCTATACATATATAGATGCAAAAGACAGCTTAGTGAATTGGGGATCTAAAATTAGTTTAGCATAGCAAGAATGCAGAGTTCAACCATTAGGATGCTTTCAGTTGCATGTATTCTAAGAGTGGCCCAAAATGGGGCTATAGAAGCTGGCAAGAGCTCATGTCATAAAGGGCTTTGCAAGTTAAATATCCTAAGTCCATAAAATGGAAGTAATGTAAAGATTTAGGAAGGGGGGTGACAGGCTCAGATCACTGCTCCAGAGTTGGGAAAACAATGGAGGGGGGAAAAAACTGCATCAACGTTGCTGAGTTAGCAGGTGTCAGAAAAATCTAGAAAAGATGTGAAAGTGGCCTAGAAAAGCAACAGAGTAAGGAAAGAGAGAAGTGGATAGATCAACAGAGCTTGATTGCTTTAAAGGTAAAGAATGAGGAAGAAAGAGTCAAGAAGACTGTTGGGTTTCTGGCTTAGGCAACCACATAGCTATGCCATTCAACAAAGAACTGGAGTAAGAGCAAGTGGGGAAGAGGATCATTCAGTTCGGTGGCATGGTGAATTTGAGGATCTTGGGACTTCTCTAGGTGCAGATGTCCAGCCTAGATACTAGGCTGGGCACTCTAGGAGATGGAGCCAAGACAAAAATTCTGAGTTAGGAGCCATCAGCACAGAGCTGTAATACATTTAAATGTTAAGTCTCCACCCCAAGGTGAACACGGGTACTATGTTACATGCATGTTTGTTCAATATACATGTGTCAGAACCACATTCCTAAATATTCATAGCTCCTCCCATAACCTGTTCAATATGTATATTTAGCCAACCCATTCAGCATAAAGCTCCTATTCCAATTCCTGTTCCCTTGAAGTGCCTGTCTTGGTCTTTGTCAAAGGCTATGCTTCCCAGCCTGCGGGATGGCCATGTTGCAGGCTGTAACACTTTAAAGAAATAGTCTTTTTCTAAAGTTATAATTCTGTGATTTTTAAAGTTAATGTATGTAGCTGGGCACGGTAGCTCACGCCTGTAATCTCAGCACTTTGGGAGGCCGAGGCGGGCAGATCACCTGAGGTCAGGAGTTCAAGACCAGCCTGGCCAACATGGTGACACCCCATCTCTACTAAAAATACAAAAATTAGCCGGACATGGCGCCTTGTGCCTGTAATCCCAGCTACTCAGAAAGCCGAGGCAGGAGAATCGCTTGAACCAGGGAGGCAGAGGTTGCAGTGAGCTGAGATTGCACCACTGCACTCCAGCCTGGGCAACAGAGTGAGATCCACTCAAAAAATAAAATAATAAAATAATAAGGACAGGCGTGGTGGCTTACATATGTAATCCCAGCACTTTGGGAGGCCGAGGTAGGTGGATTACCTAAGGTCAGAAGTTCGAGACCAGCCTGGCCAACACATAGTGAGACCCTGTCTCTACCAAAAAAAAAATACAAAAATTAGCTGGGTGTGGTGGTGCATGCCTGTAGTACCAGCTACTTGGGAAGCTGAGGCAGGAGAATCGGCTGAACCCGGGAGGCGGAGGTTGCAATGAGCTGAGGTCGCGCCACTGCACTCCAGCCTGGGCGACACAGCAAGACTCTGTCTCTCAAAAAAATAATAATAATAACAATAATAAAGTTAACGTTTGTGGTTAACTTAGTCACATGTATCAGAAGACCAATTAAATAATAAAGCAGATTTATTGGTTCACATAACTGAAAAGTCCAGGGGTATAAAACAGTTTAATCAGGGCCCTGGTTCTATTCTCTTCACATCTGTCATTTCTGCCCTCTTCCAAGTAACAATTTCATCCCACGGCAGGATTTCCTCATAACAAAAAGAGGAGACTGAGAACTTTTCTATATCTATAAAACGAAAGTCCTGAGCTACCCTGATTATGTTGACTATAACCATGACAACCAGTTCCTGTAGCTTAGGGAATAGCAAAAGCTAACTGGCATAGGTGTGAATTTCCTGAACCAATGCCAGTGGCAGGGAAGATGGCAGACCAGTGGTTCTCAACACTGGCTGCCCATTAGCCTCACCTGGGAAGTATCTAGAAAATGCCAACCTCCAGGCCCCACTCCCAGAAATTTCAGGGAGGAGGATTTGGTTGGCTGATTTTTTCTGTTTTGTTTTAAGCTCCTTAGGTAATCCCAATGGGCCAGGGTTGAGAACCACTGGCTTAGCCTAATCAGGCCCCATCTCTGGTCAGTTCCATCCAAACTACATGGTTACTACACAGTAGCAGAGAGTGAAATGAATTTCGGGGAGACAACCACAGTGTCCACCATGGGTGGCAACTAAAGCCATAGGATCATCAAGGGCTGGTGTTTGTGATCTTAGAACGACAGAGGCAGAGATTGGTGGTAATAACTTCCTTCTGGTTTATATTTGGATAAAATAAAATGAAAAGAAAACCACCATTACTCCGCAATGGGGGTAAAGGACATAAAGTATATGAGTAGTCCAGAACTACTTGAATAAACTGAGAAGAGTAGGGTACTGTGGAAACAAAGGACTGGTAAAGCTAAGGAAGTGTTCCAAAGCTGAAGTAGTTTAAAGAGGGCTTGAGAAAACACATAAGAATGTACAGAAGGGGTAGAAGAAGTCCTGGGTGGTGAGATACTACAGATTATTCAGTTAGACATTTCAACATCTCAAACCAGATGACCCTAAGTTATACAGTTGGGTTTCCAACTCATATTGTAAATAAGGTGATATTTTTACCTTTTTGAGGACCACTATGATTTGGAACATACCAATCTCCCTCTGAAACAAAGACTTTCTGGATATGTCACTAAAAATATTTTCAAAGTACTTAGAACCAAAAATAATAATAACCAGGCAAAGCACCGGCACCTGATGGCATACCAGATCGAACTACAAGTGTATCACTGAAGACCAGCACAGAGAGTTGTAGGGTCTCTCTGTCAGTGTCTGGAACTCTGCGGAGGACCATGGTGCTTCAAAGACACCATCACTCTAATTATAAAAAGAAAGGTGAGGGCTGGCCGAGCGCAATGGCTCATGCCTGTAATCTCAGCACTTTTGGGAGGCCGAGGTGGGTGGATCACTTGAGGTCAGGAGTTCGAGACCAGCCTGGACAACATGGTGAAACCCCATCTCTACTAAAAATACAAAAAATTAGCCAGGCGTGGTGGCAAGCACCTATAATCCCAGCTACTCAGGAGGCTGAGGCAGGAGAATCACTTGAACCTGGGAAGAGGAGGTTGCAGTTAGTTGAGATTGTGCTATTGCACTCCAGCCTGGGTTACAACAGCAAAACTCAGTCTCAAAAAAAAAGCAACAAAGAAAGGTGAAACATCTGACTGTGGCAACTTCTACTGTGTAACCAGAGGTCTTGTTCAGAATGCCAGTGACTTACTTTTTCTTCCATACTCTCTATCTTAGACATAATAATTTCTACAAATCATTCAGAATCTTATAAAATATAGTATTTGTCATCTTTAGAATATCAGTAATAAATTATAAAGAATAGCCAGGCACGGTGGCTCACATCTGTAATCCCAGAACTTTGGGAGGCTGAGGCAGGTGAATCGCCTGAGGTCAGCAGTTAGAGACCAGCATGGCCAGCATGGTGAAACTCTGTCTCTACTAAAAATACAAAAATTAGCCGGGCATGGTGGCAGGCGCCTCTAATCCCAGCTATTCAGGAGGCTGAGGCAGGAGAAGCGCTTGAACCTGGGGGGCGGAGGTTGCAATGAGCCAAGATCACGCCACTGCACTCCAGCCTGGGTGACAAGAGCAAGACTTCGTCTCAAAAAAAAAAAAAAAAAAAAAAAAAAAGAAATTATAAAGAATAAAAATCTGTACCAACTTTGTCAACTTGGTCAAGACCTTGGGTCTATTAGCATATCAGGAAACTGATGTGAATGATCTAAGGTACTAGTTTGCATTCTAATAGCTATGTGCCAGGATGCCGAGCAAGTAAGAATTGATGAAGTCTTGTCCTTATACTATTCAAATTATTTGGCATGGGGGTGGAAAACGAAACAAAAAATCCTAATGTTAATATGAAGAGTTACTTCTTTTCATCCAAACAATTTACAAAATGGTAAAATTTGAGATAAGGGGCACTATACAGTGCTTATGTGTTTTTATCTGTTAGACAGAAACTGCCCCACTGCCTTTTAAACCAGAGGATAAATGTTAAGTCATAGTTATCTTTATAACACTGTTACAGAAAAATAAAAAAAACAAGAGCAATCATTTATTGTGCAGTTAATTTTACAGCTTTAAAGGTAAGATTCTTTAAAGACAGGCTCATTGGCTCCAATTTATCAATGCATTACCTGAGGTTCAAAAGGATCAAGTATTTTGTTCTCTATCTGTCTAGAGTTATTAAGCCTCTTCATGGGTGTGGGAAGCAGTAGCTGAAATCGGGTTTGCAGACTATGTGCTCTTAACCACTACACACACCTCCCATGTCCAGAACAAGGCGCAGAATAAAAGTTCAAAACTTCCACCACCCTTAAATATTTTGGTAATGATGATTTTGCAATACCTTGTTGTTAATTCAATATGTATAAGCAATACCCAATAAAATTTCCAGAGTATGATACCTCAACTTAGATGATTTCTTGTCATTTATTTATATGCCCTACTGTATTCTAGAAAGGTTAATGTGGCTTCTTAAAAAATACCATCTTATGACTGGGCACAGTGGCTCACACCTGTATTTAGCACTTTAGGAGGCCGAGGCGGGCGGAACACTTGAGGTCAGGAATTTGAGATCAGCCTGGCCAAAATGGTGAAACCCCATCTCTACTAAAACCACAAAAATTAGCCAGGCATTGTGGCAGGTACCTGTAATCTCAGCTACTCGGGAGGCTGAGGCAGGAGAATTGCTTGAACCCAGGAGGTGGAGTTTGCAGTGAGCTGAGATCGTGCCACTGCATTCCAGCCTGGGCAACACAGCAAGACTCCATCTCAAAAAATAAAATAAAATAAAGAAAAAATAACATGATGCAAACAAATGAAACTACCTCCCATGCTCACTGATTGGAAGAATCTATATTGTGAAAATGTCCATACTGCCCAAAAAAACTACAGTATTTTGATAGGAATTGCTTTGGGCAGCAAAGCAATTTTCCACAGAATTAGAAAAAAAAATCCTAAATTCATATAGAATCAATTATGCAGCCAAAAAACACATGAAAAAATGCTCATCATCACTGGCCATCAGAGAAATGCAAATCAAAACTACAATGAGATACCACCTCACACCAGTTAGAATGGCCATCATTAAAAAGTCAGGAAACAACAGGTGCTGGAGAGGATGTGGAGAAACAGGAACACTTTTACACTGTTGGTGGGACTGTAAACTAGTTCAACCATTGTGGAAGACAGTGTGGCAATTCCTCAGGGATCTAGAACTAGAAATACCATTTGACGCAGCCATCCCATTACTGGGTATATACCCACAGGATTATAAATCATGCTGCTATAAAGACACAGGCACACGTATGTTTGTTGCGGCACTATTCACAATAGCAAAGACTTGGAACCAACCCAAATGTCCAACAACGATAGACTGGATTAAGAAAATGTGGCACATATACACCATGGAATACTATGCAGCCATA
Organism: Nomascus leucogenys; assembly: GCF_006542625.1. Lineage (NCBI taxonomy): Eukaryota > Metazoa > Chordata > Mammalia > Primates > Hylobatidae > Nomascus > Nomascus leucogenys. Next base: position 94,828,812 of record NC_044383.1, on the reverse strand, counting down.
AAAAAGGATGAGTTCATGTCCTTTGTAGGGACATGGATGAAACTGGTAACCATCATTCTCAGCAAACTATCGTAAGGACAGAAAACCAAACACCGCATGTTCTCACTCATAGGTGGGAACTGAACAATGCAAACACTCGGACACAGGGTGGGGAACATCACACACCAGGGCCTGTCATGCAGTTGCGGGCGTGGGGAGGGATAGCATTAGGAGATATACCTAATGTTAAATGACGAGTTAATGGGTGCAGCACACCAACATGGCACATGTATACATATGTAACAAACCTGCACATTGTGCACATGTACCCTAAAACTTAAAGTATAATAATAAAAAGAAAAAAATAAAAAAATAAAAAAAAAAGAAAGAGCCCTAATAGCCAAAGCAATCCTAGCCAAAAAGAATGAATCTGGGGGTATTACATTACTCAGATTCAAATTATACTGCAAGGCTATAGTAACCAAAACAGCATGGTACTGGTATAAAAGTAGATACACAGACCAATGGAACAGAACGGAGAACCCAAAAATAAAGCCAAATACTTACATCTGGCTGATCTTTGACAAAGCATACTGATATGGTTTTGCTGTGTCCCCACCCAAATCTCATCTTGAATTGTAGCTCCCATAATTCCCACGTGTGGAAAGGACCTGGTGGGAGGAAACTGAATCATGGGGATGGGTCTTTCCCGTGTTCTTCTTGTGGTAGTGAATAAGTCTCCTCAAGATCTGATGGTTTTATAAAGGGGAGTTCCCCTACACAAGTTCTTCTTGCCTGGCAGCATGTAAAATATGACTTTGCTCATCATTTGCCTTCAGCCATGATTGTGAAGCCTCCCCAGTCATGTGGAACTGTGAGTCAAACCTCTTTCCTTTATAAATTACCCAGTCTCAGGTGTGTCTTTATTAGCAGCATGAGAACAGACTAATATACATACAAAAATGTAAGTTAGGGAAAGGACACACTATTCAATAAATGGTGCTGGGAAAACTGGATAGCTACAGGTGGAAGAATAAAACTGGATCCCTATCTCTTATCTTATACAAAAGTCAACTCAAGATGGCTTGAAAACTTAAACCACAAACATTCTAGAAGAAAGCCTAGAAAAAACTCTTCTGGACATTGGCGTAGGCAAAGAATTTATGACTAAGACCCCAAAAGCAAGTACAGCAAAAACAAAAATAAATAAATGGGACCTAAACTAAAAAGCTTCTACACAGCAAAGGAAATAATCATCAGAGTAAACAGACAACCCATAAACTATTGTGTCTGACAAGGACTGATATCCAGAATATACAAGGAAGACAAGCAAATCAGAAAGAAAAAAACAAATAATCTCATCAAAAGTTGAAAAATAACATGAATAGATACTTCTCAAAAGAAGATATACAAATGGACAACAAACATATGGAAAAATGCTCAATATCACTAACTGCCAAGGATATGCAAATTAAAACCACAATGAGGTACCACCTTACCCCAGCCAGAATGGCCATTACTAAAAAGTCAAAAAACAATAGATGTCAGTGGAAATGTGGTAAAAAGGAAACTCTTATACACTGTTGGTGGGAATGTAAATTACTACAACATCTATGGAAAATAACATACAGATTTCAGAGAACTAAAAGTAGATCTACCGTTCTATCCAGCAATCCCACTATTGGGTATCCAGCCAAAGGAAAAGAAACCATTACATCGAAAAGACACCTCCATGCATATGTTTATCGCAGCACAATTCACAATTGCAAACATGGAGAACTAATCCCACTGACCAATGAGTGGATAAAGAAAATGTGGTATATATACACCATGGAATGCTACTCAGCCATTAAAAAGAATTAAATAATGTCTTTTGCAGCAACTTGGATGGAGGTAAAGGCCATTATTCCAAGTGAAGTAACTCAGGAATAGAAAACCAAATACCACATGTTCCCACTTACAAGTGGGAGCTAAGCTATCAGTATGCAAAGCATAGTCAGTGATATAATGGACATCAGAGACTCAGAAGATGGAGTGGTTATAGAGGGCTGAGTATAAAAAACTACATATTGGGTACAACGTACACTACTCAGATGATGGGTACGCTAAAACCTCAAACTTCACCGCTATACAATTCATTCATGTAACCAAAAATCACTTGTACCCCAGAAGCTATTGAAATACAAATATATAATAACTTTTTAGAAATTTAATTTTATAATTTAATTTTTAATGTTAGCTAATACACAAGTAAAGAGCAATATGACAAAATCCAGCAAAGTTTTAATTACAAGAGCCTTTGACCTAGAAATTCCATTCTGAGGCCAGGGGTGGTGGCTCACGCCTATAATCCCAGCATTTTGGGAGGCCAAGGTAGGCGGATCACTTGAGGTCAAGAGTTCAAGATCAGCCTTACCAACATGGTGAATCACTTGAGGTCAAGAGTTCAAGATCAGCCTTACCAACATGGTGAAACCTTGTCTCTACTAAAAGTATAAAAATTAGCCGGGTGTGGTGGCGTTCGCCTGTAGTCCCAGCTACTCAGGAGGGTGAGGCAAGGGATTGCTTGAGTCTGGGAGGCAGAGTTTGCAGTGAGCCAAGATTATGCCACTGCACTCCAACCTGGGTGACAGAGCAAGACTCCAGCTCAAAAAAAAAAAAAAAAAATCCATTTTGAGAAATCTAACCTACAGAAATATTGGCTCGTATGCACCAAAAATACATTTGTAAACATATTTTTAAGGCATTACTTTAAAAGTAGAGTAAACTAAACTAGAATAAACCTAAGTATACAAAAATAGCAATTAGTTTTAAAATAATAATGCAGCCTTTTAAAACTGAGAGTGGGAGGTAAGAGAATTATATAAGGCCACGGGTTTGAGACCAGCCTGGGCAACACAGCAAGATACCATCTCTACAGAAAATAAAAAAGTTATCCAAGTGTGTAGTCCTAGCTACTCAGAAGGCTGAGGCAGAAGGATCACTTGAGCCCAGGAGATCGAGTCTGCAGTGAGCTATGATCACACCACTGCACTCTAGTCTGGGCAATAGGGAAAGACAAAGTCTCCAAAAAGATAAATAAATAAAAATTAAAAATTAAAAAACTAAAAATGAGATTGAGTTATATCTAATATCAAAAGATCTTTAGGATATCTCTGAGGGATAAAAGTATAACTCAGACTAAGGTATATATATTACCCTCATTAACTTATAACAAAACAAAACTATATGTTTGGACATATATATAGATATGTATGCATATAAATGTAAAGAAAAATGCTTGAAAAGATACAAACTAAATTTTTAATAGTGGCTACTCCTGGGGAGGGAAGTAGGAATGAGGTGGAGTAGAAGGTGGAGGAGGGATGGGAAGAGGGAAGAGTGGTGAAGGGGGGGTTTTAATATTTAGTTTATATATTTATGTGATGTTGGCATTTGTTAGCCTATCATGCATTCATTTATCTCTTACGAAAATTTACAAAAGGAAATATCTTTGAGTATCGTCCCCAAAGACTGGTGCTGGGAAAAAGCTGATAGCTGTCTTATGGAAATCACAACCATTATACATTTCCAACTCTGTCATAACAAACAGAATTTTAATTAATATTCCATTCTTCTCCCACTGTTTACCTTATCCAAGAAAACCAGAGTCCTCATTCCTAGGGGGAAAAAGAAAAGAAAAGTAGAAGAGTGGCATACCACATGCTGCAAAGAAGTTGAAATGTGCACCTTTTGAGAATCCTTTTTATAACTATGCTACCAAACACACAACTGCAGCTCCTGTAAGCTTTAATTTTCTCTCACAGAAAGGAACTATGCAATACAGCTTTAAGCTAATAGGAAGTTCCCACTATACATGCAGCTTTGCAAAATTAGTTTTTCAACATTCAGTAAATTTACCCACAAGATTTTTTCTTCTTCTGTACAAATAATCATAGGTAAGCAATAACTTTTCTAACTAAAAAAAAAAAGTGCACTATAATTACACAAAGCCCATAAGGCATATGATTCATTTACACTGTAATTACCACTCTGGAATAATCAAGAAAAAGAATATCTCAATAAAATATGTAGCTTAAAAAATGACCCCTACCCATTTACAGAGAGGCTTCATTATTTAGAGTTTTAGTATCCAGGATAGCATTTATAAATATTCTAAACTTTGGTTCTGTTCTTTCTTCATTGTATTTGCTCAACTTTTTGTCATTTCACTGCTTATTAGCACCTTTATCTGAAGATGAAAAGAGACAAATTTAGTCACTCTTAACAATAGTCAATTGTTATCGCTGAAAAAAGATCTGAAGAGTAAATTTTAAGCTATTATCTAAAACAATATTTGGATATCACTATATTTAACTTACCATTGTGTATGACTAAAGCTAGATTAATAAGATAGTTACATAAAAGAAAGATAAAGAGTTCCTTATCAATAAGAGCAATTGGGAATATAATTAATTCCACCTAAAGACAATAAGGTATGCAATATGTAAATATAGTGAATATATGTGTATATGTGTATGTATATATGTCTCCATACATACACACACACACACACACACACACACACACATATTGTGCAACATGGTTTGGAGGAAAGAGCTCTCAATAAAAACTAGGAAATCTGGATTGTAGACCTGGCTTTGCTGCTATCCGGGCAATCTTAGGTAAGATGATCTCAGGCATGAGCTTCAGTCGCCTCCACTGTATAATAAGGTGGTGGGATAAGTGTTTCTAAAGTGCCTTCAAATTCTGTGAGTATACACATACACACACACACACATACACACACTTCTATTTACAGGTAAGGCTGGTACTCACTAGCATACACCAGTATGGGGCAACTGATCACAACCCAGCATCTGCTATGTTTCGTCTGTCAATGCTATACCAGTTTTTCAAAAGTATGAACAATCATCCTTATTTACAAGCATTCTTAAATTATAAAATGTCTACCATGTGTAACCCTCTGTTTGTATTCTGCCTTCTACACACAGTGACATTCCAGGAGTTAAAAAGGCTCTCTTAACCTCTGGTTACAACCTAGAGTGCCATCCCTTTCCCACTGCCCCCCTCAAAAAGAGTTTCTACATATGCCTTGCTCTGTATTTCTCAGCTCTCACTATGCATAACTTATTTAGTTCTATGTCAGGTAACTTCTTCTGTATACACTGAAACATTTTTAGCTTTCTTCCTCCGCTCTTTCTGTCTCCCTTCTAAGCTTTGTCCAGTTTTCTTAGGAAATCTCCATCTCATTCCAGTATCATAAGCATGACTATTAAACCAAGAGTGATGGCAGTGACACATTTATATAAAGAAAACAAAAGGCAAAACAAAACTCCAGTTTCATCAACCTCTGAAATTTGTAAACACATACAGGAGTCCTTTCAGAATTCACAAACATTACTATCTCATCCATTCCTCCTCCACAATTACCAGCATCACAGAGGTAGAAAACTTATTTAAAAGTTGTGCTTTTAATTTAATATATTGCAATTTACATAACTGCTAGTATTATAACCTCCCACCACACAGCTAACCATTTCTAACTCATTCTCTATTACATATATTACAATATATCTCTAACATTATAATATTTTTATATGCTATCTAATAATCATTTTTGGTCTACTTCCCCTACTAGAACATCCTAATTTCCCTGATGGCAGGATTCAACTCAGTAACACATTTATCATTGTATCCCCAGTGACTAAGCCCTTCAAAAATGCATGTTGAAATCTATTGCTTTCTTCTACTTCATTTTACAAGGGTATAATAATATGAGCTATTTGGGGCAATTAGGCTTTTGTAGACTAGGTAGCCTAAGACTTTATTATCACATTTAGAACACTATTTGAGGGAGAAATCTATCATAGTTTAAAAGAAATAATTTATAAGTAAACTTCTGAAACTTAATCTTTTTGAAAATCCATAGCTTCATGACAGCCTTAGCAACCCTGTAGTCCAATCCCATCATTTACAGAGGAAATGAGCTCAAACAGGTTTAAGAGGATTGCCAGTGACGAGCAAAGCCAGTGACAGAGCCAGGTGCACAAAGATTGCCTTCTCATCCCATTGATTTTTCTGTTACATCATGGAAACCAGAAAAACAGAAAAGTGTGATGTGATTGTGTAGTTTGTGTATATATATATATATATATATATATATATATATATATACTGACACACACACATACATGCATGCATATTACATATATATATTCCACATTCTTCTACTTTTAGTTAATAATTATAAAGATTTAAGTTATTTTAGACAGTATGTCAGAGTTTATTCAGTTAATCAACTATGTAATCAACTATGTATTTATAATATATGAATCCTATCAATCATAATTGGCGAAGGAATACATGATAAGGATTTCCACATATATTGAGAGACAAATTACAAAGTTCACATTTGATAAAAACCAAACTATCAGTAGTTAGTGTTCAAATTGTATATTCTGATAGAGTATATTCTGATTACACATTAGAAAGTCCTTTTATGTATTCTAACTTAAATGTTAGTACTCATTTTGTTCTTATTACTTGTATATGCTTGTGTGTATATTCAGAGGTGACACTGTCCCAATAACCTATATATACTATTTATTGCAACTTAAAAATGGGAGGTGTACATACAGTCAATAGTAAATAAATATACAATGTATTTTGTACCAAGCACCCCTAATATACTATAATTTTGATAGAGAAAAACTAAATTCACTGTGGCAGAAGATTTCTTAGATATCTTGAAGCCCTGAAAACTTAGCCAAACTATTGTTCAATGTGCACACAGTTTGTGTCTTCATGCTCAGATGTTGTTGAAACAGCAGACTTAAAAGAAATAATGTCAATGAATCCTACCAAGCACTATACATGACCTCTGGGGTAATTAGCAATCATTCAAAAGCAACAAGACTAAAATGTTCTATTCTTTATTACTGTCAGCTCTTATCTTGATCAGCATTTTAATAAAGATGGTTCGTTTCTAAGACAGTTTCATGAATCAGTCATAATTACATTCTGACATGCAGTGAATAGTAAAGCAAAACTAAATATCACTTCATCAACCTTTCTAACCTTTATGCAAGTATTAACTGTAAATAATTTTTACACAGTCCTACAACAGAAAATCTGCATATTTCTTAGCTTTGTGCATACTTTACCCCAAATGAATTTCCTGTGACCTATACCTGAAAAACACAATCAGCCATAATTATCCAGTTTTGTGAGATGTTCAGGTGTTGCCTTTCAGAGTTCAAATCAACTTCAAGTATAAAAGGCTACTTTATTCTACAAATGGTACAATATGCAAAATGGGTTAAGTAGCCAAAAGCATCTCAGAGCATTGTGGCTTGAAAGAAGTCTATCTAGAATCAAAACGTCATAGTAAAACTACTCTAAAGCAGAGCAATGCTTATAAAAATAGCTTCACAGATTACACATTAAGAAATGGATCACTGATGACTACTGCAGAAAGTCCTGTAATTAAAATACATTAAAAGAATAATATTAATTAGAAGGAAACCTGAGCACTGAAGTATTTGAAGGGTAGATTTTTTTAAATGTAGTTTCAAAGTAGCTAATAAAGAGATTGAACACTTATCAGAATTATAAAACTTACTTAGAGATGCAATTCTGATATTGAGGATAATATACAAATTATTTCAGCACCTCCTTCCCCCAACAAAATACCTGATTTACTCTAGAGTTCTGAAATAGCCCATTTCTTCTTCTTCTTTTTTTTTTTTTTTTTTCGCTGAGGACCAATTTTAAAAAAATATTTTGGATAGACAAAGTGAACATAATTCAACTGCCAGAAAAAGTTGATAACTGCATTTTAGGTGATTTATTGTTTCAGTGCTTCAGAAAATTTCAAAATAAATGCAATGCTTTTTCAAACTCCTGAGCTCATGTAATCCACCTGCCTCAGAATAAATGCAATGCTTTCTCAAGAATAATTTCTTCACTTCCCAGTAGTGGACATCAGACAAATTGACTATTCTGGACACAGGTTCTCAAACCTATGTTTTAACTATGACTTTTGAATAAATGAAGTTTGCAGTAAATCTACTAATATTTTTAACCAAACTGATTTCCACTTAAAAACTTAAATTCTGTGAAACAGTAACCTACTTACCATTTTACTTTGTGTAATTTCAATTTGAAAATAAGTTCTTTCCAAAAACAATCTAAAATTATCCCCTATATGTTTTCTTATATTTTCTATTATAAAACAACTTTACTAGAATGTTACTGATTTAAAGGCAAAAGGGAATATAGCAAGCATCTTTTTCATGTGGGATTAAAAAATGTATACATCTTTTATGTGATAATTTTTGTTTAACTTTTCTATTTAGCTTTCTTAAGCATGATTCCCATCTCCTATTGGAGGTGCAAGCAAAGAAGAAAAAAGAAGTGTTGATTTAAGAAAACAGATTTCCCAGAAAGAAAAAAAACTGTGATTAAGGTTTAAACAAAAGCTAAAGATGGCTTCCTCTGAGCCCTGATGAGGTCCGCTACCTCATTACGAACAAATGAAAACTTGTGATGCATTTTGTTTCAAGAGAATCCAAAAGTCCTTGGTCTAAAGCAGACGGGGGGGGGGTGCAGGGTCCATTCACTCTGTCTGTATCACAACCATTATGTAAAAAGTATAAAACACTGCCTTTATGCTGCCAAGCCACAATGACTCTTCCTACATCAAAGGATTTTCACCACTAGGGTTTTTTCTTCAAAATTTATTCAAGCTAAGGGCAGAGAGACAACGATTCATACACGCTAATTACGCCTAATTATCTATTCCCTTTTCTGACCAGCTTCGGCCAGTGTTATTTGGTATCTGGATTTCTCACAACCTCCCTTTGCCCTGTCCATCCAGTCCAACAGTGAAGGCTTTGAAGAAAACAGTTGTGGCTTTTTAGAGTTTCCTCAATATAGAGTTCAAGCAAATTAAATAATGATTCTGTTAGTTTTGACACATTTATGCGTTCAATATGAGGACCTCTTGGTTAATTTGGCAAATTCCTCACATCTCTTCATGGTTGGAATCATAGTAACACCCTCTCTTACAGGAGCTTCTCCTCAGGCTTTCTTTTCATGATCTAAATGAAATGTTTATTGGATTAAAGTTCTTCTCTGCAGACCTCCATGGTGGCCTATGACAAAGAGCTTAAAAGTTCTATTAATTGGCTTGAGTTTTCAGGGAGGGGAAAGGGAGAATTTTATTTCACATTACATCACCAGCCAAGAAAATTGCCACGTGTAATTAAACTAATTTATCTCATCATTCAAAGAACTAGTTAATCCATATTTAAGACACACTTCCTTTAAGCCATTTTTGTCATCAAATAATTGATATCTTGTGATTTAACCAAAAATAACTATTTATTATTCTAAGAGAAGAGAATTCAAGTCCTAAACAGTATATATTTTACATGTAAGCAATAGCTTGTTTTTTTCCAGATAACTACAAATATATAATTTACATATTTCATGAAAAACCTTTATTTTTATTTTATATGAGATAGAGAAAATATTTTAAAAGGCATACACCTAAAATTACTTTTCTATAGATAGGACCTGACTAATACAAAGTCTACATTCTGTTATGAAGATAGAAAAGGATTGTATTTTAAATCCACATCACAACCATTTCGTCCTAGATATTTATTAATTGCAAGGACACAGCACAAAAACACCATTACAAATAAAACTTTAGTGCCTGTTACTACAGCCAATTTTCTTTAACAAATTTTCTCAAACATATATGGAATAGGTTAATTTAAGAAAATATCTTGGGTAGATTTCCTAGACTTAGTTAGACTAAAACTTGATAATTTTAGAAATATTTTACCATATAAAATGACCATTTTATATGGTAAAATATTGAATACTAGAATTCAAATTTCACACTTAAAACAGTTTGTGGGGAAAAGCAACAACTCTTTCCAATTCAGGAGTTGTCTGCTACTTTTGTTCTGTCTTTTGTTTCTTTCAATCTTAAGTATTAAAAAGCCAACTCATAAGTAAAGACATTATTACACTAACAAAGGGTTAATCCCTGCAAGGCTGACTCAGGTGACAACGCAGTAGAGGTCATAGAGGCTGACTGACACTGACCTCAAAGGCTGATTCTGATTATTTAGCACTCTGAAAGCTCTGGTATTGAAAGTTATAATGAACAAACTGACAAATCAATTTCACCAATGAAATGAAAACTGTGGCGGAAAAATGGCAAATATACATTTATTTAGCAAGTCTATAAATCCTAATGCAGGTGGCTGGACAAAGGCTGAACACTGAAGCATTTTATCTAAGGGTTATAATCAAACAAGTTTTCTAAAGTTTGTAACTGGAAATCACACCATGGGAATATTCTAGTTTACTATCAGGAAAAATTTTCTTATAGTTGGAAAAATTTTCTCAGGAAATAAAAACATAAAAACTAATATATCACTTAATTTTTTTAAGTTTTATATAAAGGATGCACAACAGTGAAGAAACACTAACAACCAAGTAGAAGATATGATGTCATTACCTGAACATTAAACAAATTACAAAAGTAGTAATAATAAGAACAAAATTGTTAGTATCTCAGATTATAAAGTATCACTTCTTTATGTTACATATTTAAACCAAACAAATAAATCAGATAGTGATGCTTTCCAAGTGGGCAACTCTTTATTAGGAAAAGGAAAATTCATATTTATAAGAGTTAATGCTGGAATTATTTTTCTCTAACCGAATCATCTGAAATTCATCAAAGAGAAAATTCTATTGTAGAATGCCTTGTTGGTTATTTTTCACCAGTTTAGTTATCATTCAGTAATCTAATCATCAAACATTTAATTTTAAGAAGAAATTTAAAAGTTAAGAAAAAAGATAGCATGCTAACGTGTCATTGTGAATGAGAATCAAAGTGCTAAATTACAGATATTAAAATCTATCATTGTGTGCAAAAACACTACATACAATCTTGCACAGGAACGTTTCCCCTAGGGAGATTATTTTAGATTATTTCACACTGTTAAACTGATTAAGAAAATCATAAAAAGAAAGCTAACGAAATTCACATTGAGAATTTTTTTAACCTTAAAACTTATGAAAAGCATTTATCTCTTTTAGGGTTCATTATGGAATGAAACAAACTAAATGGTTTATGAAAGTGTAAGTGATGGAGTAAACAGACAGATTTTTACCCAAATGGAAAAATTTGTGTAAAATATCATGAATTGCTAGACCTTGATCAGATGAGAATAGCAATGCTTGCCAGGCAATCTAATCTTCAAGAAGGCTAGTAATAGTAAATTGAAAGTAACCTAATAAACTATTCTTCTGTTCAAAATATCAGCTGGTTCTCTTTTCCTTTTAACCACACTAATTTTAAATAGTGTTTACAAATACAGTGAGATTATACTCCATAAATATTATTCAATGAATGTACATTTA